>NC_059159.1:50994181-51619181 GCF_019923935.1 Bubalus bubalis | reverse complement strand
GTGTGGAAAAAGGAAACGGAGGCTCAGAAAGAGAGCAAGTCACACAGCCCGCATGTGACTAAACTGACTCCAGGACCAACATCTCCTCACGCTAGGTCCCTAGCCCTTTTCACAGATCTACACTGATGTAGAAAGAAGCCAAAAGCTCCTTTTCTTGGGCTAGAAAATTACATTAGGGTCTTCAGTGTGACAGCCTGGAGCTTAATGCCTGCCCTTCAGTGCTGTGTTTGGAGTACATTCAGTCCATCAACTGCCCAGAAGAGGCAGCCCCTGACTTTTTAGTTGGGCTACAGAGCACGTGCACCGGGCCTTCAGCACGTGGGGTCTAAGGAAAAGGAAGACTGCTGCGCTGTATTTGATGCTATTAAAAGCAGCTCACATAGTTTCCATCATTCTTAATGGAGCCATGTCATTTGACACCCAGCCCTCGCTTCAGGCACCCTAACAAGGAATTCTTGGTGTAAAGGAAAAGCGACTCCAAAACAAAAAGTGACTCTCTTCTAGGTCATCCCAAGACAGCATGCTGTGAGCAGGAGTTGGAAAGCAAGGAAATCACCCTGACTTTGCCACCCACACCGTGTGGGGCTTGGGGCCATCGCCCCAAACACTTTAAACAGTTGTTTTAAAGGTATTTGGATTATTTACCGACTGTTCGTTTGGACCAAGCTGACCCAGCCTCGTGGAGAAGATGAAGCCTAATGCAATGACAGCCCCTTCCTTTATCAGCTGGGAGGCAACAGATAACCCAAGTTCATGGCCCAGTGTGGGTGGGGGGTTGTGGTTGGTGGAAACGATTGTAAATTTCAGTGCCACAAATTATTCAGTAAATCATATTTAGAAAAGTCTCCCAATTCCTTAGACCCAAGCCTGAAGAAGTTTCAAATTAGACAGGAATAGAGACACAGACATAGAGAACAAATATCTTGATACCACGGGGAAAGTGGAGGGGGGTGGGAAGAATTAAGAGATTGAGATTGACACGTGTACACTATTGATATTGTGTATAAAATAGATAAGGGCTTCCCAGGTAGCTCAGTGGTAAAGAATCTGCCTGCCAATGCAGGCGATGCGGGTTTGATTCCTGGGTTGAGGAGATCCCCTGGAGAAGGAAATGACACCCCACTCCAGTATGCTGCCTGGGAAATCCCATGGACAGAGGAGCCTGCTAGGCTGTAGTCCATGGGGTTGCAAAGAGTTGGACACGACTAAACAACAATAGAAACAACAAATGAAATAGACAACGAATGAGAACATATTGTATAGCGCAGGGAACTCTACTTAATGCACTATGGTAGGTGCCCTGAATGGAAGGAAGTATATGGACATATGCAGATTAGAAACTAGCACAGGACTGTAAAGCAACTATAAAAAAGAGACGTTTCCGATCAGAAGACAGTGAGGAGCCAAGCTAGCTCCATAGTTGATTGTGCAGGCAGGATGGTGAGAACAACTCCCCTGCTCACGCCAGCACCTGCGTGGGACAGAGGTCGAGGTGTGAGGGCACGGGGTGTGAGGGCACGGGGGACTAAGGAGCACCGTCACTGCCCAGGCACGCGCCTTCTCTCAGAGGCTTGTGTAGGAGGCCATGTCTGGGGGCTTCTCACCTTGGTTTGGTTTTTCTCTTCTTTAGCGAGAAACAAGGCCAGTCCCTTCTTGGCAGAGGCAGAGTGGTCTCACAGAAGAGTTTAGGGGAGAGGATAGTTTGGAATTCCCCAAAGGAGAAAGAGATGTAAAGACAACAGAGAGTGGAGGCTGGGATCTAGTACTACAGGCGCTTATTTGCCCCGAGGTAGTAACTGGATGAGATGACAGAGAGCTGCCAGCCAGAGCATCGCTGTGGGTGTCCGCCTGTCAAGGCAGGAGGTTCTCAGATAGCTTGTGACCCTGGGGGCCGGGCTGTGACCCTGAACCTGAGCTGCAGGAGTGCCCTGCTTTCTCATTTCACCCACGACAGTGGCCAGGAGCAGAGGACTCAAGCCACTTCAAGCTGCAAGCAGAGTCCCCAGTGAAGGCAACATTGCTTTCCTTGAGTGGCCTCCTGTCTCCTGCTTGGGCAGTTCCCTGACTCCACGTATCTGAACAGCCTTCACCCCAAGATGGACTCTTTACAACAGCCTGAAGCTCTGCAGCCTCACACAGCTGGCAGCCCAGACCTAAGGCTTTGCTGCTGGGCAGACAAGCCAGGCCTAATGGAAGAGAGAAAAATTGCACGGATGTAGGCACTCTTTCGGAGAAGGCAATGGCACCCCACTCCAGTACTCTTGCCTGGAAAATCCCATGGATGGAGGAGCCTGGTAGGCTGCAGTCCACGGGGTTGCGAAGAGTCGGACACGACTGAGTGACTTCACTTTTACTTTTCACTTTCATGCATTGGAGAAGGAAATGGCAACCCACTCCAGTGTTCTTGCCTGGAGAATCCCAGGGACGGAGAGCCTGGTGGCTGCCGTCTATGGGGTCACACAGAGTCGGACACAACTGAAGTGACTTAGCAGCAGCAGCAGGCACTCTTTACAAAGTAGAATCTACCTAATTCCACAAATGTTTGGGGTGGGCAGGTGGTAAGTCAGCTGAGGGGGTGCCATTTACCCAAAAGTAGAAGGGGAGGGGGAGCCTGGAGGGTGGGAATGGGTTCAAGAGTGAACTGGCGGAGTCGGAGATCCTGACATTTCTTAAGTAGCACCATCCAGGGAAGTGAGGTTAGACTTGAGATGCATCGGTGTTTGTTGATGAAGGAAGCCGTGGAAATAGTCAGCATCATTGAGGGAGAGCAGTTAGTGAGAAGAGTGAAAAGTGAGAGTGAAATTACACAGTTGTGTCTGACTCTTTGCGGCCCCATGGACTATAGGCCGCCAGACTCCTCTGTCCTTGGAATTCTCCAGGCCAGAATACTGGAGTGGGTAGCTATTCCCTTTTCCAGGGGATCTTCCCAACCCAGAGGTTGAACCCAGGTCTCCCACATGACAGACACATTCTTTACCATCTGAGCCACAAGGGAAGCCCAAGAATACTGGAATGGGTAGCCTATCCCTTCTCCAGAAGATCTTCCTGACCCAGGAATCAAACCGGGGTCTCCTGAATTGCAGGCAGATTCTTTACCACCTACCAGCTGGTATATAAAACTGATAAACAATAAGGACCTACCGTGTAGCACAGGTTACTATATTCAATATCTTATAATAATCTGTAATGGAAAAGAATCTGAAAATTATACACATATATGAAAGTGAAAGTCACTCAGTCGTGTCCAACTCTTTGTGACTCCATGAACCATACAGTCCATGGAATTCTCCAGGCCAAAATACTGGAGTGGGTAGCCATTCCCTTCTCCAGGGGATCTTCCCAACCCCGGGAACGAACCCAGGTCTCCTGCACTGCAGGCAGATTCTTTATCAGCTGAGACATGACTGAAGCGCCTGTCCCTGTGTCGGAATATCCCCTGGAGAAAGGAATGGCAATCTACTCTAGTACCCTTGCCTGGGAAATCCCATGGACAGAGGAGCCTGGCGGGCTACAGTCCATGGGGTCACAAAAGAGTCAGACAAGACTTAGCGACTGAGCACCTGAGTATATATATGTGTGTGTATGTGTGTGTGCATAGATATAACTGAATCACTTTGCTGTATACCTGAAGTGGACACGTTGTAAATTAACTGTACTTCAATAAAAAAAATGGATGTATGAATGAATAAATGAGAAGGCGAATGCCCCAGACCTTGCACAAGAGCAGCGTCAAAGGCCTAGATGGAGGAAGGGGTGTCTAGGAGGGAGATCCCAGGGTCAGGAGGAAAGCGAGTGACGGGAGGGCCTGGAAGTCAGTCTCAGGCCTCTTGACTTCCATCCATAGTATTTGGGCGCAGTTTCTTTCACTCTTCCCTCTTCTATTTCAGGCACTTTGATAACCCTAACATTTTCCTTTTTTCTCTAAGTCTTTTCATTTTGAAAGTAGTGCATGCTTATTGTAACAAGTCAAACAAAACAGAGATGTATGAAGAAACTATCAGAAAACAATCCTTCCTAAATTGTTCCTGTGCTCCATCAAACACACACACACATATACACACCAATACATATCACAGGTTCACACATCGCTCACAAGCATATAGACTCACATACCACACACAGAAGTTGCACACACATATGTGCACACATATGCAGAGGTTTTGTTTTATATTTCACACAAATCGGAAGCCATACATATTACTCAGAAATTTTTTCACATAATATAGCATGGAAAAGTGAAAGTGAAGTCGTTCAGTCGTGTCCAACTCTTTGCAACCCCATGGCCTGTAGCCTACCAGGCTTCTCGGTCCATGGGATTTTCCAGGCAAGAATACTGGAGTGGGTTACCATTTCCATCTCCAGGAGATCTTCCCAACCCAGGGATTGAACCCGGGTCTCCCGCATTGTAGGCAGATGCTTTACGGTCTGAGCCACCAGGGAAGTCCATATATCATGGAGGTATATATTTATATATTTCTTGATCTTGTTGATTGTTGTTTAATGATCTATAGTTTGTGCAATATTTTTTTCATTTTCTAGTACTATTGAGATCATATTCTACATTCTGTTCTATAGTGTTCAATCATGTCTGACTCTTTGTGACCCCATGGATGGTAGCCCACCAGGCTCCTCTGTCTGTGGGATTATCCCAGCAAGAATCCTGGAGTGGGCTGCCATTTCCTCCTCCAGGGAATCTACTCAACCCAGGGATCGACCTGGCATCTCTTGTGTCTCCTGCATTGGCAGGCAGATTCTTCACCACTGCACCACCTGGGAAGCTCATACACTATATTACAATCCTCTTTTTTCACTTAGTTTTTAAATCATTTCCCCATGCCACTAAACACATTTTGTAAACACAGGGTCAATTACTACATCATATTCCAGAATCTGAGTATATCATAATTTACTTAACCATAATTTACTCTCTGCCGATTCAGAGCTATTAAAAATAATAACCACAATGAACATTATAGAACATTAAGCTATGTCCACATTTCTGGTTATTTTCTTTAGGATATGAACACTTTTAGAGTCTTTGTGCACACTACCAAATTGCTTTTTCCAGAAAAACTATAGCAATCTGTTCTCCTGCCAGCAAGGGCTAAAATAGGCTACCCACATCTTTTCTTAAATGTTGATTTACTTGTTAGACAAAAGCAGTATATTATCACTTTAAATTGCATTTTCAATTATTAGGGAGGTTCTTCTTGTTCAAGTTCATTAATCATTTGTCCTTCACTTAAGAGCGATCTGATGGGTGGAGGTGGTAGGAGGGAGATTCAAGAGGGAGTAGATATATATGCGTACATGGCTGATTCACTTTGTTGTACAGCAGAAATGAACACAACTAACACTATAAAGCAATTATACACCAATAAAATTATTTTTCAATTAAAAAAAAAAAGAATGATCTGATCATGGGCACCCACGGCTCTCATTTTCCAAGCCAGTCCTTTCTCCCTTCTCTCAGGCCTGCCCCAGCCCTGAGCCCTCCTGGCCCAGCGGTTCACTCCTCTCCCTGGGCTCTGAGATCGACCTCCCCATCCAGCTTCTGCATCCCATCTGCTGACGAGCTTCTCCCGTCCCCCCCGCGGTCCTATGGCCAGTCTCTCTCACAGCCTCTGTGCCCGAGGATGCCCTTGCTCTAAGTCCCCTAAACCCCTGGCACCAGAGAACCAAGCACAAGCCTAGAATTCTCCAGCAGGCTTCCAGGGTTCGCCATCAACCCGGGGTCAGTGGTGACGGCGGGCAAACCCAGCAGGGCCCTTCTTGCCCTGCAAGGGACCCAGGTACCTGGGGAGGGGCGCCCAGCAGGGGCCTAACCTGCCGGCACTTTGCACAACCTCATCTCATCTTTCCCATTTTCCTGCCCTCTGCATGATTCCAACTCGGGCTTTAATTTTCTCAAATGATACAATTTGGTGGTTTGGGGTTTCTGCAGGAGAATTTCTGTGATCCTCAGAGTACCAGGGCCTGTTTGCTCTTGTTAGAGAAGAGGGACTGTGGACGCTCTGCAGACCCCGTCAGGCTGTGGTAATAACCAGGGGCTGCTGGAGCGGCAAAGCATAAACCTGGTCCTTCTTAGTGAGACTTCGCAGAAATCCCACTGGAGATTTTTCGGCCCCTGCCCTGTCTACTTTCCTTCATCATGATAAATGACTGAAAAGAAAACTATCTAATCTCCAAACTGCTCACTTTTTTTTTTTCTTCCCCCAACTCTTTTCTTCAAGGAGAGATGGGAGCACACAGTCACATAAAACAGAGTCCTTCATCGCCTGCTTCTCAGGAGACGGTTCTTTCCCTTTTCATCCGGGCCTGTTTCTGATCTCTGATGGGCTCGCCCTGAAAGCTCCGGCGGGGCCCTCTCTAATCAGCTGCGACAGACGCGGCTGTGGCTCGGGTTGCCCATCGAAATTGAATTGATTGCCCGGCCCCTTTGCCGTTTTGTTCTGCACACAATTGCTTAATAGCTGTCACCTTGGCTTTCAGTCGCAGCCGGCTTTGGGGCTGACTGGTTCCCATTACTCAGGATGGCCAGTGCAAGTTCATCACCTTTACAGGATGTCCGTGATTGATTCCGTATGCCTTGGAGACCTGTAATGTATTTGCATAGGAGGGCGGGGGGCGGACCCAATAGAGATCTCTAGGCCTCGGGAACTGCCAGGTTTTGCTGGGGGCCATATTTGAATCATTACCAGGGCTTCTTGTCACGAGTCTGGCCTCTGCTGACATCTCTGCTAATGAATTTGTAAATTAAAAAAAACTTTGCTGTTGCCACCTGCCGCCTGTAAGGCGGGGCGGGGTGCGGGGGGTGGGGGAGTTCGGCCCGCGGGACCCCAGATTTTCCCGCCTAGTCTTTGAAATGAAGCTCTCTCCTTCCCCATTCCCTCCCCCTGGTCACCAAGCAGGAGAAACCTGGCCTGGAGGCAGACATCTTTCAAGTGAAATCCTTTGCGCTGGGAACTACTTCAATTAGACAGCAGGGGGAATGTTAACATGCCCTCCGGCCTTTTAAGTGGGTTTTAATTTTATGTTGTAAGATAAGACACTGCATGGCTGGGGCTGCTACTCCTTCAGGAGGCTCCATTAGTGGGAAGAGGCGAGGCCTCTTGACCCCTTGAGGCCCAGCAGAGGCTGCAAGTTGGTTTGGTTTTTTAACAATTTGTCAGCCTGACCCAGCTTCATCTTTGCGTTCTCCCTTCAATGATCCCAGGCTCTTCTGCTGTTGGCCGGGAACTGGATGGCTGAGTTGAGGCTGGGAGTCTGGTCCAGTTTCTCCTGGGGCCTGGCCCTGGGCTGAGAAGAGGGCCCTGTTGGGAGTGGGGGGGAGTTTGACCGAGGGCAGGGCAGGGTGTTGGGGGGGCAGCCTGCCTGCCTATGGCTCACAGTTGAACGTTCGTTTTTTTTTCTTTTTTTTTTCCCTTCCCAGGCAGGGCACCGCTGCAGCAGCCACTTTTCATGTGGCAGGTTTCTGGCCTGATGATGTATGACCTGTTGGCGCTACTGAATGGTGCCCTTTGTTCCAGGGGATCCCATGTGCCCCCTTTTTATTGACTTGTTGATTCAAAGGGGCAGGAAAGTTCCACAAATCCCACTGCAGGCCCTGTTCTAGCCCTGCCCAGGTGGGGAAGTCCACGGACCTCATGCTTCCCAGAAAAGCTGGTAGGAAGCTGCGGGCTGCCTAAAGACAAAATCTCTCTTAAGAAGCGGCTTTCTTTACCTCAAACTCAGGCAACTGTGTGTCTGGAGAGAGCCTGGGAACACACATCAAGCTCCCAGCCCTCTAGAAGGTGTGGAGTATTCCAGAATGCCATCTGCACCCAGAAAGAAAAGAGCAGAGCAGGTGTATGTTAGGAAGAGCCCCCACTTCCCTGTCCTCTGGGCCAAGTTCAGTTAAGTTTTTCTCTGTGACCAACAAGGTGGGTGTGTATGTGTGCATTCAGTCATGTCCAACTCTTTGCGACCCTATGGATTGTAGCCCGCCAGGCTCCTCTGTCCATGGGATTCTTTAGGCAAGAATACTGGAGTGGTTTGCCATTTCCTCCTCCAGGGAACCTTCCCAATCCAGGGAATGAACCTGTATCTCCTGCATTAACCAGTGGATCCTTTACCACTGAGCCATCTGGGAAGACAGCAGCAAAAATGAAGAAGGAGCGTGGCTTCCTTCTGCAGGGAGAAGTCCTGCCAGAGAACAATCCCAGGGCCACAGGAGAGGACTCTGGGGAAATAGGAGACAAGGTTGATGTCTACCCAGCAGGAAATTTCATCTTAATCCTCCTGAGGACAAGGATTTACAGGGTACCCCTTACCCTTGTCTTCTCTTCCCTGGCTCCCTCCTGGAGATGGTGGGTGACAGTGAGCAGTTTTGGAAAAGGAGCCAGGAAGGATAGGGAGCCAAAGAGGTGAGGAGTTGTTAGGAGGGAGACCCAATACACCTTCGGACATCAGTTTCTCTTCTCATTTAGGACTGTGAACCTGGACTGGATTTTGTCTCCTTTTTTTAACCCCATCTTAAGACCAAACTTCAAGGATTTGGCAGAGGACTGGACAAATGGCGGTCTCTGCCAAGCCTCAATTCCTCCTCTAGGGGGTGAGGTGCAGGGGGTTGATGGGCACACACATTGACTGTTGTTCCAGGAAGCCGCAGGCTCTGACTCCAACCAGCTCTTCAGTTCCTTGTCTGAAGCAGCCACACAGATGCCACCAAGAACTCCCCACCTGTGAGCATACTTCCCCCACATTGCAAGGTTGTGGGTCCACTACTCAAAGGTGACAGATTCTTGTATACTGTCTCCCTGCCCTTATGGGGTTTTCGTGGGCCCCGGAATCCAGACCCATCATCTGGGGAGTAGGGTGAGATCAAAGGTACGATTGCTCCCTTGGTCCTAAATTACTTCCCTCTAAGCTCAGAGGCTCCAGGTTACAAATGCACAGAGGCACTAAGGGCTCCCCCTGGCCCTTGAGAAACTCAATGAGGAAGAGGGGAAGCAGAGACTGTGGCAGAGCCAAGAAATGACAAGTCAGGAGTAAAGAGCATCCACACACTTCACAGTTGTAAAATGGCTTTATGTTCCAATATGTAAAATAAAATGTCCATGCTATATAACAAAACACTTGACGTTTCATATCCCGTTCGCTAATGTGTCTTCTAATAAAGTGTAATCTGTACTGTGTGTGTGTTTATATATATTTATTTATTTATACGTTTTATCTAAGTCATTCTTTGTTTTTAACATCAAATGTGTAATAAAAATTTAAATAGACGTCTTTCCAAATACCCTCTCCAATGTTCATTTTATTAAGTTTATTCGTTTGTTTAAAAAAAAAAAAAAGCAAAGCTGGATTTGATATGTGGCCTGCATTTGTGAGATATATATATTTATATATTTTATTTATTTATTTATTTTATTTATATAATATATAAATAGCTATTCAGCATGCAAAGAGTTTAGTGATTTCCCAAATTTTGATTACAGAGTTCCCACCAGCCCCACGGATGGGCTGGTGACATTCAATGCTGAAGAGCTGGGCTCGGGACCATGGGATCCACCTTCCTGGAAAAGCGTTATCCTTGCTCTGAGCTCACTGGCTGAATTTACTGGAAGAAAGGGATGCTTTCTCAATTCTCGTTTTTATTTCTGTTGGGCTCCAGGTGCCAGAGGCGAGGGTTTTCTGGGAGCAGAACAGGCTCTGGAGGTGCTGAGCAGCGCGGTCTCCTGGGGACACGGCCAGGTCAAGTGCGCTTCCTAACGGCCGATTGTAGGACGCTGACGGAGCCTGAGAAGACAGTCTGGCGCATCAGAGTGAGGGCTGTATGCTGGGGACCAAGGCAGAAGGGCTCTGTCCTTTATAAGAAAACCTGAATGATGCCAGAGATGTTATTGGTTGCATTTTCACACTTCTCGGAAAAAAAAACAGGGTTTTAATATCTGTCAACTGGTGCTTAGCCCATGATTCTCTCTCTAAAAGTGGTCCCTCAGACCTCAGAGCTCCAGGGATCAATTTCCAGGCCACTAACCGAGCAGTCAGCCCTCCTCTCTGAGCGGGCTTGGAGGTTTAGCTGAGCCCACCTCTCAGGTAGTCTCGCAGACTCTCCGGAAGCCGAAGGAGTGGGCCTCCTCCTCCCTGAACAAGATGCTCAGCACCTTTCTCAAGAGCCAGGACTCTGCAAGATGGGCAGAGAGCCCCACCTCCCCAGTCAGGAGAATCCTCCTCCCCCAACCCCCGTACTCCCGACTTGCCCTGCCAGAGAGACTTCACCACCTGGCCCCTGAGTTAATCAAAAATTATATTATTAGAACCTCTAAGTGACTCACATGAACACTCCACTCCCATCCCACCCAAGGGCATGTCAAGAGATGTCAGAAAAGACTGGATCCAAATCCTGCAGCCAAAAATCTCTTCTTAGATAAGTGTGTGTGTTTTTTTTTTTTTTGCTTTGTCGGGGCCTCAGCTGTATGTCAGAAGATAGGTGCTCTCCAAATACAGGCGCGCGGGTAGCACACTGCACCCCACCCTTTGAAATACCTTGCTGGGTTTCTTGGTTAGGGGGCAGGCCAACCCTCAGAGGTTAAGACTGGGTTAACACGGTCCAGGGGCTGCGGAGGGGACCTGGGAGTCATCCATCAGTCCAGTTCTCCACGGTCCCCATGCCTGAATGGTATTGTAAGGAGGCTTCCCGGGACAAGGAGAAGCTCTGCGAGTAGAGGAACTCGTTGGCCGCGTTCAGGTGCGGCGAGGGCGGCTTCCGCTCGCACACGGCACCCGGGAGGGCGCGATCTCTGGGGAAGGAGGCGCTGGGGCCCCGCTCTCGGACCTGAGACTGGGAGAGTTGATTGTAGACGCTGAAGTGGGCGTTGCCCGGCGGCTGGGAGCCCTGGGCGGAGATGGTGGGCAGCCGGGGCATCATCGTGGTGGCGGTGAAGTGCGTGGGGAAGGACTGGTAAGGCACAGTCTCCATGGTCTGAACGCTGTAGCTCGTGTAAGGGGACACGGACGTCCACATGTTACAGCTCAGCGGGGGCGGGGGCAAGTCGTCCACCCCGGACACCCCCGCAATCTCGGGCCCCGACCCTGAGTACATGCAGGCCTCTCGTGGGGTCACCTCGCTGCAGTAGGAGGGGCTCAGCATCTGCTGGTCGTAGGGCGGGGGAGAACGGAAATAATGGTCCTCCCCCACCGCCGAGGGTGCTTCCAGATAAGATCGCTTGCAGGGTAAGTCCAGGTGGCGGGCACTGTCTGCTGGAAGACAAAGAAATCTCAGGAAGAGCCAGGTCCACCAGCCCAGGGCCCAGAACACCCCCTCCCCGCCCCCCAGCTGGATGCCAGGACAGCCTATCCTTGTCATTGGTGGGAGGGGGGTGCCCCACGTTGCGATGGCACTCCCAGACCATTTTAATCAGTGACAGCTTTTATAAGGTGGCAGTAGCCCAGAAGTGGTCAGATCATGGACTGCGCTCAAAGGCCACCGGGGGACACCGCATCACTGGACACTGAGTGATGTGTTTAGCCAGGCGGCGTATGCCTTTGATCCCTTGCCGCCCTGACTCTTGGGGACGGTAAGAGGCTTTAATGTGCACTGGCATTCTTAGGCCAGGCCCACCCTGGCCAAGGAAAGTGCAAGCGACTGCCAGGCCACACCAGGCCCAGAGTCTACAATCTGTCTGAATTAGCCAGAAAATTAAAGCCACAGTGCTTCTGCCTCCATCCTCCGCTCCCAGGAAGGCCTCAGCAAGCCAAAGCTACTCACAGGCAAGTTCCTGTTGCTTTCAGAAGAGGAGGTAAACCCTATGTATGTTCAAAGAAGTCCCATCAGATTGTCATTATGCAGATTCCAACATAACAGGGTTTACACAATTAAGAAATGGAGCTGTTAATAAGTAAAAGGTGACTTGCACTTCTAAGGCGAAGCTAATATACTCTGTTGGGGGGAAAGATGACATTAAGTGCCCCAGGCCATGGATGTGTATCTTTCAACATCCTCAAGCACGAAGGCTTGATTCTGGACGAGCTCATCCACCCCTGGGACCCAGGGATAACCTAGGCCTGAGCACTTGGGCAGCAGCCCACTCTACAAATTTAAGAACGCTTGTCCAGTTACTTGTCTTGGCCTTCGTCCTTCTATCTTCCCTAGGGATTCTCAACGGGAAATCCTCCATAGACAATAGGTAAATAAATGTGTATGGCTGCGTTCCAACAAGACTGTATTTATAGATACCAAAATTTGAATTTCATAGAATGTTCATATATCACGAAAGAGTCTTCTTTTGATTTTTTTTCCAACTATTTAGAAATGTAAAAACCATTTCGTATCACTCACAGATCGAACAAAAATGGACTGCAGGCCAGATTCGGTCCAAAGGCCACAGTTTGCCAGCCCCTGTTTGAGGTCACTAGTTCTAATAGGACTGGTGCAGTGGCTACTCAGGAGTCTTCCAGGGTGGTTCCTAGGAGCTGGGCTGAGAGAACATTCTGTGCAGCAAGCAAAGTCCCCAAACCCATTCCCAAGAGAATTCCAGTGGCCCTGTGAGGACTTCTGACACGGTAATACTAATCATTGGTATTTTATAGAGGACAAACTTGAATCCTTGTACCAGGGCACAGATGTTCTGGTTCTTGGCTCGAACTCCTCTCCCTCACAAAGAAGCCAGCACGGACAGGTCCGTGGCCTATCTTCCTGGCCCCCAGTCTACATCCCCCAACAGCCCCCATCCACTCTCAAGAAGCCTCTGGAGATCTGACGGGATCGGGTGAGGAAACTGAGCTTGGCCAGGACTCCAAGCTTAGCCAGGACTCCCAGGGTCAGGGTGGAGGTCGCTTCTACAAATGACAAATTCTGGACTGGGATGCTTCCGCCTCCCCCATGCCCAGAGGCAGCGCCTGGCTCACTCTGTCCTCTGCCCACCCCAAGGAGGTGCCCAAAGCAGCGGCTGCCAAGGGACAGCTGGGACTGGGGACTGCTTGCGGCAGACCCTCTGATCCTGGCTTCTGCTCCCCGCCCACTGTGCGCTCAGTTCTGCCCCCATTGCTCTCTCCCCGACGCCTGTAACAGCCTATGTCCTCGTCACCCCCTCCCCGTCACCCCGTCCCACACGGCTGCCGCGGCAGGTTCCACGTGCCTGTCCTCAATGCCAATCTCTGTCCCTCTTCTGCCTAAAATCCTTGTCTAGGGGACACCCCGGCCACAAGCTGTCTGTATGCAAAGTAAGAAGTACTGAGCCTGACCATGGTCCCCAACGCTTTAGGCTCGCTGTCCCAGGCCACAACAACCAGTGCGTGTGTGTGTGTGTGTGTGAGTGTGTACGCGCACCCACACCCATGCATGGCCGCATGCTCACATGTGCAGTGGGGAGTGTTTGTGGGGAGGGCGTCACCCCCATCCCGACCCTCCGGGGCATCCAGACCAGGAGTGAGCTACCTCGTCTTTTCAGGCAGTGGTAGAAGAGGCTGGAGTCCCTCTGGGCTGGGAAGGTGTTGAGGGGAAGGTCCTGGGGCTCGGCCGCGGCAAACTGCATGTGAGCCCCGTTCTCGTACTGGTAGTGCTGGAGCGCCTGGTGAGCCCCGTGCAGGGGGCTGACGTCAGGCTTGGATGACAGCTGGGTCGAGACGAGCCTCTGCCTCACGATGCTTTTGGAGATCACGGGGTATTCTTTGCTGGAGGCAAAGGAAAGACAGTCAGCCAGAGATGGGAAGGGAGGGGAGATCCTCTTGAGGGTCCCCGCATTCATGTGCCTGAACTCCGTCCACCCGCCCCAGCCCCCTGGCCGGGGCGGCCCCCACCTCTGCAGCCGGGCCACACGCAGGTCACTGTCGTCACTGCCCCGGAAGCCCTTGGCGAAAGGGTTGTTCTCAATTTTCAGCTGTGTGATCTGTCAGGAAAGGAGGCACAGAGGAGTCATGGGAGAGAGGCCTGGGCCGGCCCTGCCCCCCCACCCCAAGCACAGGCACATTCAGAACCCCGGGCAGCATCTGGGGAAGTGGCATCTTGCAGGAGCCTCCCCGGCCTTGAAGTTCTCGCCGCACCTCTTACCTGTTCTCCTAGCGGCAGACCCCCATTCTATGTCCTGCGCTCCTGAATTCAGCCCCTCGTCACTCTCTCCTGGGGCCTGTAACAGCTTCCCACCCACATCTCCCCGTCCTGCACAACTGCCACATCAGGCTCTGCCTGCCTGTCCTAAACGCCAATCTGACACAATCTGACACAAGAGGGACAATCTTGTCCCTCTTCTGCCTAAAATCTTTCCCCCACACCCAACCAGTCCCAACACAGGTGTAGAAGCCTTCAGGGAAGGGCAGCTTGGGCACAGGCAAGGAGGAAATGGGATAGCCCATTCGGGGATCAGAAGACAGTCTGGGGTGGTCGGGCCGGGGCGGGAGGTGGGCCAGGATGTGCCAGGAGCGTGCCGGGGGGAAGGGCTTCTGAATGGCTCAATCACCTGCTCCCCCGCTGCTGGCAGTGCCCAAGGGCTCCTCTCCCACCCTCCTCCCCTACTCCCTGCAGGCCCAGAATCCCACCAGGGAGAAGACTGCAGAACAAAAGGGCCCCACAGTGAAGCCACAAGGCAAGCTCCACGCTCCCAGTATTCCCAGTTGCCACCTCTGTCCGTCCCCGGCATGGACCACAGACAGCTACCCTGTGCTGGGGATCAGGAGCCTCGTCTCCTTCCCCTGCACGTCTTTCATTTCTCATGGCTCTGCAGGACTGAGCGGGTTCCTGAAATGACTGCCCTGCCCATCTTGCACTGGGGCTTCACTGCCTGCCTCCCTGGTGGCCCAGAAATGTGTCTGCGCTGGGGGCGGTTGTGGGCTGCACCTTGTGATTCTGGTAGGAGGTCACAGAGATGAAGGAAGTCTCTGGGAACACGTGGGTGCAGAAGGCTGTGTTTTTGGAGCCAAAAGCGTTGTTCTCGTCGGCCTTCACGATGTGCAGCCGCGGCTGGTACTTGTGCATGGAGTTGAGGATGATCTGGAAGAGAAGGGTATTTTGTCAGCTCCAGGTCCCCACCCTCTTGTCTTCAGCCTTGTCCAGCCGCCCGGGGCTGGATTTCCTTCTCCTGAACGCCCAAGGCTCCAGGGTTTGACCACAGGGGACTGAGCCCAGAAGAGTCCAAATACCTCCCTTGCAGGGTGAAGAACCAGGCCCCTGGGCCCCAAACTCAACCTCAGGGGCACCCGTTGGCCTGTCTGCTTCAGCACTAATGCCTGGTCCCAGGGCCTCCCAGATGACAGCCCCTTTACTGTAGTAATGGGGGACGGAACCGTTTAAAGGCCGCCAGTGACTCGACACAGTGTTGAGATGCAGGCAAAAGTCCAGGTGCCACTGACTGTGTGACCCCAGGCAACGCCTGGGCTTCTCTTGAGCCCCAGCCTTCAGCCCTGTGTGCTGCCTCTTCCGGCTCACCCCTCCCCACATATGTGGGACCTGCCCTATGGTGGGCGCTCAGCCCCTCCTCTCACGACTGTCAGCAGTGAAAGCTGCTTCTCAGCCCAGAGTCTGCAGGACGGGGGAGGGGGACGCCAAGGAAGATGAACTCTGATCTGTCTGGTCTGGGCGGGCGCCTGTCCCTTCATCCGCAGAGGGCTTGCAGAGCACAGGCTGGGAACACCCTGATGCACCCGGCCTTCAGACCCGCCCCAGGCAGCCCACAGCCTGGGCGGGGGAGCGCCATCGTGGGCTGAAGTTCACAGTACCACGGCCGAGGAAGACCGGAGGCCCGGGCACCCCCACCCCCACCCCTGGCCCTTGCGGGTGCCTGGGGAGAGGCCCAGCACCCGGGACACTCAGCCTGGAGCCCTGGGACCAGCACACGGTAGTTTCGGCCCCAAAGCCTCTTCCTTCGGCCGTGCCCCACGGTAGCGGCAGCATCATGTGCCATTAAAATGTATTTTTTATCGTTGACATTTGCCAGACACCCTCCCCACTGGAGGTAGGACAGGCATTTGGGGCATTTTATCAGCACCGCACGGGTTTTTGTTAACCCTTCAGCTCCCCTCCTGGCTGGACGAGGCTGGTCCCTGGCGGAGCTCCTTTCTCTCCACCGGGAAGTGCCCCTCTCTTGGGCTGGCTCTCCCCACCCCCAGGTTCCCAGGGACCGGCCTGCAGCTGAAGCTTAGTGGGAGATTTAACCCCCGAGTGACTGAGTTGCCAAGCGAGGGTTCAGAGCCTGGCTTCCTCTGGCGGGGCTCGGCCTCCTCACCCCCTGGGAAGGAAGGCGGCCCAGGGAGAAGCTCAGCTGAGGGAGTGGGTGGTCCGGCACTCAGGCTGCGGGCTCTGCCCTGCCCTGGCCTCTGGGTCTGGCTGGGCGGCTCCAGCAAGAACTCTTCCACCTTCTGCACTGGCCCCTCCCCTGCTCCACTCTCAGTGACAAACCTCCAGAGCCTCCTGAGACAAACACAGAGCCCCCCGAGCCCCAGATCCCATCTGCAGCTGGGGAATCCACTGCCCAATGCGGGGCCTGCCAGGCGAAACACTCAGAATGAGGCTGAAGCCAGGGAGGCCTCCCCGGACTGTCCATTCCGGGAGCCCAGGGAGGGGCTCTGGGGAGAGTGGCTGGGGCTGGGGACACATGGCGCAGTCCCCAGAGGTTCTTCTGTCACCCCGCGTGGTGCCAAGGTCTCAGGAGACCCAGCAGCTGAGTGCCTGGGAGGTGACCTAGAGGCCGGATTCCTGCCTCCGCACCTCCGCACCTGTAGTTCTCTCTGGTGTCTTGATCTTTTTGCCCCCATTCTCCCTCACCTTCTAGGCCCAACTCTTCCAGGAAGTCGTCCCAGATTACCTGAGGCCTGCTCTAAACTCCCAATTCTGAAGCTTCCTTTCCACAGTACGGCCTACTGAGCTATGGTGCTGCTTCCAGCGGCTTCCCGTTCCTTCTTGTCCCTTCGGTTAAATTATAACTCAAGAGAAAGGGCCATATCTTTTATTCCTTTTGTACCTCCAGGCTCCTCCTTTACTCCAAAGCAGGAACAAGTGAGTGCAAGACCAGGTTATGGGAAGAGGAAGTCCTGGGCCGTAACCACAAATTCTCTGTCCCCTCCTCCCTCATCTTTCTTTGCCCATAGGAAAAACTCTAAGGCATGTTTCAGGCAAAAGTAGTGACTGAACATGTGCACAGACAGTCCTTCTGTGATCACTTACACGCTCCAGCCCCTGGCATGCAGGGCTAGCCTCAGTCACTCCAACCCGCCTGGGTGGGGGGTGGGGGTGATGGGGGGCCCAAGGGGAGAACACAGACAGGAGGCAGACAGAACCCAGAGCAGGTGCTGCAGCCCCCAAGCAGTGAGGCTGTAAGGACCACCTGGGACAGACCACAGCCACCCTGCGCCTCTGCCACCTAAGCATCAGAGCCCTGGGCATCGCCAGGCCCCCTGGCCCCTCACTGTCCCCCACCTCCGGGTCTGGTCAGTGACCAAGCCCTGTGACTCCACCTGTAAAACAAAGATCAGTTCACTCCCTTGTTCAGAACCTTCTGGTTCATCCAGGAAGACTGCACCTTGGTTGAAGGCAAGGCCCTTTGTATTTCTCCATCTGCCTCCCATTTTCCCACCACCACCACCAACCACCACTCCTGCCACATTTAAGGCTCACTAGTTGGCTTCTGGGATTCCCTGATGGTTCAGACAATAAAGAACCTGCTGGCAATGCAGGAGACCTGGATTCGATCCCTGGGTTGGGAAGATCCCCTGGAGAAGGGAATGGCCACCCACTGGAGAATCCCATGACAGAGGAGCATGGGGTTGCAGAGCTGGACACGACTGAGAGACTAACACTTGACTTCACTTCACATGCCACTTCCCTTCTATTCCTATTGCCCCCTTTGATGGTTCCCTCTTGCCCTTGGGATAAAGGTCAAACTCCTTAGCCCATCCATCAGACATGGTCCTTAATGACAAGGGTGGAGACACTGCCAAACACACCTTCTAGGAGAGTGAACCAGACAGGCGGGCAGAGAAATCTGGGGGAGAGAGCCACTGCCAGACTCGCAAAGGAAGGTGGGGCCCCTAGGGGAGCCCAACCCCAGCCACAGGGAAGCCAAGAGGGGCCCAGAAGTGCCTGTGGGTCTCTGCCCATCAGCTGCCAGTCCTGAGCAAGCACTCGCCCTCCAGTCATCGCGGTCCCCATCTGTACAGTGAGGCCTTCGACTATGTGGTCCCAAACACCCTTCCTGATTCTGCCAGTCTGGAACCTGGCCAGGTGTGTGGAAGAAAGTTCCAGCCACTGAACAAATGCAGACTCAAGCTGAAGCATCGGCCCTGACCGCCTGGGAGAACGGGAAACCAGCTTGGTGACTCACACCTGGCTTTCCTCGGAAGTTCCTCGGGCGCCACACTAAACTATTTTGCCAGAGTCTCACATTTATATTTCTTGCAGAGGACATGGGGCCAAATGGGCCAGCCACGTCAACAAACCCCACTACACGGCTGGTCCCATCATCATCACTGTTCTACAGCAATGGGATTCATTATGTTCTGGCTACAATTCAGAAGCCTGTTCTATTTTAACGATTGCGATAGCGCCAAACAGCCATCTCCTTGAGAGATCACCATGGCGTGCTTGGCTTAACGAGGCCCAGATTCATCTGCGCTGGAATCACAGAACATTAGGGCATGGAAGGGCAGGCCCCAGCGATCACTCTAGTGCCACCTCCTCATCGTACAGATGAGGAACAGGAGGTGAGTAGTGGGAACGTGACGTGCCCAAGGACACACAGCTGGTGGGAGACTGGATCCAGAGAAGACTCCAGACGGCCCTGGAGAGAGCATGAACTGCTCTCAACCACAAGCTCGGTCATTAATGATAAGCTTTACTAAACACGGCGGGAGACAAGGATCCACCAGGCCCCGTCGCCCCTCGAATGCGCAGGGTATCTGAATGCTGGCCACACAACAAGTGGGGCTAACGTCTGCCCGTCAAATATTAAAACCAGATTGATTCCTGCCTCACATTTGTACTTTCTGAGATGACCTTCTCCATCATCCTTCTTACCCTCTCCCGCCCCACAAAGAGGTTTGGGACAGAGACAGGATCTGCAGCTCAGAAAAGTTTTAAAAAGAAGAAGAAAACCAAAACTGAGACCAGAGAGGCCCAAAGATTGGCTCAAAGAAGACCCAACCCAGGACTGAATTGGACGGCCCGTCAGCCGACTCAAGAGGCCTGGACCGGGCGGGCCCAAGTCCTCACGCCCAGGGCAGGTGTGGCGCCTTCTCTGCCAGCCAGTGTGGACAGAGCACAGCCTCTGTGCCAGGCCCTGTGCTGAGGACTGTCCACACAGCACACAGTTAAGCTTTACAACATCCCTGTAAAGTATTAATTGTTGTTGCTGTTGTTCATTTGTTAAGTCATGTTCGACTCTTTGCAACCCCGTGGACTAAGGCCCACCAACTGGAGTGGGTTGCCATTTCCTTCTCCAGGGGATCTTCCCGACCCAGGGATCAAACTTGCACCTCCCAAATTAGCAGGTGGATTCTTTGCCACTGAGCCACCAGGGAAGCCCCAAAGTATTAACAGGTGTTAGTATTCGGCCCACTGTAACAGACAAGGAGCTGAGGCTCAAGAGGGTGCAGGTGTCTGCCCAGCCTCAGACAGTGATGGGAGCAGAACCAGCATCAGCACTGATCTCCCAGCCTCAGCTCACACCTGCCCCTGTACCTGGCCGGGGAGGGTGGGCAGAGCTGGGTGGGGAGTCTGTGTCCCAAAGCACCCAGCAAGGCTTGGCACATCGTCAGGGCTCAGCAAACGTGGGAGGAAAAGAAAGAGATCAGTAGTTCTGGGTCCCCCCCTGGCATATGCTTTGCGGGGACATCAGCTCCCAGCAGAGGAAGTGCCTTCTCTAAGTAAACCCCGCTTCGGCAGGTTACTGAGTTACTGAGAGAAGTAACACTCGCTCCTGCTCACTGCCATTCACACTGCCCGGCAGCAGGACACGATGGTGGCAAAAAAAAAAAAAAAAAAAAAAACTCCTGGTTTACCGTCTAGTGGGAAAGTCACACGGTAATCCAAAATCAAGCAAAAATCAGTGGTGAGAAAAAGTGGCAGACGAAAGACTGCATTGATGACAGTAACAAGCACGACGACAGGAAATGGGAAGGGCCTCTCCAAGAAAACGCTTGAATACACTTTTGAAAGACAAAAGGCAGACTTCAGTGAAGAGAAAGGCTTCATGATCAATGCACCTCCCCCCCCCACCCCAGGAAATTTATAATTTAAAGTGATTCTAACAAAAATACCAGTAAGTTTTTTTCTCAACACTATAAGCTTATTCTAAAGCTCATAAAAAAAAAAAAAGACAAGACCAGCCAAGAAAACTCTGAAAAAGAAGAGCAATGGGGGAGGACCGAGTCTGCCAGACACTAAAACCTATTATGATGTCTCAACGGTTAAAGCGCTGGCATAGGAACAGACACAGATTCAGGAGGGGATTTACTGTACAGAACCAGAGAGTGTCCTAAACCAGAGAGGGGAGAGGGCCAGTCAGTTATTGGTGTTGGGACCACTGGATAGCTCTCTAGAAAAAAAAAATAAAGTTGGATTCACACTTGGTATCGGATGCCAGAATAAACTGAAAAGGGGCCAATGGTTTAAACGTAATAATAAATCCATAAAATACTATAAGAAAACACAAGAAAAATCCCTTATAAGTAAGGAATGGATCGGGGCTTTTCAATTACTCAAAATCCAGAACCCATAGAGAAAAGACTGACACAGTCGATCAAAAACGTCTGTGTAGGATTACCACCCCAGGCAGGACCTTCAAAAGACAAGTGACAAACTCGGAAAACATATAAGCAACTCGACATCACAGATGGGAGCTAAATCTTTCTCGCTTATAAAAGCTTCTAGAATGGATAGGTGATTTTTTAAAAAGTAACCTAAGAATGAGAAAGGATAAGGACAGACGTTCACAGAAGAGGAGATATATATATATATAAAGATGCTTATGCTTACTCATAATAAAGGAAATAGAAACTGAAGCTAAAACTGATATCTGTATTTCAGCCATGAGACTGGAAAAGATCCAAAACTTTTCTCTCCCACCATGTTCGTGAGGCCACAGCGATGGTGGGAAGACACATCGCTGCGACGCCAATGCAGGACAGGGTGGCAAATTGCAAATCCATATATCCCTCAAACAGGCACTTTATCACAAAGAATACTTGGCAGAGGTATACAGTGACATACGTACAAGCTTAATCAAAACAGCAAAGACAGGGGAACATCTAATTCCTTCAATAAGGACTGGCTACATGATTAATGGAACAATCGTTGGATGAAATCCTATGCAGCTATGTGAAAGGAATGACGCATGAATGAATGATGAAATGATCTACATGAACGAAATGATCTCTGAGACACTGGGTTTACATAGCAAGGTGCAAAGTGTTTACAACATGGTACCTTCTGTGTCAAAAAGAAGGGATCTGAGACGCTGTATTCTGCCTGCATGTGCAAAAAGAAACACAGAAAAGAAATTAGTAACACTGGTTCCTTGTGGCCAGAGCTGGAAGAAACTAGGTGGATGGGGAACCAGTGGAGGGAGATGTCTCACTGCAGACCTTTTTCATTTGTTCACTGATTGATTTTTCAATCATATGAATGTATTTCCTATTTAAAAACAGAGTTGACAAACAAGTATAAAATTATAACTGTGGCAAGTACTCAAATGGAAAAGTGTGTGGTGCGCTGAGAGCATATAATGGGGACCCCAAACTGTCTCCCTGAAGCTGTGGCATTTGAGCTTGGATCCCAAGGCTCAGGAGTAACTGACTAGGCTAAGAGGCCTGCGGCTGGCAGAGGAAGCAGACTGAGGGGACGGTGCTTGTGCCATTCTGTGGCCCGGGGAGCCCACGTCTGCAGTCTGGGGCTAACTCAGCCTCTGCAAGGCTCAGACTGACTATGTGAGCAATCACAAGCTAACCTTTCTCCTCGGCAACGTGGGAGTCCAGAGACAGAGGAGGTGGAGAAGATGGCTGTCTCCCTACACACACACACACACACACCCACCCACAAATACCCACACACACCCACCACGCAGCCATCCCCTCCCTGCCTCCAGATTAGGAGAAAAGCAAGACACAGGAGGTGGTGAAGATGGCCATCTCCCTACACACACACACACACACACACACACACGCACACACACACGCACACACACACACAGGAGGTGGTGAAGATGGCCATCTCCCTATACACACACACACAAACCCCACGCAGCCATCCCCTCCCTGCCTCCAGATTAGGCGAAAAGCAAGACACAGGAGGTGGTGAAGATGGCTATCTCCTTACAAACACACACAGCCACACAGGAGGTGGTGAAGATGGCCATCTCCCTAAACACACACACACACACACACACACACACACACACACACACACACACACACACCCATGCAGCCATCCCCTCCCTGCCTCCAGATTAGGAGAAAAGCAAGACACAGGAGATGGTGAAGATGGCCATCTCCCTAAACACACACACACACACACACATACCCCATGCAGCCATCCCCTCCCTGACTCCAGATTAGGAGAAAAGCAAGATCCAGGTGTCAGCCATCTCCACCTTCCACTGCAGGATGCAGGCCCCAGCCTAGCAAGGCTCTCCTCAAGTGCTCGGAGCAACTTCTCTTCCCATCCCGTGGTCACCTGGCACAGGACCCTGCTGGGGACAGGGGGCAGTGAGCAGGAGGCGAGGTAGGCAGGTGTCTTCTTAGCCAGCAGAGCCACAGCTGTGAAGCTGACCTGGAGCAGCCTGGTCCCAGGCCCCCAACCCTTTTCGCCCCTGCTGCCTGCTTATGCCCAGAACCTAAAGGTCACACCCTGACTCTACCCCTCAAGAACAGAGGGCTTTCCTGGACTCACAGCAAAAACCCACAGGAG
Source organism: Bubalus bubalis (assembly GCF_019923935.1). Lineage (NCBI taxonomy): Eukaryota > Metazoa > Chordata > Mammalia > Artiodactyla > Bovidae > Bubalus > Bubalus bubalis. The sequence continues at coordinate 51,596,308 of NC_059159.1, read as the reverse complement.
TTTTCTAATCAGAAGCCAATCCTATCTTTTCTGAACACGTGTCCTGAGGGGCTCCTGGACCCTGGACCCTTCTCCTGGGTGGTTGGGTGGCACGTGGGAGACAGCTGCTGATGTCTCTGAGATCCTGAATGGGGAGTCCACCGTCCACCTGGCTGGAGAAAGCTCCTTGAGGTTTGGAAGCTTTTAGGAAAAATGGCAAAGTGTGGAGGTGAGCTGTGTGGGAGGACTTGTCAGGGGCAGGTTCACAGTACAAGATGGCTTTTTCCCAGGTTCCTGCACTGAGAAGCCAAGAAGGGTGACTTGGAGAGCTCACTGCTCCAGTTGGCACAGACCAAGGGGCAGAAAGCCAAGGCTCAAATGGGCCACTTTGCCTTGATATGTCTAAGAAGTTAGCTCATCCTCCACAGCCATTCCCTGCAGGGCCAGAGGCTGCGCCCTCTCCAGTGATGCTCTAGATTGCTGAAGATCTGACAGCTGGAGCCCTGGCTACCGAAAGATGGGGGGAGAAGCCAAAGGAGCACAGGCCTAGGCATCAGAAGGCAGGGGTCCATCTCTGTTACTCCCAGCTCCTGAGACAAGTGCCTTGTCTTCATGAGCCCCTCCAGCCTCACAGAGGGTGCAGTAACCAACAGACTGCACGTGTTGGGAAAACGTGGGGGTGGGGAGAAGGAAGATACTCTACACCCCAACCCTCCGGGGAGGAAGCTGAGTTAGTACAGGGAATAGCCCCCCAGCCGAGGAGAGGAGGGCCCCAGGCTGGTGTGGCGAGTATAGCCACCCCCAACATCACAAGCCCACCAAGCCAGCCCCACTGGCTGCTCAAGACCACTGCAAACCCTTTCGGGACCCCAGAGGAGCCACTGAAGCAGCAAGCCAGGGTGAGAAACCTACTGCTGGGCAACGAAAGCCGGCTCACACCCTCCTGCTTCCAAAAAAGCCCCACTTTTTAACCACCTGACTCCCTTCCCTGGCCCTCTCTGCAGGGGTCTAGGGAGGTGAAAGGGTCCTCAGAGACATTCCTGCAGCTGGGAACCATGAGAGCGACCTGTGTATCTAAAACTCTCACCAGAGCTTTGATCCCTGGGTATTTCTGGTCACTCACCCAAGGATCCACCTCCCGCCCAGCTCTGTCCACCCCAGTGGGCGGTCCCTGGGTTGTGTGTGTGAGTGTGTGAGTGCGTGCAGTTGTGGGCAGAGACGTGGCTCCCTACCTCCCACCATGGAGGCTCTCGCTAATCTTTCGAGGTTGATCCCAGAGCCTGGCCAAGCAGAGGAGGCCAGAGAGGAGCTGATCACGAGCAGAGTCTTGGCCAGAACGTCAGTCTCTCTGGCCCTTGGTCATAAAAGACCCTGTGATCTGAGAGGTGGGGGCTTGGCTGACCCTTCCCCTTGGAGGGCAGCCTGTTGACGCCCCTGTGGAAGGCTGCAGGGGCGCATGTCCCCGGGGCCCACACACCCAACAGCATCTGCCTGCCCTGTGTGGGAAAACCCCATGCTGCTTGCAAAACAGACAAGTTAGGAGTTGATCATATTAACTAAGCATTCTCCTAATTGTTGGTTTATCGATTGCTGATGACTCGGAAGAGAACTGAACAGACTCTGAGAAAATTAGAACCAAGAGCCGCTTGACATGGAGAAGGCAACGGCACCCCACTCCAGTACTCTTGCCTGGAAAATCCCATGGATGGAGGAGCCTGGTGGGCTGCAGTCCATGGGGTCGCGAAGAGTCAGGCACGACTGAGCGACTTCACTTTCACTTTTCACTTTCATGCATTGGAGAAGGAAATGGCAACCCACTCCAGTGTTCTTGCCTGGAGAATCCCAGGGACGGGGAAGCCTGGTGGGCTGCCATCTATGGGGTCGCACAGAGTCGGACGCGACTGAAGTGACTTAGCAGCAGCAGCAGCTGCTGCTTGCCAATTACACACCCATCAACCAGAAAGGACGCATCTCTGGCATTCTCCATAAGGAGCTATGATTCACAGAGTGCTGATTTGCATACAGCTCCCCAGAAACAGAACTGAGGCGTAAAAGAGGCACGTGCCTGCATGCCCCCCACCCCTGCTTCCCGCACCATGCCCCGCACAGATGTTATGAGTGTGCAGCCGGGGCAACCGCATCCAGGAGCCGACGGCACCCACTCCATCAACACCCCACCCTGTGTCTCCAGGGTAACCATGCGTAACCTAGAGGGGCGAGGCTTGCTCCCTGGCAGATGATACTGGGTCCCCAGGCTTCTGTTTGCCACACGTATGAGCTAAACATTTCCACATAAAGAGCTTTTTGTGGGCCTGCCAGGGCCAGACTGGGGAAAGAATGAGCTTCAGCAGCCTGGACGGGGCGTCAGCAGCAGCATCCCTGGGGTTTCAGAGTTGCTCTTATGAGAGCCAGCCCTGGGCAAGGCCAGGAAGGGGCTGACACAGGAGCCAGTGCGAGGCCTGCCTTTCCAGGGCAGGCGGCTGCGGGGCCAGGCAGATGCCAGGGATGAGGCTTCTGAACTCATCGGTGACTCTTTCTCAAGACAATCTCCTGGTCTTAGGCCCCAGCAAGGCCAGATTTGGGGAAACTGGAAGCTGAGATTTGTGAGATGTGGGTCCATCCATGTCGTCCTTGTCATCAAGTGTTACTCAGTCATGTGTCCGACTCTTTGCGACCCCATAGGCTATAGCCCACCAGGCTCCTCTGTCTGTGGGATTCTCCAGGCAAGAATACTGGAGTGGGTGGCCATCCCCTTCTACAGGGGATCTTCCCGACCCAGGGATTGAACCCATGTCTCCCACATTGCAGGCAGATTCATTACAATGGTAAAGGGAAACCATCATAGTTGACATTCATTTAGAGCCTCTTAGACGCCACATGCCTTATGCATAATCTCATTTAATTTTCACCTGGTCATCCCCATGTTCTGGACAAGGAAACTAAGGTGCAAAAAGGCTAAAAAACTTGCCCCAAGTTACCCAGCCAGTAAGTGCCAGGGGAAGGATGCTTACTGTGGAACTCAGACCCTGTGCTCTGGCCCATAAACCCGCCTGGGACTGGGTCCTGAGAATGGATTCTCCAGATGAGCACCTCTGAGCGCCCCACCTCCCTGCCCCAGCACCCACACTTGAGGCCAGGCAGCCCCCTGCTTACATGCCCGAAGGGGTCCAGGTGGTTGTTCGTCAGCTTCAGCTTCTGGAAGGAGACCAGCTGCCGCATCCAGTGGGCCCCCGTGGCAGGAGAATCCGGGTGCACGTACAGCCGTCCAGGCATGGCCGGCTCAGCCTTCCCTGCCACCATCCTGCCAACAGAGCGTGGAGAAGCCGCGGCTGGTGATTGCCCTGCGGTCTTGGAGAGCCCAGATTTCCTGTCTTCCACCCCACAAAAGCAAATCCCCAGAGGCCTGAACCTGTCTCGCACCCCACAAAAGCAAATTCTCCAGAACCACATCACTGCTGGTGCTGACCGCACGGTCCATTTAGGGCTTTGGGGGTAAAAGGCGGGGAGGCAGAGGAGACGGTGCTGGGAGGGACAGCTGTCCTGAACCTCCCGTATCTCACTGCAGTAGAGAGAGAAAGGGAAATTGTAGAGAAACGTGATGGTTTATTTGAAGGGGCTAATCACAAGTGTGTCATGGGGAGATTTAGGCACTTCCGTGTCTGGGCTGTATTTACACTTTTTACATGTTAGAAATAACATTATTTGGAGGTAGCTTCTCAGACAACAGAGACGATTTTCAAACTGCTTGCCCCCAAAACAATGGTGAGAAGTTAACTGGTAGCTGTCCGCTCAGGGAGAATCTGCCCTGAGTGCTAAACCAGCCCAGAGAGAGAACAGAACCGAGCTCTTGGCAGGACCCGGCCACCAAACTTGGCCTCCTGGGCTCGGGTTCTGCGACCTTCTTACCCCACACAGCCGCGCTCACATGCTGGGCTGCGGATTCATTCATCCCTCCCTCTTTCTCCTCGGGAACTGTCCTAGGCTCCAGGGGCAGACGGGGAACATGAACAGGATGGCCCAGAAAAAACCGCCTTCATTTACTGGGTCCCAGCTTGGGTTCGGCCTTTAACCTGCCTGCTCTCCTTGGATGGTGGACATGCAGCTTAAGAGGGAGGGTCCTGGGGTGGGTGGGGGTGGGAGGAACTGGGAGATTGGGGGTGATACCTATACCCTACTGGTGCTATATGTAAAACCGATAATGAATGAGAATATGCTGTGTGGCACCGGGAACTCTACTGTACTCTGGCGACCTGAACAGGAAGGAAGTCCAAAGGGAGGGGATAGATGTGTATGTCTGGCTGGCTCAGTTTGCTCCACAGTGGAAACTAACACAACATCGTAAAGCAGCTGCACTCCAATAAAAATTACTTAAAAAAAAAACAAAAACACAGCACAAGAATAAAAAAAAAGCAGGAGCAAGGGGGTGGAGAGACAGGAGAGAGATTCACAGCCCAGGATCTAAGTATGGACTGTCAAGGCCCCCAAGGAAAATGGCTCTTACCTTCTGCTGTACCCCCACCTCCAGCACAGCCCTGTCAGAGCCTAAACCCGCCCAGCGCTGGGGCTCAAGCATCACCCCACAGCCCAGTCACCCACCCTTGGGTGTCCACAGCCGTGGGGAGAGCGCAGACCCTTGAGATCCATCAGACACCCAAACACTGTGGCTCGTTTTCACTCCAGCCCCCGCCCCATCTGCAGCAGGTGTGCAGACGACCCTGTGGCTTCGGCAAGCCCGGTGCCTGAGCCTGCGGATCTGGCCAGTCATTGGGACTAACTGGTGAGTCCCCAGACCACACGGCAGGCAGGGGACGAGTGTGCATGAGTGGGAAGGCGGGTGACGTGAGGGTCCCGAGTTCTTACCATTTGTTGTCACAGAACTTGTAGCGGTGGTCATCCGCTGGGACGATGTCGATCAGCAGGATGTACTTGGTCTTGGGGTTCATGCCCGTGACTTTTACCTTGTAGCTGGGGAACATCCTCCTGGGGGAAGCGGAGGGGTGAGGCAGGGGCGGGGACAGAGCACCGGGAGGGAGGGACGGCACAGAGCAGGCAGGCGAGATCTTGGCTCCAGTCGGAGCTTCGTGATCTTGTGTAAACCGCTTCCCTCTCTGGCTGGCCCCTCCCACCTCCCCTACAAGGAAAGGGCTGCACAAGCCGCTCCTCTGAACCCCTGCAGTTGTCAGACTGTGGCTGTGAGCAGCTGAAGCACAGAGACCCTGCTCAGGACTTCAACACCAACCAGGCTGCCTTCATCTCCCTCCTGTCTGTCATCCATACACAACAGAAGTTCCAGGGGGTCATTCCAGGGGACCAGAGCAGAAGACCTGGGAATCCCTGGCAGCTTCCTTTACGGTCCATGAGATGCCACCTCTGGGTCATGTCTCTATGGAAACAAACCCCCAGCCTCAAACTAACTTGCAGGAGAGTGCTGTGGGGTCTCTGGATGCCTGCTGTGTGTGGAGAAGAGGTGTTTATCCCTGTGAATGCCTGGTCTGGGCCTGTGCACACTAGCTGGGTCTCAGGGAAGGTCAGTCCAGGAACCTTGAGGAGAAGAGCAGGGTTTTCTAGAACCACCCTGCCGCAGTCCACAGCTGGCCCCACCACTGACAAACCACGATGCCTTGGGCAACTGGCTTGGATGTTTTTACACCTTGGTTTCCCTATCTCTAAAGTGGTGAAAGAAAGTGAAAGCGTTCATCGCTCAGTCATGTCTGACTCTTTGTGACCCTATGGCTTATAGCCCACCAGGCTCCTTCATCCATGGAGTTCTCCAGGCAAGAATACTGGAGTGGGTTGCCATTTCCTTCTCCACTCCAAAGTGGGGACGTTATCAATACACCCATCTCATAGGTTGCTGGGTGGATTGAACGAGTCCACTTTTGGCTCTTACCACTGACCCTGACTGCTCTCCTTCCTCTGAAGACCGGTGGTATGACCGACCTCCATGAAAACAGGCTCATCAAAAAGAAAGTCTTCCAGTTCCTGCAGTCCATGCTGAAACTGTCCAGGACCCTGAGGCTCAGGGGACGTTTTGGAGAGGGCCACTACGTCGGACCGCTCAGCACACCCACACCTACAACAACATGTATACATACCTGTGGGCTATCCCTCCCCCAGTCACCAGGTCCCTGACCCTGGACTTCCCCAGAGGGGAACTTCCTCACGGTCCTCATCAGAACCTGGCACGCTTCCTAGCTGACCTTTTACAAAGATGTCTCCGAGAGAGGCAGGATTCAAATCCAGCAGGACAAACCGAGGCAACTGGGACCCAGATCCCCAGAGCCAGTAGAGTGCCCAGGCGGTCCACTCTGGGAAAGCCAACAGGGGACCTCTGGCTTTCACGAAGCCAAGAGACAGCACAGGGACCCTCAAGAGAAGCTGTCCTAAGCGCCTCACGAACAGATGACCAGAGTCTTCCATTGCATCAACGTGGAACCAGCTTACCTCGACACAGGGCTTCCAGAAGGGATCAAGGCCCGCCCCCAAGCCTGCAGACCCTACAGCAAGCCCAGGACCCTGAAGCGGAGGGTGCCCTGGCCTCTGCACCCTCCCTGGCTGAAGGACGGGCCCTTGAGAGCCTTGCCAGGGGCCCGGGGTGCGGGAGTGGCGTGACCCCGTGTGTGCCCGAGCACATGAGTTTGCGGACCCGGTGGAGTGCACATGCGTGCATGTGTGCGTGCCTGAAGGGAGGAGGGAAGTTCTCGCTGCAAGTCTAGGGACTTATAAACTGTGTGGAAGAATTTGTCTCAGATGTCAACTGAAAGCATTTTCGAATGTCCACCCCACCCCCTCTCCAGGAATGGGCAGAGCCAGAGGACTCGGGGACCCAACCCTGCCTCCTGCTTACCAGCCCCTTGCCCAACCCTGGGGGCGCAGCTGGAGCCTGCACCCCCCTGGTTCCTGGCCCAGCCTCTCCCCCGGCTGGGCCTGAGACTGAAGGGGAGGGAGAGAGGCGGCACTTGCCTCAGCTCCCCCCACTCCCTGGGGAAAGGCCAAGAATCCTGTCCCCTGCAGGCTACCATGTTGCAAGGGCTACAGAAACAGCCACAGAATGACTTGGGGCTCTCCTGGCATCAGGGCCCTGTACTTGGCCTGTTTCTCCTGCAATCACTCCAGGTGGCAACAGCAGAGGACAGACCCGGCCTCCCCCCACCCCCCCCCCCCCCGGCCGGTGACCACAAAGCGGGCAGCCACTGCCATAGTCTTTATAATCTAGGTTGGTGGCGGCGGGCAGCGGGGTGCTAGATCCTATTTTTCCCCTTCTACTCCCTACCACATATTTTAAAAGATTTTCTTGATGTCTTTATTGAATTTGTTACAATATTGTTTCTGTTTTATGTTGTGGTTTTTTGGCCCCAAGGCATGTGGGATCCCAGCTCCTCAACTAGGGATCAAACCCATACCCTCCGCATCGGAAGGTGAAGTCTTCACCCCTGGACCGCCAGGGAAGTCCCTCCCTACTACAGTTCATCTCAGCAGCTCAGGAGGCCAGACTAACATGACTGGTACTTTTTAGGAGGCAGGCGAGCAGCCTGTGCTCAGCTGCTCAAGGCCTGGGGCCGCTGTCCTGTGATTTGGCCTCTCCTGGAAGCTGGATGTGGACTGGGTTCCCAGCTGATAATAGCCTTCAGGAGGTTCTGAGTGAGTTGGGGCAGGGCAGGAAGGTGTCTCCTAGGCTCTGCCTCCCTTTCCCCTCTTCCGAGGGCAGCAGCCCTCAGAAGTCAGAAGGGAGGATGAGGTAGGTGGTCTCAGGGCGGATTCAAAGGTCCTCTGCTCCAGGATGAGCAGGCCCAGGCTCAGTGAGCACCCCTGCCTTCGTGGAAACAGGTATCTTCATCTCTCTGAGGGTCCGGTGTGGTGGCTGTTTCTGGACCATGGAGGACGCAGGCACTGGGGACCCTGGGCCCCCTCATCTCCCCACCTAAGGGGCTCCAGAAGGATAAAGGGCCTGCTGTGTACAAAAGGCGAAGGAAGAAAGTGAGGCACACCAGCCTGCCAGCCTCCTGCCCCAGCTGATGGCATCTGCCCTTCGGTTCCAGAGGGGCTGAGCTTGGAGCCCAGAGGCCTGGCATGGGAGTGTGCCCCAGAAGGGCAGGACTCAGGCCACAGGGGCCAGGCTGGCCTGGGAGCCGCGACTTGCCCTGGGCCCCCCCCTGTACTGTACAGGTCCTCTCTGTTGCAACAGATGAAACCACAGATGAAACCATCTGAACTGCTTCTGTGATTTAGGATGGAAAAAAGATACCTGAAAACCAACCCCTTTGGGGGAAGTGAACCCCTCAGAGGGACAGGGAGGGGAGACGTGACTCTGAGCAGCCCGTGTGGCGCTCAGCCCTGGCACCTGGCTGGCAGGGAATCCCTGTCTCACCTGTGCCCAGCACCCGCAGCCACCCAGAGGCGGGCTCCGCGAGCCTTCTCTCCTGCCCACTCCCTGCGCCCCTTCACACCCCTTGCACGTGCACCGCGGGCCTCCTCTCCGAGGCAGGTCCCCCTCTCCCGGCTCTGGGTCCCCGCCCCTTTGGGGCACTCTGGGGGACCTCGCGGAAACCGCTCCGCCAGGGGATAAACAAGCCGCCTGTCCTGCCAGGCCGGGAGGAGATGAAAGCCTGGGGGTTTCTCCTCTGATCATGAAACAGGCTGTGGAAGGGTGCGGGCCTGGAGCCTTATCTACCATACTAGGAAATGGTTTTAGAATGAACTGCTAAAAACAAGCTTCCTTGGACGTTTCTCAGTGTTGGAGGCTTTCGGGGCGCGGGGCAAGGGTCTGGGGCATTTGGATTTTGGCAACGAACCAGTAAATACAAACAATGCTGAGAGAGGGGCCAACAAGTTTCATCTGGGCTCAGAGAGCTGTGGGGTGCCCGGGTCTGGGCCCAATGGGGTGGCCAAATTCAAGGTGCTGACCTGTTCCCTCCCCACCAATCCTGCAAGGATCTGGGGTAGCAGGGAAGAGAGGACCTGGGGGATTGGACAGATTCTCTCCAATCAGTGGGGACCCCAAACTCCAAGTCCACTGCAGTCCCAGCTTCCTGGGCTCAGGAATCCCAGGAGCAGCTATGTAGGTGCAAAATCAAATCCAAGGCATGAGAAGCCTGGAGAAGGCTTTTGAGGTGGGGAGAAGTGGTGACTGGGAGGGCAGATGAGGGATGCTGGGGGGTCAGTAATGTTCTGCTTCTTTATCCGGGTGGTGGTAACACCGGTGTGTTCAGTTTGTAGAAGTCCATAGGGCTGTACAATTAAGACTTGTTCACTTTTCTGCAGGAATGTTCCACTTCAATAAAATTGACATAAAAAAGTATATATGTGTGTATATATCATAAAGATGTGTACACACACACAGAGGCCAGAGTTTGAAAGGAAAGGGCTTTAGGAAAAGGGTAGGGGGTCCACAGAAAACCCCATCTATTTTCTGTCCCTAGTGTCTGAGGGTCTTAAAGAAGAATTCTGGGTGTGTTGGGAACAGGCTGGGGCCCAGCAACTAAGGCTGAGTTTGGGGGTGGAGGTAGGGGGTGCCATTTAATACTGAGACCAAAGCTTTTGTATCCAAATGATTTCTGAGAGCAATGGACAGAGCAATGTAATTTATTTCCACTTAACACACACACACACATTCACACACTCACACACACATGCACAGAGTTTTCTACTTCACTCAAAGCATTTTTCAGAAATATTTTCCCTAAGATGGGGGCAGGAAAGAGGGTGTGTGGAATGGATGCTGTTTTGGAAGACCAGTTGGTTCTCTGAGATTTTTTTTTTTTTTTTTTTTTTGAAGACACTTCCTTCTGATAGACTTTTGCTTTCAGAAAATACTTTAGAAAGAGATCAAAGCACTCTCTCCCCAACCCACTTTCCCAGTGTCTTCAACCCTTACTTCTCTTATCACCCACGCCACTGGGCTCTGACGCTCTGTATACAGAGCGAGGGCAATTGGCTTTGAAGCCCCGGATTAAGCCGGGCCAAATCCTTGCCTCAGAATAACAAACAATACAGGTTCAACAGGAGTTCTCATCAGTAGTTCATTTTTCAAACACAAATTCACTGTCACTAACACAAGCAACATTGAACTCAACAGGCTATGAAGGCTGATAGTGGAGATTTATCTGGTGGCAAAACCATGACCTAGGAGTAGAGCAGTCAGACGGTTAGGAAATTTTCATATTGGGGAGGTTTTTATTTAAATTTTGTGGAGCTCACTTTTATCTGTGTTTGGGAGAAAAGGCAGTTTCTCACATGGATCAAGCTTGGCAGAGATGTGAGGTAGCAGAGAGGGCCCTGCTCTCTGCAGTTAAGGGCATAAACTCTCTGGGTGCAGCCTTCTGAGAGGCTTAGAGAACACTCTGGCCCCATTTGACACTTGACATCAGGGCTTCATGAGCATTCAGAAATCGGCTGTCTTGAACTGTGGCTGGCATGGTATTCACCCTCTTGCGTTGTCGGAGAACTTAAAGTCACTGTCTGATGAAGGAGACCCTGTTTCCCTTTGGCCATCAGCTCTTCGAGGGCTTAAGGCATAACTAAGGACTCACACTGGCTTGAGAATTTTTGGGCTCCTTTTCTCCAGCCCCCCTCCTTCAACCAGAGAGCAGTTGTGCCCCTAACCAGCCAGGGTCTCTAGGGCAGCGCAAGAACTCCGCTTTGAGCAGGCACCCATAAACAAGCAACCAAGGGGATTTCTCAAAGTTGGGGTTTCATTCGGGGGGTGGGGCATCACTTCTTGGCTTGTGTAGAACCTGCTAACTGCCTAACTCTGCTTCTATGGGCAAGCGCCAAATGCCTCCCCTTCTCAGGGGTCGGGTTTACGTTCTCTTGGTTCTCCAGCTCAGGCAGTCTAGGACTGTATGATTCAAGGTTCAGGAGAGATATCGAGAAACAGAAGTGTCCCAGGAAGGCCGATGGTACAGAGCACAAAGAAGAAAACGGAGAGGCACTGGACAGAACGCGGAGGAGCCAGGAGCCCGAGCAAAGCAAGCTGCCTTCCAAGGCTGCGTGGGCGGGAGGCGGGAGGAGGTGGCGGACACAGGGGTCCCAGCGGTGAAAGTGGTCTCTGAAGCCAGTGGGCAGCTAGGCAGGGGGTGCTGTGAGAACCGTGCTGGCAGGGGACGAGGCTAGTGACTTTCCTAAGCACTAGGCTGGTGCAAGGAAAACTTTCTGCCAGAGAAATGAAAGACTATGATGGATCCTTAATTGGCCAACATCATCACAGCCATTTAAAAATTATTATCATCATTCCCTGAGGTCCATCTCTAAGCCTCCATTAGGATCAGGCACAAATATCTGCCTGAAGCCAGTCACCTCTGGAAATGTGGGGTGTGAGTGTGTGTGTGTGTGTGTGTGTGTGTGTTGGGAGAGGGAGGGAGGAGGCCTCATGCAGGTGCAGGAAACCCCACTGAGGAGAATCACAAATGCCTTTTGTTTAAAAAGGCAGGGGCCAGGCATGCCCAACTAGCATGCTGGCCATTCATTTTCAAGAGACAAGGTTATTTCTGCAGCCTAAAAATGGAAGTTCTGGATCTTTCTCTTCTTTCCTTCCCTACATCCCAGCAGTAACAAGAAATAACCACCTCTCCCAGTCACACCTATAATCCATTTAGCAATTTACCAAGCACTGCTCACAATATCCCTGGTTTGAATCTCAGAAAGAACGGCAGGTTTGAACAAATACCTCTGAGCCACAGGAAATTTGGGGACTACCCCAAGTGCACACAGCTACGATAAGGCAGGGCTTGTGACACCCCCACTGTCCTCAGTGAGTGCTCCATGAGGCACCCCCCCCATCACCACGTCCCCCAATATATCTTCCCTCCCCATTCCCAAGAGCAGCAAACTCAAGCCCTGACATCTTGTTCCTTCCCCTGATAGAAGCCCTGGATGGCCATACCACCTCCCTGACTTAGGCAAGAGGGCAGGGAAGTGCCCAGACCCCCATCCCCAACAAAACAAAAGAAAATTTGCAAGGCCTGTCAGTGGGCAGACTGGAAGGACCCAGCACCCCCACCCTGTGTACAGCAAACCATCAGCTTTTTATGTCCTTTGACGCATCGTTCCCTAAGCGGTTCCGCGTTCTCTAAAAAGGAGAAGAAAAACGCTGAGTAAATGCCAGACATTTCTCTAATTGTGATGAACGGTATTCGCTAGATTTACCGTGTGCGTACATGTGCCAGGAGCTGTGCTAGGGCTTTACAGGCAACTGTACAAAGACCTCTTATTTTACAGATGGAAATGAGGAGACAGCAGAGACCCTAAAATACCTGGCCGGAGGGTTGCACAGATGGAAGGAGGTGAGCGGAACCGGAAGCCCCAAGTCGGATTCCCCATTCCTGGCGCCTGATGCTTCACCATCTTATTCCTCAGAAAACTCAGCTAGGGGCCCACGGCCAGACAAAGGGACATTTTCACACCTAAACTGTACCCCGGAGACCAAAATCGAGTGTGAGATGGTGGAGGAGGCAGAGTAGAGGGGAGGGACTCCTGAACCTGAACTTGCTCCAGGTTCGGTCTGCAGCAAGCCCCCTTCACCAGATAATCGCCCTCCTCGCGGTTCCAGCCCCACCCGGGCCGCGCCACCCCAGCGAATGTCTCCATCCTGCCCGGGTCCTCGGCTTCCTCCTCTCTCCCTCTCCTTCCAGGTCTCTCCCACAGACACCAGCGCATTTTAAAGATGTTTCCACTTTATAAATCATCCCTCTCTGGCAGCCACCCGAGGACTGCTCCCCGAACAACACACACACACACACACACACACACACACACACACAGGGCCGAAAGGTGCCTTCTCCTTGGCTGAAGGGGACCGGCAACGGCCGAGCGGCAACCGTGAGATGAGAGCCTTGGGGTTCACGCTCCCCACCACCCCACCCCACCCCACAAAATTTAGGGAAATAGGAAAACATGGTCCAGTCCCCTTCCTCCATCTGTGGAGGGGCATCTCCGAGTCCCCAGTCAATGCAACCCTGAGCAACTGGGCAGGTCCCCAAAAGGAGGAGGACAAAGCTGCACCCCCACCCCCAGGCCCCCAAAGCCCCAAAGTTCTGGACCTGGGACCTCCGGCGGCGCGACCCGAATTTGCATTTCATTTGCATAATACTGCCCCGCCCCTGCCTCCGGTCCCCGCCGCTCGCCGGCGGTGCAGCTCCCTACCCGCTGCCCGCGGCCAGTTCGGAAGCTCCGGCAGACCAGGAGCTAAGGCCTGAATGGCGGAGGAGGCTGGGTTGTTGTCCTCTGGGCTGAAGATCTAGGGGGCTGCTAAGAGAGCCCCTGGGGATCCCCACTGCCCCCGTCTGTCACCCACCCCGAAGGAAAACCAGCGCTGACCTGCCGGCCTTGGTGATGATCATCTCGGTGCCCGCCTCGTGGAACTTCTTCCAGAGCTCCTTCTCATGCAGGCCCACCTTGATGTTCTCGATGGTCTACGGAGGGCAGGGAGGGACTCATGTCGGCCTGGCCCACGGCTACAGGCGCAGCCCTCAGAAAGGGGGACACAGGCCCAAGGGGCCAAGCAGGACACTGCCAGCCCTGCTAGGAGCCCAGGCTCCTGGAGTCCTGGCAGATTTCGTTTCACAAAATGGTTCTGTACCATTGGTGAATTTTTAAAAATGTGAATGTAATCAGTGAATCTCCCTTCTTCGGAGCTGCACCTACAGACGGGCCCACAGACGACACGCAAACTGACCTTGCCTGGGTCAACGACACACTCCTACACAAACATAAACACTCTACCCAACACGGCCAGACTTGCGGGCAGACACACCGACCCGGGAGGGGCACCTCTGCCCCCGACAGCGCAGGACCCGCAGACGCGGCCTGCAGACCCGCACAGGCAGAGGGCGTGCACAGGGTCACGGTGACATCCGTCCCCCTGGAGCCGGATTCCCGCAGCTACCGGACCAGGGGCCACTCTCCCCACCTGGTCCCAAGGCTTTCACCTCTCGTCCTCTCGAGGTCGAGGCGCCGGACCCTTTTCCCGGGCTCGCTGCGCTGCGGGGTCCCCCCTGTCGCTTGTCCCAGAGCAGCCTCGAGGGCGCAAAGTGGAGGAAGGACGAAAGGCAGAGAAGGCGCCCTGCCTGGGGGAGCGCAGCAGTCCTGCCCATACTGGGGCGGGTTGGACAGACGCTGGAGGCCCTGCAGACAGATCGACGCCCGACCTCCACGCGACGGCCGTCCGGGCCCTTACCTGCTCGGCGGCGGCGGCGGTGGCGACGGCGACGTCGGCGCCGGGGCCCGGGGGGCTGGCGAGCGCGGCTCCGCTGAGGCCTGGCGCGGCCAGCGCGGGCTCCGGGGCGTTGGCAGCGTTGGCGGCGCTGGCGGCGCTGGCCTCGCCGAGCGCGGCTCCCGGGGCCCGGAAGGCCTCCTCGCTCTCCGACAGGCCTTTATCCTGCAGCATCTCCTGTGGGCACAGCACACACGAGTCACATGCCCCGGTCCACACTCGCCCGGGACCCCGCAGCCCTCTGGAACCTGGCCGTGGCGGGGGGTTCGGCCCTGCGCACGTGGACCCCGCCCCCTCCTGAGCTGGAGGAGGGAAAATACGCGGGGGGCAGGACCCTTTCCTCCTCCCTCCGGGTCTGGACCTGTGAGGGTTTGTGCGCGGTTCAAGGTCCTGCCTGCCCCTGGGTATGGGGCTGTGCGTTGAGTAGGTCTGGGGGAAGGACCGCCCTCTCGGCATGGCCCCAGCTGCACCCCGAGTCCCTCCTCCTGCTGGGCTCCAGTGGAGTCTGAAGCCTGGTTCTTTTTCGGCTGATCCTTCATCACTGGGGTCCAGGCTCCCTCTTGGCCTAGGGCAGCTAGGACCCTTTCTGAGCCAGAGTCAGGCCTGGAGGGTAGGGCCCATGTTCCGGGGCTCCACACCAGCAGAGAGGACCTCCCTATGGAGTGGCCTCTCAGGCCCTGGCTCACCCGCTTCCCTCAGACTGCAGCCAGGTAGATGATTCCTGAACCAAAGGGTTTCCCTCCTGCATGTTCCCACTCCCCTCGCCACCTGTGCGGCACCCACCCACGCATGCACACACATACTCACACCCAGACACAGCTGGGAAGTCACCCAAGGAGCCACATTTTCCTAGGGTCTCTCTGATTCAGGCCCTAAACTCAGCCAGGGGCACTCCAGCTGTGCCCTCACATGCACACTGGCTGGCTCAGTCACTCACATTTTTAGTTACAAAGGGCTCTGCTTTGGGGAAAGGACCCAGACCCCTCCCAGCTAAGGACCAGGTCAGCTGGGTGGGCCCAGTTCACCAGCACAGCCTAGTCCTGCCCCTTCCCCAAACGACTAGGACTATTCACCCTCTTCTCATGTGCCTGCTTCCTTTTGGAAGCTGGTCCCAGGATGTCAGGATGAGAGCCCAGCCTGCAAGGACCTGCCTCTATCGTGGGCGCAACTCTGCATTATCTCTGCTTCTCCTTTCCACCACCTAGCTCTTCTCCCTTCATCTGGATCTGGGCAAGCTCTAGGGAGGCTTTCTAAATGTCCAGCTGCCTCTTCTGTGACCGAATGTTCCCCCTTTCTCCTCCTACCTTCTTTCTGTCCTCCCCAGGATCTCTCTGGGCATTCCACGGCCCAGGCCTCTCATCCACTGGCCTCCTCATCCCAGGCCTAGACATCGGCTCCCAGGGCCTCACAAAGTAAACAAGCCAAGTGCAACCGAGGAGATAAAAAGGGGCCGGGGCCAGTTGGGGCTGGGAAAAGCCCATAAAGATAAGGCTGACAGCCCTGCCGGTCCTTGAGCCACAGGCACGGAGGAGGCAGGCCCGCGGGGCATAGCCAACTCCACCACGGTCCTTGGCCCACAGGCGAGTTGCGGGACTGAGCCTGGAAATCCAGGAGACCCCACGCAAGGGGACACCGCACCACTACAACGAGGGTGGTTATGCGCTCTGGCCCAAGGCGTTGGTTCCGATTATATCTGGGGTCAGCCTGGATGGGCCCCCGGGGTCAGCTGGTCCAGGTGTGGCGGCCCGCGGGGGCGGGAGGGACCGCCTGGTGAGATGCTCTCCTGGCCGCTAGGACCCCTGCGGGGCACTTGTCACGCGACGCCCCGCGACTTGCGCCGCGCTCTCTCGGTCCTGCCCGGTGCGGAGCATATCCGCTGCCCGCGGTCACTGAGCTCCAGTCCCAACGAGGGACGAGTGCTGTGCGGGGCTCTCCTTCCCAAACTCGAGGTTCGCCTCTTCCTTGTCTCTCAGCCACGCAGCCACATCCCGACATTCCGACGATTCGCCTTCCCTGGAGCTCCCCGCTCGTTTCCTTGTCTTCCCGCCCGGCACGAGCAGACCCGAGGTCCGGTCCGCTCGGACCCCTAGCCCCGGCGCGCTAGGACGCGGGTACCAGCAGGTCCGGCATCAGCCGAGGGCTGCGGCCGGCGCTCGCCCTACTCCTAGAGCCCTCTGCGGGCGCGGCCGGTCGGCTCCGCGCCCTGTGCGCTCGGGTCCGTCACTTTCAGCTGTCTCGTTTTCTAAGGATAGCATTTTTCTTTCCATTTCTAGATTACTGGTGATACTTTTCTTGTGTCGGGGGAATTGTTAATAGTTTATACTATTTTAAGCATTTTAATTATCTTTATTATCAGAGTAGTATTCTGGCCAGTTCAATAACATTAAAACTATCCTATCACACACTAGTTATTAGTGCTTTTATTTTTAATACTGTATGGTTAAAGTACTGGTTTGATTTGTTAATTCATCATTATCAAATATGTTGTTATGGCTTTCCTGTCACATCATTCTAGGGCCTCCTGGCATGTTAGTAATTCTATTAGTATTCTACTAACACTTAGGCAATCATTAAATACAGTCTTCCAATAGGTCATGTTAATCTATTATTATTTTTACTCTGTATCCCTAAAATGTTTCCGTGGCTGGTTCTTCAGTCTCTGTTCTTGGTCACAGTTTCCATAATTTTTTACCATAACATAATATTATTGTTCTCAATATTCACATTAATTTTCTTCACATCCGTATAATACTTTTTGTTATTTTACCGTTACTTGTTTTGTTAGGATTGTTCATAATACTCCAGGTATTCTTCATCACATTGTTACAATATCTCTTTACTTTGTCATTATTTGTAACGTTATGGATCTTAATTCGCTAGTTATTTTTCATCACATCATTACTTCTTGTTACTTTGTCATAATTTGTCATATTGTTGTAGCTCTTAATACTCTGATTCTTTTTCATCACATTGGTACACTACTTCTTATTACTCTATCATTATTTATACTGTTGTTGGGACTATTAAAACCTTGGTCATAAATTGTCATACTCCAGCAGTTCTTGTTGCTGTCTTTATTTATAGTACTATTGCTCTTAAGATTTTGGTTAACATTTAATAATTCACTATAGCATCAATAATAAATTATATTATAGTATTCTGTCAATACTAATATTAGTATTTCCCTTATTAGTATTTTCATTGTTCACCTTTTTCCTACGGTTTTATCATTTTGACACTGTTGCTCTTTCTTATTTTATTGCTATTGATTTTAATACTATTGATATTAACATTCTTCTCACATTGTTCCATCACTTTGTCTATGATTCTTTCAAATTTGGGGTTATAGTTTTCACTTCGTTTTGAGAATGACTATTATTTTATTGTGGTTTTAAAGTCCCGAGTACTCAGTTATGCCGTTTAGCCCTGCTTTTTGGGTAATGGCTTATATTTTGGTAATTCTTGATCATGGATCATTATTTATATATGATGCTCCTTGCTTTAATTTTGACGACCCTGTTGCATCAAAGGCTCTGAAGTCCAGTGTTCTCATCACACACATTTCCACATCGATATTCGCCAAGTACCGGGCCCTCAACCTTGGCCTTTCTTCTTCTGCAAACACCAATTTCAAGACCACCGCTCTGCTTGTCTCATCCTAACCTTGTTCCTTTGGCGTTGGCGCTGTCCTTCCTATGCTCTTGGGTCCTCAGACCCAATTCGCCCGGCTGCTCGGAGGAGAGGAGGTCTTGAGCCACGATCGCTGGGAGTCGGGCCGAGGCGGCAGCCGGATCGGAAAACACTTCGCGCCGCCCTCTTGCCGCCTTGACCGCCCCCGAGGTTCTTACCCCGGTCCCGTTACTCGCCCCCTTTCCAGCTCTTCCTCCTCCACCTTGCAGCCTCACCCTGGTTTGGGGTGAGCCCCTGTCCCGCAACACCCTGCTCACCCTCACCCACGCCGGGACCCTCACTCACCCTAACTGCTCTGCCGCAAGCGCTGGTGCCCGCGGCCCGAGGTCCACTGCACGCCCGGGTCCGAGGAGCCCGGGTCAGCCGGGACTCCGACTCGGGGCCGCTGGGTCAGGGTCCCGCTGCCCGCCGCGCCCTCGGGGCCGGACGCATCCCGGTTCTGGAGCGGGCCCTTGATCTCCGAGGCTGCACTTCGGGGCCTCAGCTCCCTCCCCTGCTCCCTCCCTCCGGGGCCGCCCCCCTCCCCGCGCTGACGTCGCCGCTGTCAATCAGTCCGCGCCCGCCGCCCCCCGGGGAGGGGGCTCGGGGTCTCCGGGCTCCGCGGCCCCAGGACCCCGAGCTCCAAGCGGGCTGCCGGCTCCCCCAGCGCGCGGCCCGCTGCTCTCTCCGCGGCCCTCGGGCCCCGCCGGCCGGCCGGGGCTGGGTTGGGAGCCCCGCATGGTTTAGATTAGAGGGGGCAGGAAGAGAGGGTGAGCGGCCCGGCCGCGCCGCGCGGCTCCCACCCGAGGCTCGACAACCGGGACGGCCAGCCGGCCGGCCCGGAGTGGCGGCACGGCCCGCATCCCGGGACGCCGCACCCCGGGTCAGCGGGGCCGGGGCCCGCTTCCAGACGGCCGACCTGCGCGGAGCCGCGGGCCACAGGGCCCGCCTGCCCGCACGCGCCGCGGTCCGAGCCCGCTCCTGGGGCCGTGCCCGCCGCGCACCCGCGCCCTGCCGGCCCGCACGGCGGCTCCCGACCATGCCCGCCACACATTCTCACACCTCCGCACGCCGGCCCGCGCTCGCGCCTGGGGTCAGGCCCCGGGCCTTGTCGCGACGGCCGGGCCCGGACCTCGTCTGAGACCGACCCCGCTGCTCACCGGCCCGCGCTCTTCCGGGCCCACCGGGCAGCGGGCGCTGCAGTCGGCCGCGGGGGTCACGGGTGAGGGCAGGCCCTGCGCCCAGGAGGGGAGGAGGCCCCGTGGCCCGGGCCTGCAGCGGCGGCGGCGGCGGCGGCGGCGAGGAGGTGCGGCGCCGGCCTGAATCGGAGCCCAGGCCCAGGCTCCGAGGTGCCAGCGCTTGGCAGAGCCTCTTGGGGAAACTGCGGCCGAGGGCCAGGACTCTGCCAGCAGCTCCCCGAGATCCCGGAGGGCTGAAGAGGAAGCCCAGTGCCTGCTCCAGTCTAAGAAGCCCAGACGGCTTCGCACCGAGCCAGCCGGCCTCTGGGTCTCGAAAGTGAGTGCCCCTCAGCCGCCTAGACCTCCCTGCCCGGCCTCTGTCTCACTTATCTTCATGTCTCCATGTCTGTCTATGCCTCCCCGCAGGCCCCTACAGCTGCACAGGCAGGAAGGCAGTCCCATGTGGACCTCAGCCCATGCCCAGCCTGCCCACTCATGTGCAAAGGCCCCCGAGTCCTTGGTCAATAGAATTCCTAGATAAGCTCCTCCGTTCTCAGCATGGGCTGCATCCTCAGTGGTGTTCCAACCTCTCCAATCAGCCTCTGTTCCTTTCCAGATTCTGACCTCAAAAGCAGATTCATGGGAACAGGACAGGGAAAATCCTTTGCTGGATGTCTCCGTCCCTTTTATAATGCTAGGAGATGGAGAGCGGGGCATCAAGGCTTTCCCCACCCCCCTGCACACATAGCGGGAAGGAGAACACCAACTCAAGAAAAGCCAGCTGCCCTTGTCAGGAGCCTGTGATGCTGGTCCATCGTGGGCCCACTGCCCAAGAATCCCTGTCTCCCCCAGTCAGTACCAGAGCCTGCTGCCCCATCTTCCCTTCATGACTTCTCTCATGGAGCAGGCCCTGGTCATGGAGTCCCAAACCAGGAAGGGAAAGTAAGGTCTGAGAGAGGTGGAGAAGCTTAATCCTCCTCTAATTGTGCCTCCTCCTGGAATAGGGCCAGGGAAGGCCCTGGTGTTTCAGGAGATGCCTGGGGAGTCATGTTTCCTGTGTTAGGGAGAACTGGATGACATTCCTCAGCTTCTGCACCCAAGCCCCCTCCCATGTCTTCTCCAACATCCTGGAGGGAAATCCCTGGCAGGTAAATAGCATTTGGACTAACCAAGCAACTACTGTGTGGCATGGTGAACAGGGAGGGCAGTCAATCACCAGTACCATGGGAAGAACAGAGTTAGGCCAGACCCTGGAAAGAGTTTCCTGACAGTCATGGAGGACGTTCATAAGGAGACCATCTAATGTAGCTCTTAAGAGAAGCTATAGAGTGGAAATTTCCTAGCAGTTCAAGGCTTTCTGGAGACTCCTGAGAAATAACCTAAATCAAAATTGACCAGTTCATGATGATGTGGAGAAATGTGATATGGAAGAGACAGGCTAGGTTTTGGTGATTAAAAGGAAGGGGCAAACCAGCCAGCAACTGAGGAAGAAAAAGGGAGAGGTTATATGCACAAATTCTCCATTACTAGAATGGAATACATTATTTTGTTGATTCTAAGAAACACATTTTTTTTCACATTTTGACATCTCTTAAATTAGGATGCATCTTAATATCAATGGTGTGTCATAGTTTAAGTAGCAGTTTTATTTTTCTTAGTGGTACATAGAGTAATAGAATAGTTTACAACTGATGAAGTATAGTATTAGCTGATAAATGGCCTGTGGAGTAAAGAAAAAGACCAATTTTTCCCTCCCAAGACAGATGCGAGGAATTCAAAGTACAAACACTCTGCTCAACTAGCTGAGCTAAGCCGATCATAACCAAGTGTCTATAACACCACCTTGGGTTACTCAGGGGAAGAGTCTCAGGTTTGGTGTCAGACTGTCCAAGGTTTTGAAATCTGGCTGTGAGTCCTGGCTCACTATTTAGCAGCTGTATGACCTTGAACGAGTCCCTTGACACCCACATTAAAAAGGGGATAATCACATCAACTGGCGCAGTAGAAAAGAATCTACCTGCCATGGCAAGAGACAGGAGACCCAGGTTGGATCTCTGGGTTGGGAGGATCTCCTGGAGTAGAAAATGGCAACCCACTCCAGTATTCTTCCCAGGAAAATGCCATGGACAGAGGATCCTGTAGGCTATAGTCCATGGGGCTGCAAAGAGTCAGACATAGCTGAGTGACTGAGCATGCACTGCACACCAACATACTAGCAAATTGTGAGATTTGGGTAAGTCAGTACATATAAATGCCTGGCATGTAGTAAGTAGATAATAAAGGTTAGTTCCCAAGTATTTTTAAAATGTATTTTATCCCACCTCTTTCTCAAAAAGGCTTGAGGTAATTTATAACCAAAATAAGAAAATAATAATACAAGTAGAAAGGCAAAGTAGGGTCGAGGAAAAAGGAGAAAGAATATATGCCATCACTAAGTGTTGAAGAAGTTGCTCTAATTGAGAGAAAATTCTGGCTTACTACCAACAGGGCAAAATGGTAGTTCTCCATTTCAGAAATGTGGAAACACTATTTCCTTGGTGAATAATGGGGGGAAAGTTTTCCTTGGCCCTAAACATGAAAGTATTAATAGCTTTTCATATAAATGTTTATTCTTATATCTGTACACTGTCTTATCATTTACAAAATGGTTCCATAGCTACTTTCTCATTTGATGCTGTATTAACTCTATTTTTAATCTCCATTTTATGGATTCATCCACCCAAAGAAATATTTATCAAGTACCTACTATGTGCCAGACACATAAACAAGAGGAAAAGCCAACTAAGCATTCTATTAGTTAGCCAGCTGCTTAGCTAACCAGTTACTAACTGCAAATTCACAAACAACCTAAAAATGTACTAATTCATCACCTATATAATCAGTCCCAAAGGGAGCAGGGGCTACAGGATAATCTGGAGAATCCTAGTCAATACGATAAGGTGGCTTGTTCAGAGCCTAGGGTGGGCTTAGTTGAAGATGATTACTTCAGATGGCACCATACGGTAGTGAAAAATAATTACAATTTTTTAGAAAATCCTAGGTTTTGGAGCATTTAATAAATACCAACATCAAGCCCCACCCCAGACCAACTGAGTCAGAATCTCTGCGAATACAGCCAAGGTTGTGCCAATCCTGGAAATCCTATTTCCGGCTCTCCTAGTCTCTTACATAGCTGGGAGTGGTCATGTGACCCAATGTTGGCCAATGAGGCCCAAGGGA
Source organism: Bubalus bubalis (assembly GCF_019923935.1). Classification (NCBI taxonomy): domain Eukaryota; kingdom Metazoa; phylum Chordata; class Mammalia; order Artiodactyla; family Bovidae; genus Bubalus; species Bubalus bubalis. Next base: position 51,574,054 of record NC_059159.1, on the reverse strand, counting down.
AAGACTGGAGGGGAGATAGGGTGTGGGGAATTTTTTGCTTTGTTGATAAAAAAAAGGAAGACAGTCTTCTTTTCGCCTGTGGATGAGATCCTTGGAGTTCTCATGCTCTAGAGACCTTGAGGCAAAAAGGATGAAGATCAATGTGCTAAGGATATCAGAGCAAAAAGAAAGAGCCTGGGTTCCTGAGGCCATCACTGAGCAGGTAAACCTGCTCTTGCAATGTGAGAAAAAATAAACCCTATTTCTTTACATCATTGTTAGTTTGACTCTCTATTACTTACAGTCTTACTCCTGAGATATATGTGAAGGTCCCAGCTCAGTGCTGAGTGAGTCCTTGGTGTTTCATAATGAAAAATACACATTTTAGTGTCTTTACGTGTTCTTGTGTATACACACATACCTTCTCATTCCAATCCAGGAAACAAAATCCCTCCACACTTCCTCCCAGCCACGTTATTCTGTGTGTGCTATGATCTAAGGCCTGGGATCCTTGGTAAGAGAAAAAAGAATGGGTGAGGCAGCAGGGAATTTACCTGTCCCCTGTGTCTTTCTTGTTACCCAGTAGCCCCAATTCTTGGTTCCAGATTCCCCAGCCAACATCCCACTGGGATTATCAAACTCAGGACAACTGGTGGGGGCAGGAGCTTGAGCTCACTCTGGAAATCGGAGGACGGAACAAGGAGAATGGGTAGTGGGTGGCAGCTGCTGGTGCAGGTGCTTCCCCTCTTGCCACAGGCGTAGGTCTGCACACCTGACCTCTCACCCTGGCCTCCCAGGCCTTCTCCCACAAAGAGAATTAGGAAACTTCCAGTTAGAAGAAACTGGGGACTGGACTGTCTGGATCCTGGACCTGGGTGAGATAGGCTGCTCTGAGCCGCCTCAGGACTGAGGACAGAGGCAGTGGTTCACCAATAACACAGGTTGATCCATCCTAAAACTCTCACTGGAGGAACTACAGAGATAAAGAATGAATCATCAGATCTGGGTTTTGCAACCTAGATCTCCTGTTCCAGAGTCCTTAACAGTAGGTGGATTCACTGCAGAAAATCAGCTAATTTCTTCCCCCTTACACTACATGCTCCTGAACTGCCACTTCTTTCCATTTCCCCCAATAAGACTTCCCTGAAACACACATTTATTTTACAATCTGTCTGAGGAAGGTATATCTGCACTATGGTTGTGTTAGATTAAAAAAAAAAAATCTAACTCAGAGAAATTATTTAATTTTTCCACCCCCCTGCCCCTTCTTTCCTTCTCTTTCTCCCTTCCATCCTTCATAAACATAGATTATCCACAACCAGCTTTTAATTTGGGTTCTCAAGGGTTTTTCTGAATAAGGGGCTGAAACAAATCAGAATTCAAGAATAAGAGAGTATTTAGGCTATCAGACAGCCCTTGAAATTTGAAGTTTAAAAAAACCTCAACAGGCTGTTGACAGAGGGACCTAGAGCGTGATCGCCTTTAAGCCTCTGTTTCGTCATCTGTAAAATGAATTGAATAATAACTGCCACCTCATAGGGTAGTAGAAAGGACGAAGTGATTTCACATAGATAAAAGTGCTCACAAGCTTTCACCCCTCTTGCTGCACTTGGTCCATTCTCTTGCTTCTAAGCAGTCAGAGGCACGCTGGGGCTGTTAACTGGTCAGACCTCCATAGTAAGAGTTTCCATTCCCTCAGCCGAAGCTGGGTGGATGGAGCTGTCCAAGGAGCCCTGCGCTCAGGAGCCATGCCAACACTGGCACTGAACAGGGCACAGACCCCGGCCTGTGCGTTCCTGGGAGGTAGCGCCCCAGACCGTGGCTCATCTAGATTCAACAAACCCTCGAAGGGGAGGGCAGGAAGGCGTCCAGAGGCCCGACCCCCACGTCTCTGCATTTTCTGAAGTTTCCCCTTTGAACACGTTCCTTTATTTATTGGGCCTCATTTAACCTCAGCCATGTCCTCCTGGGATCATTTATTTGGTAACTGTCACTCAGCCTGCTCTGGTATTAACCTCATAATCCTATTGATTTCCTCCAAGCTAGTTGGGGGCTTTCTCGACTTCTTCCCGGGGCCGGTAGGGGCTGATTCCCAGTTCTGGTCATTACCGAGGAAGAGGCCCCAGACGGGAAAGGGCCTGCCTGGAGGACCATCTAGGGGTTCCTGGTTCCCACCTTGGCTCCTTCCAGGCTCGGAGAGGCAGATTGGTGAGGCTTAAGTGTGAGGTAAAAGCAGCTGAGCACCCATCAACCCCGCCAGGAGTTCCCTGACTGGCTACTGAGGCCGTCTTTCAGCTCCAAAGGCCTGTGCTTCACCAATCGCAGCTTTGCTTGGCCAGGAGCCCCGCCCCCGTCCGCCATCTTGGACTCCGGACGGGTAAGGGGCCCAATCACTGTGGTGGAAGCGGGGAGGTGGGGTCGGGTCTGCAGCTCGCGCCCACGTGGCCGTGGGCCTGCGCCTTCCCGCCACCTGCGGCCGGAGCCTGGCCCCTGTCGAGCTGCAGCTGCAGCTCCCAGACACCACCCCTGCCCGTCGCCAGGGGATTAGTGTCCGTCTGTCTGTCGTTTGGGATCACCTCGGTGGGGGTTGTCCCAGCCCAGACCAGGGCGTCCCTTTTGCCCTTCCCACAACCACTCTCTCAAGGGCCCAACCTGGGCGGAAGGGATTGTGTTGGGGATCCAAGAGCCTGGGGTGCTGATCTCTCCCAGAGCGGAGGTGTGGGGTGACGGGAGTCCCCCCTCCCCACCAAGCCTGAGCCACATGTGCTGGGAAGTTCATTTCCCCTTGTTTTGCAGAACGGGCTCAGGGATTGACCCCAGGAGTGACCCCAGTGTCAGGAGGCATTAATGATCTCCATACGGGCAATAAACAGGCAGACTGGCTGGTTTGGTGTGGAGGTGCCCTGGAATGGGGCCGCCTTATTAGCCTCACATTCGCTCAAGGGTAGAGGCTTAATTAGCAAGGGCTCCCTCCCCCAAACATCCTTGAGCTCCTTGGGTACATGGTTGGAGACACTGGAGCCCTCTGGCTGGTTCCTCTGCTCCTTGTAGGCCTTCTCAGGAGGCAACCTCTTGAGGGGTCAGCTTAGCCATTTGGCCACTTCCAACAGGAATTCTTGCTTGCTCCTGATGAAGTCTCTCTTCTTTTAAAAAGCCTCCAAAGGCCAAATCCACACGTTCTGAGTCACCTCTCTTTTTTGTCTATAAGAACCCAGGAACAAGAAGACCTTCCTCTTCTTTAACTTAACTCTCCCTAAGCCCTATTTTCCCAAAGAGCAAGGGGACTAAGTAGGTGGTTACCAGCCTTTTGGGGGGTGGGAAACTGCCTAGACTATGAAAAACACAATCTGATTTGTCATATTTCCCTCCAAATGTATTTCCATCAGGTTGATTACTTGTTCTAGGTGCTTGTTGGTTACTTGTTCCCACCCAGTCTAGTGGGAGAGACAGACTTGTAAACAAGTGCCCAGTAATAAAAGGGGCTCAGGGCTATGATCTATTTCCATGTTAAATGCGAAGAAAGTACAAAACGGGATAGATAACTAACTCATCTTTCCTTGTTCCATGAGGTTCCATGAGGAGATAACATCTGAGTGCATCTTTGAAAGATGAATATGTGTAGGATCCTGAGAGGTAGAGGATGTGAAAAGTAAGTCCCAGGAGAGCAGAAGGGCAAGTATTGAGTTTGGAAAAAACGTTTGTTCGTGTTTTTCCTAACCATCTTATGAAAACCCTAACATTCTAAAGGAGATCAGTCCTGGGTGTTCTTTGGAAGGACTGATGCTATAGCTGAAACTCCAATACTTTGGCCACCTCATACGAAGAGTTGACTCATTGGAAAAGACTCTGATGCTGGGAGGGATTGGGGGCAGGAGGAGAAGGGGACGACAGAGGATGAGATGGCTGGATGGCATCACCGACTCGATGGACATGAGTTTGAGTGAACTCCAGGAGCTGGTGATGGATGGGGAGCCCTGGTGTGCTGCAATTCATGGGGTCGCAAAGAGTTGGACATGACTGAGCAACTGAACTGAACTGAACAAAACAAACTTTTTGGCCAAAGCAATATAAAGGTTCAGGGGCTTTCCTGATGGCTCAGTCGGTAAAGATTCCACCTGCAGTGCAGGAGACATAGGAGACGCTGCTTCAGTCCCAGGATTGGGAAGATCCACTGGTGAAGGAAATGGCAACCCACTCCAGTATTCTTGCCTGGGAAAGCCCTGGGCTACAGTAGTCCATGGGGTCTCAAAGAGTCAGACACAACTGAGTGACTAAGCACGCACAATACAAAAGCACAAAGGGCATGTTTGAGGAGCAGCATAACTGCAGTGGTAGAAAATGAAGCTTTGTAGAAAGGTACAGTTTGGGAACCGCCTTGTAAACCCTGTTAATTACTCTATCTAGATAGTGATTGCAGGACATTGAGCTCCTCAGAGACAGCGCAAATGAGAGCTCAACAGGTACTGAGTGACTCAGCCTCACTGAGGAAAAATAATTCAACATGAGCAAGGAGAGCCTAAGAAACTGAGAGGCAAATTGTCATCATATGCATTCTTTGTGCAGACTTACCAATTTGCACAAGAAGGGAAGTCCCTGGCAGTCCAGTGGTTAAGGACCATTCGCCTTCCAATGCAAGGGGTGCAGGTTTGATCCCTGGTTGGGGAGCTATGATTCCACATGACTCATGCCCCAAAAAACCAAAAGATAAAACAAATCTAATGTTGTAACAGGTTCAATAAAGACGTTAAAAATGGTTCACAGAAAAAAAAAATTAGAAAAGCACAAGAAGAAACACCCAGATGCTTTAGTCAGTTTCTTGGAGTTTTCAGTAGATCATGTTTGGAGAAGGAAATGGCAACCCACTCCAGTGTTCTTGCCTGGAGAATCCCAGGGACGGGAGCCTAGTGGGCTGCCGTCTATGGGGTCGCACAGAGTCGGACACGACTGAAGCGACTTAGCAGCAGCAGCAGCATAAGGAGAAAGAAAAATTTGAAGATGTAGCAAAGGCAGACCAGGCCCATTGTGAAAGAGACATGAAAACCTGTATCTCTCTTAAAGGGGAAACAAACAGAAGAAAAAAAGTTCAAGGGTACCCAAGAGGCTTCCTTCAGCCTTTTTCTTATTTTATTCTGAGTTTGACCCCAAACTCAAAGGAGAGCATCTGGGCCTATCCATTGGTGATGTTGCAGAGAACCTGGGAGAGATGAGGAGTAACACTGCAGCAGATGACAAGCAAGCAGCCTTATAAAAAGGTAGAAGGAGAAATATGGATAGGATACTAGTGTCTACTGAGCCAAAGGAAGCTGATGTAGCAAAAAAGAGAGTCATCAAGGCTGAAAAAAAGGCAAGAAAAAGAAGATTAAAAGGGGGAGGAAGAGAAAGAGGAAGAAGATGATGATGAATCAGTTGGTTCTATTGAAGTTTGTTTTTTTTTCTTGCCTTTAAAGCATTTATGGAGAAGGAAATGACAATCCACTCCAGTATTCTTGCCTGGAGAATCCCATGGACAGAGGAACCTGGCAGGCTACAGTCCATGGGGTCGCAAAGAGTTGCACACAGCTGAGTGACAAAACAGCATAAAGCATTTAGCTCCCTCATACACAACTCCTTTTTAAGAAATAACTAAAATGTAAGGCTGGGTAAGATTTGTTTTTACACTGTACAGTGTCTTTTTTTTTTCCCTATAGTTACTCTGCCAAATGTGTCTTTAGCTAACTCTGTCCTGGTGGTATTTTCAATGGCTGCTAACCTGATACAGTGTGAGGGTTATAAATTGGTATGGAAATTTAAAGTAGTTTCTTGTTGGGCTTTCCTGGTGGTCCAGTGGCTAAGACTGCACTTCCCACTGCAGGGGGCACAATTTCAACCCCTGATCAAGGAACTAAGATTCCACATGTCTTGTGGCCAATAATAAATAAGTGAAAAATAAAAAGTACTTAAAAATAAAATAGGCTTTTGTTGGTGCAGCACACAAATTAATTATATATGAGGATGGTAGTCTTCTCATCTTCAGTTGTCTTTGATGCAGTTTATATTAATACAAAATAATTGTTGTTCTGTTACTGAATACCACTCTGTAACAGCAAAAACAAAATGTTGCAGCAATTTTGTTGACCATCTGAATTCCTCTAAGTAAATACAATTTTAAAAATCAGTATTGTTGTTCTTTTCTTAGGTCTGAAACTTTTCTTATTGAGAGGAAGCTCCATTTCGGATCACATAAATTATTACCGTGTTTATCTTTTCAATACAGTTAGCTGATAAAAAGCTATTGTCTACACACCTTGTATATGATGAAGGTAATAAAAGTTGGATTGAGACCTAAAAACCCCCACAACTCCCTCCCCCAAACCCAAACCAAAACCCAAGCAAAAACAATGGCAAAAAACTTGATCGAAGGGCAATGGGTAGACATGAAGGGTTTGTAGCAGGAAACAGACCTGGACTGATCAGATTTATGTTTTAGAAGGTGACTGCTGGTAGGGTGGGTGGATTTAGGGGTGAAAAATGGTAACAGGAATACCATTTATGAAGGCAGGGAAATTATTCAAAAGATGTTTAGAAGACGTGGAGTAGGAAAGAGGCTGGAGTTTAGGATGTCTCTGGGTAGGGATATGATAGACATTTGTGATTTTGTATCCAAAGAGTTGACTCTCCTTTTTCAGGGTCAGAATCCCAGTTTCATTGTAGAGGAAAGAGTCATTGTCATTGGGTAGAGTTGGATGAGAAGAGTTTCAGTGAAGGAGCTCTGCCCAGCCCCAGCCAAGACAGTAGATGCTCTCTTCCTAGAATTCTAATCTTGAGCATCAAGGCAGAAAGAACAGAGGCAAAGGAATTGAATCATCCTCTTTGGACCTCAGCTTCCTTACCGTACAGTTCATTTAAGATTCAACAAACGGACTTCCCTGGTAGTTCAGTGGTTAATGCTCTGCCCTTCCACTGCATGGAGCGCGAGTTTGATCCCTGGTCTAGGAACTAAGATCCCATATGCTGTGTGGCACGGCAAAAAATAATAATAATAAAATTCAACAAATACTACATAGTGAGTAACATTCTTCTTCTTTTATTTAATTGAAGTACAGTTGTCTTACAATGTCGTGTTTATTTCTACTGTGTAGCAAAATGATTCAGTTATATGGTATGTATGTATGCATGCGTGCTTGACTGCTCAGTCGTGTCTGACTCTTTATGACCCTATGAACTGTAGCCTGCCAGGTTCCTCTGTTCAGGGGATTTTCCAGGCAAGAATACTGGAGTGGGTTGCCATTTCCTTCTCCAGGGGATTGTCCTAGACCAGGGATCAAACCCACGTCTCCTGTAAATTCTTTACCACTGAGCCACAGGACAGGTTTTAATCCTTCCCGACCCAGAGATTGAACTCGTGTCTCCTGCATCTCCTGCATTGCAGGTGAGTTCTTTACTACTGAAGCATTGGGAAAGCCCGTGTATGTGTGTGTGCGTGTGTGTGTGTTATTTTTCATAGTCTTTTCCATTATGGTTTCTCAGAGGATATTGAATATAGTTTCTTGTGATATACAGTAGGACCTTGTTCTTTATCCATTTTATATGAAATATTAATAGCATGTATCTGCTCATCTCAAACTCCCAATCCATCCCTCCCCACCCCGCTTTGCCCTTGGCAGCATGGTAGGTAACATTCCTATTCTACATTCTCCAGTCTTCGTCCCCTGAAGGAGCCATTCACCTGTACCCACTGTTCAGCTCCCCATAGCTGCTCCTACCTCGGTCACTTCTGAGCCTGGATTTTGAGTCTTCCCTTTGAGTCAATGAGTTGCTTCATCCTTCCAATAAATCCCCTCTCTCTGCTTAAGCCAAGGTTCATTTCAACAACTCCAAAAACAGAACCCTATCTGTTTGTGATGACATTGAGAGAAGAGGCAGTGGGCAGAGATGAGTTTAGTTTTAGCTGTGCCAGGACTGTAGTTGGAAGGATGGGGGGCTGAAGATTCAGAACGCATCAGTGCATGGTGGGGATTCACACTGTAGCTGAGAAAACCACTAAGCAAGAATTCTTTAAAAGAAAAAAGAAAGAAAAGAAAAGAAGGAGACCAAGAAGAGAATCTGGAGGGTGTGGAAAAGAAGATAGGAAACTGGCTGGGACTTGAACCCAGCCAAAACCGTGCTTGGGACTTGAACCCATGTGGCTGGGACTCAAACTCAGCCAAAACCCAAACTACTTACTTACTTTCAGGACCTAATGAAGCTTGGGTCCTTGACGTCTCATTGCAGAAAGAATTCAGCGAGAGACAAAGTGATAGGTAAGAAGTAGATTTATTCAGATACAGTGTCCACAGACAGTGTGTGGACCATCGCAGACAGCGAGTGCAGCCCTGAAATTTGGTGTGGTTAGTTTTTATAGGCTGGGTAATTTCATATGCTAATGAGTGGGAGGATTCAGTTCAGTTCAGTCCCTCAGTCATGTCCGACTCTTTGCGACCCCATGAATCGCAGCACGCCAGGCCTCCCTGTCTATCACCATCTTGCGGAGTTCATTCAAACTCATGTGCATCGAGTCAGTGATGCCATCCAGCCATCTCATCCTCTGTCGTCCCCTTCTCCTCGTGCCCTCAATCCTCCCAGTATCAGGGTCTTCTCCAATGAGTCAACTCTCCCCATGAGGTGGCCAAAGTATTGGAGTTTCAGCTGTAGCATCAGTCCTTCCAATGAATACCCAGGGCTGATCTCCTTTAGAATGGACTGGTTGGATCTCCTTGCAGTCCAAGGGACTCTCAAGAGTCTTCTCCAACACCACTGTTCAAAAGCATCAATTCTTCGACACTCAGCTTTCTTCACAGTCCAACTTTCACAGCCATACGTGACCACTGGAAAAACCATAGCCTTGACTAGACGGACCTTTGTTGGCAAAGTAATATCTCTGCTTTTCAATATGTTATCTAGGTTGGTCATAACTTTCCTTCCAAGGAGTAAGCGTCTTTTAATTTCATGGCTGCAATCACCATCTGCAGTGATTTTGGAGCCCCCCAAAATAAAGTCTGACACTGTTTCCACTGTTTCCCCATCTGTTTCCCAAGAAGTAATGGGACCAGATGCCATGATCTTAGTTTTCTGAATGTTGAGCTTTAAGCCAACTTTTTCACTCTCCTCTTTCATTTTCATCAAGAGGCTTTTTTAGTTCCTCTTCACTTTCTGCCATAAGGGTGCTGTCATCTGCATATCTGAGGTTATTGATATTTCTCCCAGCAGCCTTGATTCCAGCCTGTGCTTCTTCCAGCCCAGCGTTTCTCATGATGTACTCTGCATATAAGTTAAATGTAAAGCAGGGTGACAATATGCAGCCTTGATGTACTCCTTTTCCTATTTGGAACCAGTCTGTTGTTCCATGTCCAGTTCTAACTGTTGCTTCCTGACCTGGATATAGGTTTCTCAAGAGGCAGGTCAGGTGGTCTGGTATTCCCATCTCTTTCAGAATTTTCCTCAGTTTATTGTTATCCACAGTCAAAGGCTTTGGCATAGTCAATAAAGCAGAAATAGATGTTTTTCTGGAACTCTCTTGCTTTTTCCATGATCCAGCAGATGTTGGCAACTTGATCTCTGGTTCCTCTGCCTTTTCTAAAACCAGCTTGAACATCTGGAAGTTCACGGTTCACGTATTGCCGAAGCCTGGCTTGGAGAATGTTGAGCATTACTTTATTAGCATGTGAGATGAGTGCAATTGTGCAGTAGTTTGAGCATTCTTTGGCATTGCCTTTCTTTAGGATTGGAATGAAAACTGACCTTTTCCAGTCCTATGGCCACTGCTGAGTTTTCCAAATGTGCTGACATATTGAGTGCAGCACTTTCACACCATCATCTTCCAGGATTTGAAATAGCTCAACTGGAATTCCATCAGCTCCACTAGCTTTGTTTGTAGTGATGCTTTCTAAGGCCCACTTGACTTCACATTCTAGGATATCTGGCTCTAGGTGAGTGATCACACCATCGTGATTATCTGGGTCATGAAACTCTTTTTTGTATAGTTCTTCTGTGTATTCTTGCCACCTCTTCTTAATATTTTCTGCTTCTGTTAGGTCCATACCATTTCTGTCCTTTATTGAGCCCATCTTTGCATGAATATTCCAACTATTTTTGGGAAGGGGTGGAGATTTCCAGGATTTGGGCCACCACCCACTCCTTGGTCTCTTAACAGTGGCTTGGAACTGTCATGGTGCCTCTGGGTGTGTCATTTCACTTGCTGATGGAGGATCAAGGCCTGATCTTGTCTGCCAACTGATTGGCATTTGATTCTAATGGGTTTATGTTGTGTCCTTGGGCTATGCCAGTCTTTCAAAAGTTGTGCCGTGCCCCCTTCCCTCCTGTTACAGAATCAGTTAAAGGTTTGGCCAAGAAGGGGTGCGGTCCTGGCAGAAAAAGAACTTTTTTGGAGCAAGGAAGAGGTCAGTATAGTGTAAGATACTGGCCAGAGTGTTACAGAGGAGAATAAATGACTGGGGATGTTAGAAAGAGCAGATGGAGTGTAGGGAAGAGAAGAGTCGACCTCCCTCCAGACTGTTGGAGGCTCAGATGAGCTGGCTGCAGTGAATTGGGTTTGGGGGGGCCACCAAATGAGAAGCTGGTACTCTGATTTCCCGGGGGCTTCTGGAAAGAGCAATTTAGTGGGTGCCTCCTGTATCATCCTTCTGTCTTGTGGACATTGACAAAAATTTGCCAGTAAGTCCCCCACACCCCACTGGACCCCTCACCTACCCGGAGGGCCTGTCCTAGGGAACTCTGTCTCAGACTCAGCGAGGAGCCTAGGGCCCAGCCTAGAAGTTGAAGACAACCTGCCGTGGTCCTGGATCCCTGCAGCAGACTCTCCTTCACAACCCACCCTTCCATCTTACTGCGGCTGCTGCCCAGACTCAACCAGCGGACAGTAAAGCCTCCAAGATTGACTCCAAATCCCCACCCCACCCCGCTTCTCAGACCCCAAAGTCCCCTGAACACAGCTCTCCCACGGTGCCTGCCTGCATCTTGTTCACTGGGCACCCCTTCTCTCCTCTGACTTCCTGCCTATGTGCACACTTCAGAGTTTCCATACCTGAGCCGGCAATAGCCCTGAGGAGTAGAAACAGAGGAAGTGGGATCATCACGCCCTTTTTATAAATAAGGAAACTGAGGCTCAGGGAAGTAAAGAGATCTTCCCAAAGTCACACAAATAGAAAGTGGCCTGTGGAGACTTCTGGAATTCGATGCCTTCTAGAAGCCAGGCCCTGGAATCTAGAAGCCAATGCAAAGAAATAGAGGAAAACAACAGAATGGGAAAGACTAGCGATCTCCTCAAGAAAATTAGAGATATCAAGAAATGGTATGGACCTAACAGAAGCAGAAGATATTAAGACGAGGTGGCAAAAATACACAGAAGAAATGTACAAAAAAGATCTTCATGACCCAGATAATCATGATGGTGTGATCACTCACCTAGAGCCAGACATCCTGTAATGTGAAGTCAAGTGGGCCTTAGAAAGCATCACTACGAACAAAGCTAGTGGAGCTGATGGAATTCCAGTTGAGCTATTTCAAATCCTGGAAGATGATGGTATGAAAGTGCTGCACTCAATATGTCAGCAAATTTGGAAAACTCAGCAGTGGCCACAGGACTGGAAAAGGTCAGTTTTCATTCCAATCCCAAAGAAAGGCAATGCCAAAGAATGCTCAAACTACCACACAATTGCACTCATCTCACACGCTAATAAAGTAATGCTCAACATTCTCCAAGCCAGGCTTTGGCAATACGTGAACCGTGAACTTCCAGATGTTCAAGCTGGTTTTAGAAAAGGCAGAGGAACCAGAGATCAAGTTGCCAACATCTGCTGGATCATGGAAAAAGCAAGAGAGTTCCAGAAAAACATCTATTTCTGCTTTATTGACTATGCCAAAGCCTTTGACTGTGGATAACAATAAACTGAGGAAAATTCTGAAAGAGATGGGAATACCAGACCACCTGACCTGCCTCTTGAGAAACCTATATCCAGGTCAGGAAGCAACAGTTAGAACTGGACATGGAACAACAGACTGGTTCCAAATAGGAAAAGGAGTACATCAAGGCTGCATATTGTCACCCTGCTTTACATTTAACTTATATGCAGAGTACATCATGAGAAACGCTGGGCTGGAAGAAGCACAGGCTGGAATCAAGGCTGCTGGGAGAAATATCAATAACCTCAGATATGCAGATGACAGCACCCTTATGGCAGAAAGTGAAGAGGAACTAAAAAAGCCTCTTGATGAAAATGAAAGAGGAGAGTGAAAAAGTTGGCTTAAAGCTCAACATTCAGAAAACTAAGATCATGGCATCTGGTCCCATTACTTCTTGGGAAACAGATGGGGAAACAGTGGAAACAGTGTCAGACTTTATTTTGGGGGGCTCCAAAATCACTGCAGATGGTGATTGCAGCCATGAAATTAAAAGACGCTTACTCCTTGGAAGGAAAGTTATGACCAACCTAGATAACATATTGAAAAGCAGAGATATTACTTTGCCAACAAAGGTCCGTCTAGTCAAGGCTATGGTTTTTCCAGTGGTCACGTATGGCTGTGAAAGTTGGACTGTGAAGAAAGCTGAGTGCCGAAGAACTGATGCTTTTGAACTGTGGTGTTGGAGAAGACTCTTGAGAGTCCCTTGGACTGCAAGGAGATCCAACAAGTCCATCCTAAAGGAGATCAATCCTGGGTGTTCATTGGAGGGACTGATGTTGAAGCTGAAACTCCAATACTTTGGCCACCTCATGCGAAGAGCTGACTCATTGGAAAAGACCCTGATGCTGGGAGGGATTGGGGGCAGGAGGAGAAGGGGACGACAGAGGATGAGATGGCTGGATGGCATCACTGACTCGATGGACATGAGTTTGAGTGAACTCTGGGAGTTGGTGATGGACAGGGAGGCCTGGCGTGCTGTGATTTATGGGGTTGCAAAGAGTCAGACACGACTGAGCGACTGAACTGAACTGAGTGCCATTGTCGCGTCTCTGCTAGCACAGCACAGGCTGTTGGCTTCTGCAGTTTGGCCGGAGGTGCTCTGGGGCGTCCTGGGTGCAGCGGTCAAGAGTTTGGCCTCTGGACTCATGCACCTTGGGTATTACCTTGGGTAATTTAGCCTCTCTGGGCCTCAGTTTCCTCATCTGTAAAATAAGCAAATAAAAAAGAAAGAAAGTAAAAGTTTTAGTCTCTAACTTGTGTCTCTTTGCAACCCCAGGGACTGTAGCCCACCAGGCTCCTCTGTCCCTGGAATTCTCTAGGCAAGAATACTGGAGTGAGTTGCCATTCCCTTCTTCAGGGGAACTTCTCGACCCAGAGATCAAACCTGGGTCTCCTGCATTGCAGGTAGATTATTTACTGTCTGAACCGCCAGGGAAGACATAAGATGAGCAAAATAATACTCATTTATATAATCAGATCATTAAATATTTGGAAAGCATTTAGAATACTACATAGTAAATAGATTTACTTGAAAGAAAATCAGTGAACCCAAGGATTTATGCTGGATAGCACTTGGTTGAAGAAGATGAGATCCCATCACTCATGGTGCTGCTGCTTTAGAATCAAATATCTGCCTTACAGGAAATCTGCCAGTCACAGCAGGCTGCAGAGGAAACAGAAGAGCTAACCACTGTCAACATTCTACCATATTCCCTTCACTCCTTTCGTTCTTAAAAAAAAATTTTTTTTAATGTATTAAATTTTAATGAAATAGACCTAGAAAAGTCAGTCATCAGCTTTTCAGATGAGGATCATTTTAATGAACCACTGCGTGCCTTTTGTGCCCATGTAAGCATTGGTGTCTGGGTGTTTTTTTTTTTTTTTTTTTTAATGTTTTTAGGGTTTTATCCCCTTTCCAATTAATATTTAGTTCATTACTTGTGCTCTTGGCTACTTGTAACAGCAAGGAGTGGGAACAATAGAAATGTTACTTAATCATGACCACTTACCAAATTGTATGAGTGGTGTGATGCAAGTTTTATAAAAAATGAGTTACATCTCAGCAGGAGTACATGGGAAGGTGTGGCCAGTAGTTGCCCCAGGGAAGATAGGGTTGTGGGTGTTCTACTTTGTTCTTTTGTGGGTTATGTTTTCCTTTGGCTCATCTGTAAATTTTTCTATAATGAGTATGTATTGCTATTTTTATCACAAAAATAGAAATAAGAACAATAATGATAAACAACAGCTAGCTTTAAACACTTACCGTATGCCCGTGTATTGAATCCTTGATACCGGCTTCCCAGGTGGCTCTAGTGATAAAGAATCTGCCTGCCAATACAGGAAACACAAGAGACGAGGATTCGATCCTTGGCTTGGAAGGATTCCCTGGAGGAGGAAATGGCTATCTGCTCCAGTATTCTTGCCCGAAAAATTCCATGGACAGAGGAGCCTGGCAGGGCTACAGTCCATGGGGTCGCAAAGAGTCAGACAAGACTGACCGAGCTTGCATGCACACATCTCCATTAGCTCATTACATTAAGTAAACATAAACTATGAATTCCCTAAGTGGGTGCATCAGCGTAATGTAGACGTTGTTATCCACTTTTTAAAATAAACTTTTATTTCAGAATAGATTTATAGAAAAGTTGCAATAGGAGTTCCCCGGTGGCCTAATGGCTAGGATTCCAGGCTTTTTCACTGCTGTGACCCGGCTTCAATCCCTGGTCAGGAAACTGAGATCCTGCAAGTCACCCAGTGAGGTCAGAAAAACAAAGTTGCAAAGATGGACATCCCAGATAGCTCACCTCCAGTCTCCCCTACTGTTGGCATCTTTTACACCACATGAATATGGTATATTCGTCCCAACTAGTGAGTGAATATTATACATTGTTAACCAAATAGAGGCTACCCTTCCTTGATTCAGATTTCCTTAGTTTTTTGCTTCCTGTCCTTTTTCTGCTCCGGGATCCCATCCAGTATATCACATCACATTTAGTCATCGTCCCTCCTGAGGCTCCTCTTGGCTGAGACAGTCCAGCTTTCCCTGTGCTCAGTGACCTGCCAGCTTTAAAGACTGTGTGTGAGGTGCTCAGTCGATCTCTTTGTGACCCCATGGACTGTGGCCCTCCAGGCTCCTCTGTCTGTGGGATTCTCCAGGCAAGAGTATTGGAGTGGGTTGCCATGCCTTCCTCCTCCCTCCCAATCCAGGGATTAAACCCTTATCTCAACATCTCCTGCATTGGCAGGCGGGGCTCTTTAAATGGCATTGAAACTTGTAAAATATCATGTATGAAATGAGTTGCCAGTCCAGGTTCGATGCACGATACTGGAGGCTTGGGGCTGGTGCACTGGGACGACCCAGAGGGATGGAATGGGGAGGGAGGAGGGAGGAGGGTTCAGGATGGGGAACACATGTATACCTGTGGCGGATTCATTTTGATATTTGGCAAATCTAATACAGTTATGTAAAGTTTAAAAATAAAATAAAATTTAAAAAAAAAAAAAAAAAAAGAAAACAAATAAAAATAAAAAAAAAATAAAAAAAATAAAAAAATAAAACTAGCGCCACCTCTGGTCAGGTATGTGGATTCTGCCCCGTGATTGGGGTTTTTCTCATGCGTTTCTCGTGATTAGACTAGGATCGTGGGTTTGAGAGAGGAAACCCTCAGAGGTTTCTGAAGTGCCCTTCTCATCACATCCTATCAGAGGGACGTGTTACCCAGATGACTTATCACTGATGATACTGACCTTGATCACTCGGGTGAGGTAGTATTTGCAAGGTTTCAGCTGTGACGTTCTCTGCTTTTTCGGGAAGAAGGAAGGCGCTGGGCACAGCCCACGTTTTAAGACTGGGGCGTTCTGCTCCCCTCCTGGAGGGAGGGGCATTTACATCCGTTATTTGAAATTCTTCACAGTAGATTTCCCCATTCTCCTCAGTTTATTTATTTATTCAATCACTTAGTTATATCAGTATAACCTCTCAGACATTCATGTCGTACCTTGGATTATGATCCAACGCTACGTTATTTATTTTGTCACTCACCTTTTTTGCATATTGGCCATTGGGAGTTCTTTCAGCTGGCTCCTGGGTCCCTTTGACATCCCACCATTATCATCCACCTTCCACGGATGAAAAAAATAAAATTGAGAGAAGATGACTCAGCAGAAGGGTCACACTGCGGGTGAACAGAGGTCTCTTTCTAACTTCTGGGCAGCCAGTATGATCATTAGATAACACTGTCTCCTCTAAACACACACACACACGTTTTAAGAAATTTTGGAGTTTGGATAAACTTTGCCCTGCTTATAAAATTTTTCCAATTTTTATTAATCAGTAATCTTGGCTATGGTACCTTTTCATGACTTTGTGTGTGTGTGTGTGTGTGTGTGAACATCTAGTTTTTCCCACAAATCCTTGTGGTTATATATTAACTTTGTTTTGATAAATAAATATTGTTGGACATGGCAGTTATTTCAAATGTATACTAATATAGACAACATAGATAAGAAATCAGAGAAGGCAATGGCACCCCACTCCAGTACTCTTGCCTGGAAAATCTCATGGATGGAGGAGCCTGGTAGGCTGCAGTCCATGGGGTTGCTAAGAGTCGGACACGACTGAGCGACTTCACTTTCACTTTTCACTTTCATGCATTGGAGAAGGAAATGGCAACCCACTCCAGTGTTCTTGCCTGGAGAATCCCAGGGACGGGGGAGCCTGGTGGGCTGCCATCTATGGGGTCGCACAGAGTCGGACATGACTGAAGCGACTTAGCAGCAGCAGCAGCAGTAACAGAGAAGAAATAATTAGCTATAAAAATTAGAAATAACAAGTAGATTTAATGCTCCTTGAAAAGATGGACAGAAATGCTTAAAGGCGTCTAAAGGTTGCAATACCACTTCACAAGCAACTAAAAACTCAAGGACTTTCAAAGCAGCAGCTGTGGATATATGTTCATCGTTTCCAAGGCCATGCTTTGGGCCAGCTACCTGGAGCCCGCCTGCTGGCTCCCGTCTGCCGGATAACTTCCGACAGCACAGGTGGCTTGGGCACACTTCCGGTTTCCCGTAGGGCTCCTGCAACGCCCATACCCCCTGCCCCCACCGCCACCCCTGATCTGAAAGTGCAAGACAACAGAGTCCACAGAGGAAAGACTGCCAGCTGCCCGCACCATGATGCTGGGCACTCCCCATCCTCCCTGGGGCTGTCCCAGCACAGCCCAGCAGGTGGCTGGCACGCTCAGAGCTTACACGCTCCATCCTCTGCCCAGAGCTACCCTCCTCCCACCTGCCACCACCTTGGTCACCCCGACCTCTGCACGTACCTCCCACAACAAAACCCTGTGAGGGGAGCAAGGGCAGGAACCGAGGCCCAGAGGAGGGGAAACTGAGGCACAGAGGTTAAGGGAGCCAGCCAGAGGCAGAGTCAGGCAGGGCTAGAAGCCAAGCATCTCGCTCCTAGTCTAGGGCCCCTTCCTGCTCCCTGGCTGCAGGGGGAGTCTGCCCTGGACCCTCTTCTGTGATGGGAGATGCTGACCCAAGACCTTCCCGTCTCTTGCTGTGCTCGGCTTGGTGTCTGTGCGGCTCCTCAGGGGTGGTGGTCTTCTTGCTTCTGCCAACACAAGAGGAAGCAGTGGAGCGCTGGGGGGGCCCCAGCCTCTCCCCTCGGACCCTACCAGTCAAAGACAGGACCAAAGTCAGGAGGAAACACCCATGCAGGGCAGACACCCTGGGGTCCGCACGTGCAGCCCCAGGGGGCCTAGACCAAGGTTTCTCAACCTCACACTGTTGGCGTTTGCAGCCAAATAATGCCTGTAGTGGGACTGCCCTGTGGTTGCGGGACACTCAGCAGTGTCCTGTCCCTCTCCAGGGGCCTTTTGCATCCCTACTGCAGGTTATGGAAACCTCAAATATCTCCAAACACTGCCACTGTCCTTTGGGAGGGAGGTCAAAAATCACCCTCATGTAGAAACACTGGCCTAAACAGACAACCGCTGGGTTCTGAGGATAGTGTCTGCCTTGATTACATTCTTTTCCAGAAATATATTCCTATTTATTCAATATGTAACCAACTGTGACTTGATTTGTATACTTTTAAGATTGAAAGCAAAAGGAGAGGGCGGCAGAGGATGAGATGCTTAGATAGCATCACCGACTCAGTGGATGTGAATTTGAGCAAACTCCAGGAGACAGCAGAGGAGAGGGAGGCCTGGTGTGCTGCAGTCCAAGGGGTCACAAGGAGTCAAACACGACTTGGCCACTGAACAACAACAACGACAACAAAGCAACTTTTCACATCAGCGATTTACAAATTTTTTATCAGAGCATGATGTCCTAATTTGGGGGTTTTAAACTATGGTCTCCGTGACCTGTTCTCAAAGAAAGGACAGCAATCATCTTACAGCTAAGACTTGAAGTCCTATCCTTGACCCAAAGTTCCAGTGTCCTGGGGAAGAATCCGGCTGGCTTTGGGAAAGGGTGTAGCTGCTGACCCGAGGCGTTGGGGCATCTCTGACAGTGACACAGACCCTTCCTGACTGTTGTCTCTGCACCACACAGCCTCCTGATGAGCAGGGGCTTTGCCCGTGAAAGCAGGATGGCAGCTTGCAGAGCAGGGGGTGCTCACAGCCCTGGTGAGTCTTCTGTGGCCTAAGTGAGCACAGGACGGAATATCCCCCCAACACACCCACCTCCCCACCACAAACAGGGTGGGCAGTGTGTTTCCTAGGTTAGCACTGAGTTCTCAGGCCAGAGGAACAGACACTGTCTCATCAAAAGATACATATATTTGGTCCATACTGCAGTCTCAAAAAAACTTTTGCCCTTCTGAAAGATGGTGGGATTGAAGTAGAGAGCCTTGTTTTTTGCTTTTCCCAGGATGCACCAATAAGGGGAGAGTCAACCAGACAGGGGTACTTCTGGCAGACAGGCAAGGTCTGGGGATGGAGGGAGAGAAGATGTTGGTAAACTTTGACTCTCATTGACCAGAGGCTGAGTGGGTAGTTCAGTTCAGTTCAGCCGCTCAGTTGTGTCCAACTCTTTGTGACCCCATGGACTGCAGCACACCAGGCTCCCCTGTCCATCACCAACTCCAGGAGCTTGCTCAAACTTATGTCCATCGAGTTGGTGATGCCATTCAACCATCTCATCCATCCTCTGTCATCCCCTTCTCCTTCTGCCTTCAATATTTCCCAGCATCAGGGTCTTTTCCTATGAGTCAGTTCTTTGCATCAGGTGGCCAAAGGATTGGAGTTTCCACTTCAGCATCAGTCTTTCCAATGAATATTCAGGACTGATTTCCTTTAGGATGGACTGGTTGGATCTCCTTGCAGCCCAAGGGACTCTCTCAAGAGTCTTCTCCAACACCACAGTTCAAAAGCATCAGTTCTTTGGCACTCAGCTTTCTTTATAGGTCCAACTCTCACATCCATACATGCCTACTGGAAAAACCATAGCTTTGACTAGATGGATCTTTGTTGGCAAAGTAATGTCTCTGCTTTTTAATATGATGTCTAGGTTCATCATAGCTTTTCTTCCAAGGAGCAAGTGTCTTTTAATTTCAGGGCTGCAGTCACCAACTGCAGTGATTTTGGAGCCCCAAAAAAATAAAGTCTGTCACTGTTTCCACTGTTTCCCCATCTATTTGCCATGAAGTGATGGGACCAGAAGCCATGAACTTCGTTTTTTGAATGTTGAGTTTTAAGCCAACTTTTCACTCTCCTCTTTCACTTTCATCAGGTGGTTCTTCAGTTCCTCTTCACTTTCTGCCATAAGGGTGGTGTCATCTGCATATCTGACATTATTGATATTTCTCCCAGCAGTCTTGATTCCAGCTTGTGACTCATCCAGCCTGGTGATTCACATGATGTACTCTGCATACAAGTTAAATAAGCAGGGTGACAATATACAGCCTTGATGTACTCCTTTCCTGATTTGGAACCAGTCCATTGTTCCACGTCTGGTTCTAACTGTTGCTTCTTGATATGCATACACGTTTCTCAGGAGGCAGGTCAGGTGGTCTGGTATTCCCATCTCTTTCAGAATTTTCCACAGTTTGTTGTGATCCACACAGTCAAAGCTTTGGCATAGTCAATAAAGCAGAAATAGATGTTTTTCTGGAACTCTCTTGCTTTTTCAATGATCCAGTGGATGTTGGCAATTTGATCTCTGGCTCCTCTGCCTTTTCTAAATCCAACTTGAACATCTGGAAGTTTACGGTTCATGTATTGCTGAAGCCTGGCTTGGAGAATGTTGAGCATTACTTTATTAGCGTGTGAGATGAGTGCAACTGTGCAGTAGCTTGAGCATTCTTTGGCATTGCCTTTCTTTGGGATTGGAAAGAAAACTGACCTTTTCCAGTCCTCCCTTCCAGTTCAAAGTTCTTTCCTTTGGCCATGTACAGCATTCCCACCTGTGCCTGAAACGGAGATCAAGTCAAACACTTTCTCTAAACTTACCTGATCTGAAGATTTACCTGGGCACTTGTTAAAAATAAAGATTCCCAGGCTCTTTCAGCAATTCTGACTCAGTAGGTCAGGGACTGAGCACAGATGTTTCTAGTATCTGTAACAAGCACCTCATGGGCTTCCCTGGTGACCCAGTGGTAAAGAATCTGCCTGCTAAGCAGGATACTCATGTTTGATCCCTGTGTGGGGAAGATCCCCTAGAGGAGGAAATGGCAACCCACTCCAGTATTCTTGCCTGAGAAGTCCCATGAACAGAAGAGCCTGGTGGGCTGTAGTCCATGGGCTCGCAAAGACTGGGACATGACATAGCATCTGAACAACAACAACAAGCACCTCAGGCAAGCTGGGCAACACCGAGGAGGCAAATTTGTATTCTTTGCCTCTGGCATGTTCTTTTCATCTAGTTTCTCTCTCTCTTTGAGAACTTGGCAAGTTCTGATACCACCTGGGGCTCCTGAGGATGGGACTTATCCATCTCTAGGGTCGACCAGATGCCTACACTGAGGGAAGTTCAATACATTTTTGTGGATTAAGTAAGTTCTCAAATAGACCTCCTCCCAGGCAAGTCCCATATCCTATTTTTATTGGAGTAGAGGATGAAGTATTTAAGATACAAACTTCATAGAATTTTCTTTTTAATCAACTTCATTGAGATACAGTTTTACATACAATAGATGGCACCCATTTAAAGTATCTATTGGATGAGTTCTGACAAGTGACAAGTTCAGCATTGATATAACCACAAATACAAGATAAAGACTATTCCATCATACCCAAGAGTCCTGTCTTGTCCCTTTGCAGATAGTCCCCCTTTTGCGTCGGCTCCAGGAAACTCTTCCCTGGCAACTTCCTATCACTATAAATTAGTTTGCGTTCTCTATCAGTTCAGTTCAGTCAGTCAGTTGTATCTGATTCCTTGGAACCCCATGGACTGCAGCACACCAGGCCTCCCTGTCCATCACCAACTCCCAGGAGCTTGCTCAAACTCATGTCCATAGAGTTGGTGATGCCATTCAACCATCTCATCCTCTGTCATCCCCTTCTCCTCCTACCTTCAATCTTTCCCAGCATCAGGGTCTTTTCCAATGAGTCAGTTCTTCGCATCAGGTGGCCAAAGGATTGGAGTTTCCACTTCAGCATCAGTCCTTCCAAAGAATATTCAGGACTGATTTCCTTTAGGATGGACTGGTTGCATCTCCTTGCTGTCCAAGGGACTCTTTAGAAGTCTTCTCCAACACCACAGTTCAAAAGCATCAATTCTTCTGTGCTCAGCTTTCTTTATAGTCCAACTCTCACATCCATATATGACCACTGGAAAAACCATAGCTTTGACTAGATGGACTTTTGTCAGCATTCTCTGTAATTACATGTAAACAGAATCACATGGTATGTATTCTTTTGTGTTTGGCTTCTCTCTAAAATCTAATGATTTTAGATTCATCCATACTGGTGGGTAAATGTATCACCTTTATTGCTGAGTAGTGTTCCATTGTATGGATATTACCACAATTTGTTTATTCAGTCACCTGGTGATGGGCATTTAGATTGCTTCCAGATTTGGCTGTTGTAAATAAAACGTCCATAAACGTTCATGTACAAGTCTGTGTGTGGAAATACGTTTTCATTTCTCATGGAATTTTCTAGGACTAGGGTAGAGGTAGCCAGGAGTAGGGACACAAGAAAAAGCCCTCCCTCATCTGTTAAGTCAATAAACATTTATTAGGATGGTGATGTGCCAAGCCTGAACTACAGACTAAGACAGCCAGGACAAAGAGGCCTCTCATGACCTTTCTGTGTGGTCAGCACTGTGGCAGAAGTGCCCTCTGTGGAAGGGGGCCAGCCCAGTGAAGGAGGCCAAGAGGGCCTCAAAGATCTTCAGACCACAGTCCACCAAGAAGGCTTCATTTGGAATGCAGGTGTGCGAGGGAACATTTTTTAATGGCTCTGAGGGAAAGACTTTTAAATTAAATTATCATATTTTTTTTCCACTTAACACCAAGGTAAATTTCCCTAAGAGATGGGAGTTTCCACTGGGAGGAGAAAGAAATGGGGACAGACCCCTCTGGGGATAGTGAGTCTGCATAAGGTTTCTGGACAATCAGAAAGAAAAGTATATTCGTGTAGCACGAACTTGGTGGCTCAAACAAAAGACATGGATTCTCTCATGGTTCTACAGACCGGAGTTTGGAATCATGGTTGTGTGGGACCACACTCCCTCTGGAGGTTCTAAGGGAGATCCTTCTGGCTTCCTCCCTCCCCTTCCCTCCTACCCCTCCTTCCTTTAGGACCCTCCCTAAATCCAGGATGATGTCACCTTGAAATCCCAAATTGATTGCATCTGCAGAGACTCTATCCAAGTAAGATCACCTTCACAGGTACTGGGGGATAAGATTTGGTCATCTTTTTCTCAGGGCACAATTTAACCCACTGCAAATGGTGAACTACCAGGAGTTTAAATAACTCTGGCCCAGAAGCTAAATAAAATAATAGTAATAAAATGAAAGTGAAAGTCACTCAGTTGTGTCCGACCCTTTGTGACCCCATGGACTGTATGGTCCATGGGATTCTCCAGGCCAGAATACTGGAGTGGGTAGCCGTTCCCTCCTCCAGGGGAATCTTCCCAACCCAGGGATTGAACCCAGGTCTCCTGCATTGCAGGTGGATTCTTTACCATCTAAGCCACAAGGGAAGCCCACTAAAGTCAATATTATTAAGAGTTTCCTACACACTAAGATCTGTCCTGAACACTAGATGCAAATTCTCCCATTTAATGCCCCTGGCCGTTCTGAGGGAAGTGAGGTCACTGGCTGCAGTCCGATGAAGGAGGAGACCACGGGTGGTACCAGGCACTTCATTAGCATGCTCACAGCTGCACGGCAGACAGATAGTCTGTCCATCCCCAGAGTCACTGCAGCACTTTACAGGTGATGCAGCAGGTCTCCCCCTTAAGTTCTTGGAGGTCTTGGACATCTTTCTCCTTTCAGGGCTTGGGGGAGTTGAGATGCGGGAGATCCTTCCCCTTGGGAAGGGGACAGAGGTGGTGAGTGAATCTCCTGCCAGCTGGCTTTGCCCACGAGTGCTTTTAACCCTTGAGCCTGGGAGCCACCACTGAGTCAGAAGGGCCAGGCAGAGACCCACACAAAATCTGGGAAGAGAAGTTAAGGCAACATGACGGTTTTGAAACATGCAACTCAAGAGTGGAGCAGGAGACCCAGAGAGGTTAAGCATAAGGGTGCTTGGGGGGAGGCTGGTCAGCAGCTGAGCGCTGCCTCAGGCGTCTCTTCCAACTGGAGAAGAAATTTGCCCTGCCTGGGGGTCTGGGTGGGCCAGGCAGCCACTTTCTTGGCCTGGCATTTAGGAACAGGCTATGGAAAGCAAAATCCTGGCAGTACCACCAATGACAAGCTAAGAGGCCAAGGGGGCAGAGGGCTCCTCTCCCAGTTTAGCCAGACCTCCTTTCTTTATTCTCTTCTCCCCATTTTTCCTTAGATAATCAATCTACTTTCTTCAGGTCATCAATTTTGAAACCTACCCATTGCCCAAACCAACCCAGGAAAAGCTGAGGCCAGTAACTGACCATCTCCAGCTCCAGCGTGGGGTTGAGCAGTTTAGAAAAGCACTCAGCACAGATTCATTACCAGGCATATTAATATACATGTCACTATCACTTAGGTGCTAGGCAGCTAGGTGTTATTTATTTATATGACTGTGTCAGGCCTGAGATGCCACAGGTAATATCTTTGTTGCATTGAGCAGGATCTTTGTGGTGCACCAGCTCTCTAGTTGTGGCACACGGGCTCAGTGACTGCAGAGCACAGGCTTAGTTGCTCCACAGCATGTGGGATCTTAGTTCCCCGACCAGGGATCGAACCTGCATCCCCTGCATTGCAAGGCAGATTCTTAACCACTGGACCACCAGGGAAATTCCAGCAAGGTGTTCTTATACATTACCTTTTTAACCCACAGTTACCCTGTTAGGTAAGATTATTATCTCTATTTCAAAGAAATCGAGGTTCAAACAGGTTAAGGTCAACCTGACTCTAGAACATTTGCCCTTATCCCCCCATACATCAGTGGTTCTCAAAATGTGGTCCCTGGACCAGTGGCCTTGGCATCACCTGCGAATTTACCAGACATGAGAATGCTGGGGCTCTATCCAGAATCTAACGTTCTTTGGGAAAAGCCCAGCCGTCACCCTCTAGGTGATTCTGATATAAGTTTGGAAACAACTGCCCTGCAGTATCCTACCCTCTTCAAAGATTCGGGCAGGCCGAAGTTCTTTTGTAGTAGGACGTCCAGACTGACAGATGAAGGAAATAGCCTGTCTCTGGAGTTTAGTAAAGACTTTCTTCTAGCTCTCATGAAATCTTTGAGGACAAATGAGAAGACCAGTGAGAAAGGAGGCTGGTACAACAGGACAGTGTGTCTTCAACCCAGAAGCACAAGTAGGACCGACAGCAGCTGGACAGTCACCCCTGAAGAGTGCTGATTAACAGGCCGGTACGAGACTGGCAGGAAGTCTCCACCAGGGAGCCACAGGGGTCCACCCAGTTTGACTTTTTACTCAATGATAGGGAAAATGACATAGCATCAGCTCGGTAGGTGTCACAAACTGGAGGAGATGGCAAATACATCAGATACCAGAATGAGGACCAAACGTGATTTTGACCAATCAGAAGGAGACCTAGATATGAAATCCAGCACACGGTTGCCATGTATGGTTGTGTAGGCTGTTGACTACCCAAGTGAATCCTTTGAGCTGAGAAACTAAATGGGGGCTGAAATTCAGCCAGCGCTTCACTTAATTCCGCTCAAAAGGAGAGGAACCTTTTAAAAATTCAAATCAAAGGTATTTTATGAACTTGCAACCTGCTGGCTCACCTTTTTCTATTGGAGTAAAAAAATATACATAACATAAATTTGTCATTTTTTAAAAATTACAACAGCTGGAAATGTCCATTAAACTCTTTTTAATGTAGCACCATTCACAGTGGAGCAAGATTCTTGATCTCAGGCAGGGCAGAGTTTTGCATGTGGGTTTCGTGGAATATGTAGAAACTACCTGGATGATAAGCAGTGGCTGCTGAGTCAAGGATCAGAAAACTAGGGGCAGGTGAGATCTTGTTCTTGCATCAGCTCCCTCCCAGGGCACCAGCTGTCACTGAAGCAAGCATCCTTGGGAGAGTTGGCTATTAGTTGGCAGACATCCAACATATCATCCACATACAACCGGCAGATGAAGAGCTAGCTGGTCCTTCTCCTTCATGGATTTCCCCTTGTCGGAAACCTAGGGCACGTATTTGTGGGGAGGCCACAAAGCATCTGTGAGCTGGGCTTCGGTGTATACTAGCTGCCTGCCACCATCTCCCGTTGCACACTCCATCATGGAGCCTGGAGACACCTTGGGAGCTTAGATCTGCAGGCAGCATGGCTTCAGATTTTTCTCCATGTCATCCATTTCCTCCCTGCAGACAATGATCAGGAAGACCGAGTTCTCCAGCTGGTCCAACCAGCAGGCCTCCACCTTGCTAAGCTGCACTCCTACTCGCCATGGTGACACGTGAACTACCACACGCCGCTGACGTTTTGTTCCTGAGCATTTCTGTAGGGCACCAAAATGACACTGAGGATTTTCTGGACCATCAGTTGCTATGGGAAGAACTCTCAGTTGCTATGGGAAGAGCTCTCGGTTGCTATGGGAAGGTACCAGCAGCCGGAGCACAGCTCACGCTGTAAAGCTCACGCTGATGCGCAGGGTGGTGGGGGTCAGACTCTGGAGGCGCCTGCAGCCACAGCTCACTGGCCTTGCAGGGCGCTGCCTGCTCAGGGAGTTTTCCCAGTGGGAAAATGTTTTTTCCATTCTGTTTGCTGTTCTTTCACTCTCTTGATAATGTTTTTTGAGGTACAGAGATACTTAATTTTGTGAACCTTATCTATTTTTTTTTTCCTGTCACTTATGCTTTCAGTATCACGTTTAAGAAACCATTGCTAAGCCTAAAGTCATGAAGATTTTCCTGTATAATTTCTTCTATGATAGTTTTAGCTTTTAAACGTAGGTCTTTTATCCATTTTTGAGTTTATATATGATATAAAGTAAGAGTCTAAGTCCGTTCTTTTGCATGTGAATATCCACTTTTCCTAGCACCATTTTTTTAAAAGACTGTCTTTTTCCCACTGAATGGCTTTAGCTCCTTCGTGGAAAATCAATTGACCATAAATTTGAGGCTCTATTTCGTGGCTCTCAATCTGTTCCTTTGGTCTATATGTCTATATGTCAATACCACACTGTTTTGATTACTGTAGGTTTGTATTATAATTTGAAATTGGGAAACCTGAAACTTTGCTCTTCTTTAAAAAATTGTTTTGGGGGAGGGGACTATTTAGGGTTGCTTGACATTCTACATGAATTTTAGGATGGATTTCTCCATTTCTGGAAAAACTACTGTTGACCCATCACTTTTGATATTAAAAAAAAACCAGTGTCACCTGTCCATAGTGGAAAGTGGAGAAGGGATCTGGCATAGAAGTAACTTGAGCCAATACTGCTCCGTGGCTGCCAAAGAATGAGTGACATTTCTGTTGTTGTTTAGTCACTCAGTCGTGTCTGACTCTTTGTGATCCCATGGACTGTAGCCCACCAGGTTCTTCTGTCCATGGGATTTTCCAGGCAAGGATACTGGAGTGAGTTGCCATTTCCTTCTCCAGAGGATCTATCCTGCTCAGAGATCAAAACTGTGTCTCCTCCATTGCAGGCAGATTCTTTACCACTGAGTGGGCAAGGAAGCCCCAAGTAACTTTGGACTCTGTTTAAACCAGTGCAAGAGGAGAGAGGGCCCTGAAGCCTGTGCTCCACCCACTCAGGCCCACATTTTTCTAGAGGACTCTTGAGACCACAGATACTGTCTCTAGGGACAGGATAATATATACAGTGGACAGTCCTCAACTGAGGAAACTTGGGAGATGACCAGGTAGAGTTAGAGGAAGGGGTTGTGTGTGTGTGTGTGTGTGTGCGTGTGTGTGTGTTCAGTCACTCAGTCACGTGCGACTCTTTGTAACTGTATGGACTGTAGCCCACCAGGCTCCTCTGTCCATGGGATTTCCCAGGCAAGAATACTGGAGTGGGTTGCCATTTCCTCCTCCAGGGGATCTTCCTGACCCAGGGATCAAACCTGCTTCTCTTACATCTCCTGCATAGACAGGCCGATTCTTTACCACTAGCGCCACCTGGGAAGGGGTTGTATGGTAACTTTCAAATATTTGGATGGCCCACCCTACCCAAACTTTCTCTCTCTTCTTCTGCCTATAAAACAAAAGCTTCCCTTACAGATGAATGAGGACGAAAAAATGATCTGGAGTTAGTCAAGGCTATCCTGTTTCTAACCATTGGTGAAGTTTTTCACTGTTAGATCAGTTCAAATCTGTAACAAGCTGCTGCCTTGGGAGGTGGTGAGCTCTGCATCATGGACAGTGTCCAAACAGGGCCCAGGTGATGGGTGACTGATTCAGTATGGCAACAGGAGTCAAGGACCCCAGAGACCCTTTCAGTCATGGAGCAGGGTTTATAAAAGATCCTGTGTGAGCGTGTGGCCCCCTTTTCCTCCCAGAGCCTCTTCTCTGTGACAGCTGTTGCAAGGAATGCTGGGAATGACGTGGCTGCCAATAGGAATCTACTTCAAATGATGTTTCAGTGCCACTCTAGAAGGAGGCAGAGTAACGAAAAAGGAAGAAAAATAAATAAATAAAAGGAGGCAGAGTGAAGAATTTCCCTGGTGATCCAGTGGCTAAGACTCTGCACTCCCACTGCAGGGGCCTGTGTTCCATCCCTGGTCAGGAAACTAAATCCCACATGTGGCGCCGCTGAAGATCCCACAAGCTGCAACCAAGATCCTGTGTGCCGTACCTAAGACTTGATGCAGCTACATAAATAAACAAATATTTTTTAAAAGGGAAGGCAAAGTGATGTTCTGGGAAGGCCAGACAGATGTAGGTCCCAGCTGGGGCTCTAGTTATACAGTGCTGGCAAGTTACTTTAATCTCTCCAAGACTCAGTTTCCTAATCTGTACAATGGGAGAATAATAGTGACTGTAACTGACCATATGTAAACTGTCTGCCTCCAGACAGTTTTGGGGCACCAACTCCCACAGCCTCATCCTCTTGCTTGCAGATCTGGCCAATTATGGTTGCCTTCCCCTTGTCCACTAAGTAGATATGGAACCCTCAAAGGAGCCAGTCAGAGTCTCCGCAAGTGATCTGCTCGACACACAGAGAGCCAGGCCTCTCTCTTCCCCTGGGATGGAGTCATGTAAAAGCCATCTGGGCCTCGAGTGCTTTGGGCATCTTTCCTGTTTTGTGGGGAGAATGTGCCTGAAAGTGGAGCCAATACAGGAGAGAGTCAGGTTAAGACCTGAGAGACATCCTGTACTAATCTGACTCCCTGGATCCAGCTATGCCTGAAGTCCACTCCTGCTTTTATCAATTATGTAAGTAAATTCCAGGTTTGGCTTGAGCTAATTTGAGTTGGGCTTCTGTCAGCAGGAATCCAAAGAGCAGTTGTGTGGATTCGGAGAAATATTGCCAAGTACCTGGCACTTAGGCAGGCATTTTGGGAGAGCCCAGCAAGCTTGGTTTTCTGCTGTAACCATAATGGATAACAGTAGCGGATGGGAATGGTGTGTTTGAGACAAGTGAGTATGTGATTCCCACGGTGCCAATCAGCATTTCCTTGGCTTGTTCTGAGGGGCACAGGGGGCAATTTCCTCTCCCCTTGGGCCACAAAACTGGATTTCTATAACCACAGTTGCCCACAGCCAAGCTCCCTGTCCCACAAAGAAGCCCATCTGCGGTGGGAGAAAATGACACCAACCCAACCCAAAGAAGAAATGACAGAGGAGGTCAAGAGTGTGAGAGCTGGGGACAGCCATGCGCCCAGCCACCCGTGTTCTGAAAGGCGGGCTGCCCCCTCGCCTGTTCTTCCAGGTACCGCACGAGCCAACAAACTGCTCTTTTTCTTCAGCTTCAGCTGGATTTCTGTCCCTTGCCAGCGAAGGATTCCTGACTGACCCACCCAGAGGCCGGCTGAGGTGAGGCCGTAAAAGACCCAGTGGGTTGGCTCTGTGGCTGGGACAGTCCAAGCCTGGCTCCCACGTGGGAAAGGCTGGCTTCCTTTCCTGTCAAGCAGGTCTCACATCTGGTGTCCCCCCGGAGGGGGACAGATAAGGCCGATGGAGGGTACCGATGTCACAGTTGAATGCCCTCTGCAACTGCCACCTCTCAGATCCACTGAGTAAACCGTGGCTGTGCCTGTAAGCCATGTGCTATCTGGTAGGTGGGCCAGTTTCAATGACTGCACGGCCTCCTGCCTGGTTTGGAGGGTGGGCTGGGTTCCCCTGCGCCCCTGGTGGGTGAGGGTGAGAGCTTGAGTAGTCTGGGCTGAGCCCCCATGGCAGGTTTGACAGGTGGAGAAATGCCCGGGGCCTTGGCCGTACGCGGGGCACCCCCACCCCCCAGCCCCCACCATGTTCTGCCCTGGGTGCCCAGCACAGCGCCCTCCATCTCTTTATTCGGGTGTCACTCGACAAACACTGAGCAGATGCTGCGTGCCCGGCATTGTGCTAGGAACAATGTGACAACCGTGAGCAAAATGAAGCTTACGTTCTAGTGAGGGGAGACGGTCAATCAAACAAGTTTAAAAATTCAAAGCATGTGTGATGTTAAAAATGACAACAAACAGAGGGAGGGAGGGAGCCAGTGGGGAGGGTGAAGGTGGGTGACTATTTTTACAAAGGTCGACCAAGGACAGTCTCAAGAGAGACATTGGGAAGAGAGGAAGAATGTGCCTGGCATGTTCAAGAAATGGCAAAGAATTGCTGGTGGGAATGGAAAATGGTGCAGCCATGTTGGAAAACATTTTAGCCGTTCCTCCAAAAGTTAAACAAAGTTATCCATTGAACCAGTCAGGTCCACTCCTCGCCATAGACCCAAGAGAAGTGAGAACATGTGTCTACCCAAGGACATGTGCGTGATGTCCACAGCAGTATTATTCATACTAGCCAACAAGTGGAAGCAACCCAAATGTCTATCAATGGACGAATGGATAAAGAAAATGTGGTATATCCATGCAATGGAATATTATTCAGACTTAAAAAGGAATAAACGTGCTGATCCCTGCAAAGGACAACATGGATAAGCCTTGAAAATATTATAAGTAAAAGAAACTAAGTCACCGAAAAACAAATGTTGTATGATTATGTTTATATAAAATGTCCCGACTAAGCAAATCCATAGGGACACAAAGGAGCTCAGTGGGTGCCAAGGGCCGGGGTCATGGGTGATGACTGCTAATGGGTCAGGATTTCTTCTGGGGTTGATAAAAATGTTCTGGAATTGGATAGTGGTGATGATGGCACAACCTTGTGAATGTACTAAAACCACGGAATCACATACTTTAAAAGGATAAATTTTATAGCATGCAAATTTTAATCTCAATTTTTTTTAAAGACATTAAGAAATAAGGAGACCAGTGCCTCTGAGAGAGGGAGAATGATGTCTGGAACACAGCAGTGTAGAACTTGCTCAGGGGGCTGGCTCACTGGTAAAGAATCTGCCTGCCAATGCAGGAGACACAGGTTCGATCCTCGGTCCCGGAAGATCCCATATTCCAAGGAGCAGCTGAGCCCTTGGGCCACAACTACTGAGTCTGTGCTCTAGAGCCCGGGAGCCACGACTGAGCCCACGCGCCCTAGAGCCCGTGCTCCGCAACAAGACAAGCCGTTGCAATTAGAAGTCCGCGTCCCACAACCAGAGAGGAGCTCCTATTCAGTGCAGCCAGAGAAAAGCCCCCACAGCAATGGCGATCTAGCACAGTCAAAAATAAATAAAATTATTTAAAAATCACTCAGTGTGTATTTGTTGAAGCGACATAAAAGCGAGACTAATTAACCCAGTTGTGGCCTCCATCTTTTCCTTGTGGGGAAGAGACCTCTGGATCCCCAAATGGTGAGAACCAGGGATCACAGCTCTCTGTGGGCCTGGTTAGTTCAGATTTCTCCACAGCGGAGGATTCTCACTCAGTCCCTCCCACTCCAGGGGACAGACGGACCACCTGATCCCAGGAAAAGACCCCCAATGTGAAAGGAACCCTCCCAAGCTCCACGATCTGCTTCACTGGACTAGTCCTTCACTTCTTCCCCCTTGTGGAACCTGCGCTGGGCCCTCTGAACCTCAGTTTTCCTGCCCATCATTGGGGGAAAAGGGAAATGAGCCCTCAGCCCTGGCCCGGGGCTGGATGGAATGAGAAGAGACCATGCCTTTGTGTGAGGTGGGCGGGAACTTCTGAGCCTCTGAACCGATGCCCTGGGCCCAGGTCAGGATCTGCTCCCCAGGTGCTGATGGGAGCTGCCAGCAGGGGAGCCCTGGGAAAAATAAGTTTCCACCAGTGATCTGGGAAAACGGGGAGGACTTGGAAAACAAGGCACTGTCCAGAAAGATGGGGAGGGGGTGCAGGCTGGACAACCCTGGGTGTTTGGAGGTCAAAGTGCAAGGACACGAGGCCTCAGAGACTCAGACACAACTGAAGCAACTTAGCAAGCCCCAAGGTCATCGTGCACGCCGCCAGGGTGGCCCCGTTTCCTCTCGCCCTTTGCAGGATACACAGACGAGTCTATATCAGAGACCCCGACACTTGAGGCTCAAGGGGTCAAAGCCACAGAGCTAGAGGTGTGGCTGGGAATTCAGCTCAGGTCTCTGTGGCTGCACAAGGTCCTTGCTTGTATTCACTTCCCTCAGTGTCATCGCCTGGCAGCAGGACTAGCCAGAAATCAGGACGGAGGCACAGAGGTTAGGCCTGGACCCCCCACCCTGGGGGTCGGCTGGAAACCCCTGTCCTGAAACCAACCTGGAGCTGAAGGGAAGAGGTTCCAGGTCCCAGACTCCAAGCCGGGATGACTCTAGATCCCCACCTAGTGGTGAGATTCGGGTACTGCCTCACCGACCACGCATCTCAGTGAGACAGGTCCAGGCAGGTCAGCAGCGACCCACTCTCCAGCAACAAACAACCCCTGTCTGGGCCTGGGGTGAGAGAGGCCCAGGAGAGAGGGCCTCTTAGGAGGCAGAGGAGGCCCCACCAGGTGGCACCAGTGGGCTTCACTGCCCTCCGGATTTCTCTGTAGCAGCCTGGTCAAATGTCGGGGCTCTGCTCAGCCACAGACCCTCCAACACACAGCCCCCTCCCCCCACCCCCTAGCCTGACATCCAAGTCTAGGACAGGTAACCCTGGCTCAGGGACTTGGTGGTCTATCACCCCAGATGGCAGGGTCTCAGTGGCCGGAGCTGGTCTCCAGGGTAGAAGGGGTCACCCAGTTCTGGTGGGCTCAGCCCTGGCTGCTGCCCAGGCCGGGGGAGAATTTGCCCTGCCCCCAGATGGCCCCCAGGTCCCATCCTTAAGCTCCTCCAAGGGGCAAGTCCTCCCCAGGAGGGGCAGGAAACCAGCGTTCACTGCGCCAGGTGCTGCTCTAAACAGCCCCACACTTCAGCCTCAAACAACCCTGGGAACTAAATACTATCATCTCCAGTTTGAAGAATCGATGGGGAGGAGTAAGCTAATTTGCCCACATCACAGGTTCATTGAATCAGTTCAGTTCAGTCACTCAGTTGTGTCCGACTCTCTGCAACCCCGTGGACTGCAGCATGCCAGGCCTCCCTGTCCATCACCGACTTGCGGAGCTTGCTCAAACTCACGTCCAACTGTAAAATGATGTGAGCGACACCCATTCAGAAGGGAGAAGGCCGAGGGGAAGGTTCTTGGAGAAGGAAGTGATTCCAGGCAGAGGGCAGGGCATGAGTGTGAGAAGTCTCTGAGGTAAAGTCAGAAGGGTTGCCCCAGACCTGGGTAGGTGGACAGTGGGGTGGAGGTGTGCAGGGTGGGGCTGGGGAGAGGTGGGCTGGGGCAGGGGGGGGTGGGTAGGCAGGACTCATATAAGCCCCTCTCCCAGGCTTGACCCCAAGAGCACAGGAAGACTTTGGAGGGCATCAAGTGACTTTATCTGGTCTGTATTTCACGAAGGTCCTGCAGGCAGGAAAGATCAGTGGGCAGACATGTGGGAAGGCTCCCACTGGTCCTGGGCGGAGGGGCTTGCCCTGGAGTTGGGGGATGGGGGACGTTTTTGGCTCAAGGCAGGGGTTCAGAGGCAGCAAAGACCCAGAGGCCAGACAGCCCCAGAGCCCCTGGGGAAGAGAGTCACCCAGCGTGGCTGGAGAGCAGGGTATGAGGGCTGGGAGGGCCGTACATAGTCCATTCAGGCTACTGTAACAAAACTCCAGACTGGGTTCCTTGTAAACAACAGATACTTCTTTCTCCCAGTCCTGGAGGCTGGAAGTCTGAAATCCAGGTGCCAGCATGCTCCGATGAGGACCTTCTTCTGGGTCGCAGATGCGGAGGAGAGAGTCTCTTTTCTTTTTCAACTTTATTGAGATATAATTTACGGGGTATCTTTTATGACATCACCGTTCCCACTCAAGAGAACCTGATCCTTACAACCTAAGCAGCTCCCAGAGTTTCCACCTCCTAATATCATCACTTTGGGAGTTAAGTTTCAACATGGATTTTAAGGGGACACAAACGTTCAGACCATACAGCAGCCTGGAGGCTTCTCCTGAAGAGGCAAGTCCTTAGGCAAGATACCTGCCCTCCCCCGGACCTCAGTTCCTCAGAAGAGAGAGGAGGCCCCACTGGGCCTCAGGGGCTGTCTGTAGTCGACTACAAGTGAACATCCAGGGCCGGGCACACACAGCCTGAAAGGACCAGGTATGGGCTTCTGGAGGGGGCAGTTCATTCATTCACTTATTCAGTCACTCATTCAGCAAATGTTTCTTGCACTGCTTCCACGTGTTAAGCAGTTTTAGGTCTGGAGACCCAGAAATAAGCAAAGCAGACACCAGCACTGCCTTGGAGGAGCCAATGACCTCATAGGGAGTGTGTCAGCGACTCAGTCATGTCCGACTCTTTGCGGCCCCACCGACCGCAGCTCACCAGGCTCCTCTGTTGATGAAAATTCTCCAGGCAAGAATACTGGAGTAGGTTGCCATTTCCTTCTCCAGGGGATCTTCCAGACCCAGGGATGGAACCTGGGTCTCCTGCATTCTTTACCATCTGAGCCACCAGGGAAGCTCCTAGGAAACAGAGACCCTAAACAAATGTGTCCCTTCCCAGAGGAAATGTGGCAAGGCCAAAAGGTGGAGTGGGAAAGGGCTTGGAACCAGCAAAGTGGGGTAGGGGGAGAACCTCAGAACTTCAGAGAGGCTGGAGCTGCCTTCTCCATGGAAAATCACCCCCACCAAGGGGTGTAGGCTTGTCTGTATGTGTTTGCATGCACAAATGTCTGTGTGAGGTAGGTACAGGTATATGTCTATAGGTGTGTCTGTGTGCGTCTGTGGGCATTTGTGTGTCTAAGTGTGTTTGTATGTCTCTGTGCATCTCTGTGTGTGTGCAGGTCCATATGGGTTTGTGTGTGGTTGTTAAATGCATGCCTGTGTACATAGGACTGTCCATATATGTACACATTTGTGTGTCTGTGGGGGGGTTTAGCATGTTACATCTGGGTCTCCACGTATGTGCATGCATGTGTGTGTTGGTGTGTGAGTGGCAGGGTGACCACCTGGGTGACTTGCTATGATCTAAAGAGTTTCTCAGAACTTGATCTAGCAGTATGAAAGTCAGAACTCTAGGAGACACAGTCATGTCAGAGTTGTGGGAAGCCAAAGCTGGGAGGGTGGACAGCCCCTCCAAGGAGGAAATAAGACCCAAAGTGAGTATAACAGAGTGCGCATGCTCAGTTGTGTCTGACTATATGTGGCCCCATGGACTGCAGCCTACCCATTTCCTCTGTCCATGGAAATTCTCCAGGAAAGAATACTGGAGTGGGTTGCCATTTCATTCTCCAGGGGATCTTCCTGACCCAGGGATCAAACCCACGTCTCCTGCATCTCCTGCAGTGGACGGTGGATGCTTTATCACTGCGCCAAAGTGGGGCAAGGCTAAATTAGAAGGGGGGTGGCCTGGACCGAGTGCCCAGTGGGATGGGCAGGAACTCTCAGGGCTCCAGGAAGGAGCCCAGGCTTGGGGTCGGCCAGACCATGCCATGACCCGAGACTTGCTTCTTAGCAGCTCTATAACCTTGGGCAGGTCTAAGCCTTGGTTTTTCTCCTCTGTAAAATGCGGATGAGCATATATCCACTGCCCAGCTGACAATGAAATAAGAAAAGGCCGGTGGGTTTTCCACAGCTCCTCCCCTCAGGCTGAGGAGAAGGTGTGGTGGGGCCAGAGGATACCTTGTTCTCTAGGGGATGGAAATCAACAATGAAGAGGGCAAATGTGCCTGAGCTTAGCACTCGCTGGGTGACTTCACCTCTGCTACGATTTTACCCAGAGGAAGTCACTGCCCCTTGGGTGGCGGGGGGGGGGGGGGGGGGGGGGGGTGGGGGGTGGGGGTGGGGTGGGGGAGGGCTCTGCTGGGCTGACATGAAGCAGGGTGGCCACCCTTCCCCTGATGTCCTGGTCTTGGGCTCCAAGCCAGGCTGCTTCTCCCATGGACACGTGGCCTGGTGGGCCAAAGAGGGCACCTGGCCCCTTTGCCCTTTCCCAGCCGCAAGGCTGACTCTCACCCATCATCACTTCATCAGCTAACATTTCCAAGGAGCGGGCCCGTGGGATCGTGAAAGAACTCTTCCTTTATTTACTGGATGGCTTGGGGGCACGTCACGTCACCTCCCTGAACCTCACTGTCATCGGCTGTGAAATGGGGAATCATCATGAACACCCTGCCAGTGAAAAAAAAGTAAAAAGAAAAGGGGGCTTTTCTGGTGCCTCAGATGGCAAAGAATCCACCTGCAATGCAGGAGACCTGGGTTTGATTCCTGGATTGGGAAGATCCCCTGGAGAAGGGAATGGCAGCCCACTCCAGTATTCTTGCCTGGAGAATTCCATGGACAGAGGAATTCTGTCCTGGTGGGCTAGAGTCCGTGGGGTTACAAAGAGTCAGACAGGACTGAGTGACTAATACTTCACTTTCAGTGAAAGCCCATACACAAAGGTGTTTGACTGCTCCCCACCCCCCACCCCAAGCCTTCCTCCTGCTAAGGAATTAGCCCAGTTGGGTATCCCAGGTCTGGGAGGCACCCTTAAACACGAGTATCTGAATGTCCTCCATGAGTATCCCCTTGTCTCTTTTTAAGAAGTCACAGTCAGTGAATAAATCGCGGTGCTGGCTGCCCAATCTACCGTCCATCAAGCTACGCCTCTGCTGCAGCTTGTACCAAGGAGCAATCCGGCTTGGATGGGGGGAGGAACCACATCCCACAAGGATGCTGGAGGCAGCTGGAGCCATCCGGTTCCGGAAGTGTTCAGGACCTGGAATGTGATTTCCTAATTGTGAATTCATTCTGGCCACCAGCCCTGCCCCCACCCCCAGGAATCTCATCAACAACAGCCTCTGTGGATGACCCCACCCATGCTCCAGGCTTAGGTTCCTCAAACTTAAATGGAAGTGGAGTCCCAGCTTTTATCTACAGACCTCGACTGGGGGTTGGAGTCTTGGCAACGGCAGATCAAGATCACCTGGTCGCTCACAGACCAATTTGATTTTACTCCAAACCATTTATTTTCGGGAGGAGGATTTGGGGCCCAGAGGAGGAAGTCACATTGTCTAAGGTCATTAGACATTGGAGGACATTCTATAGCGAGTCAGAGCTTGACCTTATACCTATCCTCCCAGCTTCAGCGGTAGATGGACATGGAGAGAACCACTAAACTTGCAGGGTTCCATCCTCTCCTGGGTTACACTGTGTTGAAGGGGAAAGAGCTGAAGGCCGAGTGCAGGAAAGACACCGGCTGGGGTCACACAACAAGCTGGCGAGGTGTGTCCTGGCTTTCTAGCTGTGGACCCTTGGTTAATAAGAAGGGAGGTCATCTCTGGGAGTGAGATGACCAGAGCTCCTCCGGGGACCTTAAGCATCATCTGGAATCAACCTTTCAATCCCGCCACTGGAATCAACTTGGACCTCACACTCCCTCCTCCCCATTCAAACCTGACCCAGAACCTCGGGGGCTTGTAAACCCAAGGGAGAGACTGTCAGGCTGACTCCTGGGCCCTCCTCAGTCGCCACCACTTTCCACTGAAACAAAGCAGACCTGAAGCCTCCCCAGGCGTCTGGCACCCGGGCCTACGCGGGCAGGACGCTGGGGGAGAAGCTTTGCAAAGTTCTTCCGGGCGGGGGGCGGGGGGGGGAGGGTAGTGGTGGCGGTGTGTGCATCCTGCCCGCCGCCGCCCTCGACCTTGGAGACTGAGTGGAGGGAGGTGAGCTGGGGAAAGCGCCTAGGGGGACCTCCGGGCAGGAGGCACCCTGGGTCCGACCCGTCCCTTCACCCCACACCTTCGAGGGCCCCCCACCCGGCAAAGCAGTTCGTCCAGCCCGCGACGAGACCAAGCCCATAGCTCCGCTTTTGGGACGCCCGGAAGGCGGTCGTCCGGCGGCCTCCGGCTCCGAGGGGGAACGCGAAGCCTCCAGCCCGCCGGGCATGCGGAGGGCGGCCGGGCCGGGCCGGGCGTGGGGATGTTTGCAGGTGCGGCTTCGCAGGTCAGGGAATTGGCCCGGCAGGGCGGTCCCAGGAAAAGGGAAGAAGCCCCCCACCCATCCCGAGCCTCGGGCAATCCCATCCTTGTGTCTTCCTCCTCTGTCTGGAGTTTCCTTCGGGTGCGCGGAGCGCCTGGATCTCTCAGCGGCCTGCGTCCACCCCCTGGGCCTGCGTCCCAGTCTCGGAGCGGATCCTGCCGCGGCTCTGGGTCCAAGGTAGGCTCCAGCCCGGGGGCGGGCTGTCAGGCCGCCGCTCGGCCCCTGGCCTGGAGCGCCATCTGGTGGACATGTAGGGGGTTGCTACGGCCTGCAGACAGGGCCCGCTCCCAGTCAGTTCTCCGCCCGGAGCTGCGGAAGAGGGGCGCCGGGCAGAGGGGCAGCTGTCGGCTCCGGGAACCAGGTGCTTCAAGGAAGGAGTGAGGGGTAGAGGGAGAGGATCCGCGCCTCCAGAGAACACAAAAGGAGCTCTAGGTGCAAACCAAAGTCCCCGGAGCGTTCCGGACAGAGACTGGAACGTATTCAGCGAGTGTGACCAAGCTGCACTGCCGAGGGCACGCGCAGGGCAGTGCCCAGAGAGGACCCGGAGTTCAGGCTCCGTCCCCTTGGCCCCTGACCCCCGGTCTCCCCTCTGCTGCCCAGGCCCTGGAGCGCAGAGCCCTCGGCCCCTCGCCGGACCGTGTAAATGCCGGGCTGGTGCTAAGGACTTTGGCGTCGAGGCAAAGGAGAAGACAGAGTGGGATTGGATTGGGGGTACCTCCGAAAGCCGGGAAGGAAGGCAGGCTCAGAGTTTAAACCTCGGTTTCACCGAGACTGTCCCCTGAACCGTCCCTTTTACTGGGACTTGGGGAGGAGGGCGGGTAGGGGCCTCGAGCTGGGGCTTTCACCTGTGGGGTGTCCTGGGGGCGCGTCAAACTGAACGCCCCTCTGGCTCCAAGGGGTTGCCCTGCATGGGGTACCCTGGGGAGGCCGGCCCCACTTCTGCGCCCATGGGGTGGGGTTGGGGGAGGGCCGGGCCACTGGTGCTCAAGATTTCCTCCGAAGATAGGAGAATGACTTGAGGGCTGGGGAGACTTGGATTGACAGAAGAGAAAATGAAGTCCCTTAAGCTTCCCAGGGTGGCTCAGACGGCAAAGAATCCGCCAGCGATGTGGCAGACCCTGGCCTGGATCCCTGGGTGGGGAAGATCCCCTGGAGGAGAGCATGGCAACCCATTCCAGTATTTTTGCTTGGAGAAGCCCCATGGACAGCGGAGCCTGGCGAGCTACAGTTCATTGGGTTCACGAAGAGTCGGACACGACTGAACGACTAAGCACAGCACAGGTCACGCAATCCTTGCTGCCTAGCCGCTAGAGGTCTCATGGCGAGCCCCTCTCCCCCACAGTCTCCAAACTACCCTGTGAATCACACTCCTAATCCCAACACCGACACGCACAACTCCCTCCCACACCCCCACGGTGCCAGCGATCAGCGCCCCGCGGCGACGCATCAGGTCAGCAGCGCCCATCACGCCCAGATTCGCTGGTCCGCTGGGGATCACGCCGTCTAGGGCACCCTCCGCCCCGGTGCCAGGCCCTGAAGGGTTAAAGAGGCCTTGGGGGCACCGGAGCGGTGGGACGCGGGGCGCCTGGGCTAATTGGCGACCCCAAGAACAATGAAGGCGGGGAGGCGGGTGGCTTAATTGGGCCAGAGAGAGGCCTGGCCTTTGTCTGAGGCCCGACCGCGCGGGTTTCCGCAGCCGAACACAGGAGGCTCGCAGCTGGGACCCAGCGCAGGGCGGCGAGGGCGGCGAGGGCGACCCCGGGAGGGGGGGACAGTGAGGTGGGGCAGGCGGTGATGGGGGAACGGCTCCCTAGGCTGCGCTCGGGGCCCCGGGGCGCTTTGGAGCCCTGGAGGATCACTTCATCCCACCGGGGAGCTGCAGCCGCCCTGCGGCGAGGAGGCGGCCGCCACCAAGCCGCTCTGCTCGGCAGTGACCACGACCCTCCTCGGGAACCGGGTCTCCCCGCGGGCGCGGCCGCGGCGCCAGCTCGGTGCTGCCCCCTGGCGCCAGCAGCCCGCTCCGCACCTCTTCCCCACTCTCCCTGCTGTTGCTAATTCGCTTCAGTCGTGTCCGACTCTGTGCGACCCCATAGACGGCAGCCCTCCAGGCTTCTCTGTCCCTGGGATTCTCCAGGCAAGAATACTGGAGCAGGTTGCCATTTCGTTCTCCAATGCATGCCTGCATGCTAAGTCGCTTCAGCCGTGTCCGACTCTGTGCGACCCCTTAGACGGCAGCCCACCAGCCCGTGGAAGTGTCCACGGGATTCTTTAGGCAAGAATACCAGAGTGGGTTGCCATTTCCTTCTCCCCATTCTCCCTAGACAGTGATAAATCAGAAGAAACAAACGCGCCCCTCTTCCAATAGACACACTTTCCACGCAGGGTTTTATTTGAGCCGAGAAAGGGGACTTTCTGCCCCGCCCTGGTCCTGAACTGCCCTCCTGCACGCCCGAAGGTCAGAGGCAGGGAAACCCGAGCCCACCCTTTCCCAGAGCCGGGACAGTCTTCTTCGCCCTCGCACTGGTTCACAGGCCGACACCCTCCCCTGATTTCAGCGTGGCCTGGGGCCCGGCTCTCTCCCTGGAAGAGGAGGACACGATTCTCTTCTTTGCAAATGGATGAGCCCACGAAGGTGTCCAGGGAGCCTGGAGGCCAGTTCTCCTTCACCCTTCCTCCATCTCACCGTCCCCGATGTCCCTGGTGAACTGGAAGCCAGCGCCTCTCGGCTTCGGAAGTGCCCAGGTTGAGCTGCCTGCTAAACTAGGGCATCATGGACACTCACGCTTCAGAAAGAGGAAGCAGCTGGGAAGGGGTGATGCTGAGGGATGGGCAGACCCCGCGGTGGTCTGAAGGAATGACTTGCCGGTCTCCCACCCCTTCCACTGCTAGGATCTGGGGCTGGAGACACCTGTCGGCTGGGTGAGGAGGGGTGGAGAGGCCGCCCTCCTGGGGCAGCAGCTGTCCTGGCAGACTCGGGCGACTGGGAGCGAGGCCTAACGGCGACTGACACAGTGCGACTCCCTGCGCGACCTCCAGCTGAACCCACTATTGTACAGGGGGAAAGTGGGGGAGGAAAAAAGAGCCTCGGGAGCCCCAGTCTTCA
Organism: Bubalus bubalis; assembly: GCF_019923935.1. Classification (NCBI taxonomy): domain Eukaryota; kingdom Metazoa; phylum Chordata; class Mammalia; order Artiodactyla; family Bovidae; genus Bubalus; species Bubalus bubalis. The sequence continues at coordinate 51,532,905 of NC_059159.1, read as the reverse complement.
AACACTGTCCCCCACCCCCGAGAGAGATATAGATGATTTTCACGGGAGGACCTTCAGTCTAGACTCTGCCACTCTGGTCAACAATCCTGATAGGAGAGAACGTGTTCTTTTGAGGTTCAGGAGACGGAGGGATGGAAAAGGATTCTAGGTTCGCGGTATTTGGGGGACCATGGCCAAACCCCTCCTCCGGAGGGAGAGAGGGAGCACCCGTCTTATCAGCCCCACCCAGCCAGAACCTCCGAAAGGAGATGCAATTCCACGGTGGCGCGCGCCCCAGGCGGGGAGCCGGGAGGCCAGGCGCGGAGCTGCGGACGGCGGAGAGCGGCCAGCAGAGGGAGCCCGGCCCCCGGCCCGGCGGCGGCGGCGCTGGACGCGCGCGGGAGGCTCACGGCGGCGCGGCGCCTCCCCGCCCGCCCGCAGCCCGCGCCGGCGCCGCCTGGCCTCGCGGCTCCGCTCGCCGCCCCGCCGCCCCTGGGGGAGCGCCGCCGCCGCCGCCGCCAGCCCCGGGCGCCCGCCCCGCAGTCCCGGCCTCCGGTCCCGCCTGACGCGCTCGCGGCGCCCCCTGCCCCGCGCGGCCCACAGAGCGCACTGCGCCGTTCACTTCGCATTGCAGCGTTTTATTGTTTTCTCGAGTTTTTGTCGTTTTCGTCTCGCTCCGGAGCGAAAAGTGAAAACCTGAGGTGGAGCCCGCAGGCCGGGCGAGCAAAAAACGCCCGGGAGCAGGGGCCGAGGGGCTGGCGGGGTGGGGGCTTCTCCGGGGGCCGGGGGCCCTCTCCGCAGCCAAGGACCTCCTCCCCACGCCCCAGCCCTGTACAATATAGATGCTCATGTAAAAGGAAAAAAATTATAGGCTATGAGTTAATCTCTAAATATTCTGTACACAGCAATGTACACCTTTGAATAAATTAATACCAATTTGCATATTCTGGGAACCTTAAAGCTTATTTACACAAATTACCATTTATTTCATAAATATCTTTTTTTTCCCCCGCCCCCTGGGGACTCAAGACAGAAATGCAACTCCTTCCGCTTACCCAGGGGTGGGAGGGGCGCCTGTCTGGGAGAAGAAGTGGAAGGACTAAAGGAACAGGCCCCTCTCAGCTCAAGTCTACACTGACTTCATCTTCACTGACCTCAGTTCCCCTCACCCCAGATTCTCCAGCGGTCCGGGGCTCCAGGCTAGGGGGCTTTGGGGCTTCCTCCCCTGACCCCTGCACCTTCTGGCTCCCCAGACAGCCAGCCCCTGGCTGAGCCGGGTACGAAGCCTCCCCCACAGCGCTGGAGGAACCGGGAGAGGCCCCGCCGATGACACCTTGACACCGGAGCAGACCTGGACCAAATCCAGTGGCCCCAAAGCGACTGTGTTCCGGATTCCTTGTGAGGCCCAGGGAAGTGTCCCAGGCCCCGGCTGGCCGATCAGGGTTTCATTCCGGCTGCAGCCCGCTTTCTCTCCTTTATTTAAATAAATACCCATTCTGTGCTGTACACGTCCCAAGCAGCAGGGGAGGCAACCCAGGAGGCCTGCGCGGTGGCGGCGGCGGCTGCGGCAGCGGAGCAGCAGGGCGGGCCCCCTCACTTGGGCGACTCCCTGCCGGGGGAGAGGGCTCGCTGGCTCTCCAGCCCACTCACCAGTCTCTGAATGCTCTGCAGTTCACTGGCCGCCTCTTTGGCCGCGCCGCCGGGCGACAGGGCCACGCGGGCCGGGGCCCCCACTTTGCGGAGGGCCAGCTCCGGCAGCGGGCTGGGCTCCCGGCTGTTGCCGCCGCCTGCAGCCTTGGAGCCCTCCGCTGCCAGCCCGGTGGTGAGGAGGCTAGTGCTCGGTGGGATGGAGACCGGGATCTGGTAGGGGCTGAAGCGCAGGCGGGGCCGGGCACTGCCCAGAAAGGGGCTCCGGGACAGGGAACCGGCGGCAGCCGCGGCCGCGGCCGCAGCGCTGGTGGCTGGCAGAGCCGAGGCCGCTGCCGCAGCGGCCGCCATGTAGGTGTAGGGATAGGGGAAGAGGCCTCCGAAAGTGGGCATGGGGATTCCCTGAAAGAAACAAAACAAGACAAGGGTTAGGCATCCCGCCTGGGCTGTTCCTGGGGGTGATCTGGGTGCTGGTGGCCGGGCGACAACTGCGAATCCTGGCCCTACTCTGTTCAGGAAGACGGGTGCTCACATAACCTTACTCCCCAAAGAGCTCAGGTAGTAATGAGCCATTATGCCTATGTCCAAACCCGCTTAGAGGGGAGCCCACTTAAGGTTATGATTCAGAGCGGGCCCTACCAAGCTCTGTGCCAGCTATTACTCTAGGAGTAAGGGAAGGCCATTACAGGGGGCTGACCTAGCAAAGGGCCTTGGGGGAAGAAACAGGGCCAGCCGGGGGCCAAGTGGCCAGTAGGTAACTGTGGCTGTGTTGGCAGGGAGGCGCCGCTTGCTTCCAACAGTGTCCTGCCCTGCCTTTGGATCCACAGGTGCCCCGAAGGGCTGGGGACGCATAGGACGGGAGGAGCTTTGTACACTCTCCCTCCCTCTGCCCACCTGCTCAGGGGTCTCCTGCCCGGGCCAGGAGAAGGCTCCAGATGCCAGTCTGTTCATAAACTGGCCTGAATGCAAAGAACTCCCAGTGGCTCCCTAGTGGCAGCTGAAGAAGGAATGCAGAGTCTTTGCCTGTGGAAAGCCCAGTAGCCAGGAAACCCTGCACAAAAGACCGCCTGCGGCCCAACTTTTGGATTATCTGACCTTTGAGATCATGGTTCCTTCCACGGAGTACTTGGGTATATGGGGAGGAGGGCAGGAGCTGACTGAGCTGGGCTTCCAGGGAGCCTCAGGCCTGGCTCAGGCAGGGAGAAGGAAGGGAAGTAGCTTAGTCAGAGATGACAAAATACCCTTCCTGAGAAGGTCAAGCCCTACTGAGCATTCAGACCTGGCATCTCAGAGGAAGGAGGGGGCTTCAGATCTTCAAGGTTTTGTCTCTTTCTGATGGCCATAGGAAGATCCCCTGGAGGAGGGCATGGCAACCCACTCCAGTATTCTTCCCTGGAGAATCCCCATGAACAGAGGAGCCTGACTGGCTACAGTCCATAGGGTATCATAGAGACTGAAGAGACTTAGCACGCACAGTACGATGGCCATAGGTGAGCGGTTAACCACTAGCAGTAAATCTAGTGATGCCTCCTGAGTGCTGAGTGCCTGTACCCTGGCCTTGCACCTGTTAACCAGGCTGCACTAGAAGCCCTAACTTCCCTGTGACCTCTGCGATGCCCATGCTCATCACCAGAATTTGTCTGGGGAGGAGGCATTCACATACACACAGAGTCAACCTCCAGGCAAATTAAACCTCCAGGCTCTGAACTCCACTTTCTGGAGGCTTCCTTACCAGCTCAGAGCCCCAGATACTGATGCCAGTGCCTCCAACGTTCACTCCACACACCCCTGACGCTGAGCTCTATTTGAAACTCATTTCAGAATCCCTTCCCCCACTTTAAAAATATTTGCTTCTGAACCAAAGGAGCCTTCTCAGACCTAAACTCCTATTTTCCTTCCCTTAAGATAAGATCTTAAGGGTTCAATTTGCCAGAAACCTCAGAGGGAAGAAAATGAATGTAGAGATTCCAAATCTTTCTACAGGGAATATTCCACCCAAGCAACCAAAGAGGCCACTCTCCCCTTAGGATCTTCTAATTTTGCTGCTGCCCACAGTTTCATAAGCTCTCCCCTGGGAGCTCAGAATTTCGACCTGGGCCTGAAGGACTGAGATGTGTGGCTGGGGGAGTTGGGAGACTCAGTGTTGGGGAAGGAAAAGCCCCATCCTTTGTCAGGTCGCTTCCTGAGGGTCTGAAAGGAGCCCGAGACATCTGGGAGGTGGGTCAATTTGGTGGTCAGTTATCCAGAACACACTGCAAATTCTCGTACTTTTTTTGTCCAGCCACTTTAGCCTTTTGGGGACTAATAGTAGCTCCCAAGAAAAATGTCCTGAGGCAGGCCAGGCAAGTGGACTTACAAAAGCTGGAGGCAGACCCCGTCTGACAGGGCAGAGAGTCTAATGGGTCCCAGTCTATTCTGGGTTAGAGGGAAGGAAATAGGCCCAGAGAGGGTCAGGGACTTGCCCAAGGTCACACAGGAGTCAGAAGCAATCTCCTGGCCAAATCCTGGACCTGGTCTTGGTCCCCCAGAAGCCAGGTGTGGTTCAGAGGGTCCACCGGGTCTCCCCAGGAGGGAGTCCTTGCCGGTGGAAGCCCTGAGCGCCTTCAGGCCCTATGCCTTCCACCTCTGCCCGCCTCGGATTCCCCTTCCTTCCTCATGCTGCTGCCAGCTCACAGGCCTTACCTGAGATGCCAGCATGTGCTGGGAGAGGTGGAATGGGAAGGGCCCGGCGGTGCTGGCCGCACTGCCCGCGGGACCCAGCCCGCCCGCGTCCAGCCCGGTGGCGGTCCCTGGCCCGCCGCCTCCACCACCGCCGCCGCCGCCGGCGGCCACCGAGGCTAGTAGGTGGCCCATGCCCATGGCGGAGAAGGCTCCGGGCCCCATGGCGAACTGTCCCGGGTGCAAGAAGAGCGGCTGGCCGGCCCCCAGCGGCCCGAAGAACTGCTGCCCGTGCAGGTGGCCGGAGAAGGCCAGGCCCGGCAGGTGTCCGGCGCCCAGCGGGGACGCGCTGTCCGTCTGCACCACCAGCGGCGCCAGGCCGGGCTCCTTGCCTTCGCTCGCCTCCTTGCGCCCCTCGTCCTTCCGCCGGGCTTCGGCGCGCTCCTTCTCTAGGCTCCGCAGGCCGAACGGGCCGTCCCCGCCGCTCTCGGCCGGCTCCTTGCCCCTCTCGGGGCTGCGCCGCTCCCTGGCGCGATCGGGTTCGGTCAAGCGAGGGGGGCTGCTGCTGTCCAGGGCGGGGCTGCGGCCTAGCGCCGGCCCCGCGCGTTCCTCGCCCAGCCGCTCGGGCTCCGGGTCACTGTCCGCGGCGCACGACTTCTCCTCGGCTGTGGGGAGAGAGGATGCGCGGCGTTACCGGCCCGGGGACAGACAGGCGCGAAGTCCGAGACGGAGAGACGTGCACAAGCCTGCTCTCGGGGAGGCCACGTCGGAGGAACTCCTGGAAGCTCGGGGTTGTAGGGGTCACCCCATCCAAGATCCCTTATTTACGCGGGGGGTGGGGGGGAGAGGGGGAGGAAAGTGAACCCGGCAGAGGAGGCCTTGCTGCCGCAGAGTCACACAGCGCCAGGGCCCTAGGCTCAGAGCCCAGAAGGATATGCGGGCCACCAGGGACCGCACTCAGAGGAGGCCTGGGGTAGAGGCCTGTCCCAGACTCGCCGCTGACGCTCTCCCCAGGCCTTCAGTTAGCCAGATGCTGAGCACCGAGCCAACCCAGCGCCCGGGGGACACCCTCCCCTTCTCCTCCCGGCCCCACCCTCACCTCTGGTCCGGTGCAGGCGCAGGGGACTGGGCGCCGTCCCCGGAGAGGGTGGCGGTTCCCGCGCAGGGGGAGGGTCGCAGGACGAGGCGTCCGACTCCGCGCCGTCGCGCTCCGGCTTGCAGTGCTCCTCGTACAGGCGCAACGACGGCAGCGTCAGCTGCTTCCTGGGGATGAGCCGCGGGAGCGGTGTGAGCGCAGCCCACCCTCTGGCCCCTCCACGCCCTGCTCCCCCAGGCACCCGCCTGCCGGCAGCCCCGCGCACCCTCACCTTTTCTCCCGCCGGCCGTTCCCGGTGTCCCGGAAGCCCTTGGCAAACGGGTTGTTGTCAATCTTAAGCTGCGTGATCTGCGGGGACCAAGGGGGCGGTGCCAGGTCAGGCTGCGGGCTCGTCTAGCCTGGCCCGGGGCACCTGGAGGTCAGAGGCTGCTCGCCCCAGAGGAGAGCCCCCGGGGAGGGTACCCTGGGTACCCGCCCACCTGGGCTGGGCCGCTCCAAGCCACAAGGCAAGGTGAGGTCGGCGGGCGGACCTCGAAGAAAGCGACCTCCAAAAACTATATTCGAGGTATAATCCCTCGACTTGCACACACAAGCCCAAAGCTGTGCACCCCTAGTGGAAATCTGTCCAAGCGAGCATGCAGGCCCACCTGGCCATTCGAGTTAAGGGAACCCGGCACCTGAGCAGGAGCACACCCAGGTCAGCAGACACACACGTCGACAATCACAGGCACGGTCCCCGCACATGCAAGTACACACATGTAAAACAAGTGCCCAGGGAATCAAACGAATTCACACGCCTCCACACGGATTCAAGGCACTTCAAATGGTGCACGCATATACCGGCCCAGGACAGATCGATTCACAATGACAGAAAAAAAAAAAAAAAAAATACGGCCGGCAGGACACTCAGACACTGTCCTTCAACCCAGAGTGGTGCACACAGACTTGGGCCTTAGCAGGGGGATTGCCTTGCCCCTCTACAGAGAGGGTGTAGAAAGATAGCAGCCAGGAAAAGCCCTTTCCCTTGAAGGAAAAGTCTCCAAGCACATCCCAAGGGGTCCCAGGCCTGAACTGACCCAGAGAGGGATGGGGGCGGGAGGGATGGTGGCTGTCACCTGTCCCCCCCGACCACCTCTGGCTCGCCCAGGAGAGGGAAAACTAGGCCCTGGGTTCCCAGCAGCCGGAAAGCCTGGGCAGATTGCCTCGGGCGCCCTCTTTTCATTTAAATTCCCATCCCTGAGCCAAGAAATAAACGAATAAAATGTAAAAATGTCAGCGCGGGCCCGGAGTCTCTGCTAATTGCTAAGTAAACATCCCCACCCCAAGGAGCGCCCAGCTGTTCGCGCGCCCGGGGGAGCGTGTGCGTACGTGTCGCGGGCCTACGAGAAAGAGCCCGGGGGGTTTCGCTGGGTGCTGCGCTTACAGAGACTGGGGGCCCGGGAGCCGACCGTGAGGGTGCCGGCGAGGGGGGGGGGGGGGGGGGGCGGACGTGCAGGGGGCCGCGGGCGGGTGTGAGTGGATGGTCGGAGGCCGCCCGACCCGCGCACCTTGTCGTTCTGGTAGGCGGTGACCGCGATGAAGTCGGTCTCGGGGAACACGTAGGTGCGGAACGTGCTGTAGGGCAGCTTCAGGATGTCGTTGGCTCGCACGATGTGGAAGCGCGGTTGGTACTTGTGCATGGAGTTCAAGATGGTCTGCAGGGAGGGCGAGGGTCAGCCGACAGCCCTCAGCCTGCCTCCCGAGCCTATTCTCTGGGGACCGGACCTCCTGCGATTTTTCTCTCTCACGTTCTGTCTTTCCCACCTCACCCCCAAACCTTCCCCCCTTTTCTGCTGTCTTCTCTGCTCCTTACCTCCCCATATTAATTTTTCTTCCACCCGCCTCGATTTTCTTTATCACAGTTTCTCTTTTCATTAAAAAAAAAAATGACCCCAGCTGGAAACCGAAATAAAACAAAACTCGCTACCATTCCACTCTTAACTTCTCTTCCTCTTCATGGCTAAGCCCCTAGTAAACCCAGGCAGAGAAGACTGGGGCCTTTGTGGCCTCACCGACCTGCCCTACCTCCGGATGGGGTAGTCCCTTTAGCCCCGTGAACTGCCCCTTTCCATTCACTGGGGCCCTGGCTCAGGCAGAAGCGGTGAGAACCCCAAAATCCCTTCTCCCAGGTCAGGCATCTGCCTGAAGGAGGAGGGAAAGGTAAGGAGAGGAGTTGTTTGACCTTTTAAATCTCCTCCTTTGGGGATGGGGATGGAAATCGGGTCTTGGGGAAGGGTGAGAACCAACTGAGCTCCTGGGCCAGTCTTCCAAGCTCAGACCCCAAAGACCACTGGCTCCACAACCCGTCCCAGCTGCACCTGCCTCCTGCTCGACTCCAGAAGGGAGTTTGGAAGGCCTGAGATTTTGAGAGTTTGGGAAGTGAAATTGTGAGCAGCCTGGAGCTTAGTGGCCGCGAACCCCAACATTCCCCAGGCTTGCAGAGCAGAGCCTCTGCTCCCAGGCCCAGCCGGCAAAGGCCACAGGGCAGTGATCTGGGCAGGGGCACTCTGGGGGTTCTGCGAGCACTCCCTTCTGGGGAACCGGGGGTCTCCTCTCCTCCCCACCACCCCCTGTGGTGCACTTGCAGTCTTCGACCCCCATCAGCACTTGGCCTGCACTCACGAAGCCGTGCTTGTCCGAGATGTTGTTGGTCAGCTTCAGCTTGTGGAAGGCCACCGGCTTGGCCATCCACTGCTCCCCCGTGGCCGGGCTGTCCGGGTGGATGTACATCCGTTTGGGCATCTCGGGGTCGGCCTTGCCTGCCACCATCCAGCGCGAGTTATGGAATTTATACCGGCAGTCATCAGCGGCCACAATGTCCATCAGCAGGATGTATTTGGCCTTCTTGTCCAGGCCGCTGACTCGCACCTTGAAGGGAGGAAACATCCTCCTGCGAGAAAGTGAAAGAGGGAGAGGTCAGGGAAGCCAGTGGATCTCGAGGACCCCGCTCCCCCAACCTTAAGCTTCGCCACACATGCTCCTCTGTTGCCCTTGCTCTTCCCTCTTAGGAAGGTCTGGGAGATCCCACCTGTGGTGGTTATTCCTAGGAGATCCCATTTCTGCCTGTCAAGACCCTCTCCTGTTATGAGGCTTGCCCTCAGCTCTATGCTCAGATCTAGTGACCCCTTTTTTCTCCCTCATCTGAGATGAAAGCCGAGCTCCAAGAAAGAAATCCAAGGCCCTTACAAATATACCCGCTTCTCATGAACTTCCCTGAAATTCGTTCGTGGGAATATATCCACTTAGGGCTGAAGCTCTCAGAAGTGCAGTCGGATGTTTGTTTGGGGGAAGGAACTGGGTTACAGCAGCAGAACAAGGACCCTGACCCTGAAGTTCGGGCGAAGAGGGTGAGTGAGCCGAGGCCTGGATTCTCCGCGTCCGAGCCAGAAGCTTGAGCGGTTGGCGATTGTAGCTTTTCTTCCGGCTTCGGGCCCTAGGGAGCCGTGTGCCTCCGGAGCTCCTGGTTCCTCGGCCCGGACAAGGCTCACAGGCCGGGTCAGGCTGCGGCTGGGCCGGCTCGCGGCGGAGAAGGGCCGCGACCGGCGGGAACCGGAGGGCCGTGCTGGGCCTAGCGGGGGTGAGAGTCTCATTCCGGGCTCCGGAGTAGGAGGAGAGCGCGGGAGACGTCGCATCTTCGCGGAGCACCGAGCCAGACTCGCCTCGGAAGCAGGAGAGAGGGGTCTCGGAGCTGAGGAGTTGCGGCCGAGACCGCTGAGACCCTCCAGGGCCGAGCTGCGAGGCCTCCTCGGCTTTGGAACTCTGAGCGCTGGGGGACTGTTCTGCAGGAGCACGTTTTCGTTTTCATTTGGGAGACTTCGATGCTTCGGTTTTTTTTTTTTTTTTAAAGAAAAATTCGTTCGGTGCCAAATGAGAAAAGTCAACTCGATCGTCTGTGCATGGCTCGGGGGCCGGAGCTGGGACCTGGGAGCCGCGGGCTGTGGGCTCGGCGCTGGTCGGTGCTGTCGGGTGCCCCTCCCGCCCACCCGCGCCCCCTTCGGCCAGCCGGCCGCCCTACCTCCCGGACTTGGTGATGACCATCTCGGTGCCCAGCTTGTGGAACTGGTCCCACAGCTCCTTGGCCTCCAGCGTCACCTTGGGGTCGTCCTCCACCTCGTCCTCGGGCTCCAAGCTCTTAAGCGAGCGCAGATGAGCGCCGGGCGGATGCGGGCCGAGTGCCGAGACGTGCAGCCCCGCCTCGGCCGCCGCCGCCGCCGCAGCCGCCGCCGCCGCCGCCCCCGCCAAGCCCGGGTCGGGCAGCGGCTTGGCCAGAGCGCCGGGCGGCAGCGCGAGAGCCGGGAAGAAGGAGGGCTGCGCCGCCGCCAGGAAGGCGGACATGGGGAAGTCGGCCGGCCGTGGCGCGTGGAACGGGTGGTAAGCCATGGCGCTGGCCGCCAGCGCCGGCTCTCTCATCGGGACATCCGGCCCAGGCGCCCGGGGGCCAGGGCCGGGGGCGCGCGGCTCGGACCCCCGGCCCGGGCGGCGGCGCGCACGGAGGAAGGGCGACCCGAGTGACAAGCGCGGTGGCGGCTCCTCCCGGTTCCCCGTCCGGCGCACGGCGAGGGACGCGGGGCGCTGGGCGCGGGGGCGGCGGGGGCTCTGCGCGGGGCTGGGCTGGGCTGGGCCGCTCCGGCGCCGGGGACCACGCGCGACTGGTTAGATCTTGTCGTGATCTCTGGAAAACTGTGACTATCTCACATGTCCTGCCCTGCTCGGATCCCCTGCGCTAACGAGCCAGGCCCCCCTTGATTGCTGATTTTACGCTTTTTGGACCAATTGTGGGTCTCCGGGGGCGGGGTTTTGACAGCTCAGGCCAAGCTCAGAGCGGGAGGGGGGGCCCGGGGAGAAGGTGTCGGAAGCCTCAGCAGTAAGAAAACATGTCAACAGAATAAAATATTAACCAATGACGGGCCAGCGGGCCCCGAGACCCCTCCCACTGCCCTGGCCCCCACCCCACCGCCAGCGCCCACGGCTGCCTGCGCCCGGACGGGAAAGCGCGGCGGGCCGACCCGACCCGCCGAAAGGGCCTGAGGCGGGGGGCGCTCGGGCGCCAGGGCCCGCGGGGAAGGACCCCCAGCCCCAAGCCGCCCCAAGTACAAAGCATTGACATGGCCCCGCGAGGAGAGGGGGCGCCCTCCTTCTCCCACGCCCGGCGGCCCCGCAGCCCCGGCCCGCGCCCCGGCTTGGCCTCCGACCCCGCTCCCGGCCGCGGCGCCGCCCGGGCCCCTCCACTCCGAAGGGAGGCAGCGGGTGCTGGAAGGAGAGGCCGGTGGGCGGGCGAGGCGGGAGGTGCCGGCTGCCGAGGTCCCGGAGCGGAACCCAGGTGGCGGGAGCCGGTGAGTGCGGCGGTGGCAGAGCCCTGGTGGGGCCGGCGGGGGCGGGAGGCGGACGCGGCCTTTCCTCGGGGAACTCGGGGACCCCCCTAGCCCGCGCCGACCCCCTCACAGGAAGCCCCTGGAAGAACCAGGAGTTCCGGGAAAGCCCTTGGACTCAGCCCAGTATCCGTTTGCGTCCCCGAGCTAGTCGGAGCTCTCCCAGGAGAGCCGGTCCTCTGGACCGGGAAGGTGTGAGCGCACCTTCCGCCGGGCACCGGGCGGCAAGACGCCGGCGGATCCAGCCCCCAGGTTCTTGACCCAACGAATTTTCGTCGCATCCGGTACCAGAGACACAAGCATGCCCCATCCTCAACACCGGCATCCTCTCTAGGCCACTTTCCTGGAATTGGTTCCCAGCTCTCGAAAGCTCACGTCTCCCAGGTTCCGTGGTGCCGACTAGCTAGTGTGGGGGTCTGAGTGTCTGTGCGCACCTGCAGTTGAACCTCCCTCCCCCCGCCCCGCAGCCAGACTTCGTTCTCCCGCAGGACCAGGGTTTTCTCCCGCCCTCAGTGTGTGTGTGTGTGTGTGTGTGTGTGTGTGTGTGTCTCGCGCCCACGGTGGAAGTTCCCTCTGTGCTCAGCGGGAGTCGAACTTAAGGCGGGCAGCCACACACCTGCCTCGGATCAGTCTCGAGCCCTGACACTGCCTGATTCCTGGCGGTCGGAGGGCCAGACGGACCACGCACTGGACACGGGTGGCACTCCTGCCCGCACGCCCGATTCCAATGCGAGTTAGTTCGGCCGGCGCGGACTCTGTCCCGGCGTGATGGGCGCGCACAGCCCACACCCACAGTGTCCATGCGCTGCGCACACCAGTCGCAGGGAATCTTTATGCTGCACACGCAGACCTGGCGTGTAAAGTCTGATCACCCCGGGCAGTGCAGTTTGGGGACCGGCCGGAGTGGTTTGGCCTCCTCGACCTTTTTTCTACTTTCCTGAGCCGACCCCAGAGATCTTGCTACATCCCTATACAGCGCGCCACAGGACGCCGCCCCCAGAGGGTTTTCCTTCCCGACCTCACTCTACACTGGGTCGCTCCTCTCTTAGTGCCTCCTCTCTGTCTAGAACGAATCTTTGACTCTGCGCCGCGCAGTCTATGCAGCCGGAGCCAGATACATTGCTGCTTTGCCCCGGCAAAGTCCTGCCGGCTCCATCTTAGGCGAGATGTTGCCCCTGGGGAGGGACGTGTGTGGATAGGATTGCGCAGCTGGTGGGGTGACCAGATAACAGCCAGCGTTCCGTAGCCAGAAATCCGGGCTCTGGCCTGGGAATCCGCGCATGCATTTGCAAAGTCGTGTGTGTACGCGTACTTTCAAACTTAAGAATGGCGTGGAGAACACCTAAGTGTGTGCAATTTGAACATTTTCCTGGGGAAGGTCTGTACCTGGTAAAGGGGTCCAAGACCCAGAGAATTTGAAACACGCTGGCCCAGGTTGTTTGCCTAAGAAACCGCGCGGCGACGGTGCAGCGGCTGCCTTTGGGGGACCACGATCCCACCTGGCCACAGCCACTGGGCCACGGACTTGCCCTCTGGCGGCCGCGGGCTCTTTCTCGGCCCGGACCCCATCAGCTGCCCTGCCCCGCCATCCCGCAACCAACACGAGGTCCCGCTACAGCCACTCTTTAATAGTCTGAATTTTCGTCCCCATTCCCCCCACCGCACCCAACACCTCCCGCCAAACTCTCCAGCGAGGAATATCCTTGGCTCAACGAAAACCCGCGAAGCGGAGGCCCAGGCAGCCCTGGAGCTGCGCCGTGCGGCGTTCAGCTCTCGCTCGGCCCCTCCCCCGCTGGGTCTCCCCTCCCCTTCCCCTTCCCGGGAACAGGCGCCTCCGGGGGGTCCCCAGGGCTGAGAGTGCGTGTCTCTTTAAGAGGCCCCGGGGGGCGCCTCGCGAGCCGCCCGGGGCTGGAGGGGGAGGGCGCGGGAGGGAGCGGCTGGCGCCAGGCGGCCGAGGCTCCACAACAAAGCTCCGGCCCCTGTCACTTCGCATCGGTCGAGCCCCGCAGACGGGCGGGGGACGCGCGCTCGGCCGCGCCCCCACCCCCTCCCCGGCCGTCCAGGGCCCGGGCGTCGGGCGGGCGCGGGCCTCTGGCCTCTGGCCTCCGGCCTCCGGAGCGTTGCACGCGCTCCGGACGCTCTGCGCCTCCCGCAACCCGGAAACCCGGCGGGGGCGGCCTGGGCCGGGTGTGGCCGCGGCCCTGAGCCTGGGCGGGCTGCCGTCGGTCCCTGGCCCCTAACCTTCCGTGGGGTCAGGGCGTCTTCCCGGGGTTGGTCCCGCCGGTGTCTCGGGCTGTGTCCCTGGGCGGGGATCCGCCTGGAGTGATGGCCTGGGGGGCACGGGCCTGTGGCAGAGGGGACACGCGTCCCCGCGGGTAGCGGGGCGCTGGCCTGAGGCGGGTACCAAGTGCGCGGTGGTTTAGGAGTGTGCCCGGGCTGAGCGCGGGTGACGCACGGGGCCCTGCGCCTGTGACCAGCAGCGGAGGTGCCGCGGGGCGCGTGCATCCTCGCCTTGGCTTGTTGTGTGCGCAGGAAGGAGGGAAGAGAAGGGCAGCATTGCCTCCCATCCCCGTCTCCTCGACCGGACCCGCGCCTTCCGGAGCCTTGGCGCCAGCCAGCCCCGTTCAGTGGCCGGGCCCGGCTCCCCCGCAGTCCCGGGTCTGCCCAGGCTGGGGGCCGCGGCCTCAATGACCCCGGCCCGCAGCGGCCCGGCCTGTCCCGTCCACTTAGACAAATTGCGGCTGACAGGCGCGCAGTCTCTCTGGAGTCGCCGCCCGCCCGTCGCCTCCCTCCCGACCCAATTACCGCGCGCAGGGTCGGGCCAAGTGGCTGGGACCGGGCGGAGGGCGCGGGAGGCGCGACCTGTTCTCCGCCGGTCTTGCGCGAGGCCTGGCGGCCGGGCCCCTTCTTCCGGTCAGGTTCTGGGGATGCCCGGTAGCAGCACGGCCCCTGGGGTCCTGTCCCCGGGCTTCCAGGCTGGCGGGAGGCCCGGGCTGACAGCCCCGGCCCTCGAGGGTGGTCGCTCCGCACTTTCGAGGGCAAGCAAGGTCGCAGGGCCCCAACACCCAGGACGCGTCCCTGCCGGACTTTGGGCGACTTCCCCAGAGTTTGGGGGACTCCATCATTCCGGGAGCTCCCGGGACTATTCTGTGCGCTGGGGTCGAGGTCCCGGGGTCGCAGCGGTCCGCTTGGGACGCAGGGGTCGGTAAAAGTGAGGTGGACCTGCACAGGTGTGAGTTCTCAGGTGTGGGTGCCTGGGATCGTGGCAGAGTGAACAGGCCACGCTGCTCTGTGGCTTGAGGGGGCAAAGCACAGGAAGGACCCCCGTGCCCGCCCCCTCCGCCCCCCCCCCCCCCACGACCAGCCCACCTGCGAGAGAGGGGCGGGGCTGGCCTGAGCGCTCTCACCAGGTTTTCCATTCGCTTTCTGCAGAGACGCTTTGCCGGATTCCCTGGAGCAGCTTCGAGGGCAGTTCGTGACAATCGGGTTCCAGCGTCGCCTCACCCGCCCTTCCGTCTCCCTTCCAAAGAGCTACCTGGCCTGTCCCATTAGCCTCTAGGCGTCCAACCAATCTTTTGCTTTTTTGACCTGCAGCTTCCTCTTGGATCTTGGACCTTGTTGCTTGTCTCTGCTGGGTATGTTCCTGTCCCCCCATTTTGCAGATGAGCCTAGAGGGGCAGTCATTTACTGGGGGCCACACAGCTACTGGTGGCAGAGCTGAGATGGGACCCATGGACCTTAAAAGAGAGCAAGGCCACTTCCTTAGCAAGTTAGTGATGTTGTTGCTGGCCCACTACCTACACCTGCACGGGCAGCCAGGCAATACTGAGACCCCTGGGCCCCAACCCTCAGGCTGGGCTCTGGGTTCTTCGAATCCAAGATAGTCCCAGATGTTCTTCCCTTTTGCCCCTAGAGTTTCCAGCTCTAGGTCTGCCGGAGGGGGCTACTTTCTCAGTGACACAGGGACTTCGAAGCAGCTTCAAAGCCAGCCAGAGGCCAGGGCTGGATGCTCTTAGGGGTAGGGAATTGGGGAGACAGAGCCAGAGTCTTGGACTGTGTGGGGGCCCAGGACAGGGAGGTCGATGCAGAACAGAGCCCCCTAAGGGAACTGGCCAGGATACGTGAGGCCGCAGGGAGCAGACAGGGGTCAGCAGATTAGCTGTGTGACTTCTTAACCTGGGACAAGGGCTCAGGCTTCTCATCTGCCAAAATGAGGACCGAATAGCTCTCTGGGGGTGTCTTCCAGTTTAGAGATTCTCTGATCTGTGAAAATCAGAAAAATCAGCAGCGAGCAACCATTTCCAATCTCGGGCTGGCAGCTGCCTGCTCTGGCCTCGGCTTGCTTGCAGAGGAGTTGACACTAGTGTTGGACACAGGTTGGTGCCCCTGAATTTACCGTGGGGCCACTGGGCCATGGCTCTAGTCAATCCCAGACAGTGCCCTGCCTCCTTGAGCTGCCACCCCAGTTCCCATCAGCCTCTGCGCAAACCATGAAGGTATTTTTTCCCCTCCATCAAATTGGGAGAAAGTCCATAGTAATTTGCCTGTTGAGCGGGTAGCACTGTAAGAACCAGGGAGGTCACATGGCTTCCTCAAGGTCACCTGGTCAGGCCATAATTAGATTCATGTTCTCCTAGGTGATGCCATCCTGTGGGGGGCGGTGGGGGGGGGGCTGCTGGAGGTGAGGCAGAGATTGCCCTGGGAGTTATCTCTAGAGGACAGGAGGCTGGCTGCTCCAGGGCCAGTGGGCAGTAAGGCCCCCCACCCTGGGGCCCAGTCTCACTTCCAGCTGATTACAGGCTGTGGCAGGGTCTATAACCTCTCCAATTAGCCGGAGGCCAGACCCAAGGCCTCTCTGATAACCCCAGCTCCAGTGGCAGCCGCCATGGGGCCAGCTTATCTGGCCTCTCTTATCCTCCCCCTTCCCCCACATACTCCAAGAGTTGCCCTGGCTGCGAGCAGATGAATAACCAGATTGTCCTGCAAGCTCAGCCAGCAAGTCCAGCCCTACACCCACCACTTTCCCTGACCGAGGGAGGCCACAGCTGTTTTTTGCACCCCCTGGAGGGAACGGGCTGAGCCAGGGAGGACTCCTGACTCTAGGCTGTCAGTCAGTCCCTGAGTGGTTGGGGAGCACTCCTGGCTCTTCATCTTTGCCCCAGCGTCTGTGTGCCTGAGGGTGGGTGAGAGAGCTGGATCCTGCCTGGAGCTCTGGACGCGTCCCCAAGGAGCCAGCCAGTAGGCACAGGCAGGCTGGGGGCACCCCTCTCTCTCCCGGCCCCCTTTTGACTGAAACAGGGCTCTGGAGGGGTGGGGCTGTGCCTGGCGTATCAGTGTATCCAACTGAGCCAGAAAGGGGGAAAGCTGCTGGTCGCTGTCAGCCCCCGCCGGCTGGGCCTCCTTCTGTCCCGGCATGTGATCCTCGGCCCGTGGGTCCCTGGGCAGGAGGGACTGGCTTCAGCCACCCTCTGCAGGGCCGGCCACTCAGCCTTCGGAGCGGAGCGTGGTTCGGGTCCTGTCTTCCCCCAGCATGCCCAACTGGCTGGGCACTGAAGATTAAATCTGTCCTCAGGTGCCAGGGCTGGATGGGGTGCATATGAGCAGGGCCGGGGCCCTGGGGCTGCCCTGCTCTGGCTGGACAGCTGGAAGGCAAGGCCTGCCTGTTTGTGAACACGTCTTTTGTGGCTGTTACATTAAACTTCACCCCAAAGTACGCCTGGCTCAGTGGTTTCCTTCAGTCCCCCCAGGCCTCTCCAGGGTCTCTGGGGGGGCAGGATGGGGACTCGCACCCATTTCCTTCCCGCTCAGCACCCCCTCTTCACTCCGCCCCTGCCTGTCACCTTAGGTCCAGAACTGGGAGTGGGGAGGGGACCGCATCCAGAACCTGTCATCCAAGGTTCTGACCATCCTTCACCTTCTGAGTTTGCAAAGAGAGGTACGGGACTTCCCTGATGGTCCAGAAGACTCCCAGCTTCCAATGCCAGGGGTGTGGGTTTGATCCCTGGTTGGGGAACTCAGATCTCACAAGCCTCGGGGCGCAGCCAAAGAAAAATTTAAAAATTAAGAAAAAAAGAGATATATGCCTTAAAAAAGAGAGAGGTAATGACAGGGAGCCTGTCCCAAAGAGAAGGCCATAGTCTTCATCAGGCTCCTTACCACGGCAACCCAGCAGCACATTCCAAGGACCTGACCGCCACAGCCAGGGAGGCCTGGGGTGCCCTCCAAAACCCAATGGCTCCAGTGACAGGCAAGAAGGTCAAAGGATGGGTTTGTCAGATGCCACCCAAGTTCTGGAGTAAACATCCTCCTCCACCTTCCTCCCGGATCCCCGACTCCCCCACTCCCGCACTCCTCCAGGTGGGGGCGTTGGGCGCAGGGCCGCACGGTGAGGCTCCCAGGACCCTGACCCCAGCCACTCAGGGATGGACACCAATTGCAGCGTGATTTATTGAAGAAGACGTGCACTTTTTGACAGGGCCTCAGAAACCACGGTTTCCTTCACTGAACAGTACAGGATCAGGGTACAAGGGCTTACAGACAAGAAAGACAAATCCTTTCCATGAGCCGAAGGGGAGAGAAAAGAGGAAGCGGGGCTTCTCCTTCCTTCCTCCTCCCCTAATACTCAGGGCCTCAGTTCAGCACCAGCCGGACGCTGGGCAGTGTGTGCCGAAGCCAGGCCTGGGTCGGGGCTGGCCGCTCGGGGCCAAGATGCCGCGAGCCAACCCCTCTCTCCACCCTAGCCACCCCCTCCCCCCACCACCCCGCAGGAGCTGGGTTAGAAAATACAAAAGCGGGTCCGATGCGGGACGTCATGTGCAAACGGAGGCGGGACGGAGCTTCTGCAGAGTCTCGGCCACGGCCCGCCCCACGACGGGGGCAGAGGTCAGCGCGCGCAGAGGTGCTTTGGAGAAGGGTCTCTTCTCGATCCAAGGAGGCTGGGCGGCTGTCGTCACAGAGCTTGGGGAAGGTGGTGGGTTCAAAGAGGAACGGAGTCTGAAGGGTAGGAGCGGACGGGGGGCGTCTCCCTCTCCCTCCGGCAGGAGAGTGGGCTGGCCAGCCCGAAGCAGGCTGCTGGGACCTACGGGAAGCTGGTAGGGAAGAGGCTGAGGGGCTGACTCTCGTTGGTGGGCAGCGGAGATCGGTAGCCGTCGA
Organism: Bubalus bubalis; assembly: GCF_019923935.1. NCBI lineage: Eukaryota > Metazoa > Chordata > Mammalia > Artiodactyla > Bovidae > Bubalus > Bubalus bubalis. The sequence continues at coordinate 51,514,965 of NC_059159.1, read as the reverse complement.
AGTTCCTCGGGATGCTGCCGCTGGTGGAGCCCGAGCTGTTACTCAGAGTCTCGATGCTTCCCTCTCGCTGGAGTTCTGCAAGACAGGAGAGAGGGCCAGGCCCGGTCAGGGGATGTTCTCAGGGGTAGGCGGGTGGGTGTGCATTCTGGGTCGGCTGCCTGCCGCGAGGCCAGTCTGGGTCCACTGATATCCTTCTGCGGAGCGGGGGGTGGGGGGCAGCCTGGGTCCCAAGGAGAAGCCCCCTTGGCTGGCAGGCTCCCATCACTTCCTCACCGTGTGAACCCCTTTAGCCAGGAGCATGGCCGCCCTGATGATGCATTTGGACCACACTGCCATTCGTGGGGCATGTGCCCAGGCCTGATGCAGACTCTTGCTCAGCCAGCTTGCTTCCCAACATCGTGAGAGGCTCCTGTTCTGGCAGGAGGGGAGAAGCCAGGAGGCAGGAAGGACCGAGGCGTCCCCGTCTGGTCCGTCCACCCCTCGCCTCCCTTACCAGGGACCCGGGCTCAGCCACTCACTTACTCACACGTCCTCACCCACACCATCTACCTGCCTGCCAGGCCCCTCCTGTGCCCTCCCCCTGTAGGGGGGAGTGCCTGCTTTGAGAGGGACCTACTTGCCTGGAGTGCCTCCCTTCCCCTTCCTCTGGGCTCCCACGTGTCCTGGAGACCCCTCTGGAAGGGACGTGCTCAGGGTCCACCCGGGAGTCAGGTCAGGAGGCTCCCAGCCCCTCCCCTGGCATCTGCAAGCCAGGCTACCATCTTGGAGATGGCACCTGGCTCCATCTCCTTCCACTATGGGCACCTTCCTCAACTGCCCTGCCATCTCTTGACCCAAGACAGGTACTGGGGTGGGTGGGCTAGGAACAGACTTCCTGGCATGCTGAATGCAAGGCAGAAAGAATTACTTCTTGGCTTTCTGAGAGTGGTCAGTTCCTACCCCCTCTCCCTCACAGTGGGCTCTGAGATGTGGGCACACATATCCCTTGGCAAACTCTGGGCCTCAAGCCAAGATGAGGCACCTGCAGTCTCTCCTTCCCCAAGGTACACCTGCCTGGGACAGAGTGGGAGGGGGTCTCCCCTGTCCACCCCGGAAGCCCAGGCTCTCAAAGCGGTCATTTGAGACAGCAAAGTGCGCTCAAATGTGACACGTGTCTGGTCTCCTGTGCCTGCAGCCTGTGCCTAGGCCCCCTGCCACCCTCCATGCACAGCACAGCTGGCTTTGGTTAGGGGATGGGTCACGGCCTTCACTCCTGGGCTAGCCACCACCGGCCAGCCAGGAAGTAACCACTGACCCCCACTCCCCATGGGTGACCCCTGAAGCATGCTGGTGGCCCAGCAGCAGCAGCAGCCAGAGTGGGTTGGGGGCATCTGTGCTGGCCTCCTTCAGACGCCTCCCGGTTCCAGTGTGAGGTGTGAGGCACCAGCTGTGTCCGGGGCCCAGGCTGGAAGGGTGTGCCTGCAAACCAGAACCTCTCAGCAGGTGGGGGGCTGTGGACACGGGCTGCAGGCCTGGCGACGGGCCCTGACTGCCAAGATGCACTGGCTGCCCTGTTGGGCCTGACCCTGAGATTAAGTCGAGTCATCCAGATGCCTCCGGAAAACCCAGACCCCCGCGTGGGCTCTCTCCTTCTCCACTCAGCCTCTAGCCTCCCCCTTATTTGGGGCCCGTTGTGCCAGGAGGTACAGGACAGGAAGGCAGGGAGCAGACCCCCAGGTTTCTACATGGAAGCTTCGCACTCCAGGAAAGCTCTCCCCATCCCCTTGGTTTCTCACGAGCGTAGCCAGGAGGCCCTGGCCCCGGTGCCGGTGCCGGCCGTCCTGGCGCTAGGGGGCGCCGACAGCAGGCCGGGAGGGAGAGAGGAGGCGAGGTCCCAGCAGGGCGGCAGGGGCTGCTGGACTCCAGGCCCCAAAGAGAGCCCGGGACGAAGGGGCAGAAGAGGCAGCAGCCCCGGGGCAGGCCCAGCGTTCCTGATGCAAGGTGCAGGTGCGTCCACACCGCCCCAGAAGCCGAGGTGTGGGGAGCCTGGGACCAGGCAGGGGCCCCCACTGCCCTGACACAGGCCTGCAGCCACCCGCCAGCAGCGCAGGGACCCCGGCCCCCGAGTCTGCACGGCCGCCCCGCACCCCATCCTGTGAGTGGGGGGGACAGGTGCCACAGATATTTCAAGATGACTTTGGGGCTCCCAGGGCCAGGGAGAGCCTGTGCTGTCTTGCTCGTGTTTTCTCTTCACCAGCGAGGCCTTGGGTGAGACAGAGGTGGCCCCCGCCTGCCGGGTGACCAAGCTCTGCTGGACTCATGTCCTGGGCGTCTCCCCCGGCCTCATCCCTCCTGTCCTTGCCTGTGGCTGCTGCCCACTGGATAACTCCCAAAGCTCCCTACTGGTCTCTGGACCCCCCGAGCCCCCCTCTTCAAGCCACTGCATCCCAAAGCCAGTGTGTTCTGCCTGCAGCACAAACTTCATCTTGCCTTTCCTCTGCTTAAAACCTTCACCGTCTCCTAAGGGTTCTGAGGATGAGGTCTCTCAACTCCTCCCCTCTATCAAACTGCCTTCCGGGACCTGCTCCTCTCCAAGACCCCACCTGACTAAAGTGGATTTGAGGAATCCAGATAACGAGCTTGGGCAGTCTGGGGGCCTTGCGAGGCTGCTCCAGGCCTCTGGGTGTGTGCTCATCCGGGGAAAAGCCCTTCCCAGGCTCCTGTGGGCCCCAGGACACCTACTTATCTTTGAAGCTTAGTACTCCTGCAAGTCTCTGCTGTCGCCCTGGTAGCATGGCCAGGCCCCACCGTGCTCTGTATTGACTCCTGCCTGGGGCCCCCTCGCACGCTGGGCATCGTCTGCTCACATGTGCGTCACCGTCCATGTGGGGGGAGTCCCTTGGAGGCCGGCTCTGTGTTTGATTCCCTAGTGCCAACCACAGAGCCTACAAAATAGTTGGTGTTCAAAAATCAGTTCTTGAATGAATGGATGGATGAATGAATGAGTGAGTGCGGAGGGAAGGGGATGGGTCACTGCTTCTGCAGCTCAGCTACCAGCGTAAGAACCCGGGGCCCAGGTGCTCCTGGGCCGTTGCCTACATGCCCCTGTCAAACCCCTTGCTCTTCTGCTCCCTGAGACAGGACCGTGTGAGTGTGCGAAGATGACGTGGACGTGGGGGAGGGGTGCACACACGGCCCCCCGCAGGCCACCCGGCCGCCCAGCCCTTCAGAGCAAGCGGCGAACGGAAGTGTGCGGCCTTACCTTCCTCCATCCCGAACACACGCTTTGTTACTGTTGGGTTGTTCGCGGGCGCTGGGCGGTTGGCATTGTTTTTTTTTTCCTTTTTTTTTCCCTTTTGAAAAGAAAAGCATTGAGGAATCTTTTGGGAAAAGATCCGGACAATGATGGAGTACACTGATGTCGGCAAGCAGGAGGTGAGGGCACCAGGAGGTGTGGGGAGCTCACGCCGGGAGGAGGGTAAGCTGGCAGCAGAGTTCTGCAGTGACATGCACGTGTGGGGGGCTGGGGACCAGTCTTGGGCGCCCCGGAGATGGAACTGTCATGGCAGAGCCGAGACCCCCTTCGTCAAGGGGGCGATGTGGGGGGAGAGGGTCCATCCCCGGAGCAGGAGGAGCAGCTGTGGGGAGGGGAGAGGCGGGCCTGCCGGCCCATGCAGTGCCCGTGCAGGTGGGACCCAGGAGAGGACAGGAGACAGAGAAAGCCTGCGGTTTCCAGGGATGCCTCTGTGTGTTCTGACTCAGTGGTCCAGCTTGGGCTGCTGCCCTCCTCCACCCAATTCCAAGACCCCTGGGTCTGAACGGCAGCCATACAGCTGCACTGGACTTGCAAGGAAAGCCCACCAGAAACCTGCCAGGGCTGCAAGGGAGAGCGAGCTGGGGACCTCTCCCCACTCAACACAAGTATGTGGATTCTGGCTGGTGGGATAGAGCCCGCTCTTACGGAGGCTGCTCTCCAGGCCTCTAAGATAACGGACTGCACTCAGACGGAAAATCTTTACTGTGACCTCACGTTCCCCAGCGCCTCTGTGCACCTGGGAGGTAGGTGCTGGTCTCCCCATTTTGCAGGCAGCTAAACCAAAGAGCAGGAAGCCACTGGCTCTGGGAACACAACCCCTCGAGAAAGAACTGGGCTGGAGACATGACAACTCCAGGCATCACTCTGACTAGTCCCAATCCCCTCCACTGGCTGTGTCCACCCGCTTGCTGCTGGCTCTTTTTGGAAAATGGTCCTGCCACCCAAGCTGCCCCTCGAGGTCACGGGCCGGGACGGGGTAAGCCACAGCAGGTAAGGGGCGATGGAATGAACAGCAGCTCCAAAGGAGAAGCCTCAGCTCTCACGAAATAAGCAAAGGACCGAGAAAGCTCAGGTCTCACGCCACCCTCACTCTATATGGAGCCTGGCAAATTTCAAAGGTCTTGGTGGGGGCCAAAGAGGTGGCTGGCCTTGTCAGGGAGAAACGACCCTGGTTCCCTGGGTGTGTATGCCAAGGGAGACCCAGGGGGAATGGAAGGAGGCAGGAGCCTGGCTGCCCGCAAACGCTGCCCCCCTCTTGGGGTGGGCTGTGCAGATGAGGGACACGGTCTGTCCTGGCCCCTCAACTTTCAGCAGGAGACTGTGGCCCCTCGGCCAAGGCAGGGGCAGTGGACACTGGCTCCTGGGAGCTCTGGGTGGGTGCTGACGGCCAGTGCCGGCTCCACCCGGGGAGAGGCAGAAGATGAGCCAGGAAGAGGACCCACAGCCCCGGAGACGGCATGGGGGTGGGGCATGAGGAAGCCCCTCCCTCTGGAGTGCTGGTCCCTGAAGCGGCTTCACCCTGGAGGGCCTACTCCCCGGGGCCTGTCTTCTCTCCAGGGTATAGACCCTTCACTCTCTCAAGGCCACTCTACGCCTGGCAAGGCAGGGACTTTTGGGGACACCCTGGATGCAGGTCTCTCCAAAGCAACAGTCACTTTCCTAAGCGCTGTGGTCTTGGTTCCCCCATCCCCGGGGAGGCATGGAACACTGAGGACACAGGGCCTCTGTGAGTTTCAGGGAGAGCTGGGGCACCCAGGAAGGCAGGGGACCCGGGGGGGGGGGAGGTCAGGAGTGAAGCACTACCTTGGGCTTGGCCTTTGGGCCTCTTCCAGGCCAGATGGCAGTGGGGGTGGCTGGAAAATCAGAGCCCCCAGGGAAGTCCCTTGGGTTTCTGGTGGGTGGAGGTGTTGTGGGGAGCCCAGGTCTCTGGACTCAGAGGGAGGCCTGTTTTGGGGACCAGTGAGGGCAGTGCTGTGCTTTGGGGAGGAGGGTCCCTGGGCCCCCTGGTTCAGCCCCCAGGGCCCCCTGGCACTTCTCCTACCACAAAAGGAGCAGCGTTTGCTGCAGGGCCCTTCTGGTGTGCTCAGAGGCTCCAGCCAGCCCAGCTCTGCAAGCTCGGCCTCGCGATGCTGCTCATTAAAGGGATTAGCAGAGCACTTTTATTGGGCCCCGGCTGCAGCCACACACCCCATTCCCAAGCTAACCTCCTGGGCAGCCTGCGGGGAGCAGGATGAGGCCTCAGGGCGGAGTCTCAGGCAGCACTGGCCACAGGCTTCCAGCAGAGAGAAGGGAGGGTTCCCCCACCATGCCCCTTGGCCTCAAGGCCCAGGTTGGGGAGGCAGATGAGGCGAGTGGTTCAGAGAGCCAGCTCTGGGCCCTGCGACCTGGGAGACTTGGGGCAAGGTCCTCAACCCCTGTGCCTCAGTTTCCCGCACAGGCGGCTAGCAAGGTCTGTTTCATAGTGCGCTTGTAGAATTAAATAATGCATGCAGAGTGCATCACAAAGTGCTTAAAGCTTCCAGTCAGCAAATGTGAGTTACTCTCATTGCTGCAATCGTATTAGTGATTGTGATTATCCACAAGACCTTGCTGGGGGTGCCCTCCGGCTTCCCTCCCCCAGCAGGGGTCCCTGCCATCCAGACCCTCACTCCCACCCCTTCCCCACTGGAACCCTGGGAGAGTCTTTCTTTTTAATCAAGAAATGGCCTGAAGAGGAAGATGGCAGATTATGTGTTTACAGCTTTTCATTTCCCTCCTTGCCTCTTTGGAAGTACCCTCTTCCAAGCTGGAAAATAAATTTCCAACCCTGTTGACGTGCATTGATTTTTCCCTCCTGCGTGCACCTCCCAGTTCTCCCCTGTCAGCAGGACCTGTGGTTAAGCCCCCTGCCTGGGTTGGGCTCAGTGGTACCTCTGGGGAGCGATGGAGGGGGTGCAAGCAGAGCACAGAGCAGCCAGCCAAACTGCCCTATCCTACCCAGTGCCTAGCTCAGAGGTCTGCAAACAGAAATGATCTGGGTTCCCTTCCATGGTGAGGGGTCTTGGCTGGGGGCAGGAGGAGGGAACCTCTGACCCAGATCTTCAGCATCTTTCCTGCAGCCCCCCGGGATATACAGGGAGGAGACCAGAGGACCACAGAGAGGATGGCTTCGAGCTCAGCAAATGGTTCCAAATGGGCTCTGTCCCAAGCAATGGACATTATCCACAGGGGGCCTTCCAATGAGGGCCTGGGACCAGCTGTGCAGACAGGCATGGAAACAGAGGTGCAGGGTCGGGGGGTGGCTGGCCGCCTCCCGCAGGGCTCAGCTTCTGGTGTGGGAAGAACCCAAAGAGATGATCTGGATGCCAACAAGGGGTTGGTCCTGGCGGATGTGGCTCTGGGCTGCTTGTCTCACACCAGCCCTGCGCGTGCAAACTACTGCCCTCTCTCCCGGAGTGTCACTCTGGGAGGTGAGGGGGGCTCTTCAGGGGGAAAGAGGGGGGAGTTGGCTGAGATCGCTTCCTGAAACTCGGACAGCTCTGTCCACACTGTGGGCGGAGCCGGCCTCAGCCCCAGGGCATTTTTCAGGAGGTTAAAACGGCAGCAGTTAGAAGGAGGCAGCCTGCAGGGGGGCCCTGATTTTCTTCCCACTTGGACACACCCACCCTGGCTCTTCCTGCCCCCTCCAACCAGCCCTTCAGGGTCCCACCCTCAGGCGCCCCCACCAGGCTGCAGAGGTGCCAGCCGACCAGGGACCCGCTTCCCCACCCACACCAGGTCTTGGGGGCTGAGTGGGGCTGAGAAGGTGTCCTCTTTCTCCTCCAGCAAGGGGTTTCTGCTCCCCTCCCAGGCTTGCTTGTGGAAGGAAGGAGGGCAGTTTCCCACAGTTGAGGGGCTGAAGATGAAAAGGCCCTTCCACGTTCAGATAAGGGGAACCCTGATCTGGTCAATGGAATGAAGGTGGATGAAAAGACGGCTAACGATGGCCTAGGACTCTCCCGGGCTTCACACCTGTGTCTGAGCACTGAGGCCACCTACTTCCGGTCCTCTCACTGCACACTCAGCCTGGGGTCCCTGAGAGCTTGTGCCAACGGCCTGAGTCCTGTAGCCAGTGCGCAGGTACACACCTTCCTTCCTGGCAGGAGTCTCTTCCAACCCAAGTGCTTCTGCAAACCTGCTTTCTTATCTCCCTGCCCAGCTCTTTTCTCCTGGCGTCCTGCAGGTACTGAGACCCAGAACATCACAGGATGAGGCCAAGGTCACATGGTCTACCTTGCCCCTTGCCCCTCCCCTTCCCCAGCTCCAGACGTTAAGGGCAAATACTTGCTCTTGCCTTGGGTCCCTTGAACTGTTTCCCTCGGCCACTGGGGCCACACATGGGTGCCTAATAACCTCAGGGGAGACTTGGGGCCTAAGGGAGACCCCAGTCCTTCTGGGTGTCCACTGGCCCCTCCCCTGGAAGGTGAAAGTCATGATCAATACCTGGAAAGGATGACTAAGGAGACCATCAGGTGGAGAGCCCTCTCTGTGTCTGGAGGAAAAGACACAGACCCTTCCTTCCCTCCATGAGGACAGGTCCTCAGGCCTCTGGAAAAACCCTACTCATGAGAGCAGGCCAGTCTGGCATTAATACATGAGGCAGGGACAGAGAGGCAAGCTAGATCCTGGAGCTCCTGGTGGGCCCAGTGGGGATGACACAAGAGGCACATGCTGGAATGCTGGGGAAGAAATAAAGAGGAAAAAGGGGGGGGCGGGGAAGGAGGCCTGAAGAATGAGGAAGGGTCAGTGTTCAAAAGGCATCCTATCCTCCACCTGGAGCTGGGTGTGTCTGTGTGTGTACACATGTGCACACGTGTGCACCCGTATGTGCATGTGTACGTGTGCATACGTGTGTGTGCGCATGGGTGTGTTCATGCATCCACATATGTGTGCTTGTGTACGTGCATGCGGGCATGCGTGTGTGCTGGGGGTGGGGAAAGCAGCAGAGCATCTGAGTTCCAGGCAGAGCCGCTCCTGCCCAGCCTTAGACGGGGGGTTACCCAGGAGGTGGGCTGGGGTCTGGGGGCTGCAGCCTTTCCCTGAGGCCCCTCCCACCACAGCCATGACACGGCACCAACTCCAGGCAGGGAGAGGCCCACTCCCAGGAACCCCACGTGACCCAGGCCCGCTCCAGTCTTCGCTTAAGGGGAAGAGGGCAGGACCCACCATCCCAGCCGCCCAACAGCAACCCGTGTGCGGGGACCCTCTCGGGGCCACTACATCAGTCTAACTGTAAATCTGGACCCAGGCAGAGTGAGTCCTGTCATGGCGTATTATACATGGGGCCAGCAAGGGCGGAGCCGACCTGGCTCATGGTCCCCGGTTTTGAGTGATGTGATAAATCTGGCTGAAATGTGCTTGAGGTCAGCCAGACGGAGGAGCACCCTGGAGCTGACCCTCCCAGTGGCTACGAGGAAGAGGCGGCTGAGAACTCACCCTAAACCCCGCTCTGCCGCAGACGTGCTGAACGACCTGGGCAAGTCCCGCACCCCTTCTCCACTTCACCACCTGTCAGGCAGGAGGGCAGCGGCTGCCCTGGCGACCTCACGGGCCGTGTGAGGCTCTGAATAGAGGAGGATGTGAAGGTGCTTCGAGAAGCAGGATAAGCCGCGAGGGCGTGGCAGGGACTCTCACTGCAGTGGGGTCCTGGCTAGAGAGCTGGGGGTGCCATCTCTGAGGCCCCTTCGAGAAGCGGTCCTCACCCAGGAAGGCCCAAACCGCCCCCTCTAGCCCCAGGCCAGCAGCACGGCCCGGGGGCAGAGCCTCGGCAGATGGCACCTGAGACAGATGTGGCGGGGTGGAGGGGGACATGGAGCTAAGGGATGCCTGGCTGGGCTCTGGGAACAGCCTTCTCTGAGCACGCCTGCACGTGGCGCCCCATGAATGGGCCGCTCAGCACGGCTCCAGGGAGGACCCAGGGCTCAGAAACTATCCCAGCGAACCAGGTGTCCGGCAGCCAGCCTCAACCCGCCCTGCCTCCTCAAGTGGGGTCTTCTCAAGACCCTCTCTGGGGCTGTGAGATGGCGCAGCACGGCTTGCAGACCGCAGGGGAGACGCTGCTCCCCAAACGTGGCTGGCCTGATAGGCTCGAGCCACATCTGGTTCCCATTCAAACGTCCAAACGTAATTAAATTCTCTCCGACGCAGCGGAAGAGTTTGGTAAGATGTGGCTTTCCCCCTTCCACCAGGGTTAAGAAATCATTGTCTCGCACTCCAGTGGCTGACCGGCGCTCCTCCCGGCCGCCGATCCCTCCTGCTCCACCAAGGAAGGGCCTGTGCTCGGCTCTGTTTTCTCGGGCTGAAGGGGCCAGGGCCCTCCCCGCAAGGAGGAACAGCAGAGGCCAGAGCTCCTGCGGGCTTCGTCGGGGTGGGGAGGTGAGCCACCCTGGGAAGACAGCTGCGGGACCCAGGCTCACCCTGGGGACGCACCAGTGTCTGGATGCGCGGGGTCTTGTGACACCCTGCCGAGGGATTCCCCTCTCTGTAGCTCCTCACAGCAGGATGTGCGTGCATCTCTGGCCTGCCTCTGTGGGCAACACAGCCTCCCCCGTCAGGCCCAGGGTTGGGGGGCAGCTGCCCACCCGCCATGCATGGAGGAGGGTTGAAGATGGCCAGGGGCAGCCTGGGAGCCCGCCGGAGGGATCCCCCGGGGCCGCTACGTCACAGGGGCTTGCTGGTTGCCTCTGGCCTGTCAGAGCCCCAAACGGGTTAAGGGGCAGCTGGTTCCAAGGTGCTGGGCCTTGGTGGGATGGAGGGCGGCCCCTTCCACAGCGAGGAGGCCCACTCACCCGAGTTGTCGGTGCCTCTCCTGGCCTCCTGTCCGGCCCCTGCCTGAATTCAAGCACAGTTCCCTGGACAGGCTTGCCTTTTCCAGCTTCCCTTCCCAACTGAGCACCTTCAGTATACGGCTTCTTTTTACTTAGGGATTTATGACTTTCATGGTAATGGGTTCCATTCTACTTCCTCTATGTCTATTTTTCTAATCATTGTGGTATAGGCTTTATGAGACTTTTTTTTTAATAAAATAAGTCGGGGTATTATTCTTTTTGAAACTATCTATCCTGTGAGTTAATGACTTCAAGAGGGTGTGGATGCTCCCCAGAGACAAACGGGGGCTGGGGAGGGGATAACTCTGGTGGGGGTAAGCGAGAATCTTCCAGATTCAAGAGAGGTCCCTTGACGACTCTAGGCCAGGTTGCTCACCGATACCCCTATCTGAGCTCTAAGACCACTTTTAGGCTCACAAGGCATTTCCACACCAAAGAACGCTCACCCTGGATATGGGCCCAGCACACACAGCAACCCCAGTATTGCTGACCTGGCTCTAAATAGGAAGAATTTTGTATATCTGGTTCCAAATGGTTAACAGTAATGGATTTAATTTAATTTCTGGGTGGCATGACCGCCAAGGCCATGTGTCTGGTGCCTTCATATCAGTGAAGGTTTTAAGGAAATAAACCCAGTTCATGGATCAGTCGTCCTAGGCCAAGCCTAGCCAAGACATTGGCGCTGGGGTCAAGGTCTCTGTGGCCCCCGTTAGGGTCCCGGCCTAGGATCCTGAACCCATAGTCACGAGTCGCAATTAATCGCCGTGGCGCCGCCTGCGGCAGAGGAGAAGGTGGGCAGACGCTGCCTTAGCCTTTGTGCTCTGCGCTCAGACGGCCTGCTGGTGCCGGGGCCCTATTCATTATTCAATTCAGCTCGCTCAGACGAGCTTTTCCATTTGCTCCTCCAGGAGGAATAACAAATCTAGAAATGCAATTCCACTTTGCTGTATTAAGATATTGATTTGCCTGTCGAGTGGAAGTGCATCTGTTCTGTCAGCTCCCCCGCTCCTGTGGGCAGGAAGGGGTTAACCAAATGTTTATCACAAGGCTGGCTTCAGAGTTGAAAGTAATGTGATCAGTAATGAATTTTGTGTTACATTAGGTTGTATAAATGGACAGACAAGCGCAGACAACAAGTGGCCAGGAGTCGGGGCTAATCTAATGATGTAAAAATAGAGACAGCACCAATTATACTAGGGGCCAGCTCCAGGCTCCTGCAGGGACTGCAAATGAATAGGTACAAATCAAATTACTCACTAATAGACGCACTACAAGAGGGGCAGTCAATGGTAACTGCATTAGAGCCTAGTGACCTCGCTGCTCTGCACTGCAGAATCCGAAAATTTGACTTCCATCTTAAAAGTGGGGGGCGGGGAGTGAGGTTCTCAAAGAAACTCTTGTTGGGGGAACAAGAGCGGCTACTCCCCACCCCAAACCAGGCCACGGCCAGAAGGTACCCCCTGTCTGAGTCGACCTCCTGCCCTTGCTCTGATGCCTCCCAAAGCCTGAGCACCAGGGGGTGCAGGGGTGGGGGTGACCTCTGGGGGAACAAAAAAGGACCAGGGGATGAAGCCCTGCACGTGGGCAAAGACAGGAAGTTACATACCAACACACTTCACAGCCATGTGTCTCTCAGGGGTGGTGGTTTTTACTGCTACTTCAAAGGCTGTGTCTGTATCGAAAATAAAATATTTCTTTAAAGAGGATTGCAACACGGACCCTGCAGGGAGCAGCCGGTAGAGAGATCAAGGGGAGGAGAGATCAGGATCTGGTCTGACCACTGGGAGCTGTGCGGGATGCTTGTGGTCTGTTCTGTGTGGCGCGTGCAGGACTTCATCTATTTCCCACCAGCCCAAACTGGTCTGTCCTCGCCCCTTTGCTCCTCCTCCCAGTCCCGCCGACGTTCCTGCCTGGGGATGGAAGCAGGGAAGGCTGTGGAGGTCCTGCCAGCACGTGGGCAGCCCCTCAGGTTTTCTTCCTTCTCTCGGGCTCTAAGAATGGAGAGAGCAGGCCTGAAGTTCCAATCTGCTGGGCAGGGCTGCCCTTCTGACATGCCCCAAAGCATGAACCATATGCTTATGTTCAGCTCCCAGTGGCTTGGGGAGGCAACAAGACCCTCCAAGCATGGAGGCGGGGGCCCTGGTAGGCCTGGCCCCACCCGCTCCCCCGTCTAACCGAGCCCTAAGGCCAGCCCCAGTCACACACATGAAAGTGAAGAGTGCCCACTGGTCCTGGCCAACTGGAGATGAAGGGAACAGGCTGGGAAGATGAGGCCCGGCCCCCAGCCGGGGCGGGGACAGGCACCCAATGGAAAAACAAATCCTGAACAAATGAAGCAACAGGATGTCAATTCTCCGCAAACTCAATTAAGCACACAGAGGGGTGGGATTGCAAACTATCGGGCTTCACGAAATAAAACACATGTGAGGGGGAGGTCCGGGAAGCCTGGGGCTGGGGGATTCTGCCCACACATCTTAGAATGCCTTCTGGAGTGGGCCTGAAGGTGTCTGGCTGCGGGGTGGGGGGGTGCAGGGGTGGGGTTCAGAGAGAAGTGAGCAGGAAACAATCACCCAATGTCAGAGGGTAGACAGCTGACTCTGGTGTGGGTGCTTGGAAATGCCTCCTTCTGTTAAACCCAATCTGATGGGCATGGCTTGGCCTTCTCGGTACAGGCCTCTCTTTTGCTTTAAGAGCTCAGGCTCTGGTTTCCTAAGGGGTCAGAGGGCCATTTCCAACGTTCATTGTCTGTGTGTCTGTCTTTCCTCCCTCACCAGCCATCCCACCTCGGGGGTGGTCCAAACACCTCAGACCATCTTCTGAGGCAGAAGGGCAGAGGTAGGGGCTGAAGAGAAGGATGGGTATTTAACCATCCATGACTGTGTTCAACTTTGTTCAGATCTTACACTTCGCAGAAAGGTCAACAGTTAAAAGTGAATTCCCTGGCAGAAGAGGAGGAACAGAGAGAAAGCCTCCCTTTTGTTAACCATTTACCTGTGTTCATGTCTTCAGAGAAGGGCCCTTATCTGGGGGGTCCAGTGGCTCTTCTCCACCCTCTGTCCAAGCCTGTCCATTTCCCACAGGAATCCCTGCTTCCCTGTTGAGGCGACGCCTGGAAAGGGGACTCTGAAGATTCACCTGTGAGGTCATGGGGGCACTTCCTCCTTATAGATAAGAATCGGTGTGCTCTGGTTAAAGAATCCAGAGTCGACTTTGGGCAACTGAGAAATGAGCAGAGATGCTTCTCAGTCCCAAAGTTCTGCATTATAGCTCTGCCTTTGCCTGGGGCTTTCAACAGCCTTAGGGGAGAAGAAGAGAGGGGTGTGGGGTGTGGCGGGGGCAGAGGGAGAGGGGGCGGGGCAGGAGAAACTACCTACCTAGAATGGGCCAGGAACCAACAAGTGTGTCTTTTAAACACAATCCCTTTTCCCATTGCTCTGACTGGCTTCCACTGACCTCTCAGGAGCCACAAGACCCATCCAGTCATTCAGCAAACATTAACTGGGGATTCAGCCTGGCTCTGCTCCCAGTGCTAGATGCGGGGCAGGGAAAAGGCTGCTGGTCAGAGGCAACAAAGATGAACTGGATTCAGGCCAAGGATCCGGGATTGGGCTAAGACACACCGGACGGGCAGTCTGGCTGAGGTAGGGGCTGGAAGGACCACCGGAGCTGAGCCTTACCCCAGTGGGTTGGAGAAGGGAATACGCCGCTGCTCACTAATGTTGAAGGCAGCATGCGTGGCCTGTCCTGGACCAAGCGTCCCGTGTGCAGGCCATGCATAAGTTCAGAGACAGGGGAGGTTAGAGTCTGGTCTAAAAAGGGAACTTGGTAGGGGGCAAGGGCAGCAGGCCCCTGAACAGAGACAGGTCAGCAGGGCTCGTGCTGGGGATGATGGCCGAGGGTGTTGGCATGAACTATGAATGGGGGTGACAGTGGAGGGGGTGTCGGGGAGAGGCTGGAAAGGTGCGGGAGCCCGAAAGTGAAAGTGAAAGTGAAGTCGCTCAGTTGTGTCCGACTCTTAGCGACCCCATGGACTGCAGCCCACCAGGCTCCTCCATTCATGGGATTTTCCAGGCAAGAGTACTGGAGTGGGGTGCCATTGCCTTCTCCAGCAGGAGCACGAAAGAGACTCTGAAATATGACGGCAGGAGCCCAGGCGGTCAGCTGTGGGCCCAGGAGGGCTGACAGGGAGAGTGGGCCCTAACATGAGGGTGGTTTCCTTCTCTGGGGCTCCCGTCTCGGGAGTAATTGGTGGAAATGACTCAGATGACAGGATATTAAGAACCGGAAATTCTTCCTGGACATCTCCTTTTAATCCCACAGCGCTGAGTTATGATTTCACATCAAAGCTTTCATTTTCTCCTCCTTTGCCCATCGTAATAGGGGACATCTACTGCGTGGTGGGGTGACAGGACGTTTGCACGGGTGGCATGGAGCCTGAGGCATCAAAGCCGTTTGGGAGGTGGCGCCCTGAGGACAAGAGACAGGAGGAAACGAGGCGACCGAAGCGCTCAGCACGGGGAATGGCGGCGGCCAGGATGTGAAGCAACAGGAGGCCAAAGCTTACTGCACTTTGTGGCTTCCCTCTCCCAGGCCTTAGAGGGGAAGAAAGGAGACAGGGGAAGCTTTCTCTCTCCCTGAGGGCAGGAACTGTGCCCAGGGGCACCTCAGAGAGCCTGCCTACAAGGAGAACCCCAGAGAGACGGCACGGGTCTCCAGAGGAGGCAGTGGAGAGGAGGCCCTGAAAGCATTTTGTAAAGACACCAAAGGAGGGGAAAATCTAGGGCCCAACTAGGTAAAGCAGAGAAGGACCTACGGGACTGGCCAAGTTGCTTGGACGACAGTGCTTGCCGGAGACTAGGGATGTTTAATAGCTAAGAGAAGGCTCTGCGGGTGGCTCAGCAGTGAAGAGTCCGCCTCCCAGTCCAGAAGACATGGGTCTGATCCCTGATCCGGGAAGTTCCCACGTGCTGTGAAGCAACTAAGCCCCTGAGCTACGACTGAGCCCACGCACCCTAGAGTCCGCGCTCCGCAACCAGAGAAGCCGCGGCAGTGAGAAGCCGCGCCCTGCAACCAGAAAGTAGCCACTGCTCTCCCCAACTTTTTAGAGAAAAGCCCGCGTGGCAACGAAGACCCAGCACAGCCAAAAAAAACAAATAAACAAAAAATTTAAAAGCTAAGAGAATTAATTCAGCCCCCATGCCTGTAAGTATGGTCACGTGATCACGTGGCACCTGTGATGGGAGGTGATATTAAGGGGATATCCAAGCGGATATTGCCTTAGCAGGAAAAGGTCCCCAAGACTCAGCAGCGAGGCAGGCAGGAGTTCTAGGCCCATTGGAAGAGCTAATCTTAGAGGAAGGATGCAGGGGCCAGCATGCTGGGTTATGTGTTTTGGGGTGCCTAGCTGGTCAACTCCAGTACCAATAACTAACACTGGTTGAGAGCTGAATTCCTTCAGTTCTGAAATGAAAGCTATTAGCATGCGTGCATCTGCACGCGCGCACGCACACACACACACACAGCACTTTGAGTCATCTTTTGCAAAACATAGGTTGTCCATGGATATTTATTAATTCACTTATTGAACCCTTCCTGTGATCATTTAAAAACTTCACACTGTTCAAAATGTGCTTTCCACGTTAAGAAGGAAAAAAGGTACTTTTCAAAGTACCTTACGCCTTTTCAAAGAGTAAAGGTAAAGATTTCTGACAGAAATCTTTGGAAGACCTTTAGTTGAAAATAATCTCATAGACTTTTCAGCTGAGTAATTGATATACATTCAGGAAAACTCAGAGGATTTAGCAGAATAAACTAGAGCATTGGTTTCCAAACTAGATTACAATTCATCAATGTGTTGTAAAATCAATTTAGCGGGTCCAGACTGCATTAAAAAAATGAAATAAAATAATCCTAGAGTGCTTTGCCTATACTACTGTTTTCTGAAGTTCTGACTAAGAAATATTTGAGAGAAAGTATATTTGAGTAAGGAAGTAAGTGTATGGAAGGTAAGAGGTAAAGATTGAGCCCCTAGTGTGATCCCCAAGAGTAATTGCTTCTGGACTACAAGAGTCAGTTAAAGAGATGCTGGACACAGTTCCACGCACTAAAGTAGGTCCTTGTTTGTTATTTTATATATAGTAGTGTGTATATGAGGAGAAGGCAACAGCACCCCAATCCAGTACTCTTGCCTGGAAAATCCCATGGATGGAGGAGCCTGGTGGGCTGCAGTCCATGGGGTCGCTGAGAGTCGGACACGACTGAGTGACTTCACTTTCACTTTTCACTTTCATGCATTGGAGGAGGAAATGGCAACCCACTCCAGTGTTCTTGCCTGGAGAATCCCAGGGACGGGGGAGCCTGGTGGGCTGCCGTCTATGCGGTCACACAGAGTCGGACACGACTGAAGCAACTTAGCAGCAGCAGCAGCAGCAGTGTGTATATGAGGAGAAGGCAATGGCAACCCACTCCAGTACTCTCGCCTGGAAAATCCCACGGAGGAAGGAGCCTGGTAGGCTGCAGTCCATGGGGTGCCTAAGAGTCAGACATGACTGAGCAACTTCACTTTCACTTTTCCTTTCATGCACTGGAGAAGGAAATGGCAACCCACTCCAGTGTTCTTGCCTGGAGAATCCCAGGAACAGGGGAGCCTGGTGGGCTGCCGTCTATGGGATCGCAGAGTCGGACACGACTGAAGTGACTTAGCAGCAGCAGCAGCAGCAGTGTGTATATGTTAATCCCAAACTATACTCAGTATTTTGTAATAACCTACATGGGAAAAGAATCTGAAAAAACTATATATGTATGTCTAACTGAATCACTTTGCTGTAACTGGAAAGTAGCAACACTGTAATCAATTATATTTCAATTAAAAAAATACTTTAAAGAAAAAGACGCTAGACAGAAAAAGTTGCAGCTTTCCTACCCCGAGTGCTGTGATCAAACAGGAGAATGAAACAGTGTTCCCAGGACTATGGGAAGCCACAGTCATGGGGAAGACATGGTCACTCTTGACCGTGACTGCTGACTTAGTGAGCTCCTAAGAGTCAACAGCAGCCAGGGGAGGCAGCCTGTAACAGACACGTGTCAGGAATACTTCAAGCAGCTGATCAGGACCTGTGAATTAGGCCTAAGAGCATTTGCTATTGGAGGCGGGAGAAAGCCAAAAAAAAAAAAAGACAAGGTTTAGCTAAATAGTGATTGAAAGAGTTAACGTCTAAAGTGACAATGAAATTAATATGTATCTAGGTGTTTATGAAAATTTTTGTGTGTTATATCTTTGCCATTTTTGTTTAGTTGCTAAGTTGTGTTTGACTCTTTGTGACCCCATGAACTAGACAGCCCGCCAGGCTCCTCTGTCCATGGGATTTCCCAAGCGAGGATACTGGAGTGGGTTGCCGTACCCTCCTCCAGGGGAATCTTCCAGACCCAGAGATCGAACTCTTACATATTGCGTCTCTTACGTCTCCTGCGTTGGCAGGAGGATTCTTTATGGCTGAGCCGCCAGGGAAGCCCAGGTTATATCTTCCCTCAGACACAAAACGACTGGAATAAGTAAATGTTTTGCTTATGGAAAAAAAAAAATCCTATTTTTCTAGAAAAGGCAATATTGAAAGGAATGTCTGCTAAGCGGGAATTAGTCAAGTTATTTTGAGGGGGAGTGACGGAGAGAGGAGGGGGCCACGGGAGACAGCATTCCAGGCCGAAGGAGAAGTATGTGCAGAGGCCCTACAGGCAGAGAGAGCACGTGTGCTCAGGGACCCTCCGGGAAGTTCAGCGGGACTGGGGCTCGCCCAGAGCAGGGACAGGAGTCTGGAGAGAGGGCAGTGGCTGGTCACGAAGGACTTTGTGCACGATAGGCCGTGAATCCAGGAGAAGGACAAAGCTGAGGGCAGAGGAGTCCAGTGTATGGATATATGGAAACATGGGTAGGGGACTGGATGATGGGCTTGGAGATCAGGAGAGAAAGCCAACCTGGAGGCGCTTTGAAACCATCGGTTTATGGATAGTAACTGAGGCCACGGAAGCGGAGGAGATGGCCCTGGATGGATGGAGGGAGGGGAGAAAGGATTGAGATAGTCCCTTGAGATATGGATTTAAGGCTGACAGAGGATCAAAACTCAGGGAAAGGATGGAGAAGTAGCTGGAGGCAGAAGAAACCAGGGGCGTGCGGGGAGGCAGGAACCACAGGGAGCTCACTCCAACATCACCAGGCCTGGCTCCCCAGGCCAACACTGGGGCAACATGGATACTCAGGGGGGACTCTGGGGAGGATGGGCGTTGTGGTTGAGCAGGCTGTGGGCAGGGGCTGCTCCTCCTCTGGACAGGAGGAAAGGGGGTTTTCAGGGTCTGGGTGCAGGAGGCCAAGGGATTTCTCAAATGCTGACCACTCTCTTCTGAGTGGGAGAGACAAGCTGGTGGGTAAGAGATTTGAGGGGAACAGGCAATCTGAAATAGTGTCCATCAAGAAGGAAAGAGACCGATTTCAAGATGGTGGACGGATGGAGCCCAGGTACCATACTGAATAAAGAGCAGACTAATTCATACTCAATAAACAGCAGTAACATGGGGAAAATAATAAAATACAAACTCTCAGAGGACCAGAGACATGGAGACTCTCCAAGGGAAAGAAAACAGGCTGGAAGCCACGGCAGTAAAGCAGGGGCTACAGCAAAGCTGCTAACATCCAGGTTAAGTGCAGGATCCCATTCACCCAGCAGTTCCTGCACATCTGTCATGTGCCAGACACCGTTCTAGGCACTGGTGTCTCCTGTGAAAGATGAGTGCAAACTGAGAATCGGGAAAAACTGCAGAGAGACTGCCTGGGCTCACTGGGGAGTAGAGACCGCACATTGGCAGAGGGACACCGACCCATCTGAACAATTCACGACTTTTCTTCAGCCACCTGAGTATACAGGCAGAGTTGGCCTGACCTAAATTTTGCTTTGCTGAATGGGGAGATGTGATGATGTTAGAGAGAAAGCAATTTAGTCAGTTATTTTTGAGCTGGACTTGCAAATCCCACATGTGATCTAATTATTCATAGACTACTTGGTCAGCAGCCAACCTGGAGGACAGAGCCAACACCTGCCTCAGAGTTAACCATGTTTTAAAATGGATCTTCTCCGACTTTTATATGCATGCTGAAAGTGAAAGTGTTAGTCACTCAGTCGTGTCTGGCTCTTTGTGACTTCATGGACTGTAGCCTGCCAGGCTCCTCTGTCCATGGGATTCTCCAGGCAAGAATACCATAGTGGGTTGCCATTTCCTTCTCCAGGGGATCTTTCCCAACCAGGGAACAAACCCGGGTCTCCCGCATTCCAGGCAGACTTCGCCGTCTGAGCTACCACGGAAGCCCCATGCACAGAGATCTTGTCCAACTGCAGGTGCTGAGTCAGCAGGGTTCGGTGGGGCCTGAGAGTCTGCATTTCTAATCAGCTTCCGGATAGAGATGTTGCTGCTGGTTCACATAGCACTCTTGGAAGAGTAAGGTTTTGAAAGGCTTAGCTTTACTTTGGGGGAGAGCTGGTTGGCACCACGGTGCAGCTTACCAGTGGAATGCTGGAGCTGGCTGACTCGTACACTTTCAGGAATTCTGCTAGATGACTGACATCGTGTTGACAGCCTGAAACTGGCTGTAATGGGAGCTTCTATGCTATGGAAATGCCCAAATGCTATAAATCAGGACTTTCTTGCTTCCCTTTGCAGAGCTGGCTGTTAAACACTTACTAGCACATCACTGGCTAAATCTGTATAACAGTGAAACATGGATACAGTAGACTTCGGCGTCAGGGGTCATGAAAGCGTGTGCCATTCACACCTTGATAAAGAGGCCACCTGTCCTGGATGTACACTCAACAAAGAACCTGCTGGAGGCATTACAGGAACTGATCATCTCTGCCACCTCAGAGTAAGCAACAGAGGTAGACGCCTGGGTCACCCTATCTTCCACCCAGAGAAGCAGGTTGTGGAAAGAGACAGGGACCAGGAGGCTCCTTGAGCAAAGGGTGACTTGCAGGAAATTCTCACCCACATCACACTGTATTTCCCTGGCTATCCCCGGGCAGCAGGCCGACTCTGTTGTGGGTGTGTCAGCCTGCCCTTTCTAGGACCCACGGCTGCACTGCTTGGCTGATACTTTATCTGGAGTTGCGAAATGTGAAGACTGAATCTCAACAAAGGCAGAGGAGAACAGGTCAACTTCCACGATATCTGCTTTACATAGTGACCTTTAAAATCAAGGCAGAGATGGGACTTCCCTGGCGGTCCAGTGGTTAAGACTTCGCGTTCTAATGCTGAGGGTGAGGGGTTCAATCCCTGGTCAGGGAGCTGGGATCCCACATATCTCAAGGCCAAATACCAAAACACAGAAGAGAAGCAGTGCTATAACAAATTCAATAAGGACTTAAAAAATGGTCCACATCAAAAATAAAAAATCTTAAAAAATAAAAAACCAAGGCAGAGTTTTATATATATATATATATATATATATATATATATATATATATAAACACACACACACACACACACACACACACACGTCAAAGTAAACCAAATGAATCCCATTTGGTGACAGTTTGGGGAGGAAAATGAAATCCCTCAGCTCTCAAAGGGCGTCTCCTATTTTCTGACCTGTGGGTCAGGCAGTTTTAATTTCCTCTCTCCCTCTCTCTCTTTTTTTAATTTCATGAACCCGCTTAAGGCCACAAAGACTCCTGAATCCCTCAGCTGTCCGGCAGATGAACTGCTGCCAGGTTCTCTCAGGTTACTAATGGTCCGTGCCAGGCTGAAGTTCCCCAGCCCGGCCTAAGCACGCCTTCCCATCCGCTGGATGATACGGCCGGGCTCTCCGGGGCTTCGGAGGAAGGCGGCCGGGAGGAGGGCCGACTCTGAGCCGCTCTGGCCCTGGAAGAGCGGCTCCTGGTCATGTGTCACACTGGCCCTGCTGGTGTGAGCAGCGCTGGACGGGGCCCCAGGGGTACAGGGGAAAGCTGGGCTGCAAGTGAGGCTCATGAAGGGAAAAGCTTTTCTTCCTGTTGGCCAGCTTCTGAGCAAAATGGGGTTAGTAAGTGTTAGTCCCCCAGTCGTGTCTGACTCTGCGATTCCATGGACAGTAGCCCGCCAGGCTCCTCTGCCCATGGGATTCTCCAGGCAAGAATATTGGAATGGGTAGTGATTCCCTCCTCCAGGGGATCTTCCCAACCCAGGGATCAAACCCAGGTCTCCTGCATTGCAGGCGTATTCTTTACCATCTGAGCCACCAGGGAAGCCACATGGGTTCAAGTCCCTTGATAATGGCTCTGCTCTTCATCTCCAGGTCCAGGTGGGAGAACAACGGTGTGATGACCTGCCATTCACAAGTTGGAGGGTTTTACAAGGAGGGCTGAGAGGTCGTGTGCCTGTATGTGGGGGATTCAAGGGTAGAACACGGTTGGTTGCAGCTTCCAAGGCCTGCATCTTCCTTTCCAGGGAAGAAGGAGGCATGGAGCAGGGGGAGGCGGGGCTGGTCCTCAGAGACGGCGGTCTCCCGTGGCTGGATAAGGCACCTCTCCATCTCTAGCCAACTCCCTCTCTTGCTATTCTGTTCGTTTGCCAATTATCACACGAGCACTATGGGCAGACATGAAGCTAATGCTGTGGAGATAGAGTTGAGGATAATATGTCTCTATCCTCTTAGGACAGAAACAGAGGAACTGAATGGGATGGGAAAGAAGAGAGGGAAAACTTAACCGCTAAACCCAAAGATCTAAAAGGCCTAGAGGTTCCACAAGGAATCAGGACTGCGTGATAGTATCAGGCATTCTGAGTTCTGCCAAAAATGCTTTGACTCTAAGTCTTGCTGGTCCTGCTTCTTGTCCAGGTGTGTCCGTTTCTCCTCCCTGGGATCCTCTCTCCAAGCAGGCGCATGGAGTGGGGATGAGCGGTTCATGGTAAAAGACAACAGGCTTGAGAGGAGTCAGGCGGGCAAGAGCAGGAAGACCTGCAGCCAGGATCTGAGGATCTGTGCTCCATCCCCTGGTGACCTCAGAACACCGAGAAGATGCCTATCGGGTGGTCCTCCTCGGACATAAACACTGAGCTAGAGCC
The DNA here is from genome assembly GCF_019923935.1 of Bubalus bubalis. NCBI lineage: Eukaryota > Metazoa > Chordata > Mammalia > Artiodactyla > Bovidae > Bubalus > Bubalus bubalis. The sequence continues at coordinate 51,492,741 of NC_059159.1, read as the reverse complement.
CTCACTCACAACACAGATGTCTAGGAGGAGCTTTCGAAAAAAGGAGAGGCAGGCTGGATTGTAATTCTGTAGAGATGGAAGGGTTATGGCTTTCCTAAGTGCATATGTGTGTGTGTGTGTGCTTATAGCTGCTTGCCTGGGGCAGGGCTCACCCAATCATCTAAGGATGCAAGAAACTGCCCTAGCCCCCAACTGCTGGACTCAGTGGCAGACAACAGTACCAAGGCCAAAGGCAGCATAAGAAAGAGCTGTCTGGCAGGGGTGGGGCGGTGGTCACACCAAGCCTGCCTGCTTCATCCTTGCCCCTCGGGGCTTGCAGGACCCACTGACACTCGCCAATCTATAAAGCCTGCAGCAGGGCAGAGGAAGGTGCACTGCCTCAGCGTTCGTTGCCCAAGGGCTGCTGAAACCTTAGTGGGCAAGGCGGTCCCTTTCCCTGGAGAAGGTTGTCCTTCAGGGCACCGCCTGTACAGCACAGTGGCGGAACCACAGCAAGTCTGAAGGCAGCAGTCCATGGAGCAGGGGTCGGTTCCATGGGAACTCCCCTCTGCACTGGGTTTCCCAATACCAGAAGCTTCCAGAATGGATGGCAACCAGAGTGTTAACTAGAGAAACTCGGTGGGTTAAGACAAACACACGCACCCTCTCCCAGCAGAGAAGCTCCACACCCACAGGCGCCGCTCACGACCAAGTCAGGCTAGGAGTGCGAGCCCACCTTTACCTGTTCCAGGTCCCACCACGTCCCGGCTCGGGGACTCAGCCATGGCGTCGGCCAGCCGCTCCCGCAGGCCCTCCTCGGTGTGTTCCATGGAGGCCATGTGCCGCAGCCCAAAGCCCTCTGGCCAGCTCCCGCACACCTCCAGCAGGGTCACGCTCCGGTCGAAGGTACCTGCAGCAGACACGGGGACATCCGACCTGAGTCACCTTGCAGAGAGGGCAGGCTGTTCTCCCCGCTGGCCCACCGCCACCTCCCCGTCCCCGCCTGGGGCCTGTTTCAGCCCTTCCCGAGGCCGGAGGAAGGAACACCATGAAACATGGATGCACGGGGCAGAACGAGATGGCTCATGCCACCAGTTCAGGGCATGGAGATCTCCACGATGTGGGGTTAGTAGTTTTTGAGCTGTTTTCTTTTTGTTTTTCCTATTGAGTGGCCTGTAAGACCTTTATTCCCTGACTAGGGATCGAACCTGGGCCCTCAGCAGTGAAAACATAAAAAAGAGTCCTAACCACTGAACTGCCAGGGAATTCCTTGAACTGTTTTCAGAGGACCTACAGGGTTCCTCTGAAGTCTTCAGGGACTACTTCAGGCTGGAGGTCAAGTGCAGCGGAATTCTTGCCCAGGTTCAAGCAAAACTACCCTACTTGACTCTGTTAATGCAACAGGGCTTCCCCTAAAGCTTCATTTTTAAAAGGGCTTACCGAGTTCACATTAAAAAAAAAAAAATGGTTTCAAAGCCACTATAGCCTCTAACCCGTACCAAATGTCCTTGTCTTACATTTGAAGCTCAGAAAAGTTATGTCCCAAGATCCAACAGCAGGTTTGTGGGCCAGTTTGGTTCAAGTACTTGGATGCCCTGACAGTTCGGTCTACACCTCATTCTCCTCCATTGCACAGACTTCCCCAGGACATGCGCATCACCGGGGCACCATCTGGGGGGGCGGCAGTAGGAGGGCTGGGGGACAGCATCTTCTACAAAGACCTTTCCTCCATCGGAAGCTGCACCCCAGTTCCAAAGAGTACACGGTGCTCTGCTGAACGCCAAGCTTAGACTTTACATGCAAGATCACTTCAAAGGCTACCTTTAAATGATTCAACTTTATTATACAGCAAGTCTTCTGTGAAGCTTATTTCAGCCGCTCTCTCTTGGAAGATTACAGTCATGCTCTGTTACTTTAAGCACATACCCTTTCCCCAGTGATTAGGTAATGAATCCACCACATTTATTGGGCTTGGTTCCTGCCAGCACCAGGAAGATGGGGAAAAAATGCAAATGCCAATGTTTCCCCAAGCTAAAAGTACACCAACACACACTCTTTTTATCGGGCCTTGCTTCTCTTCTTTGATCAGCCGTCAGAAACTATCTTCCCTCGGCAGTCTGGACTGGGCAGCGTCAGCGCACACTCTCTGCCAATGACAGGTGGTAATAGAGAGGGTGCGAGCCCCAGCCCCAGCAGGCGGCCCTGCCTCTGATAACAGCCCAAGCATCGAGGTGATAACCATTCGTAAACACTCCAACAGCCGGTGACTCCATACATCAGCAAAGAGGGCCAGATAATCCTGGGCTCTCCTGACCAGACAAAGGCCCTTGGCCAGTCCGCTGGGATTTCTATGTGTGGCTGGGGTCACTCCTGGCTCCTGAATGTCATCAGCCAAGTTTGGCTTTGATTTATCTCTTGCCTAGTTAGAGGGTGGATTCCTGGTGCCGGAGGAATGGGCAGCGTCTATAAATGCATCTCCCCAGGAAGAGGCCCACCTGGGGCGGGGGTTGCTGGGGATCAGCTTGCTGGGTGGCACCTGGGAACAGGGACCTGCCCCGCACCACATCCTCTCCCCATTTGGCAGGGTCAGGTGATGGGCCTGGGGAGCCAGGCAGTAGGCAGTGGGGCTGGAATGCTCAGAGTGTCAGCCCCCCAAGAGGCCTGGGCTGTGCTCATCTTGCCCTGGAGGCCACCTTCAGTATCAGCATCAACCACGACTCAAAGGTGCCCAGTCCCCAAGGACACGCAAGGACTGATGACACCCAGTGGACCGGCGATTCCACTGTCCACTCACTAAGTGGGGAGAGGCAGGTCCGTGCATGTCCCTTTTCCATTTCTGAAGTGGAGCTAATAACACTTTGCCCTGTGTCAAAGGAGGGGAGAGATTAAGGGAGGTTCCTGCCAGCTCTCCTCCAGCACTGCCCCACTCTTAGTTGACAAGATCAAGAGCTATAGCACCACTGTTTCTCTGAAGGGTCTGCCTGGGACGTCTGTGCCTAGTAATTTACAGAAGAGGAGATTAATAATAACACACGGGCCCACTCCTCTGCCCTGTGCACTCAGGGCTGAGGCAGCACCTTCTTCTTCTTTTTCTTTTTTTTAATGGAGAGAGATGTCCCAGAGCCAGGGAAAGGAAAGAGAATCATCGCTCCTTTTCTCACTTTGCAAGAGCACAGTGCCTGCCTTGAGAAAGGTGCTCAGTTAAGGTTTGTATGGACCGTGTTTGGAAGTCAGGGCAGGTAAGCTGAGAGCAGGACCGGGAGGAATATCAGAAGCCAAATCAAGAAGACAACAAAACAAAGCAGCAAGATGTTATAGCAAAAACTGTGCAGGACAGAGGCCGTGACAGAGGGTAAAGGCCAGTGGAGTCTGTAATATTTTAAGGGACAAAGTGACAGGATACAGGAGAAAAAGATCAGGAGTTAGTGTTACAGTGGAGAATTGAAGCAGAAATATAGGCTCCAACACAGAGGAGCTGTGTGTGTACTGGCTCTGGGCAAGCCGATTATCTTTCTGGGCCTCTGACTCCTCATCCATAAAAGTGGAAAACCAATACAGTCTCACAGGGGTGTTGCAGGGTGTGTTAGATAAATGGCATATGGTGAGTTCTCTGCACATAAGGGGTGTGCGTGTGTATGTTAATAACAAGTCTGTACCATGTGAAGCATCATCATAGATGGTGACTACCACGACGATCCTGAGAGGCAGGACAGGTACCACTCCAGCATATGGAAGAGGAGCTGAAAGCGCAGAGAGATTCAGGGAGGCTCAGGGTCTCTGAGTGACAGATCTGGAACACAGGCTGCTAGTCCTTAGCTAGCTCATTCTATCAGCTGCATCTGCCCTGGAGAACTGTTCTAGGGAGAAATCACCCCTGTCTTTCTTAACTTGTTCTGGGAACTCCTGTCACCTTCAACCATGGCCTTTTAAACATGCTTCCCATTCCCAACCTGCCCAAGTTTCTTGGAGTATCATGATTAAAGCTATAACAAACCTAGACAGTGTATTAAAAAGTAGAGACATCACTTTGCTGACAAAGGTCCATCTAGTCAAAGCTATGGTTTTCCCAGTAGTCATGTACAGATGTGAGTGTTGGACCATAAAGAAGGCTGAGCACCAAAGAATTGATTCCTTCAAACTGTGGTGTTGGAGAAGACTCCTGAGAGTCCCTTGGACTGCAAGGAGATCAAACCAGTCAATCCTAAAGGAAATTGACCCTGAATATTCATTGGGAGGACTGATGCTGAAGCTGAAGCTCCAATACTTTGGCCACCTGATGGGAAGAGCCGACTCACTGGAAAAGACCCTGATGCTGGGAAAGATTGAGGGCAGGAGGAGAAGGGGATGACAGAGGATGAGATGGTTGGATGGCATCATCGACTCAATGGACATGAGTTTGAGCAAATTCTGGGAGGTGGTGAAGGTCAGGGAGGCCTGATGTGCTGCAGTCCATGGGGTGGGTCACAAAGAATCAGACACGACTGAGTGACTGAACAACAAACAAATAACGATTATGCTGAGGAGCCATCCTGTCTGTTGGACGGCACACAGGAGAAAAGAAAAATTGACAGGAGATCCAGTCTGCTCTCTCTCAGCAGGGGCGCTGTGAGGAAGCAGCGGGTGGGAGGCTGGGGATACAAAAGGGAAGTGAAGTATCAGTCACTCAGCCGTGTCTGACTCTTTGCGACCCCATGGACTGTAGCCCTCCAGGCGCCTCTGTCCATGGAATTTTTCAGGCAAGAATACTGGAGTGGGTAGCCATTTCCTTCTCCAAAGGATCTTCCCAACCCAGGTCTCCCATACTGCAGGCAGATTCTTTACCAGCTGAGCCACCAGGGATCCCCTTCCCAAGCAAGTGTTCAGCAAAGGAGCACCCAGTCATTTCTACTGTCCTGAGAGGCCACGGAGAGGATGTACTTAGTGGTCCTGCTTAGAGGGTGAGGAGGAGTCCCAGAGAGGCTCAGCAATGCCCCTTCCTGCCCATCCTTCCACCCCTCCAGTGCAGATGAGGGCAGCAAAGGAGCTCACAAGGTCTCCTCGTCCTGGAGCGAGAGAAGGGCTGCAGGTGTGTTCGTGCATCAGCAGGCGCTGGGGTGAGAGGCCAAGCCCTGGGGAGAGTGAGGTCACCTCTGGGCTCTTAAGCAACTGCATATCTTGTCAGCGTGGTCGACACTGCCATCATTCATCTGGCCAGCCCACAGACACTCCATCAGATGGGCTGGCCCTTCGAGCCCCATTACAGGGGGGAAGGGTCAGTTTCAAGGGGGAGAAGACACTTAGCGCAGGCTGCTTGCAAAGCACAAAATACACGTACTTAGCAACTCAGATCTTTAGCTGAAGCAACCCTCTGCTGTTTACCAAGCCCTCTCACGTTGATTATTTTGGTGAACTCACACATTCATTAAATATGGATTAGTGTCCACTGTGATATGAGTCAAGCACTGTGCTGAGGAGTGGGGATACAAAGCGAGCCTCCCCCCTCCCCGCCCCCAAAAAAAGGCCCACAAAGCTTGGGGAAGCAGCTGTGATCACCATTTCACAGATCTGCATTTTACTGAGACTGAGAGTGAGACAACTGAAGGTCACTGGTCCTGGGAGTGACAGTCTTCCCTGATACTTCCTGGGAGCCCCTTCCATCAGGCCCACCTCCCACCCTACTCTTCCTGGAATATTTCTAAGATTCAGTTTAAGTCCCACTGGTGCAATGAAATCTTGTTATAATGATAATTGAAATCAGGAGCTCTCTTCCACGAAGTTTGATTGTCTACAAAGTTCTTTACCTGTTAGGGTAAAGCTGGTGAAAGCAATAAACTTACCACCCCCCCAAGTGTGTGTGTTGGCAAACAGGAAATGATACAGGCCATTCTGGGGTACTGACAGATGCCCCTGGAGCCCATCCTCAGATTCCCAGGTTAATGAACTCGGTTTCATGGCGTCTTTCCCACGCTGCCTGACACGATTCACACGATCTGTTTTTCAACCTAGTTTAGAAGCTGCTTGAGGGCATGGATTCCTCCAGAAGCCACAAGTCTGTAATAAACACTGGGCTTCGTGTATTGCGCTTGCTCAGAACATGTTTATTGACTGATTACAACCATCTGAGAAATTTGACAGTCGCTCTGGAGTCAATATACCCTTTGGGCGTATTGCCCCAGAGATAATACCTCTAGGGCCAGCATGGTGAGGGAAGAGATGGAGGTGGGCAGAAAAAGAAGCTAAAATTAGGGGAAGGAAAAAGCTAAGCAAGTGAGCAGAAAATGCTGCAATATCAATTCCTACTGTCTTCTGTGCACTTATTTTAAAGCCCAGATTCTGGGAACTGGAAGAACCAAAACAATCTGCCTTGGATGATAACAGAGAGTCAGGCTCGTACAGGTGAGCTACCTGAATCCTTCATCCCAACTGGGCATCCTGTGTTATACTGTCTCCCCAGAGGAGAAACAGGTCAGGTTCTTGGGTTTCACACGCCCATTAAAGGCCTGCCAATGACAGCTGGTGGGCCAGCAAGGTCCTGGGGAGGCTGGGGGCACACGTGCTCTTCCGAGCACCACTGTCGAGGGGCAGGGAAGACCAGTGGGTGAGGCAGCAGGGGGGGGCTGGGGTGTCCTCGGAGCTGATACTGTCTAATCACACCCTCGCTATTTAGGAGACTGTGGCTCAGCCTCCGCTTTGGACTTTCATGAGAGCCTGCTGATCTGATTTCCAGCCACCGGGGAGGCCTGGTACCAAGAGTAAACTTGTCATTAAACAATGCTCTTCAAGGCACAAGCCCTCGGGATGAGAGCGCGTGATGATCATGACATCCATGATAACTCAGAGATGATCCCAGGCATGATGAGACCAGCCATTGGAGGGTCTCCCAGCCTGCTCTCCAAGCTGAGCTCCAGACTGGTGCTTTCTCTACATGACAGGTGCTCTCACATAAGCTTGGGGTGCGGATATTAGCTTCCTGGCTATTAGGTGTGGCCGCGGGCATGTTTCACTATGTCAGCATGCGCTATGCGGTGGCTAACAGACATGGGGAAGGGAGGCTGAGGGCAGAGGAGGACCCCACCTGTCCCTCTCAATCCTCCAGGTCACTTCCCAAGCTAGCTGTAACCCACATCCACTGACGGAGTACAGAGCAATCTTGTGGACTCAGATTATCGAATGTTCACCAAACTTGTGGCCGGGTGCTACCTGTGTTCCACAGTCATCCATTTGGCTGTGAGGCTCAGATTTGGGAGTTAAGTCATTTCTAAAGGCTCTACTTCTCCAGTTCAGAAGTGAACTTAGGAAGAGAAGGGAAAGGTACCAACAAAGCACAGAAACACCTAGGCTGATGCTGAAAGCCGGGGGTGCGTCCAGACGTGTCCTCACAGGCCCTCGGGGCCACGAGCAGGAAGGGACTATTCACTGCTCATCAGAGGTCCGTGAACAGACAGCTGTGAGGGGCCAACATGTCAAAGGCACCTGAGCCAGGGAAGAGGAGTTCAACAGTAACCGAGACACCAAGAATTTCTTTGTAACGTAAAATAGAGGAGTTAAAAGCAACGATACAAATGAACTTATTTACAGATACAGACACACAGACTTGGAGAAGGAACTTGTAGTTGCCAGTGGGTAAGGGAGGTGGGAAGGGATGATTAGGAAGCTCGGGATGGACATGTACACAATGCTATATTTGAAATGGATGGCCAACGAGGTCCTACTTTATAGCAGAGGGAACTCTGTTCAATGCTGTGTGGCGGTCTGCAGGGGAGGGGAGTTTGGGGGAGAGTGGACACATGTATATGTATGGCTGAGTCCCTCTGTTGTCCATCTGAAACTATCACAACATTGTTAATCTGCTATACTCCAATATAAAATAAAAAGTTTAAAAATAAACAGATAAATAAATTAGTGAATAGGAAAAAAAAATAGTCATTTTGACAACTACTTGCCCAACTGCAATGTTTGATCACAACTCATACTTTAAAATATGGATGATAAATCCAGACATCCAGGCTGTAACTGGAATTCTCCCATTAGCTTTTCTGCTTACTCTAGGCCTTAGTTTCCCCACTTACCACATGGAGAATAAACGAGTGACCCTCATTTAAGGGGTCTGCTAATATCTTCAATGTAATTCATAGTAATGCATTAACAGAGTAATGGTGAAATGATGTTTGAGATGCCTAGGGTATCCAAGGGCGCCAAATTTCATTTTCTGTGAAAAAGTGAAAGTTGCTCAGTCGTGTCCAACTCTGCGACCCCATGGACTATACAGTCCATGGAATTCTCCAGGCCAGAATACTGAAGTGGGTAGCCTATCCCTTCTCTAGCGGATCTTCCTAACCCAGGAATTGAACTGGGGTCTCCTGCACTGCAGGTGGATTCTTTACCAGCTCAGCTACCAGGGAAGCCCTCATTTTTTGTGAACCAGTTCCATTAATCAATCAACCACCCCTGTAAAGCAGTCTTGCCTGGAAGAAGCAAGGAAGGATTCTCCCACGGAAACTTTGGTGGGAGCGCAATGCTGCAAACACCTTGATTTTGAACTTCTGGCCCCAGAAATATGAAGGAATAAACTTCTGTTGTTTTAACTCACCAAATTTGTAGTAATTTGTTATGGCAGACTTAGAATAATAATACACCTATAAAACAGGGAAATGAATATCTGCCTTCCAGGGCTGTCATGAGCATCTGACCAGGTAGGACACAAAAGGCATTCCCTGGTGGTCCAGAGGTTAGAATCTGCCTGCCAACACAGGGGACACGGGTTTGATCCTTGGTCCTGGTTGATCCCAGATGCCAAGAAGCAACTAAGCTTCTGAGCAACATCACTGTTGAGCCTGTGCTCTAGAGCCTGAGAGCTGCAACAGGAGAAGTCACTGGGATGAGAAACCTGTATACCGCCAGGAGAGAAAGCCTGAGCAACAAAGACCCAGTGCGGCCAGAAACAAATAAATGTGGACAGTACATGAAAGAGTGCTTTGTGTAACTGCACAGGGCCACCGGGCCACTCCAACACAGCGGACGACCCGGGAGCTATGTGAGCAGCTCTTTGGAAGGACGGTGGGATCTGTGAAATGCTTAGAAAGTGAGTGGGGGTCCTTATAGGCCAGAAGACAAGCAGCTTGAGGAAGATACTGGGTGGGGAGGGGAAAACAGCCATATCAGTTCCTAGTCTGGTTAACTCCATCGTGAAACTGAAGTGCATCCATGTCATTCCGTAGCCAGAGCCTTTGATGGGGAGTCACAGCCTCTACACGGCTGTGTGACCCGCTTCTCTGAGGATGCCTGCAGGGGGCACAGGAGAGCAGGACAGGTGGCCTTTTAGCTTCGAGGTCAGGTCCTTCACATCCTCTGATCTCCTTATCTGAGGGTCGGGATAGGATGCTTCGTCATCCTAAATTCTTTAATGGATAAGCAGGATTGTAGTCAACATAGATAAGGATGAAATGAGACAGACTGTTGCTAGTGGGAATAGTGGGCTTCCCTGGTGGCTCAGTGGTAAAGAATCTGCCTGCCAATGCAGGAGACATGGTTCGAACCCTGGGTCGGGACGATCACGTGGAAAAGGAAATGGCAACCCGCTCCAGTATTCTTGCTTGGGAAAGCCCATGGGCAGAGGAGTCTGGCGGGCTACAGCCCATAGGGTTGCAAAGAGTCAGATATGACTTACTGACTAAACGACAACAACAAAATGGGAACACTACAGATAGAAACCATCTAAAGGGCAATGTGGCAGTAAGTATAAAGAGCCTTTTAAAAACATGCTGAACTACTGACCTGGGGATGCTACTGCCAGAAACCTAACCTAAGTAAATAAGATGCCAACAACCTTCATGCATACAGATGCTCACTGCCACTTTAAAAATAGAGTATTTGTTAGTAAACTATGTTTCATTGCGGCTGAAGAATACTAGGTAGTCTTGAAAAACGATGTTTATAATAGTAGAAATTCTGTAAGAGATGATGCTAAATGATTTGAGATCAACAGATATACACTACTAGAAATAAAACAGATAAACAACAAGACCTATTGTAGAGCACAGGGAACTCTATTCAATATCTTATAAAAACCTACAGTGGAAAAGAATCTGAAAAAGAGTATACAACACACATATCTGAAATCACCTTGCTGTACACCTGAAAGATTGTAAATCAACTTTAATTCATTGTTCTTACAAAAGTAACACAGGGGTTTCTCTGGCAGTCCACCTAGCAATGCAGGCAACATGCGTTCGATCCCTGGTCAGGAAGCTAAGACCTCACATCCCTTGGGGCAACTAAGCCGGAGTGCCGCTTCTACTGAAGCCTGCATGCTCTAGAGTCTGAACTCCGCAACAGGAGAAGCCCCGGAGCTGCGACGAGAGAAAGCCCACGCACAACAGACACCCAGCGCAGCCTAAAAACAAATAATATGTTTTAAAAAGTAAAACAAAACCGTATAGTAAGTACTACAGAACAACGTAAAGAAGTCATAAAAAAAAACCCCATTTTACATGATTCATTTAAAGTGTTATTAACTGTGGCTGCCTCTGGGCAGTTGGGTTATATGGGACTCTTCTGTTACTTTACGCCTTTTCTATATGCATCTTATAACTTCCATGATCAGCGTAAAACAAGCCCACAAATACTAGGAAAAAACTGAGAAAACAATGCCCGTGGCAGGAGCACTGGTGCTGGGACCCGGATGGGGAGGGAGCCTGAGAAACGCACGGGACGGGAAGCCCGCTGGGCTGGCTCCCGAGCCCTGTCCTTGACTCCACGGGGGCACCTGAGCCTGCGGCCCGCCGCCCACACGCGGCTTCTCTCTCAGCGGCCTGGCTGGCTGCATGCGATGTTGACCCATCCTGTGTACCTCCGGCATGTTTCTTATTAACTCGTATCAGGAATGTGCACCAACCTGCGTGTGACAAATGACAAACAACTCCACCTCTGTACCAATTTCATACATCAGATCAGAGAGGGCCAGTGGAGCGCCCTGGAAGGAGTTGGTTTTTACATAGAGTTCCTTTACCTGTCACTTTCGTTCCCACCCTGCCCTGCCCCCCAATCCTTTGGATGAAGAGGACGCAGCTTCCTAGGAGACACCCTTTCATGTCTGCCAAGGAAGGTTCGAGCCCCTCACACATCATCAAGAGGTCACGGAGCAGGGCCCTCCCTGCCTTTTGTCTGGGAGAAGGGTTCAGTCATCTCAGGAAGGAGAATTTCCACTGGCTTCACACTCGGACCAGACCTGGGGGTGCCTCCAACAGCAGAGCTTTCCGAGTCAGGCCGACAATGGCATTTCCCAGACAGGATCTCAGAGACCCTCTCCTCCTCTGCTTTAAATGAGGCACAGTCGAGATTCATCCCCTTCCAGGTGGGAAGAGAAGAATCATTTTGCAGCTCGACAGCAATGAAAATATTCCCTTGGGATGCTTGGGTCACTTCTGAGGGTGGAGAGAAAGCTCTCACACAGCCTAGTGTCATGGGACTCTTATGGCAAGGCTCAGAATACACCGCAGGACCAACGGTATCCTGGGAAACCTAACAACTCCTTGAACGGAAAAACGTCACGTCACTGTATCTCTCAAGACAAGTAAGCACACAAACTAGGTTTTCTAGGACAGTCCCGACTCCATCTAATTAGTTTGGTGATCAGATATCAGGAAAGGGAAGAGAATAAATATTTGTTGCGTGTCTATTTTGTCTGGGATCAGCCACTTCACGTGGATGAGACATCGCTCCAACAAGTCTAAGAGGTTGGTGCTAATAGTCCCATTTTAAAGATCAAGAAACTGAGGCAGAGGGAAGTAACTTTTTGCCCAAGGTGACAATATCAAAGGTACAGTCAGGATTCTGATTCTTCCTCCAACGTCTGTACTTTCATCATGAAAATCCAGGCTGAATTTTGATTTTAAAAACGTGGCTGCAGGAACAAGAAGGGTATTTTCAGTGGAGTCTGTCTTCCTATTCCAGAATTTTAAAGTGGTTCTTGAAATTGAGCTGTAGTGGGGGTGGGGGCAACAACCCCACTAAAATCCTGTGTTTGTCTTAAAAGAGATTACAGTGCTCCACAAAGAAGCCGAATTTGAGGCTCTCAACTGAGGAGAACTTGGAAGTCGGAACCTGGGGCTAAGACATCCTCTATTTTTATTAATTAAGGGTGATGTTTCAAAACCATCAGATTTACCACAACTGGATTTCAGATAAATGTTGTCCTTTGGGTTATTTTTTGCTCCTCCCTGAGGATCCGTATTTCCTCACACGAGACTTCTCTGTGTCCTGAGCTGGCTTGAGGTAGATGGAGGCCCAGCTTTGTAGGCCTGGGTCCTACTAACCTCAGGGCTTTTCAAAGGCTGGGGAGGGATGGGTGTGCGCAGTGGGTCCTACCACCATCTGCTCCTGGAAGCGGGGTAAAGAAGCTGCTGCCAGTGCAGGGGGCATAAGAGACACGGGTTTGATCCCTGGGTCGGGAAGATCCCCTAGGGGAGGGCATGGCAACCCACTCCAGCATTCCTGGCTGGAGAATTTCATGAACAGAGGAGTCTGGCGGGCTACAGTCCGTGGGGCTGCAGCGAGTGGGACACGACTGAAGCACATGTGCACACCCCCAGGGCAGAGGCTGAGGGGAGAGGATGGGAGCGCCCACCCCCACCCTGTGCTGCAGGAGGCTCCTGAATGCGCCTGTGGGTCCTGGAGCTGACTGGTTCAACATCCTGGCCATTTTCTGCTTTGTATTCTGGTAGTCACTGAACTCTGCAGCCTTGAAAATGGTACCCCCAGCTCAGGCAACAGGCACTTTCATTAGGAATACATGGTCAGGTTCTACCAACCTCCGCCACCAAGACCCACCAGCCCTCACTCCATGGGGTAAACGTGAACCAGATTTGCTGCTGCAGGCGCCTTGGGATGAAGCTCTGGGCCTGGCCTGCCATTCTGATGTGGGCTCAGTTATATATATATATATTTTTTTTAATTTTATTTTATTTTTAAACTTTACATAATTGTATTAGTTTTGCCAAATATCAAAATGAATCCGCCACAGATATACATGTGTTCCCCATCCTGAACCCTCATCCCTCCTCCCTCCCCATTCCATCCCTCTGGGTCGTCCCAGTGCACCAGCCCCAAGCATCCAGTATCGTGCATCGAACCTGGACTGGCAACTCGTTTCGTACATGATATTTTACATGTTTCAATGCCATTCTCCCAAATCTTCCCACCCTCTCCCTCTCTCTCAGAGTCCATAAGACTGTTCTATACATCAGTGTCTCTTTTGCTGTCTCGTACACAGGGTTATTGTTACCATCTTTCTAAATTCCATATATATGCGTTAGTATACTGTATTGGTGTTTTTGTTTCTGGCTTACTTCACTCTGTATAATAGGCTCCAGTTTCATCCACCTCATTAGAACTGATTCAAATGTATTCTTTTTAATGGCTGAGTAATACTCCATTGTGTATATGTACCACAGCTTTCTTATCCATTCATCTGCTGATGGACATCTAGGTTGCTTCCATGTCCTGGCTATTATAAACAGTGCTGCGATGAACATTGGGGTACTCGTGTCTCTTTCCCTTCTGGTTTCCTCAGTGTGTATGCCCAGCAGTGGGATTGCTGGATCATAAGGCAGTTCTATTTCCAGTTTTTTAAGGAATCTCCACACTGTTCTCCATAGTGGCTGGACTAGTTTGCATTCCCACCAACAGTGTAAGAGGGTTCCCTTTTCTCCACACCCTCTCCAGCATTTATTACTTGTAGACTTTTGGATCGCAGCCATTCTGACTGGTGTGAAATGGTACCTCATAGTGGTTTTGATTTGCATTTCTCTGATAATGAGCTCAGTTATATTACATTACAGGATCTCTACTTGCCAGGCCCTTGCAACAAAGCTGTTCAACAAAGACTTGGCCTCGGGGCCTTAGAGGAGCAAGATGAGAAAAGCACTGTTTGGACAACACAGGACACCCACCGGAGCTGGGGTGGCTGGGGACTCCTTCCATCCGAGGTGGAGACGGGTGGTGGACAACTCACAGTGGAGAAGGGGTTGTGGGGGGTGGTGTCTGAGCACAGAAACAAAAGCAGGGATGTTTCTCAACTGGGGCCCATGAGTCAACTCCACAGGAGTAGGAAGTCTCCCATGAAGAATGAAACCTCATGTAATTTCACAGAATCATTGCCCATTTTCACACAATCATTTCACTTTGATTTTGAGATCATTCTGTAGTGTGTACTGTAGACAGGACAGACAGTGGTGACCCCATTTTACAGAGGAGGAAACTGTGGGTCAGGGTGGCTCGAGGACTTGCCTCAGTCACCGTGGTCTCTTGCTCACAGGGTGGCTATGGAGCCACCCATTCAGGTCATCCGTGAACAGGCCCGGACACGTCAGAAATATCACTGGGGCTGCCTGCGGCCGGCACAGAAGTGGGATCGAAGTGGGGACTGGTGAGCCACTCTGCCAGAAGCTTGGCTCAGGCTTTGCTGGGGTCCCCTGTCCTTGACTTCTGGCCTCATTTCCTGGCCTGGCGGCCCATGGGGGAGGAGGTGGAACTCCGCCTGGTATCGCTTGAATTTATCACAGAAGGGTGTGTTCGCGGCTTGTTCTGCATCTGAATCAGTAGGTGCCCAGGAACTGTCATTTCCTGTCTTGACATGTCCAAGGATTTGTTCAGGCCTGTTGGTGACCACAACTAGCAGCCCAGGCCTGGAGACCAAGGAGGACAGAGGGAGAAGTCGGGTGGCTGCAGGAACACACAGCGGGGAGCAATGAGGCAGAGAAATCTGCGCAGTGACGATAATCCCTTACATTCACACTGCCTTGCCCTTTACAAGGTGCTTTCACAGGCCCTTCCCCACCCTGATCACACAACACCCCCAGGCAGGAAGGCAAGGCTACTGTTACTAGTTCCCGTTTCACAGCTGAGGGAAAGCGCAGGGAGCTGAGCGGGCGGCAGAGAGGAGACTGGGGAACCACCGGCCTCCACACCACCGGCCTCCACACCTTCCAAACTCAGAGAGTGGGCCCCCGACCAGGGGCAGCAGGAAGCCCATCAGGAATGGAGGCTCTCAGGCCCCACCCGAGAGAGGAATTAACCAGCATTGGGGTTTAAGTCAGGCCCCCAGGTGATGCACAGCGCTTCCCCCGCCCGGCCCAGCCCTGTCTCCCCACCACTCCTAGAGCCTGTCTGGGTCTAGCTACTCATTTCAAGACAAAGACCTCGAGGCCCAGGGAGGGGGCAGGTTCTGGGCCCCGAGAGGAGCAGGAGCAGACAGAGCCTTGGTCGTGCAGGTCCGTCCCAGGCCCCTCGCATCCAGCGGATGCCTGAGGACCGTCTCCCTTGCCTTTCTGCCCCCTGCCCCGCCCTACACTTCTGCCCCCAGACCACCCTCATTGGCTGGTCCCTCGGCCTCTCCCCTTGGTTCCAGTCTTGTGTTAAGTGTTGACACAAGTTCTCAGGCCCGGGGTTAACCCTCTATTAAAGCAAACAGAGAGGGTCGTAGCTCGTGCTCAGTCTAGGAGCCAAGTGGGAATGTGTGCGTGTGTACGTGTGTGTGTTGGCACGTAGGATCGATGCTTGGATTGTCTCTGTCCATCCCCCTTGGGCCTTCCTGCTTCTAGGAGAAGGCTGGGGAACTCTTGTTTGCCTGTGAAGGAGGCTCTGCTCATGCTCTGCAAAATACCTACTTCATTACTAAGTGTGAAAATGCCCCCCAAAGTGTGTTAATCTGGTTATGATTTCCCCTCCGCTCATTGGTTGCGCTGTGTGCCAAGTTTGGCGCCTGTGTGTAAAGCGATTCGTATGCTGTGGCTGGAGACTGGGGCCAGGATTCCCCCTCCTTTTCCTCCACTTCTGCTCCGCTGGGGCCAATCAGGATGTTATTCATTTCCCCAGTTGAGAAGCGAGTTCACAAAGGCCAGCAGAGCCTCCTCTGCCCCTTCCCTGTGTAAGCAACGCCAACCTCTCCCACGAGGAGGAAGCGACATATTTTGTTTCTGCTTCACTCACGCAAGGAGCAGGTTTACAGAGTCGGCCCAGAATGAGCGTGTTTGTTGAAACCTATCTTTTCATCTTTGGACTGAGGGTACACAGTGAATTAGAAGAACAGCAGGGTCATCATAAGGAGAGGGTGGCGGGGGAAGTCAAGGCACCAAGAAGCCCTTAGGAGGGGGCTGGAGACCTCATGTTACCACGTCCGACAGACACGGCCTTGTCATCTCCCCTTGAGCCAGAGCTAACAGCTGAACGAGAGAATTAATTTCTCACTGTGCTTCATCTGAGTTTTAGAAGTGCCTTTAGGGTAGAAAAGTTACCAGAATAGCTTTCTCATGTGTCTTGGACTGTTAAGAAAAAAGTAAACAAATAAAAACCAAGCCATCTTTCTTATAGAAATACAATGAACTTGCAAACTCACCACCATCCTCTTGGGCAAGTCATTAATGAGCTCGATAATCTCCTAATCGGGGGGTGACTCTCTAGTTCTCAAGAGCCAAGATGGTGGGGTACCCCATGGACTGGGGAACCAGCCCTCCTCCCCCTCCCCCTGCCTGTGGTGTCTATCTTTAAGGCCCAATAGTAACCTGCACCCTCTGAATCTAGCTGCAATCTCTTCTCTTCATGGAGTGCTTTGTATCTTATTTTTAAAACCACAGGGAGGGGCTTCCCTGGTGGTCCAGTAGTCGAGTCCACCCTGTGATGCAGGGGACACTGGTTCGATCCCTGGTCGGGGAAGATCCCACATGCCGGGGAGCAACTAGACCCCGAGCACCACAACTACTGAGCCCACGTGCTTCGACCACTGATGCTTATGCGCCCTGGAGCCCGTGGTTCTCAATCAAGAAGCCCCCAAAATGAGATACTTGTGCACCGCAACGAGAGAGTAGCCCCCACTCAACTAGAGAAAGCCTACTTGCAGCAATGAGACCAGGCACAGCCAAAAAATTACTAATAAATAAAAAACTAAAAGAAAAAAGCACGGTGAGATGAGAGCAGGGGGCCAGGCCCTTTGGGCAGGTGAGGCGGTTATACGGCCACTGAACCCTGCTGGCAGAGCGCGCGTGGTTAAGCGTGGGGTGCTAGTGCTTTGGCTCTGGTCTGCTCTATGTGACTCTGGGCCTCCCTGGTGGCTCGCTGGTACAGAATCTTCCTGCGACGCAGGAGATGCAGGAGACATAGGGTCCAGTCCCTGGGTCGGGAAGATCTCCTGGAGGAGGGCACGGCAACCCACTTCAGTATTCTCGGCTGGAGAATCCCACGGACAGAGGCGCCTACAGCCCACAGGGTCACACAGAGTCAGACCCGACTGAAGCGCCTTAGCACACACATACGTATGTGACTTTGTGCAGGTCCCTCAACCTCCGGGCACCTGAGTTTTCTCTGCTGGGAAAGAGGAATAATAATGCTAGTTATTATGGCCAGTTATTCATAATTTTCAAAATCATGTGAAGATTTAAATGACAAGGTACGTGACAGAACCTTCAAGACGATAATGCGTAATCGGCTTGCAAAGTACTGACTCTGCTTTCAGAAGTCAGATGGATGGCCTTAGGCTGGTGCTTTCACCACTTCCCTCCAGCTCCTCTGAGACATAAGCAGGATGTCTGAGCTGTGTGGCTTCCTGTGGTGTGGGAACGTTCACATAGTTTAGCCGGGTCGCTCATTTCTAAACCAGGAATGTAAAAGTCACCATAACGTCTTTATTATAGCTTTCATGTTGCACAAGATCCCCCGCTGCTGCCCTCCAGGATGAAACGGGCTCACCCTGCAGTTGTCCTGATGTCCCAGAGATACCTGAGAGCCAGGAGCCTGCAGCACAGATCTTGCCACATAACAGGTGCCCAGTAAATGTTTATTAAATGAATGGATGAAATGACAAGGCTTAGTTATCTTTCCATCTGAAGTATGCATGTATCATGGGTCTGAAAGGGAGCTCCTAAAGGCATTTCTCAGCCACCCTCCTACCTCCAGGCAGCATCACCCTTCAATCTTTCTTTTTAAAATAACTCCAAAAAGGAGAGGTCCCTATGCTCCTTAGAGGGACACTCCTGAACCCTCGACTCAGTAGCCACCTTCTGCCTGCAATATCAATCTAAGTATAATCAGTATCTCTATTTATGCTGGAAAGATCATATCCCAAGGCCAATCGTTTAGGAAAGATTATTTATCTTGGTTGCTTATTAAAGATGATGTTTGAATTTTATAGATTCATAACTTTATACACAGGGCACAGGCCCTCTAAACATCTTCTATGCTTCATAAGAAATACCTATGGTAGGGACAGGGCTTCCCTGGTGCAGGAGATGTGGGTTTGATCCCTGAGTTGGGAAGATCCCCTGGAGAAGGAAATGGCAACCCATTCCAGTATTCTTGCCTGGGAAATCCCATGAACAGAAGAGTCTGGCAGGATGGGGTCACAAAGAGTCAGACATGACTTAGTGACTCAACAACAACAATGGTAGAATCGTCTATACATCCAACAATCTATACGTTGTTGAGAATAGGTGTATTCAGCATATTTCATGGATCTCACTGCTGAGTCAGTGAGTAGGTTTGGTCCCTAAGCCTGTAACTGAATAGAGTCGGCTCCTGCAATGGCAGTAACTTCAAAACGTCTTCTTTGTCTACATGTGGTGTCTCTTCCAAACTTCTTTAATGGTCAGCTTTTTAACAAATGGTGTTTTTTTTTTTTTTTTTTTCCAAATACTGGATTACATTCAGATCCATTATTGCACAAAGTGGAACCGGCAATCAGACTGTCTACACCAGAGGGCAGTGAGGGTGTTCCAGTCTGAATGCTTTCAGAGAAGTGGTGTGGATCAATTATCTGTCTTAAATGCAGGATTTCCACTGGATTCCCGAATCCTCAGACAGTTGTTCAGAAATGCTCCTTCAGATCAGTGGGTTAGCACTTCCATTTCCACACATCTGAGGAGTCCCACCAGTCACAGCGGCTCCTGACTACAGGGATTCTTCGGAGCTTTAGGTCAGAGTCTGTGTGTAGGGTGGGGGCATGGTTGATAAATAGCAGGAAGAGTGCCCATGTTATATGATGGAAGAACCTCTGACCTGGAACATCATTCTCAGACTTCCCTAATAAGAAGAATCCCCAGGGTGCTTATTGTTAAAAAAAACCCATTCTTAGGTCTGTCTCCAAGATGTTCTAATGCAGTGGACAGCAGATAGATTAGGAGACCCTGGGAGAGGGTCTGATTCTTACCTGGGAAGCTTGGGAACCAATGCTCTAGAGAAGCCGGGGCTCAAATCTAGCCTTAAGAATCTCTCAAGATTGAAAAAGCAGGTGACTGCACCCCGCACCACGACCGTGGTAGCTCACTCACAGCCATGTGGCAGCTTGCTCACAGCCACGCGGCAAGTCAGATGCTATAAAGGAAAGCTGACTGCACAAAAGGGACCTTGCAGGCTGCTCGCATTCTCTGTTTCCTCTGATTTTCCTCCTTCCTCTCCGACCACCCCTCAAGCCTCTACAAGGCTTTGCTCAGCTCCTTCTGCTCTTCAAATGTTGGTGCTTTTTCAGGATTTCATCGTTAAGCCTCTTCTCTTCCTTTTCTGTGCACTGTGCCTGGGCGAGCTTATCAGCTCTCAGTCACAACTACCACAGACACATGACCAACTTCCAAACGGTGCTTCTGACTCGGCTCTCTCCTGGCCTCCAAAGCCACTTGCGTCAGACCGAACACATTCCCTGGGCACCTCCAAGTCACGTCCAAAACAAATCCATCACCTTACTGCTCTGGAACATGGCCTTCCTTCTCTAGTCCCCAGACCAATGGCACACAGTCTTCTTGGTGGCCCCAGCCAAACCCCTCCTCATCCCATCCCCACGGTCAGCTGACCAGGAAGTTGTCTGGGTTTTACTTCTTAAACCTCTTTTATAAAATTAGTTAGTTAATTCATTTTTTTGGCCGCACTGTGTGGCTTGTGGGATCTTAGTTCCCTGACTGGGGATTGAACCTGGGCCCCAGCAATGAAAGCGCCAAGTCCTAACCACTGGACTACCAAGAGATTCCTTTCTTAAACTCTCCTGAATCTGTCCCCTGCTCCACAGTTACTGAGCTCAGGCTCTCATCAGGTCTCATGGGGAAACATCAATGACTTGACGCTGGTCTTCCTGCCTCTGTGTAGAGTTTCCCTTCTTTTAATTATTTTTAGTGCCACTTTGTCTACAATACAAATCTGGACATCTGCCTCACCCAGGCTTGGGATAAAACCCAATCGCTCCAGCACCACTGGCCCTGGTCGCTCTTCACACTCTGTACACAGGCCCCCCGCCCCCTCCAGGCACTCTGCCCCCTGTACCTTGGAAGTTGCTGCTCCTGCTGCCTGGACTGTTCTTCCCTAGTGCTAGTGCTAACTCGCTTCAGTCATGTCCGACTCTTTGTGACCCATGGACTGAAGCCCTCCAGGCTCCTCTGTCCATGGCATTTTCCAGGCAAGAATACTGGAGTGGGTTGTCATGCACTCTTCCAGGGAATCTTCCTGACCCAGGGATCGAACCCCTGTCTCTTATGACTCCTGAATAGATGAGCTCTTTACCCCTAGCGCCACCTGGGATGCCAAGTCCTGCTCACCCCTGAAGACTCAGATCAGCTGAGGACTTGCCTAGCACTCTTCTTCCAGGGTGAACTTAGGTCTTCCAACAGGCCCCCCAGCACCCTGGGCTTCCCTTCCTCAGAGCCCCACATGCAGTCACTTACACAGCAGACCCTTTTGGGGGTCTACTGGGGCTTCCCTGGTGGCTAAAGAGCCTCTTGATGAAAGTGAAAGAGGACAGTGAAAAGTTGGCTTAAAACTCAACATTCAGAAAACTAAGATCATGGCATCCAGTCCCATCACTTCATGGCAAATAGATGGGGAAACAATGGAAACAGTGACAGACTTTATTTTTTTGGCTCCAAAATCACTGCAGATGGTGACTGGAGAAATGAAATTAAAAGACGCTTGTTCTTTGGAAGAAAAGCTATGACCAACCTAGACAGCATATTAAAAAGCAGAGATGTTACTTTGCCAACAAAGGTCCCTCTAGTCAAAGCTATGGTTTTTCCAATAGTCATGTATGGATGTGAGAGTTGGACTATAAAGAAAGCTGAGCTGAAGAATTGATGCTTTTGAACTGTGGTGTTGGAGAAGATTCTTGAGAGTCCCTTAGACTGCAAGGAGATCTAACCAGTCCAACCTAAAGGAAATCAGTCGTAAATATTCATTGGAAGGACTGATGCTGAAGCTGAAACTTCAATCCTTTGACCACCTGATGGGAAGAACTGACTCACTGGAAAAGACCCTGATGCTGGGAAAGACTGAAGGCAGGAGAAGGGGGTGACCAATGATGGGATGGTTGGATGGCATCACTGACTCTATGGACATGAGTTTGAGTAAACTCCAGGAGACAGATGGTAAAGAATCTGCCTGCAATGCAGGAGTAATAGGTTCGATCCCTGAGTCAGGAAGATCCTGTAGAGAAGGGAATGGCTTCCCACTCCAGTATTCTTGCCTGGAGAATTCCATGGGCAGAGAAGCCTGGCAGGCTAGAATCCATGGAGTTGCAAAGAGCTGGACACTAAGACAAGCGTTAGTGAGCAACCAACACTTTCAACTTATGGTCCAGCCACTGTGCTGAGTACTGGGAATTTGGTAAAGGTGACAGCCTACAAAAAGAACAATATTTTTTGGTCTATTTTCTCATAGGGTGTAAGTTTCTGGAGGACAGCATCTGCTGCTTCTTTTTTTAAAAATCTCTGTATCCCAAACGCAGGCAGGAGGAGAAGGGGATGACAGAGGATGAGATGGTTGGATGGCATCACCAATTCGATGGACATGAGTTTGAGCAAGCTCCGGGAGTTGGTGATGGACAGAGAAGCCTGGTGTGCTGCCATCCATAGGGTTGCAAAGAGTCAGACACAACTGAGCGACTAAACAACAACAATCCTAAATGCACAGCACGGGGCCACAGTTGGCAGGGAAGAGGAAGGGAAGAAACTGAGGTTGTTTAGCCTGGAGAAGAGATTCAGACAGCTGAGATCCTAGTATTCAGACATTTGAGGAGCAGTTTTACAGAAAGGGGAATAGATGTGTGTGTTTGGTGGGGGTTGGGGCCAGGGGGCAAAACAGGACCCATGGGAGAAAACGACACGTTGGCATGTCTCAGACCAACTCGAGAGGAGGGGCTACCTGACGCAACAAGCTGCCCCCTGCAGCCGACACAAGGCTCGACCCAGCCCGAGCACCTCCGGAAGCCTGTCTGGGGTCACGTGGCGAGTCACGTGGTTGGGGACTGGTCCCTCAGCTGAGTCCCCACAGCACATGCACACCTCCAGTGATGGGGCTGTGGTCGAGTAAGCTCTGTGTCTTTCCTTCAACTTTGCACTGTGTTTCGTCTTATTTTTGTATTCAGAGGCTAACAAAGGAAGGATGGGAAGTGGTGAAAGGCTTAGGTATGTACTAGTAATATAATATTGGGCAAATCAGTAATGCCCCTGGTTCAATGTATACATCTGTAAAACAGGAGTAAATAAAAATAGTACCTGATGCAAAGAGCTGACTCACTGGAAAAAACCCTGAGGCTGGGAAGGAGGAGAAGGGGGTGACCGAGGATGAGATGGCTGGACGGCATCATCGACTCAACGGACATGAGTCTGAGCAAAGTGTGGGAGACAGTGAAGGGCAGGGAAGCCTGGCGTGCTGCAGTCCATGGGGTCGCATAGAGCAGGACGCGACAGTGACTGAACAACAAAAGCTTAAACGAACATGCCTGATACAATTAATGCTTAAAGGGACAGCAATCCCACTGATCATCAAAATGACCCTGCCAAGTTCTTCTGTTTCAGAAAGAAGCTGTGGTATAAAGACACTCTGTATTAGGCCAAGGAGCTGACCTCAGGGCCAGGATTTGAGACATCTCATATAGTATTCCTTTCGGGCATTAAAAAGAAAGTTTTCTCCTTGGTTTTTCAATCATACTAAAATGATCTGACAATAAAAGGAAGTACTGTCTTCACCAAGGGAATACAAATGCTCTTTGTGAATGACATCATCTCTCCCAAAGGAATTATCTGACCAACCAGGGTAGAAGCTCAGAGCTCACACAGTCTCTAGAATAGCGCACTGCATCCTTGCCACGGGGCTCACCAGACTTAAGTATCAATCCCGAGACTTCAGAGAGGACTACGGTGCTACACCCCCGTCACCGTCTCAACAACCCTGCCAAATGCTGAGAACGCGGGGTGCTCAGGCGCCTGACCAAAACGACCCCCTAGGCCTTACAACTCTCTGACCTCCGCACACCAAATGACCTTTACCTTCATTCTAGCCACTCATTCACCTGGATCCTTGCAATTGGCACTTCCCAGTGTTTGAAGCAAGAGACCCTGCAATTTTGATCATGAAACTTCCTAACTGTCGATTTCGTTCACTTCCTTATTTCTACTGGGTTGGCCAAAAAGTTCATTTGGGTTTTTCCATAACATCTTACAGAAAAATCTGAATAATCTTTTTGGCCAACCCTATCACTTCATGGCAAACAGATGGGGAAAGAATGGAAACAGTGACAGAGTTTATTTTCCCAGGCTCCAAAATTATTGCAGACGGTGACTGCAGCCATGAAATTAAAAGATACCTGCTCCTTGGAAGAAAAGCTATGATAAACCTAGACAGCATCTTAAAAAGCAGAGACATCACTTAGCCAACAAGGGTCCGTATAGTCAGTTATAGCTTTTCCACTAGTCATGGACAGATGTAAGAGTTGGACCATAAAGAAGGCTGAGCGCCTAAGAATTCATGCTTTAGAATTGTGATGCTAGAGAAGACTCTTGAGAGTCCCTTGGACAGCAAGGAGATCCAACCAGTCCATCCTAAAGGAAATCAACTCTGAATATTCACTGGAAGGACTAATGCTGAAGCTCCAATACTTTGGTTACCTGATGAGAAGAGCTGACTCACTGGAAAAGACCCTGATGCTGGGAAAGACTGAGGGCAGCAGGAGAAGGGGGTGACAGAGGATGAGATGGTGGGGTGGTATCACTGACTCAATGGACATGAGTCTGAGCAAACTCTGGGAGATGGCGAAAGACAGGGAAGCCTGGTGTGCCGCAGTCCATGTGTTCGCAATGAGTTGGACACAACTGAGTGACTGAGCAACAAAATACTAATGATGCTTTTCAACCTCACGGAGTCTGACATTCCCTGAAGCCCTCCCTAATATCTCAGGCCACTAGCTCCCTCCTGGTGATACTTCACCGTCGCCGACCCCCTGCCACCTCTCCCCCTGGTTTATCCGCCCCTCCTGCTTTGCTAGAGGCATCCGGAATGATCCATCCAACCATCAAATTTCTCTGTTCCTGGGCTGCCAAGCTGTGCTGCAGAAAGTTGACTTGTGTCAACCGGCACCATGACAAATTTATCAGGCAGGCTCTCCCTGGCTCCTCAACCTTTAAATTTTTTTTTTTATTTTCCCATTTGTTCCTGGTCGGATCCCTCCTGGATTTCCCCCTCTCCTCAAGCTTCTCCATCCTGTCACAACGCGCTCCCTCACTCTCAGCAGATGACCTGCCAACTCACTGCCTTTGGGATTTCCTTTTGAGTTCTTTCTTTTAAAGATTCAGAAGTCCATGCCTCTTAAAAGCGACCCGGGGCAGGAGTGACAAGCACAAAACACAGCCCCTGAAGAATCATCAAGCCAGCCAGTCAGGCAGAGTGGAAACAGAGCCTCCTCTGGACAGACAAAGTGGGCGTGGGGGTGTCGGCTGGGAACAAGTCCGCAGCTCTCCTTGCCTCTCCTCTCCCACCGAATGCGTTCTGCAGAGTTTTTGATTTTGCCCTTGTCACTTCCATTCTCCGTCAGCTCGTTGGTGCCATATGAGGCTGAGTGCCATCCTAAGGTGGATGGAAAGCTGATGACAGCCGGCGGGTGAGCCCCTGCCCTGGGGCAGGTGGTTTATAATCCAGATTACCCGGGGCTGCCTCCGAATGAGGAGGGACAGAACAGTAATCATTCCGGGGAGATTTGCGTTGTGAGTGTGTGTGTATATTCACTGAAGAGTCATCCCCGGATTTGGAAAATACCTGTCCAAGGTAGCAAACAAGAGGCTAGCATGTTACCGCAACTCCTGGCCACGGTGGCCAAGCTCCTTGGTGACCCAGCCCAGCTCGCTCCCCCAGGCTTGTCCCCTGACTCTCTCCCTTGCCCCTTGTGTTACGCGTGATGAACCTCTTTTACTTCCTCGGGTAGACTCCTCCCTCTCACCTCTGGGCCTTCACATCCTCCCCTCGATGACAGCTTGAACAACTGGGCAGGTCCGGTGCCCCTCCTATGTGCTCCCATAGCAGAGCCCCCTGAACCCACCTGATCACATTCACTCCACGGGCGCTGCTGGTTTGCCTGTTCTCTTTCTACAATGTAAGCCCATGAGGGTGTAGAGATCATGTCTTGCTCTTTACCATATCCTCAAAACCTAGGATCCACCTATGCCAACGTCTCGAGACTGAGCCCTGAGAATCAAGGGTTTTGGAGGCTAAGGGAAGACTAACATCAGTGCATAGAAGGGGAAAGAAAGCCGCAGAGAAAATAACGCTGAAAGAGGGAACCAGTCTAGACCAGAAGACCCAGAGTTGACTGCTGCCTGGTTTCCCAGTGCAATGGCTCCAACTTTCAGCTCAGGGTCTTGGATAAAGAGGCCCGTGTCTCTGATGAAGCAGAAGAAACAGGTAGGAGGTTGGCCCTTTAAGACTTAGAGGATCTGCTGGCCAAGGCCGATGAGGGAACGCAGGCTCCTCTGTGTAGAGGGTTCACGTATTCCAGCTCCTTGCGGGTATCAATGAGCCTCTCTCCTAGTGCTCTTTGGGATGGGAGTTGGGTGCTGGTCTGGTCTGCACCTTCAGCATGCTCTCCAGGCTCTTGGCCCCTATCTCCTGCTCTTTGATCTTATGACTGACCCTTGCCTGTCTTAGCCCACCTGGGACCTTCCTCCCAACCACATTTCACCAGGCCAACTCCATCCAAGTCTGTATCCAACCAGGCACTCAAACCAGCTGGAACAACCTGACTTCACCAACCAGGCACCAAACAAAGCACTGGACTCTGTGGCAGGAAGAGAAAGTGGGGAAGTGATGCAGAAAGGGTGCCCCATGGAGGCTGCAGAGCTGAATCGAGCGAAGCATACTGCCACAGATTTGCTTGTCTCATTCCAGGCAAAATGCCCAACTGGCACTGTTTTCAGAGGAATTAAGCTGCTTTTGACTTAGACTGAGGATAATCACAAGTTCCTGGAGGATAACGCTGAGAAGGGAACTGTCAGAAGAGACATTTGATCACACTTAGACCTGGTGGAGGAACGGCCATGGGCTGCTGGTTATCTTGCCATCCAGCTGTTTGGCACAACCCCCTGCATACACTTCCTCTAATAGTACTTCTCATCGGGGTCTATACATCAGAATCCACAGGGGAGCTTTTCAAATATACGGAGGTGCAAGAACCATCCCAGATCATAACCTGAATTTCTGGGGCCTAGGACTGGGGGCCTGGGCATCTTTATCTTTGAAAAGCTCCCCTAACCCTATACTCTAATCTGAGCCCTAACCCAGGTGACTCTGAGGCATTCCCTGTTGCCATAAACCATAGCCAGGTCTCTCCTCCTGTCTAAGTCAGTGTGTCTGCCTGAGACCATTACTAGAGAGCAGGGCACACACATCTATAATTCTCTCTTCTCAGAAGCCACCCTAATGCCATTTCCAACAGAATGCCCATGGAAGAGCTTGTGCCCCAGCTGGCATGTTTAGAAACACTACCATCCCCACCCTGTGGGGCAATAGCCTTGGCCAATGTGCTCATGACGGCAGAGGGAACTGATGGAGGCATTTGGTGCCCATCCTCCAGGAAATCACCCTTCCTCAGCGGCCCCGCAAGCTGGGGAACTAGGGTGAGGTGGCTCAGAACTGATTACTGACTGGAGTATGCAGGAATATTTTCATTCTCCTTTAGAAGAAAAAGCCCTTCATACACTGTATGGATAAGAACCTGTAGCCCTCCACTGCATTTATTTCTGGAGTGCAGTGTTCACTGTATGCTCAAAACTGAAATGAAGGTGACCAACACAGCTGAGCACCGAAGAATTGACGCTTTTGAACTGTGGTGTTGGAGAAGACTCTTGAGAGTCCCTTGGACTGCAAGGAGATCCAACCAGTCCATTCTGAAGATCAGCCCTGGGATTTCTTTGGAAGGAATGATGCTAAAGCTGAAACTCCAGTACTTTGGCCACCTCATGTGAAGAGTTGACTCATTGGAAAAGACTCTGATGCTGGGAGGGATTGGGGGCAGGAGGAGAAGGGGACTACAGAGGATGAGATGGCTGGATGGCATCGCTGACTCGATGGACGTGAGTCTGAGTGAACTCCAGGAGTTGGTGATGGACAGGGAGGCCTGGCGTGCTGCGATTCATGGGGTCGCAAAGAGTCGGACACGACCGCGCGACTGAACTGAACTGAACTGAACACAGGCTTGCTAAGTGGATAACACTGGAGACTGTCTTCCCCTTGGGCTCTCTGCCTATGTGGGTGGCTGGCCTGCTAAGGGAGGAGGGGTGGGGTATCTTGGTGTTTGGAAGATTCCTCAGTGGCCATACGGCTCCACTCACTGAGAACTGAGAAGGAAACATTTTCCTTTTATTTTTTTTTTTACTGCACGATATTTGCTTTACAATATTGTTCTGGTTTTGCCCATATACCACCACGAATCAGTCACAGGTATACCTATGTTCCCTCCCTCTTGAACCTCCCTCGCACCTCCCAACCCTAACCCACCACTCCCAGCACAGGGGTGAGCTCCCTGTGCCACACAGCAGCCCCCCACTGGCGGGTTGTTTTATGTATGGTAACGTAGATGTTTCCACGCTACTCCCCCACTGCATCCCTCTCTCTCGCTCCACACCGTGTCCACAAATCTGTTCTCTATGTTTGCGTCTCCACCGCTGCCAGAAGGAAACATTTTTAAGAACCAAGCTCTGAACCACCACCCTAAGTTTATGATTTCCATCATGGCCCATTGCCTGCCTTTATCTCACAATAACATTTTTTGTTCATCGTTGCTAGAAAAGCATGTTTTAGGACACCTAAATTCCTTAAAACTAAAATACTGTGTCATTTCTAAATAGGAAATTGTCTTCCAAAGCATTCCTGGAAGGGGCCTGCCAACTTGTGTCCCATTGCTGGCAGCTAAGTTTAAGATATTTTGGGTATGGAGAATGGTCCTTAATATCTAGGTGGACCCAAGGGGGCAGGGTATAGGTCAAATGATCACCACTTCCCCTAGCCTCTTGCTGGGTGCCGAATCTCAGGCTATAGAGACAGCATGGGAAGAACAGTCAAGACTTTGGATCAAGTGGGTTTTTATGGGTTCTGTGGAAGGACTGCTGGCCTCCTGAAGGAAGGGAGAACCACGTGGTGAAAAGGAACTGGACTTGGAGTCAGAAAGCCTGGACCCATCACTGGCTGACAGAGTGTCACTGCACAAACACTTCATGCGAAGGACACTTCACTTCACGTCAGTGTCCTCAAGTGTGAAATATCTGCCCTCCCCGTGTGAAGGTTTGTTGGAAGAATCAAATAAAATTCGAAGTGTATATATGCTCTCTATAAATTCTAAGAGAAAGTGTTTGTTAGTCGCTCAGTAGTGCCTGACTCTTTGTGACCCCACAGACTATAACCCTCCAGACTCCTCTGTCCATGGAGTGCTCCAGGCAAGAATACAGGAACGGGTTGCCATGCCCTTTTCCAGGGGATCTTCCAGACCCAGGAATCAAACCCGGGTCTCCTGCATTGCAGGCAGATTCTTTAACAACTGAGCCACCAGGGAAGCCCCTAAAGTGATGATATAATTTGAGAAATGCCAGGTTTTCCTCTGAGGACCTGGCCTATCCAGCAGTCCGCTCCTGATTCTCTCCCACATCCCTCAGCCCCTGGGATGGAGCCAGCATCGTTGGCTCTTCCCAGAGGCAGACATCTCTTCTCTGTTTCACAGGAGCTCCACTTTGGCTCTGGTGCCATTAGACTAAACAGCCTTGCCCCCTCCTCCAAGTCCCGCCCCTCCCCCCACACCCCTCATCCTTCAGAGATTTCCCGGGTTCACCATCATGCTCTCCATCACAAACCCCATCAAAAGTCACCCAGATGGTCCTTCCAACAACTTGGCCTCTCAGCTTCTGAACCACCTCACTGCTAGTTTACTTCTACCACCTGGTAAAGAATCTGTGTGCAATGCAGGAGGCCTGGGTTCGATTCCTGGGCTGGGAAGATCCCCTGGAGCAGGGAATGGCTCCTCTAGCCTCAAACCTCCGATACCTTCTCCAACTTTTTCACCTTCAGCTGAAGCCTTATGACTTTGCTAAGAAAAAGGATGCAATGAGAAGGGAATTGAATCCACCCCACCCCCCTGCATCTGAGCCAAGACCAATCCCTCCATGTGTGAGCTGGACCCCAAACCCTCCTGCCATCATGCTGCTAGTTTTTTTTCCATTCAAAGAAAGGCAGACTCTTAGGACCCTCCCTCCTCCTCTAGCTGGCCCCTCATTTCTCTCCTTCCCTTAAAACTCCTTCAAAGAGAGGTCTGGACTTGCTGTCTACAATATCTTTCCTTCCTATTCTCTCTTGGAACCCACACCAATCAAGGGGTTGCCCCCACCTCTCCACTGAAATGTTTCCTCCAAGGGTGGTGACCTTCCTGTTCCTAAATCCCACGGCCGCTTCTCAGCGGGTCAGGTGTGCATTTGCCGTGTTAGATCCCGCTTTTCCTTGGGCTGCGACATGCCGCTCACCTGGTTTCCCTCCCATTTTCCAGCAGTTGCTTGTCAGTCTCTTTATTCTCCCCTCCAGCCTCTAAATGTTACGATGCTCAAGTTCACAGGCAAAGCTACAGTCTGCTCAAAGAAGGGTTCGAGGGCGTGGGAAGCCCCCGTTACAGCTCTCCCTTGTCCTCCCACTGTGTACTCATCACCTCGGCTCTCACTTGCTGCAGCAAAACCTTTTCTCCAGTAGCTTTGCTGGTGTGACCTGAGGATGAAGGAGAGTGAACCCTGGTGGCACAGGTGGTAAAACAGACCAAGGGCAAGGGCAGCGGCCACTGTTAGACTTGGTGTTTAGGCTGAGCGCTTCAGAACGTGGTTGCCAGCCATCGGCTTTGCAACCTCCACTGAACAACCTTCCCCGGAGGTCAGTGTTGCTTCTTGAACAGGCTGGCTAACAGAGTCCAAAAGGACATGAGAGAATGGGAGAATCAGATGGGTTTTTGCAAGCTTTGTTTTTGGAACGAAGATGCTAAACTGCCTTATTAAGAAATTGAATACGAAGATGGATGTGACTACCATGAAGAGGAGAATCAAAGGTTCATTTTATTTGTTATTTTCCCTTTGTGTGTGTGTGTGTGTGTGTGTGTGTGGGTGTAAGGGTACCAGACAGGCTTCCCATTTAAGGACTGAAAAGGATTTGCATTAGGACACTGAAGAAAAAAAAACAACACCACCACACAACAAACTCTTCTCAGCATCACAGGGAAAAAGGCCTTCTTCCTGGAAAATGGGAAAGGCACTAGTCCGGGTGAGGGCGGAGGGACCTACTCCCCCAGGGGCCTGAGTTTCCAGATCCAGTGGCGTCAGGCTGCCTCCTGCCCCGGGGAGGGGCCTTCTCCTTTCAAGGCTGGGCTTCGCCTGACTCACAGTTCGAAAAGCCCCTACCTCCACTCAGCCAGCAATGCCAGAAAAACATCTGCTACCCCTAACCCTCCACTTCCCCAAAGAAATGATTAAAAAGTTAAAGAAACACTTCCATATGGAAGAATCCACTCCCAACAGGTCACCACAGAGATACTTCAAACACAATAAAACAGGAAGGACTAAAAAAAAAAAAGGCAGAGAAGTTCACAGAACCCACACAATCTTTTATATATGGGGCGGGGGTGGGGGTGGGGGAAGCCACCCTGTAACTTTACACAGTTCAGAACACCATTTGGCAGTTAAGTATGTCCTTAATCTGCTCGATTTGCTCATTACAGTAAAAGGTTAGAAGAATTCGAGAGTGGTGGCCAAAAATACTGCCATAATCTCTATTCCTAGAGTAAACTCACAAAGTGAATTAACTTCTTCAACTGAAATATTTCAAAGTTGAAAGTCCCACCTCCCCCTACCTAAAGATTGTCCACAGGGAAGACAGGGTCACTTAAAATCAGAAGCACTTGAGTGGGTGTACGGTTATCCATCCAACGAACATTTATTGGACATCTAAACACAAGAAGGTCCGGGACCAGTCACTGGGATACAAAATGAAGCGTGACATTCAACCTACCTTTGAGGTGATTACACCACGGAAGGGACGCTGTGGTTTTCAAGCCAGAACTCAGAGCTTCCACAGGAGAAGGGACTGAATGGAAGCAGCGGGGAGAGAAACACGGCCCTGGCTTGAAGTCACAGATCCAGGATCTAGCTGTTCATAAACCTTGGCCCTGCCAAAGCTGTGTGTCATCCGACGAGGCCCCCACTGAGCCCCGGCCTCCTCAATGGTAAAATGAGGAGGGAACCAGCTTCCTTGCAGGGATAATACAATGCGTAACAGAAATATACACAGGCACGCCACTAATGGTTGAAACCAGAGAGACTTTTTCCATCTCGAAAGCCCTGTGACATGCTGAAAGGCTTCGACTAAGAGCCTTGGGTTTCTTTAAGGCCAGAGGAGAAGGAGCAGACAGAAAATGATCTCCAAGGAGTGAAAGAAAAAGAGAAAAAGGAAAAAAAAATAACACTACCAAAAGAAAAAAAAAAAAAAAAAAGAAAAATCCCACCAATACTTAGTTTAGGTGGACTAGAAATAGTGATTTTCTTTGGAGAGGGAAAAAAAAAAAACAGAGGCAGTTCACACAGAGCTTGGCAAACCCAAGGCCGAGGGAAGCCCATCAGGAGCTTGGCAGAATGGTGACCGGGCACTTTGTTGCTCGAGGGGTAGACTGGGCCTCCCTTCCAGGAGGCTGAAGGCTGACTTCTTTGGCTACCTCCCTTGGGCCTTAAATTGCTTCCTGAGGCAAGGACCTAGCTAATGGTTTATTTACAACAGGAAGAAGCAATTACCTTGGAGAACACGGAGTCATCTACCCCACTACTAGCCAGGAACACGGGCACTCTCCACCAATAACCCCAAAGATACACGGAGCAGCGACTGCCCCATTTAAAGACCCGGCCCCCGCTCTCCTCTCCACACTGCCCTGGGAGGTGACTGCGAATCAAGCAGGAGAAAGAGAGCCTGGCCAGACACACCAGGCCTTGAGTTGGGAAGGTATAAAGTCATTTTTGTGTGATGCTGGGCCTTTTTGGTGAGACCCCATCATGTCTGGGGGAAAAGCCACAACACATTCATGCACCAAATCTAGCTCTCCCCAAAGAATGCCATTGGTCATGCTAAAACAGGGCTTCCCTGGTGGCTTGGCGGTAAAGGAGCTGCTTGCAATGCAGGAGATGTGGGTTCTATTCCCGGGTTGGGAAGATCCCCTGGAGGAGGGCATGGCAACCCACTCCAAAATTCTTGCCTGCAAACTTCCATGGACAGGGGAGCCTGGAGGGCCATAGTCCACGGGAGTCACAAAAAGTCGGACACGACTGAGCACACACACACACACACACAGAGACACAGACACACTATGTTGAAACAAACAAAAGATCCTTGTGGATAAGTGGAACCGAGCATTAGGACAAAATCCTCAGGACTGGGAGTGCGGGGAAGCCAGGCTTGGAATGAGCACACTGTACCTTGAAACTAGAAAGTCAGATGCCCCATTAGGGAAAAATCGACAGGAGTGCCACCAGGGGAGCTGGGCTGGGGGTGAGACTAGGTAGGCAAGGTTTCTAGAAAGCCCCAGAGAGAGAACAGGAGGAAAGCTGGGAGCTCTCTATGGGAGGAGGCTGACAAAGACAATGGGAAAGAAGCCTAAGGGAATGCAGGCTGTCTGTTCTGATATTTAATATCTGAGAACGAAAGGCAGGAGAGGTGCAAAAAGCTTAATAGTATTTGTAGTTCAAATTAAAGTGTTCAAAGCCCCGTTATAGAGCAGGGTAATGTATGCAATGACATCTGGGACTGTAATCAGCAAAGCGCTTTCAAGAGCTGCCAAAGCAAACAGCCAAATAACAAATCCACTTTACAGATCATCAATCTGGTCCCGGACTTGCCAAGGTAAATAGTACAAGGCTGAAGTTTGCTTTGCAAACCAGGGAGCTGAGAGTTTAGTGAGGCCTCAATCCAGAGCAGCACCGTTGGGCAGCACCTCTGGAGCTTTGCTCGCGTCAGGGGAGTCCGACGAGGCCGGAATCTGAGGAGAAGGCAGGCGGGGGGCCACCAGAGCCCCCTTCAGTCTGCAGGCCGCCAGGGCTGCCAAGCCGGGCTGTGCCCGCTTAGGTGCCCACTCTCCAGCCCAGAGTCGGGCCAGGCTAAAGTCTGTAGACTTTTAAGAATAAAATCCAGCCTAGAGTTGTTTTTTTTCTCCCTTTTTCCTAGTCACTGTGAAGGGCCATGAATTCCCAACACGAGAAAGGTGTCTCTCAGAAGCCAGGCAGTCTCTGCAGGAGGCGCAGCCCTGGGCAGGAGACAGGGGGCACGCGCTCCAGCTCACAGGTGCCCAGACTCCTTGCTGCTTCTGAGTCTGCAGCGGCCCTGAAGGATGGCAGGGGTTGTGTCCTGTGGGCACTGCTCAGTCTTAGAGAACAGGGGAAAGGGGGCTGGCCTCGCCTTCATTTCCACACCCAGCTGGCCTCAGCAGCCTGGAAACACAGCCGCTATGCTCCTTTCTCTTCCACCCAAAACTGTCTTGATGCAATCTGCCTTAGTCCCTGAAGGGCAAGAGAAGGGACATTTGTAATTCCATATTTATTTATGTGATTCTTTGTTTAATGTCTTTCCCCTCCTAGACTGGGCTAATGACTTCCTAATTGCCTAGGTCTCTGCATGAAAGTATCCCCAGGGCCCCCTGCACAGTCCAGTCCATATGTGTGCTCAGTCAGACTCTCCGCAATCCCATGGGCTGTAGCCCTCTAGGCTCCTCTGTCCATGGGATTTTCTCCAGCAAGAACACCGGAGTGGGTTGCCATTTCCTCCTCCAGGGGATTTTCCCCACCCAGCGATTGAACCTGCGTCTCCTGCATTGCAGATAAGATTCTTCACCGCTGAGCCACTGGGGAACTTGAAAAGTACAGATCATCGGGATGTATCTAGTCCATAGGAGGCCCTCAATAAATATTTGGTAGCACTAAAGGCAGATGACCAACAACTACCAAGCACTGAGCACCTCGTCTGGGCAACTCATCTAAAGACAGTTTAATCCTTAACGAGAACTATATGAGCTATTACTACTATCCCACTTTCCAGATGAGAAAACTGAGGTCTATTAAGCAAAACAACCATTTAAATAAATTTCCCTCAATGTGTAACATTAATTACTTGGCGATAGGAACTCTGCTGGTAGGGATACAGCTGCTTAGATGGCCCCTATGCCTTGTGTCTCTGCATTTCTCCTAGTGTGGGGTTCAGAGAAGCAGTGAGGAAAGTATCTGTTGAATGACTAGCAAAGAAGAGTAGAGTCCGCTCTGCTTACATCTTGTTCTGGTTTTTTTGCAAGATCGCATGAAAAACCTTGAACAAACTTTTTCTGGGCTACTCAATACCACTCTAAATTGTCGTTCAGTCACTAAGTCAAGTCTGACTCTTCAGGGACCCCATGGACTGCAGCCTGCCAGGCTCCTCTGTCCATGGGATTTCCCAGGCAAGAATACTGGAGTGGGTTGCCATTTCCGTCTCCAGGGGATCTTCCTGACCCAGGGATCAAACCGGCACCTCCTGCATTGGCAGGCGGATTCTTTACTGCTGAGCCAGGAAGCCCCACTATGCTAAAGACATGGGGCAAAAACAGCTGATTTGGGTGACAGGGGATGAAGGAGAGACCGTTCCGAAAAGCCAAGTGCCTTGACTGAGGACACATGGTAAGTCAGCCCTGGAAAGCAGGACTCAGCCACGAGGCTGGAGGGAACGTCCCTGCCCCACCTGAGAGGAATCCGCTGCCCTGAACTTACAGGGTTTTCATGGAAACAGACTTGACTGAAGGAAGGTTTGCCTAGATTGACTTACTGAGAAGAAGAAATGGGCTGAAAAGATACAAGGCTACAAGAGGCGGGCAGTGATGAGTCTGAGGGAGAATGCCTCGACCTTCGAGGACCTTCTGTGGTAAGAAGAGCGCCGGTGCCATCAGAGCTTCATTCTTGAGGCCGAGGTCCAGAATCGGGTGAGGCATTTACTGGGCACTAGTGAATGCTACTTGCTGCTACAATAAGTCATCCCTGTGACACTCATGCTTCCAAAAAGGACAATTCAATAATCTCTCTGGCCCTTCTGCTATGATTTATCACGTGCAAGGCACTGGCTTGATGCTTGAATACACTCTGTATTATCCTTACGCTAAAACTCTGTAACATGGGCTTTATCATTCTGCTTTATAGATAAGGAAATTGAGGCTCAGAGAAGCTACAGAAGGTGCCCAAGGTCATCCAGCTCATTCTTGTCTCCCACATGCCTTTCCCTGACTTCCAAGGAAGGATGCCCATGTTCGCCATCCCTCAACAGCTCTCAGTGGACACAGCCTTGACAGGAGCTGAGAAATCCTTTGTCCATGTTCCCACCGCGTCATGATCATCTGTTTACACATCTGTCTGCCTTGCTAGACTATGAGCATCTGAAGGGTGGTGAGATTGTGTCTGATTACCTTTCGGAATCTCTAGGGCTTCAGGGCCCTAGAATCTGAATCTTGAGGACTCATCAACTTACATGTTGAATTTTTATAGAGGAACAAATTGATAAGTGTGAGCATGCATGCTGACCTCATATCTCAATCAGGGAAACCAAGGACCGGAAAGGTTCAGGAACTCAATAAAGTTGTATAGCTATTCTAGTGGGCATAAAAGGGGCTCCTGGGCTTGGGGAGGAAGTAAGAGCTGGCATGACGGTGTGGTATGCATGGGATTGGTGAGGGTTGGGGGCAGCAGGGTGTGGGCTGAGAGGCCCACCTGGCTCACAAAATACCTCCATTTTGACCAGGGTCTGGCTTGAGGTCACAGACAACTACTATTGCCTGATGAGAATGGGTACCCTCTGAAGACTACAGGTCATGTACAAACCCCTCTGAAGATAGAGCTTTTTCTGTCCTCAGAGCAGCAGTGGCTGACAGAATTTTTGAGGGTCCCTGGGCAGTGACTGTGCTTGTTCTTCTCACAAGGATTTCATCTTTCTGCTTAAACGGGCTTCTCTCCTGGCCCAGAGGCCAACCAAGGTCCAGAGATTGTCCTGAGGCATCACCAGGAAGACAGGAAGAGTCTTGTAAAAGCACCTTGATGAGGCTAACACAGAAGGGCTTGAGGAGACCCTAGGCAGCAGCCTGCAGTTTGGGGGAGGATAGAATCCTAGAAAAGAGCTCTGAATCTGGAGTTAAGAGGCCAGGATTTGGTCCTGGCCCTGCCTCTTACCAAGCAACAAGACTTCTCTGTAGTTCGAGGACACAATTCCTACTTCAGAGGGTGGCTGTAGGGAGTAATAAAGGTATTGACTCTGAAAGAACTTTGTAAAACTGTAGCATGCCTTTCACATGAAGTTTCTTCTTCTACTGTCAAATGGTTCCCCTTTCTTCAATCTGCAACCATGAACTCTACCCAACACAAATATAAACCCCGCCCTGTCACAATGCACAAGGGTTCCATCCTGCTGGGGAAGGAAGCAGATTTCTAGGACGGTGAAGGGAGCTGAGAAGAGGAGGCTGGTAGTCAGAGCAGGGAGCTCGAGGCCTAGAGGGCTCCCGACGTGAGGGCCACACGGAGCGGCTAGTAGCCCGGTACGCTGCAGGCCCGTCGTCCTGGTGAGACTCCGCTCCAGGCGGTCACCAGTCAGTATCTGTTCAAAGAACCGCTTCTTCTCACACCCCACTCGACTCCAAAGAGAAGCCCATCTAGGTTCCTCTTCACAGAGCCTTTCCAGAAAGAGGAGGCCTCACAGGGGCTGCCCTCTTCAGAGAGCCGGCTAGTGGCCCAGGTCCAGGGCCCGGCGGGCTGGGCGTCAACTCACCGCATTTGTCTGAGGCAGCCTCACCCTCTCATGGGAGGTCGAGACACACATGCCAAACCAGACACACATATGGAGAAGATTAGCCTGACCGACGTGCAAACGAGGCAGACCGGCACAGGAGGGTCCATGGAAACAGCTGGCTTGGTACAAACCAAAAAAAAAAAAAGTACACCACCCAAGCCCATGGTGGGCTAAGTTATGGGCAGATAAAGCTCTTGTCGGCCCTGGTGATGGGCTGAGGGTTCAGAAGGGGAGTCGCTTCGGGTCAATAAACATAGGCTGTACAGAAATGACAAGCTCACGTGGGACAAGCCCACGTGGGACAGAAATGACAGACATGGCGCTGAAATGTGCTCCTTGTTCATGGGTTTCTTGACAGGAATCCCCTTCCATTTTCCTTGAGGAGTGGGATGTAAGAAGGGTTGTATTATTTGGACCGTTCCTTTTTGCCAAGGTGGGCAGTCAGGGCATTCTAGAATAGAAGGGGAGGGGCCGCTCAACACTTTCCAACCTGTCCCCAGCCCCAGGAAATTCCAGAAGCTCCAGTGTTCGCTGTCAGAAAGTGACCCAGAGAAGAGGACATTCTGGTAACCAAACAAGCCAGTGGGATCGTCAAACACCTTTAGAAAGAGGCAATTTCTCTATCAGCAGGAACCTTTGAAAACTCCCTAAAGAGCCCACCTCTCACGTCCAGCCTTCACTATCTCCACCCCTTTGTCCTGGTTGTTCTAGGGGCTGCTGTTGCTCCATGGATATTTCTCTTGCGTTTCAGAAAGTCTGGAAGCTCCTGGAAGGCAGGATAAAGTCTTACAGGCTTCTCTCACCTCTACCACACCCAGCACTTGTAGGAGGCTGTCAACGACAAACACACGTGGAAAACCTACTCTGTGCCTGGCACCGTGGCTTCAGGGACCATCGGGGAGATGGCAGAATTGTTTCAGCCGTGACTGTAGCAGGTCAAAGCTATCGGAGACCGCTCAGCACCAGCTGCAGATCTTGCAAATGAGGAAACTGAGGTCCAGAAAGGGAATGTTAGGTGTCCTCTGGGTACTCATCAGCTTGTGTTACTGATGACTGACCAGGCAGGCTGGGGGACTCTCTTTGGGGCTGACTTTTGAGAAGCTGTAGGGTCATCGGTTCAGCCAACTGGCCACAGATTCATGCCTCTGCCCTCCCCCCCCCACCCCCGCCCCCGCCACCCATAACACCTTCTGCTGAGGGGAACAGCTTGCTGCCTATTCGATTAAGGTGTGCCTTTGGGAGCCGAGGACAATTCAGGAATGAATACTGCTCACGGGACATTCCCCCCAACTTGTGAAAAGAAGCTAGAAATTTCAGGAACTTCCTCCATTGAACTGAAGGCTTTGCAACTGGGAAGAGACCTCGGGCATCCAGACCTAATTCTGTACTGCACTTCTTTGTTTCCCTGGCAATTTCTGCCCCTCAACAGTAAGTTGCTTCAGGGCAGAGGCAGGATCTTATTCACTCTCTCCACTAGGCATCTCCAGGGCCCAATGATGGTTGATTACAGGAGATTGTCAAGAAATGCTCATCAAACCAACATTCTGAACTTGATAACAGGGAGCAGCCTCCTAAAAGAGTTGGCACTTGAGCACGGTCTTGCAGGACCCTGGTGGCTCAGTGGCCAAGAACTTGCCTGCCAATGCAGGAGATGTGGGTTCGATCCCTGGGTTGGGAAGATCCCCTGGAGAAAGGCATGACAACCCGCTCCAGTAATTCTTGCTTGGGAAAACCCACAGACAGAGGAGCCTGGTGGGCTACGGTTCACGGGGTCGCAAAAGAGTGGGATTTGACTAAATGATGACGACAACAACTTGCAGGATCCACAAGCAAGTGTGGCTGAGTCACACAGCTGAGCCCCGAGGAAGAGAAAGTAGGAGTGAAGAGATCTTCCTGATCACCACCCAGTAGGCACTCCTGGCCCCTCACTTCTTATAAAAAATCTTCACTCTCATTTCCAATTAGAAAAGTCATACATGTTTTTACTGCAAAATATATATACATAAAACCTCATAAAAGTGAAAATTCTTTAACTTCTCCAGATAACTACTATTAACATAGTTTTGGTTTCTTTGCTAGCAATAAAATGATATTACACACACTGCTTTTCAACTGCTTTTTGTAAAGTCTAACAGTGTTCTTCTTCATACCTACCTGCTATTGCTATGATATGTGCACACTCAAATTTACTGCTACCCACGCGTATATTGATCGACAGCTGTGTTACTTATTAATAGATTTTCTTTGCTATTACAACGGCACTTTTTCCTGTACCTTAGTAATTTTACTGATATTTTTATAGGATAAATTCCTAGAAGATAAATGGCTAGGTCAAAACGACTGAACTGTTAATATGTATATGGTTACCACCAAACTGCCTTCCAGAAAGGGTGACCCAGCTTTACATGCCACTGCCAGGGTCTGAACAAGCACCGCAAGCAGAAAGTAGAGTCAGTGCCTCCTGCTGAACTGCTGTCAACGGATCTGTGGCCCTCGCCTCCACCTGAGTTCCTGGGTCAGTTCCCTCATTCTCTATGGGCTCCGCTGCCTCATCGCTACACCCTGCACACTTGGCTGTCATCTAACTCTCAACACAGTCTCATCGCACTTCTCCAAAATCATGAATATTTACATTTATTATATTAATTTGTAAATGTCTCCCAGCCTCTCCAAATATATCTGGGCCTGCCTCAAGGGAGAGAAGACCTCTATTTCCACTCTTTATCATCTCCCAATCTCTCTCCCCATCCTTCTCCAAAGTAACACCAAGCCCAAACATCTCTTCTGTGCTGAAGACCCATAGATTCCACTCCCCACAAGTGGAGTCCACATCTTGACATCTCCATAAAAGCTCAAGTCGGAGCTGACTTCTCCACGTGACTGGCGACTTTCAGTGAATGAAAACTGGGGAGCATCCTTAACATCTTTTCTTCTCTCACTCATACTGATTCGATCACAAAGTCCTCTGACTGTATGTCCTAAATATTACTGCTGTCTGCCTGCTTCATTTTGTTACTGAGACCAGCCTAATCCATCCCATCACCTCCTACTGGACTCCTGTAGAAGTCGGTTTTCCAGCGTGATCTTTTCAAAACTCATACATGATCCTATCACTTTCTGATGAAAATATATTTCCTGTTGCCATGGGGTCGCAAAGAGTCAGACACGACTGAGCGACTTCCACTTTCACTTTTAGGAGGAGACTCAAATCCTTCCGGTGAGCAGCTAGACCCCACAGCCTTACCCATGCTATTTTCCGCCCTCTCCTCCCTTGAACACTGAGCTATAGCCACACAGGACCTCTTTCTTTCTTTTTCAAGTTAATTTGTATTTGAGTGGAGTTTATTTATACTGTTGTGTTAGTTTCTGCTGTACAACAAAGTGATTCAGTTATACATAGGCACTCTTTTTAGATTCTTTTCCCATATAAGTCACTACCGAGTGCTGAGCGGAATTCTCTGTGCTACACAGGAAGTCCTCATTAGTAATCTATTTAATATATAATAGCGTGAATATGTCAATTTCAGTCTCCCAACTTATTCCTGCCCCCCGCCTTCTCCCTTGGAAACCCTGTTTGTTTTCTATATCCACACAGGCCCTCTTTCACCTTGACCACTCCCCTCACCTCTTATACCCCTGCCCTCTTGGCTGACTTAACTCACCTCCCCCTAGGGCTTAGCCTCAATGTGACTTCTCAGGAAAATCTCTCCCCAAATAGCTCTTTCAGATGCTCTCCGACCACGTGGAATGCCTCCTTCGTAAGACTTCACACAATTTGTAATCATGTTTATTTGGGAGTCTATTTGATTAATGTCTTTTTCCCTCCCTAGACCATAGACTTCACAAGCCCCATTGTGTCCAAGCTCAGTGCATTTGACAGCACACACAGCGGCATTGAAGAGCCATTTGATGGATGATGAACTAATGAATGGCGGGTGCTCAGGCACATTTGACAACACGATTTCTCAATTCTTTTCTGTCAAGGTCTCCTCACTGGCTATTTTAGCCAGATTTAATCAGACACTGTGAGTCTTTTCGTGGGAGAAGCACTCAGCCTGACTGTTCCCAGATGACAGTCCCTAGGGACCACCCTACACTGTTTATCCTACTACAGAGACCAGCAGAAATGGAGACGCTCTTTTCAAAAACACCTCCTTGAAAGAGCCCTTGCTTTGGGGAGTTGGCCCATCTCTCTCTCTCTCACCAGTCAGGCCTGTTACTCCTGGAATCCAGCCAGACACTTTTTGAAAAAGAACCCCTGTCACTTTAAGATTTTAGTCCCTTGCTTGGGCCATATATCAATGTTCCTTGCTGCAGTGGCTATGCTGCCTGCTGTTCAAATTTGTCCAATTAGACACAGCCCCATGGGGTGGAATTCAGTGTGAAATCTGCCTGCCACTGACCAAGAATGAATTGGTGTCAAAGCTCCTCCTTTGCTGGGCATAGCCCACAGGGAGCCCAACACAAGTCTTCCCCAGAGATGGCTCACCACCCTCGGGCAGTGCCCAGTGCCCTGAGGCTGAGGGTCACCCTTCCCACCCCAGTGACACCCGAGGACTGAACAGGGCAGGGTGGGGAGGGGCAAAGCTGCTGGGGCAGGTGTGGGATGGGGTGGAGGCTGGGAGGAAGCACCAACAGACACAAAAAGGTATGGCTCAGAGTTCCTTGTCATCTCTATTCAAACAGCACAGAAACCAGGATTTTCTCCCTCCCTGAACACAACCAAGCTACAGCCTATGTCCTGAGCTGTGGTCCGCAGAGACGCAAACACTCAGAGTCTCTAAACAGTGATACAGTTGGTGGTGGGAAGAGGGATGGGGTGCTTCCAAAGCACAGGCAAGGGATTTCCCTGGTGGTCCAGTGGTTAAGAATTCACCTTGTAATGCAGAGGACGTGGGTTTGATCCCTGGTCTGGGAAGATCCCACATGCTGCAGATCAACTAAACCCACAAGCTGCCAACTACTGAGCCTGAGCACCGCAACGAGAGTTCTGTGTGCTGCAATGAAACCCACATGCTGAAGCTAAGACCTGACACAGCCAAACAAATATTGTAAAATAGATAACCAATGGAAATTTGCTGTGTGACTCAGGGAACTCAAACTGGGGCTCTGTAACAATCTAGAGGGGAGGGAAAGGGTGGGAAGTGGGAAGAGATCCCAGAGGGAGGGGACATATGTGTACCTATGGCTAATTGAGGTATGGCAGAAACCAAACCAATATTGTAAAGCAATCATCCTTCAATTAAAAATAATTAAAAAAACAAAAAAAATAAAGCACAAGCAAAGTGCTCATGAAACCATGGAAATGAGTTTCAAGGTAACAATTTTGAACAAAAACCCTCCTTTGCAGTCAGTCTCTAACTTATTTTTCAAATGTTTTTAAATTTCTTCTCGAGAAGCTCAAACTTTTAAAAACTTAAGAAATTCTTAGGATATTAGACATTTGAACACGGAGAGACTTCAGAGGTCATCTCATCTACATCCTTATTTTCTACACGAAGTGCCTGAGATGAGGGAGAGGAAGTGACATAGCCAGGATCATACAGTCAGTCCCTAGCAGGGCGGGAAGCCAGGCTGCTGACTCTGAGCTGGGTTCCTGCCTTCCTGTTCCGTGCTGCCTTCCTTTCTGGGCTATTCCAGTTTGCTTTTTAACACATGGGCAATGCTGAGTTAGGACATACAGTGCTCATGAACCCGTGGTATATGGAGTTGGGATATATTAGAACTGAGATTATTTACGTATATCATAAATATATAAATACATGTATTTGTTATACATACATATTTGATCCCAGTGCTAGTTTCCTCTACATGATCAATCCACACAGGATCTGTGCTGTGGGCTTCAGTTTCAACAATGTGTATAGTAAAGGAAGTTGGGGGCTGTGAGTATTCTAAGGCTCCCTTCATCTCTCATTCATTCCTTCACTCATTGAAACATTTTCTGAGTGCTTAGCAGGAGTCAGCCACTGGGGACACAGAGATAAGGGAGGAGTCTTCAGACTCCCCTGGTGGCTCAGATGGTAAAGAATCTGCCTGCAAAGCAGGAGACCTGGGTTTAATGCCTGGGTTGGGAAGATCCCCTGGAGAAGGGAATGGCTACGCACTCCTGTATTCCTGCCTGGAGAATTCCATGGACAGAGAAGCCTGGTGGACTACAGTTCATGGGGTCACAAAGAGTTGGACACAACTGAGCAACTAACACTCGGGACTTCCCTGGTGGTCCAGGGGTTAAGAAGCTGCCTTCTAATGCAGGGGACACGGGTTCGATCCCTGGTTGGGAAACTAAGATGCCATATGTCCCAGGGCAACTAAGATCATGCACTGCAACTAGGGGAAAGTCCGGGCACAACAAAGATTCCCACATGTGCTGCAACTCAGATCTGACGCAGCCAGATAAACAGATACTTAATTTTAAGAAAGAGAGGAGGAGTCCTGACAGGAAGAGAGGGCCACAGAAGGCCCCGCGTGCTAAGTGCTCTAGCAGATGCCCGTGCCCTGGGAACACAGAGGAAGGAGGCTCGAGCTGAAGCAGTGTCAGAATTCCTGCTGGAAGCTGGGGTGAGCATGCTGAAAGCACCCCCAAACACTTCACAGACCCTAGCAGCTCGAATCCTGTCTCCCACCCAAGCCTTGACAGTGAGTTATCATCTCCAGGAAGAACGTACAGATGAGAAGGGAACAGGTAGTCTGGGAAAGAGGAGGAACAGACAGCCCACTAACCCACACAGGGGACTGGGGGGCCCGAGGAAAAGCAGAGCTGTTGGATAGCTTACGAGCAGCGGAGCACAGCAGCTGGGCCCCGCCTG
This sequence comes from Bubalus bubalis, assembly GCF_019923935.1. Taxonomy (NCBI): domain Eukaryota; kingdom Metazoa; phylum Chordata; class Mammalia; order Artiodactyla; family Bovidae; genus Bubalus; species Bubalus bubalis. The sequence continues at coordinate 51,448,837 of NC_059159.1, read as the reverse complement.
CTTCCTGGGGATTCTGCACCGTGGTGATGAATGGTCTCTGGGTCCTCACAGGCAAGAGGGGGCTACTCAGGAAACCTCGACCTACCTTTTGACTGAGAAGCCATATGGAGGAAGGAAGTGCAGAGTGCGTTCACCAGTCCCTGCCCAAACTCAGCCCCTCCACAACTCTCAAGTGAATAATTTTAAGAACATCTAAGATTTTTTTTTTTGGTGGGGAGCGGGGCACACTGTGCAGCCTATGTGATCTTAGTTCCCCCATCAGGGATTGAACTCGGGTCCACACAGCATGGCGTCTTAACCAATGGACCGCCAGGCAATTACCTAAGATACTGCTGAAAGCACTGGACATTATCAACTGACTTTCTCCTCCACACCAGTCTTCCAAGGTAGGAAGGATTTGTTTCATTGCTTCATTTTACAGGAACGGAAAACGCGAGGCAGTTCAGGGCCAGTGTCTCTACGGCTTTCTAGGGAGTGGCAGAGCTGAGACTGGGACCCAGGGCTAGGACTCCCTGACACCAAATTCTCACTGCATTACTTATTTTCATGTGTAGTGGACGGTTCCACATATATTCATATTTAACCAGTGAGATTTCAGAGGGAAAAATAATCAGAATGGGTTATAAATGAGTCCTTCCCCCTGGGGAAGTTTGGGCTCTAGACAAAAGTCTTCTCATCTTTAAAAGACTCCCTTTTGTGAAATGAACAATCTGGCCCGTGGTCATCAGCTGTCTAAAAGACTGCTGGGTTACAGTGAATTTCCCCATGTGATGTTAAATCCATGTGACCATTATCCTTTTTCTTTTTTTTTTTTTTTTTTAAAAAACCAACGGCTAAGCAGCTCAATCAAATTAATTGTGGTGCTTTCAAAAGGCATCAAAATAGCCACGACTCTCCCCCCGCCCCAAAAAAGGAAGGCGCCTTGTTTTCAGGAAAAGATGTAAAGTCCTCACTCTAGAGTACTCAAACAGATATTCATTCCATGACAAATCCTCCTTTTCTCCCAGAGCATTTTTTTTTTTTTTAAACAGAGACTTAAAAATATCAACACCAATAATGAGACTATATTCTCAGCTTACTTCTGGCCAAATTTTATTTTCAGCTTTGAGTAACTGGGAGTTCTTTATGGCAAAGGACAAAGAAACAGGAGGCTGGAAAAACCTCATTAAAGAGCTAAGCAACACAACTCACTTGTTTGAAATGAAGTGGAGGCCAGAGAGAGGGAGGAGAAAGGGAAGCAGGGAGGGAGGCATGGCAAGGCCATGCACTTGGCCAAGCCTTGGGCCTGCAGAAATGTCCCGGCCAAATCGTGGCTGAGTTACAACTTCCCTCTTAAGAGGATGGCCGAAGGCTTGGAGGGTGGGTGTAACCCCAGGAGGCAGTCCTGGTCCTCAGTGAGAATGAGGAGAGGAAAGAATCCTTTCTTTCTGATCCTATAAACTGCTCGGTTTGGCAGCTCTCCTAAAACAGAACCTTCCAGAGACTAGCATTTTCCCTCAGAGGGAGTCCCTTGCATTTGCCTGGGTTTTACAATGAGTAAAGCGCCTTCACAAGTGAGCTCACTCTTTTTAAAAAATGTTTATTTTATATGGGGTCGCAAAGAGTTGGACACGATTTAGTGACTCAAGAGCAACAACAACGAATGAACTTGTGGTCACCAGGGGAGAAGGGAGGTGGTGGACGGGTTGGGGGTCTGTGATTGGCACGTACACACGCTATGTTTCAAACAGGGAGAGGAGCTGGGCGAGGAGACATCTAAGTTCATCTCTCAGTGATAACCAGCATCTTTCTTTTTCTGCTACTGCTCGGTCCTGCCTTGGATTAGTGAAGTGCGGCCATTTAATTTCATGCTACATCTATCCAGAAAACTGGACGCTAGAAGGAAGCTGAGAGTCTACTTTAAACAAATAAGCAGAAAAGGGAAAATGGAAATACCACATGTTTAGTTGTGTATTTAAAGCTCATAAGAAAAAAGGCTAGATGTAAGGATTCAGAAGACTTAAATTCTAGTCTGTAACTTACCCATCATATAATGTGGGAAAATCTTAAATTCTCTACGCCTTTTTTTTTTTAATCTTTAAAATGAACTAATAATAATAATCCCTGCCTATATCACCACGTGCTTTAAGGTTCATCTGAGATAACATCTTTGACAGCTTTCTGTAAATGTTAGAGCATTATACACCTATGATATATTATTATTATTATGACTGAAGAGCTTATTACACGTCTCAAGCAGACTGAAGAAATCCTCTTTGCCTATTAAGAAAACATGTGAAACATCCAAAGCAAATATTAGAAAACGTCTAATTATATCCTCTGGGTCCTGTCACTACGGCAGGTGAATTCTTATGACTTAAAAAAAGTAAAAGAACTGGGCTGAAAAAAGAACCCGTAGTCACATATTTTCTTTCTTCAGTGTGCCCTGGAGGAGAGTCAGGGACACGTGAGGAACCCAGATCTTTTCAGTCTGAAGTGTAGCTGTCTAGGAAGAGACTGATGCAGAAATAAAAACTGGGTTTTAGAGTCAAAGTGACCTGAGAGCATGAGATGGTCAACAGCATCACTGCCTCAATGACATGGATCTGAGCAAACTCTGGGAGACAGTGGAGGACTGAAGAACCTGGTGGGCAACCGTCCACAGGGTTGCAAGGAGTCGAACACGACTTAGTGACTGAACAAATAACAATGACAATCCGAGTTCAGGTTCGAGCTCTGCCAAAGTCTATCCATGACCCTGGAGCAATTTACTTAACCTCTTCAGGCTTTGGATACTAATCTGAAAAATGAAGACGAGAATATTTATTTGTGTAGAGCTGCCATAAGAATTTGGAATTTTGTATGCAAATTTTGTATGGCCTGTAGCAGACGTTCATTGTATAAGTCATCTTGCATTTTACATATCTCCTAAAAGGTCATAAAATTCTACTGGCTTGCTGAAGGAGGTCGCTATGAGAGAAGGAACGTAAAGACACTAGAATGGGAGCGTGGAAAACCCAGGCTTTGAAGGTTTGAGACTAGCTGCGAGAGCATGCGCCGGGAACAGCCCAACGCCCTCATCTGTAACACAGGCAAAGTACTATATTGTCTATATAAAGACTACAAAACCCAAACTAGGAAAAACTCTACAATGTCAAGCATATAAAAAAGGATCAATAAATATCAGTCACGGGGCACAATTCATTTCCTCACTTTATCCCTTTTTAGTTCACTATGTCTGAAATTTCCCTGTGTAGCTACCATGAACATGTTATATAGACTTTTCTATTTCCTTTGCTGTTTCTTTTGGCCCATGTGGAAAGGTATATATGTACAAAAGTGGCCAACGTGGCCAATTATTTTTTCCTGGCCCATCACGTAGAAAATGTCTTGTTTTTTTCTTCTTTGGGCAAACATTTGGAATCTTGGATATAAAATAAGAGACAGCTTTGGTATAAGAAGAGTGTAACATTTAACCGAGTGTAACAAGCGTATTTAGATAGTAAACATCAGAGATAGAGGTGTGTCTTGTGAGCCTCAGATGTTGTCCCGTCTGCTCTCCTTTCCTATTCTTCCTGCCTCCATCCTTGGCCTCTTGTGCTCTAGGACAGCTCTGAACACACCTTTGCTGCCATATCTGTTCTCACAATCTCATCCAAAAATGCCTCTCCTCTCTCAATTCCCAGCTGACGTACTTATCATCTTATAAGACGACCTTAAGTCCATCACCTTAGCTGAACCAGCTCTCATTTCTAATATTCTTAGAGTAGGTGATGAATAAACATATGTCTACTTGCTACTTCTATACTGGAAGAATAAAACTGAAGGCTAGAAAACCAGCAGAAATATACTTTTTCCTATGGAAAATTTCTCATAATAAACGCATAGGGAAAAAAATGTTTTCTGAAAATTATGAGTTCAGTCTGAAAGAGACATTTGAAATCCACCTTCAAAGATACACACTACTTTTCATTTTAATGGAATTATAGCTATTTATAGTCTGCCTAACGACTAAACAGAGATACAGTACAGACAAGAGAGGAAAAAGAAATTACTTCAGTCAATGTCAGAATGACAAGTCATCAAAAATCTGTGGTTTATTAAGAAAAGAAAAAAAAAGGAGATCTCCTAAACAGATCTAGATGGCCCAGCAAACTTTTGAATTTAATCTTGTGATACACTGTAACGACAAAAGGCCTCTACGGCATAGCAGGCAAATTTATAAGCATATGATCAATACATTTGACATATTATTTAATTATAAACTCTAGTGACAGAGACAATATGAAAACCTAGCGTCAACATTCTGACAGCAGAATAAATAAATAGATCTAATTATTCCTCATACTAATCCCAGAAGAATTGTAAATTATCAGGCCAGACTGTAGATCTGAGTTCTAAGGTTTCCTTAATGTGATAGAGTTTGATGTAGGGGGTGTCATATCACCAATATCATGCCTTTTTATTAGAATGAAAAGGTCTCTGAGGATTTCAGGTTCAAATGGTCAGAACAACTCCAGGTTCTCTACATGTTATTAGTATTCCCCAATCATGGCTTCCTACTGGGATACACACATGGAGAACTATGGGGAGGGAAGAAGGCTAGAGGCAGAGGCAGAGGCAGGAGCCGAGAATCACTATTGTTGCTGTTTGTTCAGTCGCTCAGTCGTGACTGACTCTTTGCAACCCCGTGAACTGCAGCACACCAGGCTTCCCTGTCCTTCACCATCTCCCAGAGTTCGCTCACACTCATGTCCACTGAGTTGGTGATGCCATCTATCCATTTCATCCTCTGTCGCCCCCTTCTCCTCCTGCCCTCATCCTTCCCCAAATCTGGGTCTTTTCCAATGAGTCAGTTCTTTGTATCAGGTGGCCAAAACACTGGACAATCAACTATGCATGCTCTGGATCCTGGAATCTCGACTAGGAGGCGGAAGCCCTTACCCATCATTTCACAGAGCAGGACAATGAGAACCAGAGAAAAGGATGGACGTGCTCAAGGTCACAGGGCTTCCTGGCAGAATCAAGTCCAAGCCCAAGGTTCACGATGTACTGTACAAAGCTCTTTCTCTATTCCGGGTGAGAAAGCAATTGCCGAGGTGGTCAGCTAGAACATGGCCAATATAGCCATAGCTATTATCGTACCAACAGAATGAACGCACTTTCCAGCGAGGGCCAAGAGAAATGACAGTTAACATTTAACATTATGGGACCAACTTCAAAGGCACTCCAGCTGGACTCTAATGATGGGAGATGAAACTGCTAACATTAGCAGAAAGTTGCAGGTGGACAACTTGGACTGGAAATAGCACACACGTCCTCGGGGCAGGAGTGCTCTGCGGAAACCCCACACAAGGCCGCCGCCTCACTGACAGGGTGGGGAAATACGGGAAGTAACCTTCTGTCTGTCCATGGTTCAACATGTTATTAAGCTGTTCATTTCTCATTAACGCTAGAAACAGTCACGTTTGCCATTTAGTGGAGGGTGTCGCTGCCGATGACAATATGAAAGAGAGATGGTGCTGCTGGGTTGGCGTCAAGAAAGACTATTATCTTTGTTACAGGAGAGGAGACAGCTGCTGCCTGGGTGCCACCAATGAATAGAGATTGGACACTGCAGATCCTGGAGCCTTAGGAGGGAAGTTCCAATGTAGAAAGGTCAGTTCATTCTGGAATCTCTACTCTTGCCTCAGAAAAGGGCAGAATTCACCTGTAGAACCCTTGCTAACTTTTGGCCATAGAGAGTCTCTTGAATGAAGGGTTGATTCCACCTACCAGGGAAACAGTCCATTCTTTTTCTAGCAGATTCTAGTCCCTTCCAGCCAGTGTTCTGGTCCCCAGTATGATGATGGATGAAGATGAGGAGAGGAGCAGGACAGAGCTCTGGCAGCACAGGGGGGCGGTCTCTGCCCTGGTGTCCCATACATCCCGAGATGCCCCAAACACGAACACTGCCCAGGCTGTCCCTCTACCACTGGGTTTGACTTGTCAGGCCTGCAGAGCCATCCTGGTCAGGGCAATCTGGCATGTTCCACCTGGTTCCTCCCACCTTCAGACCTCATCCAGGTTCTTGGCCCGAGTCTGCCCACAGGTAGGTGGAGGGGAGGAGATGGGCCTCAGGTCCCCCTGGCAGGCTGTGCCTGCTCCAGGCTTCTGTCCCCTCCCCAAGGAAAGAGTCCCAGGGATATTTGTGCACTGGATCCCTGCCTTGAGCAGGGTCAGCTGTCCAGGAACAAGACTGGGTCTCACCCTGCCACCCACTGTTTCCCCACCCAACTCAGCAGAGTCTTGCTGGATTCTCAATATGCTACTGAGGCCCCACTGCCAGCTGCCCCTGCTGCTGCTGCTGTCCCACCAGCCCAGACGTCTGCATGGGGCTGTTTCCTAGAACCCCCATCACTCCATGATGCCAGAAGTGGCACCTCCCTGCTCCATGGCCCAAACACCAGAACCATCCAGTTGATCAGGACTAATTCTCAGCACAGGCCCATGAACAAGCAGGTGTTTGAGAAAGGCCATTTGCTGATAAGGAAAATAACACCATCCACAGATGAATGAATGAAAGTGCCGGACCTGTTATCTAAGCAGTGTTGCCTTTATGTCATTTTATTACATCCTATTATATATGGCATCTGGGGGTGCGTTCTGGAGAAGAGTTCTTTCTCTCACTGGGTTAGTGAGGGTGGCAGGGAAACGTGGAGCAGAGGCTTTAAAAGCCGAGCAATGAAATGCACAAACTGATCAAACACCTGGGCGGTGGAGGGGTGGGGGGTGGACAGCTGAACATAATACAGGATATAATATATACATGTGCATATATTAAATTCAGAGAGAAGGCATAACTCTTTAGAAACCTGAAATTTTTAGGAATAGAAAGCAGTGAAAGATGAGCACAAACTATAGTCATCTTGGACTTGTGCTACCAGTCTCCAGGGTCTGATAGCATCATCAAAGTGTGTTGTGAGAAAGGAATCTTGGTTCCCACTGTAGCACTTCCAGAAAAGGACTGGCCATGGCCAGAGTTCGCTTCTTACACCAATCGATCGAATACATGAAGAATTCCTTAGGGGAAGAGAGCTAAACATAATTTAAGTCGAAACTGTTAATTTAATAAACCTAAATGGCAGGAATTGTTGGCTATTACCCTGAGGAATTGAGCACAGCACATGCAGGGTTGCGTGTGAGCCTGAGTAGGTGTTTGAGAAGAGGGCCATGCCATTCGCACTGCCTGGACTTCTTTTCTGAAGAGTTTGCCTTTTCTATTTATTTTCTCCTTTTCCTTCCCTCCCTCTCTCCGTCCTTTATTTCCTGGATCAAACAGTAGGTATGTACAGCTCTGGGCCCCTACCATTGCTGCTCTGAGAATGATATCCTAGGCTCCTCTCCCAAATGGCTCCCATTCAGCACATATTTACTGAGCACCTGCTATAGATCAGACAGGACTCAAAGCACCAGAGCATCCCCGATGGAGAGATAAAGTCCCACCCATGAAGAAGTGACAGAGGAACAGAAGGGGAGATGATGGAGGGGGAGTTAGGATACTGGACACGGGAGGGATTTCCTTGGTAGCCCGGTGCTTAAGACTCTGCACTGCAGGGGTTTGATCCCTGGTTGGGGAACTATGATCCCGCAAGCTGCACAGTTTGGCCAAAAGAAAAAAGAAAAAGATACTGGCCATGGGAACCACTGAGCTTACTGAGGGGTGAGGGACAACGTTGTGCAAAAAGTCCTGCCACTTGAGGTGGCTCATTTTTCTTTTTAAAAAAAATTTATTATTATTTTTTTTAAACTGAAGGATAATTACTCAGCCATATTGGGTGGGTTTCTGCCAAACATCAACGTGAATCAGCCACAGGTATACCGATGTCCCCTCCGTCCTGAACGCCCCCTCCCACCTCCCTGAAGCGGCTCTTGGAGGAGGACCAGGTGACATCTGGCTGACAGCAAGGAAAAGGAGGAAGGTGAGGGGCCGAGGAAGGGGACATCCTGGCGGGAGCAACAGCAAAGGGGTGGAAGACTGGAGTCAGGGGAACGACTAGCAGTTTGGCCTGTTCCGAACCCAGGCCCCACATGGGGGGAGCAGGGGGTGTGACTGGAGAGTGGGGCTTTGGGAGGTTTGCTGGAGCACCTGGCCTGTCATCCTGGCGCTGCCGTTAACGGGCAATGTGGTGCTGCCCGTCCCGCGGGCTTCTCTGCTCTGAGGTGAGAGCACAGACCCCCAGGCTGAGGGTCCGGTCTGAGGCGGTTCTGGAGCCTCTCCTGGGCCTTGGAACAGGGAGTGCAGGCTGACACGGGTGGATGTGCAGAAGGGCGCGCCACTGGAATGTTTGGGAGAGGATTAAAGGCATTTTCTAAGCCAACGGTTCCACGGACGGGTGAAGGGGAGTTCCAACACCAGATGCACGCGGGGATGGCTGACAGCGTTTGGGTCCGGAATCCCCTTTGGTGGCTGGAATCAACCGCTCTGACAAAGGCCACCTGGACAAACCCCGAGCTGGAAGGAGCCCGACCCACTCTCTGAGTACGACTGATTGGCCCAAAATATCAGGTTAGTGAGTTGAAATAATTAAACATCAGGCCAGCTGTTTTCGGCCATTAGGTAACATTTTTCATTTTGGAGACCACACAACGGAGAGGGGGAGAACGGAGAGATAAGACCTGTGTTTTGATTTACTGAGTCTCTGCAGCAGATAAAGTCCAGCTTCTTGGAATCCTTCAGGCAATTACTATTTCAGGCTTGGCAAGGACTGGAGTCTGAAAACTAACTATTGGGCTTGTCTTGGCAAGACTCGAAGTCACTGTTAAGTTGTACGGCTGTCCCGGGCAGTGGCGGCGGAGGGCAAAGTCAGTGGCCAGAGGGAGCCAGGGATCGTAGAGCTCAGAGGAGCCCAAAGCTGGCCCTCCCCCAGCACGTTCTTAGAGAGGGAGTGTGGTCAGGTGGAGAAGGCCCGGGCCTGCTGGTTGCGATCCTGTGGTTCCCCTTCTGGCATCTGCTCTTGTCGGTTCTATGGGCACTGCTCACGCTCCCCATCTTAGTATCCTTTGCTGTAAAAATGGAGGGTGAGCATGCTTATGTTTGTGGGGGTGGGGGGAGGAAAGAAGGGGGACTGGCAGGTTGCCCACTGTGCTGGCTTGGGACACTCGGGAGTGGGGGGGCCAGGGTGGACAAGGGGACACCAGAAGACCTCAACTTGAACCTCCTCCTCGCCCCTCACCTCGTGGACAAAGACACTATGCTCAAGTCACTTCCCCAGTCTGGGGCCTCAGTTTCCACCTGGCGTTAAAATGCCAGGGAGCTGGATCAGACGGGCTGGAACGCGAGGACCCTCCTTGTTCTGACCACCTGCCCTCCCCCAGACACCAAAGAAGATACATGGCGGGGCTGAAGGCATGCAGAGATTTTTCTTTCGAATGGAAACGAGAAAAGGCCCGTGCACTCCAGCCGACGTCCCCCACAAACTCCTGGAGCCAACACTAAGTATGGGGCGGGGAGCGCGGGGCCGTCTGAGGAGACAGCAGGCCCGCGTGTGGTCACTGGCGACTCCGGACTGAAACATCTCTTGCGCGAGCTCTTCCACTTAATTGGGAGCTTGCCTTCCCAGTTGTATATTTTTATCCTGCGCCCTGGAACCCAAACCGTGAGGCCTGTAGCCAAAGGCTGCTTCTTGTTTCGTCGTTAACTGCCTCGGCCCTGCCGGGCTCTACCCAGGCCGGAAAGGCCTCCTCGGGGGCCGCGCCTCCTCGGGCGAGCGGCGCTCAGGGGAGGCTGCGGGGCTGGACCAGAATGCCAGCCCCGTCCTCCAGCTCTGGAAATAAATCCCCTCCACTGTCTGGCCCACACAAATCCCAGTTCAGCCAGGCCTCTCCTGTGGGGTTATTCTGGTAACAAAATGCCTGAGCTCAGCAATTCTTCTCTACTCTTACCCACACTCAGTGAGGAGCCAACTGGGCTATTCCTTAGACTCCACTTTCCGTGTCTGAAATGTGGTTGAAAACTAATATTCCAGATGTTTCCTCATATTTTAAGTGGAACCACAGATTAAGCTTCCTGCAGGAAGGCAGTGTGGCACCGCGGAAGGAGGACGGTCTTGGGGAGTCAGATCGGCGTCTGAATCGGGGCTCCAGCCTTTGCAGCTGCATGGCCCTGAGAAACCCACCATTTCTTTGAAGCTTGTTTTCCTCTTCTTTGGGAATAACAGGATTCCCTTCTCCTCAGCAGCAACCTCCGTGTGCACAAAGGCTGTCTGATTTGTTCATCATGACATACTCGACACCTCACATAGAGTACGTTTGTGAATCAGTACACATCGAGTCTGTGATTAAAAACCTCACAGGATTTTGAGGAGCCCGATGGCTTTCCTGGTGGCTCAGATGGTAAAGAATCTGCCTGTGACACAAAAGACCCAGGTTCAATCCCTGGGTCAGGAACATCCTCTGGAGAAGGGAATGGCAACCCACTGCAGTATTCTTGCTTGGAGAATCCCATGGACAGAGAAGCCTGTGGGCTACAGCCCATGGGATCACAAAGAGTCAGACACGACTGAAAAACTAACAACGGGATTAAAGATGTGAAGTGTCTAACCTTGTACCTGGCCTTAGAAAGTGCTTATTCAGATACCCGGGTCTCTGCAGTGCCTGGAGACATACCCCTTCTACTGAGTGGAGTGGGTGCTCAGAGAAGAAGACAGCCCTTGGTCATGTTCATCGAAGTAAGGACGAGGCCACCTTGTGGGAGAAAACACAGGCACTTAAAAGGCCCTTCGATTTGGGGATCTTTTGCTAAAGCTCACTCTCTGGCCATAGAAAAAGGAGCCAATCAGATGCAAAACCACTGACGTCACAGATGGATGGGAGTTGTAGGAGGCCTTCGGTAATACCAATGGCTTTCCTGGCCTTGGGGTCTTCCAAGGAGATTCACAAAACTAGACCCGGGCATGGAAACCAGATTTTCAAGGGCCCCGGGTACACTGGACTATTGTTCCAGGACAGAAACAACTCAGAACAAAGTGATGAGTGGGATTTTCCTTGCATTGGCCACAATACATATGTTTGTTCAAGAAAAAAAAGTTGGAGCGAGAAGACATGAACGTCTGCTGCTAAAGAAAAGCCTGTTTGTGCCAGCCACAGTGGTGGGATTGTTCAGGGAGTTCATCTTGAAAGTCCAATTACCCCAACAGCATGGCCAAGGTCAGTGTCATTTTGGGGTGTGGCAACACTCCAGCCTCTTCAGTACCAGATGTGAATTACCCAGGGTATCTGCCTTGTGGGAGAACTGGCATCTGCTAGACGGGCCAGCCCATGTCCTGGCTGATACCACTGGTCTCCTTGCTCCCTTCCATTGCCTTGGACAGGCTTGTCTAATGGATACACCATGGATTTTTTTTAAAAAGTAGGATCCTTGACTGAGATTTGGATCCATCATTCCTAGGGAGTAAATCAGGAGGAACACTTGCAAGGGCTGGCACATCTTAATGATGATCCAGGACCCACATCTGAGCAGCAAGAGATCAAAAGATCCCCCTGCTTCATTTCTAACTCCCAGAAACCACAACAACTTGGAGCAGTGCAAGTCTTAGGAGGCTGAGATGTGAAGTGACCTATTCACCCTAACATTTAACTTCAAAATGTGTCTTTTAAACACAGGATGCCAAGTTCCTTTCTGCCCTCCATTTCAGGGGGATTTAAGAGCAACAATTTACCTACAAATTCTTCAAGCAGGATTTATTTAGTACATGCTGACTCCTTCAAATAGTGGATAATATGTCTGGATGTAGATTTAAAAAACAAATATCTAAACTCTTCACTAACCAGTTTGAATAGAGCTCACAAATTTGAACACTGAAGGATGTACTTCCATCAAGCAAAGGAGGACCCAGCCTAAGCGAGGTGCCACCACTTAGAATCTCCAATCTCTGGGGTTAGCTGTAAATTTTCTCAAAAGGAAAGCTGATTTTAAATCAATGTCATAAGATAAATAGATACTGGTATGGAAAGCAAGTTAGGCTCTCTGTATAACAGGAGCTTAAATAAGAAAGGATAGGTACACATATGTTACATTTAGATACAGTCACATAAAATATGTGACCATAATAATAATAATAGTAGCTAATTATTATATACAGCATTTACTGTCAGGCATTATTCTCTGTGTGGTGGGCAGGCAGGCAGTATTTTAAGTGTTCTACACATATTAACTCATTGAAGCCTTACAACCCTCAGGTGTGGGTATACTATTTCATGGATGGGACACGGAGAGGTTAAGTAACTCGTCCAAGGTGACACAGCTAGTCAGAGGCGGAGCTGGGAACTGAAGTCAGTGAACACTGCTCCAGGGCCCGTGTTCTAACCCACCGAGCTGCCACTGATGCCCTGGGAGATCCTCTGAAGCCATGTGCAACACAGCCTTCCCTCTCCTGCATTCCACCTTCCTCCCAGCTGCCTCCCCCAAACACACACACAGGCCAACGGAATTGGGAGTCCTTTTCCTCTCACAGCATTTGCCACCAGAACGATCTTGTTATATAGAACAAGACTGGGAGCTCCAGGAAGGCAGCGTGTGGAGCTCAGATCCTTGATATGTCTCTCCTACCTCTAATTTTTGGTTCACAGCTTGGCTCGTCAACTGGGCCCTTGGGGCAGTACTGGTTTCCAAGAGATGGTTCACAGGCAGGCTGGAGAGAGATTTGGGAGTTCTTTCGACTGTCTCATTTCTGATTATTCAGAACACCCATCAAATATGATGGGATGAGTGGCTCAAAGAGATGGGAGGCCCTATGCATGTATGTATAACAGGGAGGAAGGGCTGGAAACCTGGAAGCTGGGAGAAGGAAGAAACGTGATCTCTTCTGATCCATTCACCTGGCAAACCCATGGCAATTTGTACTGATAACTGAGAGCCAGGACCATGTTCATTAACCCCTGAATTCTTATTTTTACTGTTTTTAACCATATGGAGGGCAAGGACTAATTCCCACCATATGGCTGGGACACAGCTTCCTTATTAACGAAACATAAGGTGGTAGCCTAAATGCTGTAGTTTTTATAAGGAAAACTGCTTTAAGCCTAAGCTTTTCTGTTAATTTTATACCTTCATCTTTAACCATGATGCTCTCATTTGCCAGTGTTCATGGCTTCCTTTTACAAATTGCCATTTGACTTCAGGAGCTGCTCCTTACGAGGGTGTATAGACCCACGGGAACCTCCTGGTCTCCCCCTTGTCATCCTGTCCTTCCCCCTCAACCCAGAAACTGGCCATCGCTTTCCCCAGCAGCTGCTTCACAATCCAAAAAGCGCCTGGGTCACCTCTCCAGCTCCAGATTTTGTTCAATGTGCTTCACATATGGGTTTCCTTGGGAAGAAGGATGTCGCTCAGGGAAAGGAGGTGACGCCTATCTGAGATGGGACTTGTTCTTCACAGGGAAAACAAACCTATCAGAATGTTCTTTTGTGCCACGATGAAGCTGAGATGCAGAGGGTTAAGTGAGGAAGTCAGGCTGGCTACGCCACGACCCATCTGACACCCACTTCGGGTTCACTGACGCCCTTGTGAGTGGTTCCCTGCTACATTACCTATAAAAGCGGATCGTGCGGAGGAGTGATGCTGTAGAGTTTAGTACCCCCAGGGTTCTCCCCACACCAGTTCCCTCAAAAGATTTCTATCTCTACCTAATCCCTCATTATCTGAGAATGAATGGGGAGGAAAAAGGAGGCTCTGGATATCTCCTTCATCTTGAAAAATTTGAGAGATGTTTGCACATCGGTGGAGAGCTATCTAATTCCCCTATAAACATTCACACACGGGCTAAGGTTCTCTTTTTCCCCCTATTACCAGACCCAGGACTGAAAGGAACATTACTCCTTTTAGGGGTAAAAAATTAACCCCTTGTTTGGGTCAAGCATCATGAAATCCAAAGGGAAACAGGATTTCATGCTAAAAACACTCAGCGGATGGGACAGAGAGGTTCTTGGTATCTCTGCTGGAAGAGTCTACACGACTGGATGGAGGGGGCACATACAATACTCCCCCAACCGACTCAGACTTTGGTACGTAAACTTTATAAGTACAATGTTGCCAGATTCCGGTGCATAAAAAAGTAGCTGGAAAAAAAAAAAACTCAAACCATAAATAATGCCAAGTAATAAAGGAGGTGAATGTTTCTGTTATTAGATTCTTTCATTGTATAAATCTGTTTAATAAGCTGGCTAGGAATCACTGATAGAAAACAGACTTAGTATGGTGTTACAGACCAACCCGCTCTAAGAGGCCAGCATGGGAACTCTTGCCAAGTTATATTTTTCTGCTCTTAACCAATGCAACTTAAAATGTAATTGTTGTTTCCTCGTTCAAAAATGGAAAATGTCTTATGAGGCTGTGTTCAGAGGGAGTAGACGGCATGCGTGGTGTCACACGGTGCTCCCTGCCTCTCTCCTCCCCTCCTCCCACCCCCAAAACTCAGCATTTGAAGGCACTTTACCATATTTATAGATCACGCTGCCTTTTGTCTTACTCACTGAGAGGGACTGGGGTCTGTGTATAACTCCTACTTTTTTGAGTCCTATTTCTCAACATTTATATGTGTGTGTTTAGAAAAATCCCTCCAAATATCCTCCTATGACCCAAGAACCATGGCAACCACTTTGGCTCAAGAAAGTCACTGGATGCTCAAGGGGGTGGGATGGGATGGGTGGTGGGTGGAACAGAGGTCTCTGAGGCCACATCCATCTTCCAGCATGATGGTTTCTAACGGCTTGTTGATGTTTTTCTGGGGTTGGTTACTATCATCGTGATGGGCTGTAAAATGAAATGCTATAAACTAGCTGATGGCTCGAGGAGAAATATTTGCCAAATGGCATAAACAACAACACCAGGAGTCCCCACACACTCGGCCACACTCACAGGGCTTGCACACTTGTACCCATCCCACTGCTGGCCGTTCTCCTTTCTGACCCTCATTCCCAGGTCCTCCTTGTCAGGAGGCCCACACACAGCTCACCAGATAAAACGGAAGGCGGTGGGGTGAAATAGGTATTTATCTGCCCCCCTTAATTAGCGCTTGGAAAATGCAAGTCTCAGTGGTATAAAGGCACCTCATTCGGAGATGTGCATATAACTGTGGTGTTATATTTGTAACTCTGTGTCAGATGCTTTGCTGTCCATTTTACACAGGTCATACAGAAGTGCCTAAAGAAGGTGCTCCCCACAAATTGAGTTAAAAGTTAGCATTAAATACTTTTAATTTAGTTGTTTCCCAATGAGCTGGCCATGACGTTCATAGTCAGGCATGTAACCCCTTCTAGAGAGCACCGTTTATGTGGAAAACAGTAATTCAACGTGGAGTACTCGGATATTAAATTAGTTAGCGCCCTCTCTACAGTTTCTGGGATTTACAGAATTCCTTTTGTCTCTGAATGTTATTTTTTTGGTGGATTGAGGGGACAAAATCCCATTGAGAAAGAATGGGATTATTTTTTATATATCTTCATTTTTAATTAAATTTATTTTGAACCAACCATAGGTTCACAAAGTCCCCACCCTCTTGAACCTCCCTCCCACCTCCCACCCGTCTGCGTTGTCACAGAGCCCTGGATTTGAGCTCCTGGCATCATACAGCAAATTCCCACTGGCTATCTATTTTACACACAGCAATGTTTATGTTTCAGTGCTAAGATTGGGATTATGGATATTTCGCACAGGTAGATGCCAAACACAGAAAATAGTTTAAAGGGGCCACTTAGGAATGTACAACATCACAACTCTAGCTAACAATACTGTATTGTATATTTGAAAGTTGCTAAGAGAGGTAGACCTTAAAGGCTCTCACACAAGAAAAAAAAAATATAACTATGTGAGATGGTGGATGTTAATCTTATTGTGGTAATCATTTTGCAGTGTGTATGTGTATCAAATCTTTATGCTGTACAAATTAAATTTATACATGCTGGTATCAATTATATTGCCATAAAACTGGAAAAAAATTAAAAGGGCCACTCACATGTTGACTAGAGGCTAAAGAAAGAGGCTTCAACATTTCTTATGCTTACAGCATAAGCTTACAGCTTACAGGGACGTGCAAGGCAGAGAAAGAAAGGATGGGGTAGATTCTTTTCTGAGATTACTCTCAAAGAACTCGAATCAAAATCTAGTAAATGCTAGTAACAGTAAGGGGGAAATGGGAAAAATTACAGGTAGTATTGATTGTTCTCCAAAAAGCACACTAAAAGCTGACAGAAAAATCTCCTTCTGGGAACAGTCCCAGAGGAATGACGTGGCTGAGGTAGACGGCAGTGTACTTTTCAAACGAGATGAGAAGCAACATTCAGCAAGTGCCAACCCACGCCCGACAGGAGGCGGGGCCCTGATCTTCATCCCTCCTTTTCTAATTCTGTGGCTTATGGGGAACGAAAACCACAAAGACTCAGCAGAAATGGCTCTCTGATGAACATTGTCGGACCTTTGAGAAAATCACAGAAGCGGAGGAAACTGGCCCAGAAACTCTTATGCCAAATTGGCCAAGAAACTCGGAGCTGTTCCTAGAAAGATCTGATGCCAGGAAATAGTAGACTTAGAAATAACCACTCTACTAAAGCCTGGGGAAAAACTCCAAAGTTCCATTAAGGAATGAATAAGAAAGGTGAAGATTCTACAGGCTTATATTCCAAGAACTATTTTAAAGAAAAGAGCTTTTTGAATTATCTCTCAAAATGAATACTTGGTAATATTGATTATGTTCTGGCTCTCAAGGTGAATTTTGTTTTCATCTGAAGACAAAGCAAAGCCTATTGTTGTTTAGTTGCTAAATTGTGTCCGACTCTTTGTAACCTGTAGCCCTCCAGGTTCCTCTGTCCATGGGATTTCTGAGGCAAGAATACTGGAGTGGGTTGTCATTTCCTTCTCCAGGGGATCTCCCCAACTGAGGGATCAAAATCAGGTCTCCTGCGTTGGCAGGCGGATTTTTTTTTTACCACTGAGCCACGAGGCAAGCTCAAAGCAAAGCCTGCTCATCTCTAATAACTATATATAAGCCTGAAGTCTGGCTCCTATCTAGTCATAACCAAACCACTATTACAATGCCAAAGTACTTCAGCTGTAAAGCCAAGTGTCCATTGGGTTCATTGTGCTCAGTTGTGTCTGACTCTTTGCTACTTCATGGACTGTAGCCCACCAGGCTCCTCTGTTCATGGGCTTTTCCAGGCAAGAATACTGGAGTGGGTTGCCATTTCCTCCTACAGGAGACCTTTTGGACCCAGGAATCGAACCCACATCTTCTGTATTGGCAGGCGGATTCTTTACCAATGCACCACCTGGGAAGCTTCTAAGTGTCCATAAGGACATTAAAAAAGCACACACAATAACAGAAAGTTCCATATATATGTCAACAGCTTAGATGCAGAGACTCTAAGAGTTCTGCCCAAGATCACACAGCTGCCAAGAAAAGAAACCAGGACCAGAACTCAACTGTACCTTCTTTTTTAAAAAAAATACACTGCTTTCCCACATACAAGATTTGGGGCTTTATAATGTTCTTACCAACTGTCTGAAAACTGGAAACCCATATGAGGGTGTCTGAATCAGAAGCCACCCACTGAGGTGGATGTGAAGGCTAAGCCTCAGGGCCAAGGTTGGTGAAACAAGAGGAACACACGTAGACCTCAGGGATTAGGCTATTCTCATTGCACGGTGACCTCTTTCTGGCGGGAGCAAGACAGGGAAAATGACAACAAAGGCAGTCCTCACTTTTGATCACCTCCTAAGCGCTGGTGACTCTTCTAAGTATGGCACTCCTTGAATCCTGACCACAATTCAGTGTGTATGCAGACGAGGAAGGGGTTTAAAGAAAGTCATTCAGTTTTATACTGCAAAGTGGTGAACGATGGATTTCAGCCCAGGCTTGTCAATTTTTCAGAGACCACACTCTTTCTAGAATGCCAGGCTTTTTTACTGGTTGGGCTTAGCATTGCTTTTGGCTCGTGGCCCCCTTCATGGTGTGATGGGCACACAGCTGCATTCTCCCTTCTTCACCCTATACCGAGTGGTAAGGGAAGTGTTATTAACCCAACTGAGCAGCGGGGTCAGAGTTCAGTGGATTTGTCATTTTCCTGGGGTCATCTGGCAAACCTAAGAGATGCCTCCTCATTCACTGAAAGGCCAGGATCCCATCTGGGGAGGAGCAGGGCCCTATAAACGTGGCAATCGAGGGCTTCCCTCATGGCCCAGCACTAAGACGCCACGCTCCCAATGCAGGGGCCAGGTTCAATCCCTGGCTGGGGAACTGTATACTGCATGCCGCAACAAAGATCAAAGATCCTACGTGTGGCAGCTAACACCCGGAGCGGCCAAAACAAATACATAAAAATAAATTAAAAAAAAAAAAGGCAATCTCCTAAGAAAGGTCACACATACCTGTCACTTTGATCCTAATAGGAATAAAAACTTTAGAAAAGGATTGGGAAGGAAATGGTGAGATCTGAGGGTGTTAAGCAACTAGAAGAGGCATACTGGAAGTTCCAAATGCCATGGAAGTGTCTTCCTGTACCCGAGACACTGAGGTGTGTACAGAGTTCTGTGAAAGCCCAGCGGACGTGGTACCCATCCATTCTCCCCATCTCCCCCACTCTCTTCCTTCCAGTGGGAGATAGGATCAGAAGTGGAAGTCACACATGCCCCGAGTTTCACAGTATGACTGAGAATGGTAAAAGCCAAAGTTTCCTAGGCAGCAAACAGTGTGACTCACATGGGGAACCATAAAAATTTGGGTGATGCTGAAACATGGAATTCAAGGCAGGAAGTGGTCGGAGCTGTGGATGTGCAGGCAGGCAGAAGCCAGAGCAAGGAGAGGCTTTCTTCAGACCGTGATAAGATCTGCTGAGGGCAAACAGGAAGCCTCAGACAGACCTCGGAATTCCCAGGTGACACAATGGTAAAGAACCCGCCTGCCAATGCAGGAGACAAGAGTCGCTGGTTCAATCTCTGGGTCAGTAAGATCCCCTGAAGGAGGAAGTGGCAACCCACTCCAGTATTCTTGCCTGGGAAATCCCATGGATAGAGAAGCCTGGTGGGCTACAGTCCAAGGGGTCGCAAAAAGTCAGACGCGGCTGAGCACACAAGGAGCAGACAGAACTCCAGGCAGGACAGTGACAAGGCCAGACGGGTGGTATCTCAGGACAGAAAAATGGAAGCCAATGTGAAGACTGGAAGAGCAGACAATGGCAATAAAGAGGCCATGACCCAGGCGGTATTAACAGGAATAAAAAGAAGAAAGGCCACATCAGAGAACTTTTGGAGGAAAACATCAGCAGGAAGGTGACTTTTCTGTGTGGAGGAGGAGGCTGTGGTGAGGATGACCCCCTATTTCCAGATCTGTTGATACCAAGGATGGTGGTGCTATGGACTGGAAAATAGTGGCCATGGTACTGTTGAGAGTGGAGCATGGATAGGATGGGTTAGGCTAGAAAAGTGATGGCCACCCTTCAGCCAGCCAGCCAACAAGTATTACGGAACATCTATCAAGTGCCAGGCACAGAATTCTGTGCTAGGATCACAGAGGTGACTTCAATCTCCGCTGTTCAGGAGCTTCCAGTCCAGAAGGGGGTCAGAAACGTTAGCAGAAGACTACAGCATGTTGGGCTACGTGCTGGATACAGATGGGACAGAAGAGGACGGGGACACATGGATTCTGTCTCAATCCACGTGGAGCCAGAGACAGGCGGTGGATGGTGGGGAGCGCCGTCCCATACCTGGGCCCGCTTCCTGCGGGCTGGTCACTCCTCACTGCCCCCACACCTCTAAAAAGAAGTCAAGGACAGAAATGAGAAATGACAGCAGGAGGAGAAAGCACCAAAGTCCAATTAACAACAGGTGGTAAGGCTGTCAGTTCAAATCATTGTCCTGGAAGCCAAGCAGAGTCGGGGTTCAATCAGAGCGGGGCCAGATCAGAACTCCTACTCCAGCCAGCCTACGGCACTAATTGCTCAGTGGAGCCCATGTGTTCCTTCTCACCCACTGCATGTTTCTCTGGCAGTTCAGAAGTTCCAGGTTCCTGCTGCGTCCCCGCACACGGGCATGTGTTTACACTGCCCGGCCCCCCGGCCCCGCCCTCATAGATGAGGGGCTATTTTTTCCCTTTTATTTTTTTTAGGCCTCCTGCAGCAGGGTGCACTCTGGGTCCCCATATATCCTTTTCATTTTGTCCCAATGAGATGACATTTCGATATTATTTGAAAAATCAACAATAGCCCTGCCTTGCTGGATCAGCACACAGGACGGTGGCCACAGTGCTTATGAAACCACCTCCGAGGTTTCATTACCGGACCCGCCTTTGCCTTGAATGGCCCACTTGAAAGGAGGCTGGGGGGCTCTTCATGAGCTCCGCTTCCTCAACATCCTTTGGGCTGAATGTTCTAGAACACAGATGGTTAGAGGACACTGGAAGGGGCCTGAAAAATGGGCTCCTCTCTTGAAGTCCTGACGGTACAGACGAGAAACCTGGGAAACGATCTACAGTCTAGATCCCCTAAGTCTACAGTCAGAACTATTCCATTTCACTGCCTTTCAGTGTCTGAACTACTACAGAATTCTCTTAGATAAAAACACACCCAGGCCCACAGCCAATCCTGAAAATGAAGAGTCACATAAAGTGAGGTTGTCTTTTCTCTCAAAGTTGGGGGGAAAAATACATGAATTCTGGAATCCTGTCACTTATCAATGCAACCTAAACTCTCTATATCTTAGTCGTCTTCCCAGTAAAATGGGAGTAACAATGACACGGACTTTCTGGGTCTGTTGTAAGGATTAAATATGAGAGCTTATGACTAGGTAAAGAAATTACTTAAAATAAGTGTAAGACTTCTCAGTTGAATCTAAAATACGGCACAAATGAACCTATCCACAGAACAGAAACAGACTCACAGACATAGAACAGACTCGTGGCTGCCGAGGGGAGGGCGAGGGACGGACTGGATGTTTGGGGTTAGTAGATGAGAACTACTACAATCAGAATGAGTAAACAAGGCCCTACTGCAGAACATAGGGAATTATGTCCAATCTCCTGGGATGAACCATAGTGGAAGGGAATATAAAAAAAGAGTGTGTGTATGTGTTGCTCTGCTGGACGGCAGAAATTAGCACAACACTGTAAATCAACTGTACTTCCATTTAAAAAATTCAAATAAGTGCAGAAAACTCTGCATCTTTATTTCCATTTCTCGATTCATAATAAAGAGGATATTCCATTCCTCAAGAGTCTAAAAGTGACCATACTGGGAAAAAAAAAGAAGAAGAATTTGCATTTCATTATTGGAATGGTGTGGTTAGCATGTTGAAGATTCTATTAGATGGTACCAATTTTCACATTAAGTGGACATGAGTTGTTGCTGAATACTTGAAGCTGTCTCCGGAGCATAAGACATCACGGCCATGTAAATGGCGAAGTCAGATCCCATGGCGTGTCTTGACGTGACATTGACAGACAGGATGAGAAAAGCCCACGTGTGCACCAGGGAGGACAGGAGGACCATGGAGTAGGGCAGGGGAGGACTCTGGGCTCCCCTCCTGGCAGGGCGCAGGTGGGATGGGCAGGGGCTATGAGCTCGTTGTGCAGAGATTGCAAGTGTTTCTCAGCAGGAGCTGACAGAAATAACCTTTCCTTGGCAGGACACTGGGTCTTTGCAGAATGGTACTAAGAGGCCAAGGTGGCTCTGAGTCACCTAATTCTAGGGATGGTCTGGCTTCTTTTTCATTTACCCCTTAAAACTCCCCTTACATAAAAATATGAAATTATAACACACAAATCTGTGGGAAGGGTAGAAAGGGTGCAGATGTTTCTTTTCCTTTTGGCTGCTCTGTGTGGCATGTGGGATCTTAGTTCCCCAACCAAAGATGGAACCCTCGCCCCCTGCAATGGAAGGGAGGGGTCTTAACCACTGAACCCCCAGGGAGGTCCAGAAGCAGATTATTCACACTACAAAAGAATTATTTCTTTCTGATGAAAGGTCTTTTAAATTGTAATCCCATTCAGAGGTTACTAACCTGGGGTCCACAGGTCCCCAAGCAATCCACAGATAACATTCAGGTGATCTGTGGAGTTGGATGGAAAAAAAATTCCAGCCATATTTTTACTAACCTGTAACTGAAATTTGGCACTTATAACAATTATGAATGTAGGCAATATACAGTAGCTAGCAGTGCCTGTGACTGTCATCCACAGAAATCACATTTTTATTGCATGTTACTATTGCAATTTACACAGGGTTTGGAAAACTTTTTCTATCAAGGGCCAGAGGGCCAATATTTTACACTTTGGGGGCAATATGATCTCTCTCCAACTATTCAACTCGGCCATTGCAGCATAAAAGCAGGCAGAGAGGACATGTAAACGAATGAGCAAGGCTGTGTTACAATAAAACTTTATTTACAAAGCAGTCTGTGGGGCTGTGGTTTGCTAATCCCTGATGTACATTATGACTTTATAGTAGCAATTAGTTTTGGTTATTTAATATGCTAAAATGTATGTTTCACTATACTATAAATGTGAGAAGAAAGTGAAAGTGAAGTCACTCAGTCGAGTCTGACTCTTTGTGACCCTATGGACTGTGGCCCGCCAGGCTCCTCTGTCCATGGGATTTTCCAGGCAAGAATACTGGAATGGGTTGCCATTTCCTTCTCCAGGGGATCTTCCTAACCCAGGGATTGAACTCGGGTCTCCTGTTCTGCAGGCAGACTCTTTACCATCTGAGCCACCAGGGAATCCCTATTATAAATGTGTAGTTAGAACTGGACATGGAACAACAGACTGGTTCCAAATAGGAAAAGCAGTACGTCAAGGCTGTATATTGTCACCCTGTTTATTTAACTTATATGCAGAGTACATCATGGGACACGCTGGACTGGAAGAAACACAAGCTGGAATAAAGATTGCCGGGAGAAATATCAATAACCTCAGATATGCAGATGACACCACCCTTATGGCAGAAAGTGAAGAGGAACTAAAAAGCCTCTTGATGAAAGTGAAAGAGGAGAGTGAAAATGTTGGCTTAAAGCTCAACATTCAGAAAATGAAGATCATGGCATCCGGTCCCATCACTTCATAGGAAATAGATGGGGAAACAGTGTCAGACTTTATTTTTCTGGGCTCCAAAATCACTACAGATGGTGACTGCAGCCATGAAATTAAAAGATACTTACTCCTTGAAAGGAAAGTTATGACCAACCTAGATAGCATATTCAAAAGCAGAGACATTACTTTGCCAACAAAGGTCCGTCTAGTCAAGGCTATGGTTTTTCCTGTGGTCATGTATGGATGTGAGAGTTGGACTGTGAAGAAGGCTAAGCGCCGAAGAATTGATGCTTTTGAACTGTGGTGTTGGAGAAGACTCTTGAGAGTCCCCTGGACTGCAAGGAGATCCAACCAGTCCATTCTAAAGGAGATCAGCCCTGGGATTTCTTTGGAGGGAATGATGCTGAGGCTGAAACTCCAGTCCTTTGGCCACCTCATGCGAAGAGTTGACTCATTGGAAAAGACTCTGATGCTGGGAGGGATTGGGGGCAGGAGGAGAAGGGGACGACAGAGGATGAGATGGCTGGATGGCATCACTGACTCGATGGACGTGAGTCTCAGTGAACTCGGGAGTTGGTGTTGGACAGGGAGGCCTGGCATGCTGTGATTCATGAGGTCGCAAAGAGTCGGACACGACTGAGTGACTGATCTGATCTGAGGCATATAAAATATTTTAATAATTATGTTCTTCTACTTTTTATGCATTGAAAACTATCCTGAGAAGGGGTCCGTAGGCTTTACCAGCTTACCAACAGGCCATGGCAGGAAAATTTAGATGCCTTGTCATAGGTAAATGTGCTTGTTTACAAATGACTCCTAGGCAAAGACTAAAAGGACTGGGGAAGATGAAGGATGGCGAAACAAAGTCAGCATGTGGCAGACATTGTCAATTGAAGCTAATCAGATATGAGATAAAAACCTTCCTGGGACCTTGCTGGTGGTGCAGTGGATAAGAACCCGCCTGCAGTACAGAGGACACACGTTCCGTCCTGGATTCAGGAAGATGCCGCATGCTGCAGAGCAGTGAGGTGTGAGCCACGACTGCCGAGCCCACCACTGAGTGCTGCAGCTGCAGAGGCCCACTCTCCTAGCACCTGTGCTCTGTAACGAGCGAAGCCAAGACAATGAGAAGCCTGCTCATGGCAACAAGGGGAAGCCCTTGCTTGCCACAACTAGAGAAAGTCCACACGCGGCAACAAAGACCCTGCACAACCCCAAACTTCCTTGCACTTTCTGTGGCAGGTGATAGGAAAAAAAAAAACATAAATTCTTTTCTCCGTTTTCAGTGACTGCATAAAGAGAGTTCCACTTTTTGTACATTTCTTCTCTCCGTTTAAGAGGCACTCACTCTCCCCATCTTGTCTCCCCACGACTTCTTGCTGTCGTGCATTTTTCTGAAGTGTTTATAGTGAAAATCTGTTCCTTAAGCACGATGAGTTTATACATCTCAAACTGAAACTTGCTTTCTGATGATTTCTTTCCCCAAATATCACCTGAACAAAATCTTCTGAGATATTAGAGAGCAAGTGCTTTCTTAGGAGTTTTTATTTGGGGAGGGGGGGTGGGCATGCTGCTCTGCACGCAGGATCTTAGTTCCCCCAAGAGGGATCGAACCCAGGCCCCTGGCAGTGAGTGTGCTGAGTCTGAACCACTGGACCGCAAAGGAATTCTCTAGAATTTTCCATTTAGAAACCTAAGACTGAAGGGATGGGAAAGCTGAAGGGGAGAAGGGGACACAGGGACCAGGCATCTCTGTGCCTGATCGAAGTCAAAGCTCTAGAAAAATATCCTTAGGGTTTCAGAACAATGAAACCAACTGGAAATACACATGGCAAGTTACATCCTTCTCACAGAAGACAGGCTGTTTTGTCCTTCAAGTATAAGTCGTATTTACATCTAATAAAGCAACAGCAAAATATAATGTGAGGAGAAAGCACCTTCTGCTTAGTACTGTACTAAACAGCTCTGGGTTACATTTACAATTTTAATAAACTGATTTGTCAAAACTGTCAGAATCAAGGGAGATCATCTGGATACCAGATGAACAAAAATATCTGCAATTATAAGCTGTCCATTTTTCTCTTTCATCTTCTATATACGTATCTGTGAGCAGCTACATATTTCCATGCACATACATGCACATAAATTTTAAATCATTTAAAAAAACCTGTCATAATAGAATTCAGGAGAGTAGAAAATACAGTTCTCTTGGGAGAGCAATGGGACTTGAAGGCTGAGCTATATTCCCCGTCTTAGGACGATCATCCTTTTGCTGAACTGTTGTGTCAGAGCCCAGACATTTCAGTTTCGTTACCACCTGAGTTGTTCCTCATTCTCCCTGATCACTCACTTATTGTGTGACCACAGGCACCTACCTAAACCTCTCTGATATCTGAATGTGAGATAAACATTTCGAGAGATGCTAACTGCCCTACAAAAGTGGCACACGTATTGAGATTCCTTTGGGAAAGTAACCCAAACCCTCTGAAGAATGCTACGGAACTGCCATGAAATAATCCATACAAATACCTATCCCAGGTTTGATCAGAATCTCATCTCTGGCAATGTAAGGGTCAAATTACATGTGACAACTCTCACCTGGAAGGTAGCCTGTACCTGAGGGCACTGAAATCTCTGTTCTGATAGGGGCGTGAGAGTGCAAGTGAAAGTTGCTCAGTTGTGTCTGACCCTTTGTGAACCCATGGACTTAAAGCTCAACCTTCAAGTCCCATTGCTCTCCCAGTCCATGGAATTCTCCAGGCCAGAATACTGGAGTGGGTAGCTGTTCCCTTTCCAGGGGATCTTCCCAACCCAGGGATCAATCCCAGGTCTCCCACATTGCAGGCAGATTCTTTACCAGCTGAGCCAGCAGGGAAAGGTGGGAGGCTGCAGCCCAAGACACAGGCACTGAAGCAGCCTGAGTGCCATCCCCTTTGGGGGCCTGGATCAGACTCTCTTTTGCAAGTAGTTCAGAAAGGCAGCAGGACTAATCATCAATGATCTTTTTCATCATCATTCTCAAGGTAGGAGATTTCAACTGGAGAATCAACTCAGAGAATGAAGATGCTGAGAAGAGCCAATGTTAGCGGGGACAGAAAGATCAGGACATTTGGGAGAGCTCAACGTCCTTTTCATTTCATTTTGCTGTTACTTGAAGATCGATAAGGAATGAAGATTCTCAATAAGGCTAGCTAAAAAGCTGACGTTGTTTAGGGAGAGGGAGGCAGGGAAAATGGTTTTTAAACCTGACATTCTAAATGACCCTTGCTGTGTTTTAAGGACGATGGTGAATGTCTCTGTGGCAATTTTCCAGCCCTGCTACACACCAGGCACAGAGTGTGCTGGAAAGTACCACTGACTAAAGTATTTTGCTGATGTCCAGATCTGTGTCTTTGGTGAGTGAGGAGAATCTGCCATTCTAAGCAACACGTGTGTGGCCTTTTCAAATTAGAAATGGATGCAAACACAGGCTGCTAGTGCTAGAAGGGACTCTAGAAACCAGCTGGGTTGTGTTACTTGAATTTCCGGAGGCAAAAGCTAAGATCTAGATTGGGTGAGTGATGGACTTGATGTTCATAGTAAGCTGCTGACGAAGCTGGACCCAAGTCAGTCTCCAGATGCTGGTCCAACACGCCAACCAATCCACCTCTGAAATTATTCTCTCTGGACTATTTAGAAACAGTCATTTTGGGGGATGAGAAAAGCGGAATATATTACTAACAAGGGGTAGAATAAAACATTTTTGAAAGCCTAGCCATTTGCCTACTTCACCCTCTCCGTCAGACTTAGCTGGCTTTGTTTGCTCTGTCCACCCATCCCTGGGACCCACATCTCACCGACCTTTCTAGCAAGAACACCTGGGCCTGGCTTTCTCTGTGGCCCCGCTCCCCTGTCTGTCCCCACAGGGGTCTAGGTCTCTGCCGAAAGCTGCTTTAATCATTTGTTAATTTGCTTAAACATCTGGTCAAATTTTGGACATAATCTCAACAGGAGGGTTTATGCTAACTTCTCTTGAAGTTGAGAGTTTCCACATGCCCGCTGACCCACTCCCCCACACTCACAAACACACAAGCCAATCGTCAAGGGCAGTGAGGCGCTCTGAGCCAGGAAAGAGAAAGGCAAGGAGTGTGGCTTGGCCCTGTTTCTCTTGGCTGTTTCTTGAGCTCCTTAAACTCCAAGTAGACGCATTTTCTCTCCTCTCCCCCCACCCTCCTTCTGTATGAATGGTACTGCTTTCTACTCAGTTGCCCAATCAGACCTAGAGCATCACTGTGGACTCTTCCCTCTTAATTGCATTCTGGGCGCAATATGCCATGAACCCTCATAAAGTCCTCGAACTCTCTCTGTTTTGCACCTCCTCTCAATTCCCACCTTACTTCAAGCATTCCTCACTTATCATTCGGATTAATCCAGTTATACCTGATGGTTTTCCTGGATCTAGCCTCACCCCACTAGAATCCATTTTCCACACTGTAGTCAAAGTGGTTTTTCTGAGATACATATCTGATCATATTGACTTGCTTAAAATTCCACAGAAGCTCCCCAAAGCCTTCAGCCTCTATCATGACACCCAAACTCCTCAGATTTCACTTTCCATTTCTCTCACCTCATCTCTCATTTATGCCAAATAGCCTGGCCTTCCTGAACTAAACGGAGCTTGTGCCCTGGACGCTCTTGTCGATGCCCCTTGTCTAAGACTCTGTCCCTCTGCACTGATGCCTGGCTAATTCCAACTTGTTCTTCAAGACTTGGTTCAAGCAATCATTCTTCCGGGAAGTTTCCCCTGGCACCCAGTTGGTGCTTAATAAATTTACTGAGTAAATGAATACACCAAACAAAATGGTAGGAAGATGCTCTGGGAAACACATCTCTTTCCTATAGAAGCACAGTAGTAACTACCGAGGGAAAGAAGGAATGGAGGCTGGAGGATGAGAACTTTGGCCAAATGTAACATCATCACGGCAGGGGAAGAGGCATCCTGCTTGAGTACCTTTGTCAGAATCACCTTTTCTAAAGTGAGATGGAATCATAAGGAACAGTCTCTTCACGCAAGACCTGAAGCCTGGAACAACAACACTGCCTGCCTTGGAGTCATCAGGAATCAGCAAATCACAGTGAGTGACTTCACTGATATTGCCAGCAACTGCCCTGTCAAACTGCCGTTAAGTCTAGCTCAAGGTAACCATGGAGAACTTGGAATATCCAAATGACCTCTGGGTTGTGGCTGCCTAACCTGAGTGGGGGAAGGAAGCAGTGGTGTAGGCAGATACAGGGATGATAACCTATCTAGGTTCTGGGTCCCTAGGAAATACTTTGGGAAATATTTTACGAGTATCATCAGGAAAACAAAGCTCATGTTCAGAGAAGAAAGGGAAACTTTTCCTGACCCCCTGGGCCAGTGCAGGAGCTAAGTAACTGGGTAAAATTGTCACGATTTTCAGAAATTTCAAGTGAACCACAGACATCTCAACACACTCCTCTCGACCTGAGAGGTAGCAGAAATAGGCTTTACCATAAAGAAGCATGGAGAGGCTTCCCTGGTGGCTCAGTGGAAAAGAATTCACCTGCCAATGCAGGAGATGCAGGTTCGATCCCTGGGTCAGGAAGATCCCCTGGAGGAGGAAACAGCAACCCACTCCAGATTTTTCCCATGGACAGAGGAGCCTGGCGGGCTACAGTCCATAGGGTCACAAAAGAATCGCGCACGGCTTAGTAACTCAACACCAACAATGTAATCAAAGAAAGAACTAGAAAAAGGGATCTTCACCTGGAAGCCACTGCCTTAGCTCGTGGGGGCAGCAAACTCTCAGGAAAGCAGCACCTCCACGATCCTGGAGACAGGCGGCTCCTCTTCTAAAAGACTCTCCCTGCCTGCCCTGTGCCTTGGGGACAGTGCTGGGCACTGTGAGTCTCAGAGACAGAGGTTCTCGAGCCCGTCCACCCCCCGGGAGCCAGACTGCTCTCTGGCCGAAGTCTCCATCAGCAACACCTCCCTGTCGCCATCACCTGCTCCTTATAAACCACTTGACTTGAGAATTCAGTCTGAGGGAAGGAGGAAGGGGTGGCAGGCTAGGCCGTCCAGTAATCCAGCATGATCGTTCCAGATGCTGTGACTCACTTAAAGGGAGTTCCCTGTCCGCATTGCTCATCTCAGGCAGCTTATTAGGGAGCGTGCCCTCCAAAGGTTTAGAGATAAGTCTCTGGTGGGGAGTACATTCCCCAATCAAGACTTCATCACCCAGCAGGGGCTATTTAGAAGCTGGGTTTCTCAGCTTGTCTCCTCCGTAAAGTGACACCAAGATCTTCCTGTCAGCCACAGTCTTGAGTAGTGATGTCATTAAAGGGTTTGGTCTTTAAAGATGGAGGCAGTCCTGGTTTTCTAAATTAGTGAGAGGGTTTAAATGCTGAACTGCCCTGCCCTACTTCTAGTACGAGGAGAGAGAATTGTCTTGGGGGCAAAGAACCTCAGGGTAAGAAACGAACCAGAAGTCTCAAGAGAAACTGGTTGTAAAAGATTGATCTTATCCCCAAGACCAATTGTTATCAAATGTAGGCTCGATTCCAGTGAATGGGACTGGATTGGAGGCTGGCAGTAAGGAATGGAGCTGTCCAATTGTGTTTAAGAGACAACACTGTCTAGAGAAATCTGACAAATAGAGGGACAGGGGAGATGGAGCAGAAGAGTTAACCAATGGGACCAGACAGTTCTGCCACCCAGCCGAGGCCTGAAACTCGACTCAAGGTCTTTCAAATTCAAAATCTACCCACTGGTACCTGAAGTGAAAGTAAAAGTGTTAGTCGTTCAGTCATGTCCGACTCTTTGCAACCCCATGGACTGTAGCCTACCAGACTTCGCTGTCTGTGGAATTTTCTAGGTGAGAATACTGGAGAGGGTAGCCATTCCCTTCTCCAGGGGATCGAACCCAGGTCTCCTGCATCGCACGCAGATTCTCTACTGTCTGAGCCACTAGGGAAGCCCACTAGTACCTGAAGGAATATGTTCAAACAGCACTAGACAAAAGCTCTCTATTTCTTATCCCTCCTCAGGCCTCCTGAACTCATACTATCAGTGTGGAATTTTTTAATAACAAAAGGAATTCTAAATACCATGCTGCGGGTAGCATAACTCTGCCTGCTCCTTGTATGGCTTAATCAAACATTTAAAGATTCTCAGGATGGGTGATTCTTCCTGGGCTGGTGGGAAGTTCCATGTCCCTCAAACAGAGAAGCAAAGGATCAGCGAACACTGGGACACGACAGCGCTACTACCTACATGCGGGCCCAGAATATAAACTTGGGTCATTCCACTCCAGCCTCCTTTCAAACATACTGAGTAAACTCCATTACGAGTTTAACTACAGTCACTGGGCATCCTCTCTACACATATTCTTTTTTAATAACCACTTATTTTGGAGGCTGGAAGATACAAGGATGAAATGCTGTCACCTACTACTCAGCTCCTTGGACGGCAGACACAACAAGGTTACTTCCCAGCAGAATCGGCTGGCCACTTTCAGCAGCCCTCTCAAATCCTGCTGCACATAATGGAACTGAAGTGTATGCTGCTCCTCACAGCATCTCAACAGCACATGGGCTCTCCTTTCTACTTGACCATTGCTGATCCCCGGTCACCTGGCAACTACATGACGGTTGTGACGATGTCTTAGAAACGCCTGGTTCGAGTTATGATGGAATAAGACCTTGTTCTGTTTTTTCTATAGATGTTCTCTGAGCCCTAGTTTTCTCATTTTAAAAATGAGTCAGTATAGACACAGAACTTATAGTTACCAAAGGGGAAAGGGGGCAGGAGAGGAGGATAAATTAGGAGCTTGGATTAACAGATATATACTACAAGCAACAGAGTCCTACTATATAGCACAGGGAACATATTTGATATCTTATAATAATCTATAATGGAAAAAATCTGAAAAAGTATATATGTGTATATATATATATATATACACACACGCTCATAACTGAATCACTTTGCTGTACATGAGAAACTAACACAACATTGTAAATCAACTATATTTGGAAAAAAAAAATACCAGGAAGCTTAAATTAGTGGTTCTTAATTTGTTTTCCTCCATCTCAACACATATGGGCTTCCCTGGTAGCTCAGATGGTAAAGAATTTGCCTGCAATGCAGGAGACCGGAGTTCGATCCCTAGGTTGGGAAGATCCCCTGGAGGAGGAAGTGGCGACCCACTCCAGTATTCTTGCCTGGAGAATCCTATGGACAGAGGAGCCTGGCGGGCTACAGTCCATGGGGCTGCAAAGGAGTCAGACACAATTGAGCGACTAACACTTTCAACATATCTGAGAGACATGCATATCTCAGAGTAAGAGTGGGAATGATTTTTAAATTGGGGTAGGCAAGATAAGAAATAAAAAAAGTTATCAGATTGGAAGGGCAGGGGAATTTTCTCAAACTGTGAGATTTCCAGCTTAAAGGATTTCTAATATCCTTTCTAAATATAAAACTTTGCCCACCTCCACATCCCCTCATTTTTTCTCCACTGGTTCCCCAGTGAGGTATGGATCACATCTCCTTCAAGATTGCATCAGTAATATTTTTTTTGCTAACATGCTGGTGGTCCCTGAGCTTGCTCACAGAACATGAGTTCCCAGAAACTCTTCTGGTTGCCAAAATTTAGCGGTAATTGGCGTTTATACTTGGGGAAATCTTTATCAAAAATCTCATACATATATCAAATAATGCATTTGTCAAAAATAACTCCCCATAAATGATTTTTTTTTCCTGGCACATATGATTACAGGTTATTGCTGAAGTTTCTATGATTTAATTGGAGAATTTTAATCACCAAGGGTTCAACACTGCAAATATTCTGTGTGCCCTGATGAAAAACAGACATCCCAAGGCCAATTTTTAGAAACGAAATCCACATCCTTCGTTACTTGCATGACATCATTTAGGGGATAGTTTGCAAGGCTACGGTAACTCATTCATCAAGGACAAACACTGGGCGTGTGATTAAGAGACCCTCTGTCTCCTCCGACCCTGGCTTCACCTACCCAATTCCCAGGCATGCAGGACCCCCCTCACCCCCCACACGTCTCTTTTGAAACGAAGGAACTGTCCTTTCAATTCCCTGCAGACCCACCTGGGGATTAAAAAAAAAGAGAGAGAGAGAAATCTAAGAACTGCTCTGAGAAGGTTCAGAGGCAAAGTAGGAAAGTGGGGGTGGGTGGGATTGGAACCCATCTAAAGAAAACACGGGGGTGATCCTAGAATCCTATCTCCTGGAGGGGTGGGTGGGTGCCAAGTTCTGCATTTCTCCTAAATGATCCCAGCAGCTGCAGCACGTTATATGTGGCGACTCTTGTAGGATCTGAAAGGGTTTTCAAAGTCACGCTGGCAGCTGCCTGCTGTCGCCCCACTCTGTAATGATTGAACCTCTTGTTCCTTTTATAGAGTTGTTCTCTCCTAATAAAACACTAAAGGCTGGTCCGAGCAACTGTTCCAGGATCACTAGATGCACTGCTCCCTCCCTCTTCCTCCTCGCCCTACATGCCTTTGCTTTTCTGGTCACAGTGGAGCTCTGTGTAAATTGCTCCAGCGCTGACCTGCAGCGGCACACCAGTACACGCGCGGGTTCACACGAGCACCACCGACCCCAATGCAACCGAGCCTGAACTCGCGTCCACTTCCAGCTATTTCCCGAGCTGCTTCTTTCAAACTGGGCGACCCTCCTAAGTACATGAAAGCATGCAGAAAGCCCACACTGCCGTAAGCGAGGAGCCACAATTCATCGTGTCGGGAGCCAGGAGAGGTGACACCGTCAAGCTGTTCGTCAGAATGCAAAGCTGCGACTAGTCAGCTTTTGGAAGAGGAGCACTACAGAATAAGCTGGGCCTTTTGTTGGTTGCTTGGTTGGTCAATATGAGCCGTATTTGAAAGGTGTGAACTCCTTGCAGACTTCAAAATGCAGATGGAAACACCACCATCAAAACCTAGGAATCAGCTCAATGAGGGTTCCCTGCTCATCTCAAACCCCACCGTCTTCCCAGCTGTGACCTGGGAATTTCAGAAAGAAAGCACGGCTCCCTTTCCCACGTCAAGTCCAGCAACGTTTAAAAGTGGCCTTGGTTTTCAAGGTTTCACACCTACTTTACACTGGATCTGTATTTTTATATTCCCATTTAAGACTGTAAGCGCCTCATGAGTGGGAGCCTGGGTTAGTCAGCTTTTTAATCATGGCCTGGGATGTAGCAGTCGTTCAGAAAATGCTTGCTGAAAAAACATGGAAGCCCTGAAAACAAAAATGGACTTGGCTTGTGGGTGCTAGGCAAACCCCAAAAGCCCCTTGATCACATTTGTTCCCAAGATTCGGAAGACTTTCGGTTGGGCTTTTAGTGAGGAAATCCTACCTACCCGAAATAATTCTATTTAAGTAATGGCCATTTGACTAGAGATGAAAATAACAGAAAGACACTTCAAGCCCTAATGGGTAGTAAACAAATTAGAGGCGCCTAAATTCTCCGTGCAGCTTCTCTTTATCTTAAGATCTCTCTGAAAGTATACATAAAAATGTCGAAATTGGTGACTTAACCTTTTAGCTCACTCTGGTTAGCATTCTTTTCTCTGTACACTGAGTGCTAAGTATTTTATTTAAACCGATTTTTTTGTTACTATAAAATTTAAAAAAATATATAAGCAGAGAAATTGGTATAATGAACCCTAAATATTCATCACCAACTTTAATGACTACCAACTCACAGCCTCTTATTTCACGTATATAAATTAGTTTTTTAAGATAAGTTTTGTGACAATCAGACTTTTGCCTAGAGCTCCCCCAATTAGTTTATAATTACTACCAACTCTTTAGTTTTGAGAAAAACCTCCCACTCAGAAGGTGGAAGTTTTGAGCCAAAATATGACATTTGACTTGGGTGCAGCTGCTTAAAATATGTCTTCATTAAAGTCAGATGAAGGAGATAAGCTTAGTCTCAGCCTTCAATGGAACGCAGTCAACGTTTGCATTTTTTCTTTTAAGTATAAAAGTAGAACTGTTTTCCACCACTCCCTCCCATGCTCCCTTCACACACACACACACACGCACACGCACCCCCCCCCCCCCCCCGAAATACCCTCTTTTCTGAACAATTCCGTCAAGAGTGCGTTCCCAGACCTTTGGGTTGTGAGCACACACGCCTCTGATTCCCAGGCTCTGTACTTGCAACTTAGAAGGAACCCAAAGGCAAGGACACGGGGCAAAATGAATGCTCAAACAAATTGATTTTTAAGGAACAGACCTTTATACATCTTTTTATTTTTATGGCTTAAGATGGTGCAAAAATGTTACTTACTCCCTAAACAGTTATTAGTCTCTGTAATGTAACATAGCAGATACTTTCTAAATCCTTTTAGCCTTCTCCCCCTTACTGGAAAGATCATCATTTTTTTTTTTTTATTTCAAAGTGGATTTAATAAAGAAAAGGAGTGCTGTTAAAGAAATACGTGAGGCTTTGACATTAAGCAGTGCAACCCCGGAGAGTCGGCAAGAACAGGGTCTCTAATCTCCAGTGATTTATAGAGGCTCTTCCTTCATCTCTGTGCTTGGGGAGGGCCAAAAAGTTTAGAGACAGCCTGGCGTCCCTCTTACTCCACACCACTAACTCCTGCTGGCCAGGCTGCCTGCTAAAACTTTTAACCCTTTAGCTGCCAGCTGCCAGCACATGCAATAAAGCCATTTTCTTTTCTTTTTTTTTTTTCTTTCAGAGGATGGAGTGATATCATATCGCAGTAATGCCCAGGGAGATAAACACTGATGTCTGATACTAAGACAATCTAAGCCAAGGCAAGAAAAGAAGCTTAAAAACCAAACTGGGTTACCCTGAAGATGTTTGGAAAAGGTTAGAAAAGGAGCTCCTTTTCAGGAGTGAATGAGAATTCGGGGAGTCATGTCCGCACCGCAATCCCAGCATTCTTTGTGAGCTGGCTGTTATGGTGGCATCTTCTCCTATGTGACACTTAGTACTTGGAAACATAACTCAAGGTCAAAGTTCCAGAGTATGATTAGAAGGAGGGAGACAACGTGAAGAACGTTGAAATGAGCTGATCCAACAAGTGGACCAAGGGGTGCGAAGGAAGGGAGACTAGCTTCCTGACTAGGGATCGAAACCACGGCCCCTACATTGGGAGTGCAGGGTCTTAGCCACTGGACGAACCAAGCAGTCCCTCGAGCAGCTTCCTGAATCACAGAAAACACACAGGGTCTATGGCTAGAGAACAAGGAAGGTCTTTTGCAGCTTGGTCCTCCTCTGGGAGGCCATAGTCTGTGGTTGCCTCAGGCTTGGTTCCCTGTCTCTGTCACTCAGAGAACTTCAGCTGTATAGGAGAACTTACCCAAGTCAAGGTCTTGGGCTGAACCACACCTTTTCTCTTTAAACTTCTTATTTTGTATAAGAGTATAGCCAATTGACAATGTTGTGATACTTCCAGGGTCATAGCAAAGGGACTCAGCCATATATATGCATATATCCATTCTCCCCCCAACTCCCCTCCCCCTCCTTGTATTTGTCAACAAGGCCTGACAGGAGATCTGAAGTAGAAAGCCCACGCTGATCTAAAGCCAGGATAGTCTGCAGTGGAGACGGCCCTGGGAAAAAGCTCTTACACTACATAATCTTGGGCCCCTGCCGCCTGGGCCACTCCTGACAAAGAAAGAGACAGAGCCCTACTTTAAGAGGCCTTCTAGAATCAAGTACCCAGGTCAAGACAACTGACAAAGATCAATATCCCTTACTTGAGGGCTGGCAGATGGCAAGGCAAGGACACAATATTCACCATGACAGGAGCGATGGCAAGCTGCAAAAGACCTTCCTCATTTGCTAGCCATAGACAATGTAAATTCTCTGTGATTTAAGAGGCTGCTTGAGGGACTTCCTGGTGGTCCGGTGGCTAAGACTCCAAACTCCCAAAGCAGGGTTCGATCCCTAGTCAGGGAATCTAACTGACTAGGAGTCCCTATTCAGAGAGATCTCACATGCTGTAACTAAGACCCGGCACAGCCAAACAAATTAGTTAACTAAAAAAAAAAAAAAGGCAGCAGCAGCAGCTAGTTGAGCATCTCCCTTGACAGTGAGGCTAGAGAGGGAACTGAGGCAGAAATTGGAAGCAACTTGATCAAGAGCTCGAAGCCAGTGGGGGGAAATCAGGACTGAAGGCCAAAGCTCCAGACTCACAGTCCACAACACCTTGATGAAAAGGGGTCAAGGGTTGTAGAGATCTTAGACCCAAAGGTCAAGTCCTAGCTTCTGTCTTTGGCAAGTGATTTCATCTTAAGCTTCAGTTTACGCCTCTTAAAATGGGAATAATAATTTATCTGTTGCTGTGAGGATTCAACAGAGAGAATCAAAATTGAATAAAAGCCTTTAGAATGCTGGCTGGCATATGGCACATACTGGGAAAAAATGTTCTGAATTATTGTAGTTGTTCTTCAATTTAGTCACTCAGTTGTGTCCAACTCTTTGCGACCCCATGGACTGCAGCACGCCAGACTTCCCTGTCCATCACCAACTCCCGAAGCCTGCTCAAACTCATGTCCATCGAGTTGGTGATGCCATCCAACTATCTGATCCTCTGTCGTCCCCTTCTCCTTCTGCCTTCAATCTTTCCCAGCGTCAGTCTTTTCCAATGAGTCAGTTTGCATCAGGTGGCCAAAATATTGGCGTCTCAGCTTCAGCATCAGTGCTTCCAATGAATATTCAGGACTGATTTCCTTTAGGACGGACTGGTTGGATCTCCTTGAAGGCCAAGGGACTCTCAAGAGTCTTCTCCAACACATCAAATCTTTAGCGGTCAGGTTTCTTTATAGTAGTTGTTCTTATTACTGGTTTTCTTTTTTCCCCCCTTTGGAAATTCACGTGCTGCTCCCACCCAAGTGAAAAGAATAAGAAGTGTACTTTCTTGGAATAGGACATGGCCCAAAGCTGCTCTGAACCAAGGCAGTATGGCCGACAACTTCCCCACGACAGCCGCCACCATATGCTTCCTTATTTCTGCCACGGGACATACCACATTTGGTTGTAATTTAGTTCTGTACAGATCTGCTCCCCAGCTAGCTAGAGCTCTAGTGGGGTAGAGTCCATAGCTTATTCCTAGTCACATCTCCATCGTCTGGCTCAGTAGGTGGCCCGCAAATGTTTATTGGATGAATAAATGAATGAATGTAGTTTAAAGGGCCCAGAAAGCCTTCTCTGCTTTTCTTTGTTTGGGCCAGAGTATAGCCTGTCTACATAGGCTGCCTTCTCACTCATGGGAGCCCAGGGCAGAATTTAGATGCCAAACATCTTTGCAGTCCAACTTTCTCTGAAGGTGACATGCTCAAGGAGTCGCTCTGCGGGAAGTGAGCATTTAACACATCACGCCTCTTAGCAGCATGCTCCAGATCCTGGCCCGCGGTTAGCACTGAGTGTGAAAGGCCCTATTTTGCTGTGTTAGTTTTTGGTCCTGCACCAAGTGGCAGCATGCTAACGTGAGAAACCTCTTCTAGGCCCAACTGTCATTGGCCTACAGGGTCAAAAACAAAACACCCAGCACAGTTCTCAGGTGCCCACTTGCCAGGCTGGCTCTAACCAGAGACCTTTCCTGTACCTGCCAGACTTCACCCGCCCTGCAGGAGGAGCCAACATCAAGCCAAACCCCAGAGACCATTGCTCCACCTCCTGTGATGACTTTCAAAGGTAGATTCGGTAGATCTATGAGTAAGAGGAATGTGTCGCATGCCCTATCCAGGCTCACCAAGGAGAAGTGGCAAAGACCTTCCCTTTGACCATGGCAAAGGGATCCAGGAGAAGGTGTTACCATACTTTCATAATAAAAAAAAAAAGCAATCCAAGAGGAAGATGTGTGCGGGGCTAAGCTGCTTTATAAGCCATCTGTTGACTCACATCCACCACTGGCAATTCTTTGGAGACAATTCCCACCAGGTGTTCTCTTTTATGAAACATTCCTGGTCAACGAGTAACCAAGGTGTCACAATATTCTGACAGCTACCGCCAGGCGCTGGTTTTAGGTCTGAGATTCCATAAGGCAATCTCCAATAGTCATTTGACTTTTGTTTTTTAAGATAAGCTCCCCAGGTCTGGAAAATGAAAAATTAGGTGGTGGAGCTTTAGAATTCAGAGAATTAAGCCAGGTCGCCCAAAGCTGGGACCGGAAATGGGGAGGAAAAATGGAAGAACTGGGCGGGGCAGGCGCTGCAGGCTCTTCACCTTGGAAACTGCAGATCCCCAGCTCCAGCGCTCAGGGCACCCTGGATAAACAGCGTTATCGGCCACCCACACTACTTCAGTGAGTAAAAGGGCTTAGGAATGTAAATCACAGTGGAGTGAAGTGTGATCCTAATTTGCACTTAATCAAAGCCAATTAGAGAGACATTATTTATACAAAGCCCATGCATCTCAATTATGCGGAGCACAGCCCACCACAGTTTTGAGTCCAGACCTTAATTCTGCTTAATTAGAGAAGTAAACATTTTCACTGAGTTCAATCCCCCAGTCTAGTCTAGTGCCTATGGGAAAACTGAACCAAACACACAGAGTTCCACACTTCAGGGCCAAGAAAGTGTAACTGACACCTGTTGGAAATCAGCAGAAAACAAAGACAAGTATTCAGACCTGGGGGCTCCTCTGGGCCAGACTAAGTAACTGGGTTCTCTCTTTTAACACACACGTGTTAGCACCTGCCTTGCCAGGCACCAAAGAGCGTTATAGTGTCTCCTCTGTTCCTGCACTTTAGCAAGATAAACCACGACCCAGGAGGATGGGAAAGCAAAGGACCCCAGTTCAACGCTTAGGTGATACTTTTTTCTTTTCTCTGGTTCATGTGGTCCCTGGTCTGCTGGTGGAGGCAGATTCAGGGTAGCTGGCTGAGTCACCAGAGGGCAAAAAAGGCTCCGAGGTCATGACAGAGCAGCTTTGTCTGAGTAGAGACTAAGGACAAGAATTTATGGTGACAAGGCTTCCAGAAGCCCACAGATGAGATGACCTGGAGAGGGCCCTGGTGACAACTCCTTGGGAACATCGCTCACCCATCCATTCTACAAGCAGGTGCTGGGGGAACATCTGCTGCCCTTTCTGAGCTCACTGTGCTGTGCCCTGTCCTTCCTGGGCAAATCCACTCGCTTTATGATGAGCAGGGGCAAGGGGGCTCTCCCAGCAGATGCCCTGACAGCTCACCTAAGAGTTCCTCCTCTCCGTGTTTACAGCCGTCTACCTGGCCTTACGCGAACCAATCAACACCCAGGCGGGTTGAAAAGGGTGCTCAGGGCTGGTGCACTGGGATGACCCTGAAGGATGGGATGGGAAGGGAGTTGGGAGGGGAGTTCAGGATGGGGAACATATGTACATCCAAGGCTGATTCATGTAGATATATGGCAAAAACCACTACAATACTGTAAAGTAATTAGCCTCCAATTAAATAAATTAATTAATTAAAAAAAAAGTCAGTAGAGTTGAAGCCTAAACAGTATTCTCCAAAGCTCAGCTGGAGAAAGCAAAAAAGAAATTCAGTGAGAAAAGAAATGCAGCTGTGGACTTCATCGCTGATTCCAAGGAGCCCCGAGGCAGCAAGATCAACTCATAACACCAAATACGATGAAAGCTGCCCAGGTGAGGGAGTTCAAATTCTAACCTGAACTGTAGTTCTCAAGTTCTCACCAGAAAATCAACTTATTTTTTAAATCTCATTTTGGTACACATCCCCCTCTAAATTCACTTGGCCATTCCTTTGTCAGCTCTGCCTTCTGCCAAATACGGACAGACAAGGAGAGTGAAATAAATAGAGAGTACCTGGCATGAAGTGGGTGCTTAAGAAGAATCTGGTGGATCAATTGTAGGAGCCAATTAGATTCATGGGTACTTTTCCAACACAGATGGTCCCCTTAGTCTTAAAAAATGAGAAAATCTCTGAAGGGACTGGGCAGCATCACTGAACATCCCAGTGGCCCAACGGCTTTCACCACATAAAGGATCAAAGCAAAGTGGAATAACCGTCACAACTTCTAGTGTTAAAACATCACAACACCACAGTATTATGCAGAAATAAGAAGTCACGAGTGGCTTTAAAGAGGGAAAAATAACAGTCAAATATACGTATATAAAACTTACCTCAATAAAAATGTTTTAAAAATTCACATTTTAGGTAGATAAAGGGATAACACAATTTGTCCGATTCATTAAACCAGGGAAAGAACCCAAATTAATAGTGTTAAATTCTTCTCAAACTGAAGTATAGTAACTTTGGGAAGGGTTTAGTCAAGAGCACCCTGTGTTCACAGGCTTCCTTCTTTTTCATTCGATCCAGCTCTTCTATTTTATTAGCAGGGACCAATCCAAACACAATTTTCTGTAACTTACGCATTTAATATGTCTTTGGAGCCTTCATAGGTCAAACAAGGGAATTTTCCCTTGCTGACACAGGAAGTCACATTTAAGAGTAAACCAACCCTAGTTCCGCAAAGACTTTTTTGCCTTTGAACTCATTCGGCACAACCTCAATGAACTGGGTTCTCTGTCTCTGCATATTAACCAAATGCCCTGTCCACTTTCCCCAACCATCCAACGCTCAGAAGTCACCAGTCTGGACATCTGGGGAGAACCTCTCACTAAAGACAAAGTCTGCCCCTCCTTTGTCAGCTTCCAACTAGGAAGCTTAGTAAAGACTTCACATTGATAAGATATTCCCAAAGAAGCAATAAAAGAAATTTCAGATTTATGAGGTTTGCTTTTTCCTAGAGACACATTTTATTTTAAACCTGAGACCCATTAAGGAGAAAAATAACAAAAGCATGTATGAATGTGTTCACTAAGAAACCAACCCAAATGATTCCTTTACAGTTTAAAAAGTACTTGCTCATATATTACCTCATTTTGATCGTATTAGATATTTACACAAATCTGAGAGACAGGTACACAGTAAATAACTGGTATCTATATGTTACAGTGAGTCAATGAGGTATTCTGAATCCAAATTCAGTGTTTCTTCCACTAGACACAACAGCCTAAATGGAAATGGTTGTTTAGGAAAATTTTATTGAGTATCTATTAAGTGTGCAACCTTCTTGCAAACAGGGAGTAATAGAAGAATGTGAAGATTTATCACCAAAAAAATATAGGAGAATTTTCTAATTAATTGAGAAGTGCAGAAAGTTATTCTAAGTGTGATACAAACTCCCAAAACTGTTAAAAATTACTGATAAATTTAAATACATAAAAGCTTAAAATATGGCAAAAGTGTCACAAATATATTAAAAGATATTGACAAGATGGGAAAATATTTATAATATATACACAAAATGCTAATTTGCTTAGTATGAAGAAAGTTTCTCCAAATCAATCCAAATAAGACCAATCCCCAAAACCACAGAATAGTGAACAATGATGAACAGAGAATAATATATATATAGAATGTAAATATATGAAAAGATGCTCAATGGCTGTCTAAGAGAAGTGCAAATTAAAATTACAGTGAAGTATTACATTGAATCTGTCTGATTAGCAAAAAAATTGATCAAATGCTTTTTGAAAAGGTATAGAAAAGCAAGCACTCTCACATTGTTAGTGGGAATGTAAGATAGTTTACAACTGTGATGGAAAATGTGGCATTTAGAAAATAAAATTACAAATGCACCCACCTGAAAGTAATACAACATTGTATACCCATTATATTTCATTTTCTTTAAAGAAAGAACAAACAAACAACCCCCCACAAAAAAACCCCAAATGCACATGCCCTATGACTTGGGAATTTTACTTCTAGGAACTAATTGTATAGCTACACTAATTGTATACCTACACATATGCTCAAAAATATAAAAGGATATTTACTTTAGCCTTGTTTATAATGAAAAAAGGTTGAAAACCATTGATACATCCAACAATAGGGGTCCTAAGTAAATGATGGTAAATTATTGCAATGGAAAATTATGCAGTCTCTAAAAAGAATAAAGAAATTCAATAAATACTAACAAAAGTATCTGAGACACATTGACATATGATAAAACCAAAGGACAAAAGGGTGTGCCTTGTAGCGTGTCCCTTTGATATAAAGACAAAAGGATGTCTGTATGTGCACAGAATATCCCTGGGTTGACACACCAGAAACTCGTAACAGTGATTACCTCTGGGAGACACTGGAAGACAGTGGGGGGGGAGACTGCTCACTACATACCATTTTGTACT
This sequence comes from Bubalus bubalis, assembly GCF_019923935.1. Lineage (NCBI taxonomy): Eukaryota > Metazoa > Chordata > Mammalia > Artiodactyla > Bovidae > Bubalus > Bubalus bubalis. Next base: position 51,406,598 of record NC_059159.1, on the reverse strand, counting down.
TAACTGTCTTTTGTAATCACATGGTATATAATATCTACTCAAAAAGCTGAGATACCATGTGAATAAAGTAGGCCAATGAATTGAGACTTGCTGGAAAAAGCCTTTGACCTGTTAAAAGTCCAGAGATACCCATATGGCTCCATCTTTGCTGCCCAAATGAGCAGGTATGTGTGAGAAGAACTGGCAGAGCCCTCGGCACTGGTACTGCTCATGTAAACACTAATCCATCGTAAGAATGTACTTGAAGGGGCCACATCTTGCTAGGCACAGATACACACATACACGCTGGGCACAGAAACACACACACAAATAGTACCCATCTTTTCATCTGAATAGGGCTTCCCTGGTAGCTCAGTTGGTAAAGACTCTGCCTGCAATGTAGTAGACCCTGGTTTGATTTCTGGGTCTGGAAGAGCCACTGGAGAAGGGATAGGCTACCCACTCCAGTATTCTTGGGCTTCCCTTGTGGCTCAGCTGGTAAAGAACTCGCCTGTAACACAGGAGACCTGGGTTTGATCCTTGGGTTGGGAAGATCCCCTGGAGAAGGGAAAGGCTACCCACTCCAGTATCTTGGCCTGGAGAATTCCATGTACTCTATAGTCCATGGGCTCACAGAGTCGGACACAGCTCAGCGACTTCCTGGAAATCACTTTTTTCATCTGAATATACTCTTCCTTTCAAGTTATAAGAAGCTTTCATATCCATCATTTCACTAAATCTTTACAACCACATTCCAAGAAAGGTATTTTGTTATATGGGTCTGTACAGTGAAGTTCAGATGCAAAATCTAAGTGGCAGATCTGTGACTCCAGCCTAGATTGCCTGATTCCAAATTACATGTTCTTTCTACCAGGTCAACTACCTCACACTCTCTTCCAAGGAGAAATCAGTGACTCCTCCTCTATTCCCAAACTGTGCCAATTAAAAGCTACAAAGTAATTATTCTGCTTACACAACTCCCTGGATCCTGTGATATTCATTGGCCTCCTGGACTTTCATAGACTGTAACTTGGCTTTCTCAGGGCATCTATGGTGTTTAAGGGTGGAGTAAGGAATTTGGACTCCCAAGGACTCTGAGATGCCTTACAAGTCTACTCTTCAATGAAATAGAGGATTTCTTGAGTTCTGCTGACAGTGGGGAGAGTATTATTCCAGGGATGAGCATTTAACTAAAAAAAGTACTCAGAGTTCTGCAGTTAAGCTAAACAAAGAATTAGCACAGGGACTGGGAGAGGGAGAAACAGTTGAGTTCAGAGGAGGTTTAACAAAACTCACACCACCTCAGACATCCAGCTGGTCTGAGTCAGCCAAGCCCAACATGGCTTGTGGTTACCTGGAGGGCTGTTTTTTTTTAAAAATTCAAGTAGAGGGATCAGAGACACCTCATCAAGGAGTCTCAATGGCTTGGCCCACTATTTTAAACATGGTTTGTGGTCTATACCAGGATGGACTGAATAACTCAGTATCTTCGAAGGGATTAAGATCAACTGTAACATATTCCAATGGCAGTGATGGGGACAAGTGAACAGACATTGGGCTCACATCAACATTAGACACACATTTTTGTTAAACATATCCTCAAGGCTGCAGGGAAAATCTGCAAAATACAAACAATGCCTAGAGAATCCTTTAGCCCCAACAGGCTAGGCAAAAGCTGTCATTCAAAAAGAATCCAAACAATAAGGAATGGAATGGAACTTCCCATCTGCTCACAAACCTGCCCACAAAGGGAATCACTGATTGAGGAAAAAAGAAGAAATAAGCAAGAGCTGCTATTCTGTGAAGAGTGGCCAGTTCTAGAGTTGCACCTTTTTAAAACAACAGCTTTACTGAGATACAATATACCTATCATACATTTCACCCTTTTAAAGGGTACAATTCAACAGCCTTTAGTATAGTCATAGAATGGGTAACCATTTATTTTACAAGTTTAATTATTTCCAGAAGAAATCCTGTACCTCTTAACCACCGCCTTCTAAACTTTGCAACTCCCAGTTCCAGGGAACCACTAATCTACTTTCGGTCTCTCTAGATTGGCCTATTTTGGACATTTCATATAAATGGAATGAAACAACCTGTGGTCCTTTGTGACTGGCTTTTTTCAGTCACAAATGTTTCCAAGGTTCATCTATGTCTCCGCAAGGGATACGAACTTCATTCCTTTTTATGGTTGAATAATATCTCATTGTATGGACATCCTACATTATGTTTATCCATTGATCTGTTCAGGGTTGGGCTGTTGCATCTTTCAGCTACTGTGAATAATGCATACAAGCATCTGTTTGAATCCCTGCTTTCAAGTCCTGTGGGTATATTCATTAATCAGTTGATAGCTGTTTCTATTTCTTGGCTATTAATGATTATTAATTATTACTTGAAATGAATGTTACCACGAACATTGGTGTACAGGTTTTCACTTCACTTCATTATCTTTCATTTCATTCTCTTTTACTTAGGTGTGAAACTGCTGGATCATATGGGAACTCTATGTTTAAAAATGTGAGGACCTTCCAGAGAGTCTGCTAAAGCAGCAGTACCATCTTACATTCCCAAAGGCAGTTCCAATTTCTCTACATCCTCATCAACATCTTTGAGATTATAGCCCTGCTACTGCATGCAGAGTGGTATATCATTGTGGCTTTGAGTGGTGTTTCCCTGATGGTTAATAAAGTTGAGCATCTTTCCACTTGATTATCAGTCATTAGTATATCTTCTTTGGAGACGTGTCTATTCAGATCCTTGCCCACTGTTTAAGTTTATTGTTGAGTTGTAATACTTATTTATATAGAATAGATAAAAGTTCCTTTTCAGATATATGATTTGCAAATTTTTTTTCCTATTCTATGGGTTGTCTTTTCATTTTGTGCTACTGTCCTTTGAAGCATAAAAGTTTTTAATTTTGATGATGTCCAGCTTATCTACTTTGTGTTTCTGCTTTTGGTGCCATAGCTAACAAACCACTGCCTAATCTAAGCTCACAAAGATTTACAGCAATGTCATCTTCTCGGAGTTTTATAGCGTAGCTCTTATATTCAAATTTTTGATCCATTTAGAGTTAAGTTTTGTATATAATATAAGATATGGGTACAATTTTCATTCTTTTGCATGTGGGCTTTTAACTGTTTCATCACCGTTTGTTGAAAAGACTATTCTTTCCCCAATTGTCTTTGTACCCTTATTGAGAATAAATTGACCATACATGAGGGTCTATTTCTAGACTCTCAATTCTATTCCACTGATCTATATGTCTATCTTTATGCCAGTACTAGACTGTCTTGATTCAGAGAACGTAATGGCACCCCACTCCAGTACTCTTGCCTGGAAAATCCTATGGACTGAGGAGCCTAGAAGGCTGCAGTCCATGGGGTCGCTGAGGGTCAGACACGACTGAGCAACTTCACTTTCATGAATTGGAGAAGGAAATGGCAACCCACTCCAGTGTTCTTGCCTGGAGAATCGCAGGGACGGGGCAGCCTGGTGGGCTGCCGTCTATGGGGTCGCACAGAGTCGGACACGACTGAAGCGACTTAGCAGCAGCAGCAGCAGCAGCAGCAGACTGTCTTGATTACTGTGGGTAGTTGATGCCTATAACTTTTGTTCTTTTTTTCCCAAAACTGTTTTGACTATTCTGCATTCCTCAAATTTATACATGAATTTTAGGACCAGCTTGTTGACTTCTGCAAAATCAGTTGGGATTTTTATAGAGACTTAGTTGAATACACAGATCAATTTGGGGAGTACTGTCATCTTAATGATATTGTCTTCCGGTCAATAACATAACATGTCTTTCCATTTATTTAGGTCTTCTGTAATTTCTTTTAATACTTTGTATTTTTCAGAGTATAAAGTTTATACTTCTTTTGTTATATTTATTCCTAAATATTTTAATCTTTTGTTGCTATTATAAATGGAACTGCTTCTTAGTTTCATTTTCGATTTGCTCGCTACCCTTGTGTAGAAAGCCCTTCATGGATCACAGCCTTGTCATGGTGCAGGGGCTTGTGTAACTCAGTGAAGTGTGAGCCATGCTGTGTAGGGCCACCCAAGACAGACAGGCCATAGTGAAAAGTTCTGACCAAACTTGGTCCACTTGAGAAGGAAATGGCAACCCATTTTAATACAGATGACCATTATATCTAGTACTGTAGGCAAGAATCCCTTAGAAGAAATGAAGTAGTGCTCATAGTCAACAAAAGTGTTTGAAATGCAGTACAATTTTTGAGATTGGGTGCAATCTCAAAAACAACAGAATTGTCTCAGTTCATTTCCAAGGCAAACCATTCAATATCAAAGCAATCCAAGCCTGTGCCCCAACCACTGATGCTGAAGAAGCTCAAGATGACCAGTTCTATGAAGACTTACAATATCTTCTAGAACTAACACCAAAAAAAGATGTCCTTTTCATTATAGGTGACTGGAATGCAAAAGTAAGAAGTCAGGAGATACCTGGAGTAACAGGCAAGTTTGGCTTTGGAGTATAAGATGAAGAAGGACAAAAGCTAACTGGCTAACAGAGTTTTATCAAGCGAACACCCTGGTCATAGCAAACACCCTTTTCCAACAACCCAAGAGATGACTCTACACGTGGACATCACCAGATGGTCAATACTGAAATCAGACTGATTATGTTCTTTGTAGCCAAAGATGGAGACGCTTTCTATACAGTCAGCAAAAACAAGACCTGGAGTTGACTGTGACTGAGATCATGAGCTTGTTATTGCAAAATACAGGCTTCAGTTGAAGAAAGGGAAAACCACTAGGCTATTAGGTATGATCGAAATCAAATCCCTTATGATTACACAGTGGAAGTGACGAATAGATTCAAGAGACTAGACCCTGTAGGCAGAGTGTCTGAAGAACTATGGATGCGGGTTCACAACACTGTACAAGGGGCAGTGACCGAAACCATTCCCCCAAAAAATAAATGCAAAAAGGCAAAGTGGTTGTGGAGGCTTTACAAACAGCTGAGGAAAGAAGAGAAGCAAAAGGTAAGGGATAAAGGGAAAGATATACCCAAGTGAATAGAGTTCCAGGGAATAGCAATGAGAGATAAGGCCTTCTTAAATGAATAAAGCAAGAAAAAGAGGAAAACAACAGAATGAGAAAGAGGAGAGATCTTTCAAGAAAACTGGAGATATCAAAGGAACATTTCATGCAAGGATGGGCACGATAAAGGAGAGAAATGGTAAGGACCTAACAGAAGCAGAAGCGATTAAGAAGAGGTGACAAGAATGCAGAGAACTATACAAGAAAGGTCTTAATGACCCAGATAACCATGATGGTGTGGTCACTCACCTAGGACCGGACATGCTGGAGTGTGAAGTCAAGTAGGCCTGAGGAAGCATTATGATGAACAAAGGTAGTGGAGGTGACAGAATTCTAGTTGAGCTCTTTAAAATCCTAAAAGATGCTGCTGCTAAAGTGCTGCACTCAATATGTCAACAAATCTGGAAAACTCAGCAGTGGCCACAGCACTGAAAAGGACAGTTTGCATTCCAAGCCTAAAGAAGGGCAATGCTTCAAAGAATGCTCAAACTACTGTACGATTTGTGCTCATTTCACATGCTAGCAAGGTTACGCTCAAAAATCTTTCAAGCCAGGCTTCAACAATACATGAACCAAGAACTTCCAGATGTACAAGCTGGGTTTCAAAGAGGCAGAGGAACCAGAGATCAAATTGCCAGCAACCACTGGATTATAGAAAAAGCAAGAGAATTACATCTACTTCTGCTTCACTGACTACACTAAAGCCTTTGTGTGGGTACAACAAACTGTGGAAAACTCTTAAGAGATGGAAGTACTAGACCATCTTATCTGTCTCCTGAGAAACCTGTATGAGGGTCAAGAAGCAACAGTTAGAACCAGACATGGAACAACAAACTGGTTCAAAATTGGGAAAGGAGTTTGTCAAGGCTGTATATTGTCACCCTGCTTATTTAACTTATATGTTGAGTACATCATGTGAAATGCCAGGCTGGATGAATCACAAGCTGAAATCAAGATTGCTGGGAAAAATATCAACAACCTCAGATATACAGATGATACCATTCTGATGGCAGGAAATGAAGAGCAACTAAAGAGCCTCTTGATGAAAGTGAAAGAGGAGAGTGAAAAAGCTGGCTTGAAACTCAACATTCAAAAAACTAAGGTCCCATCAATTCATGGCAAATAGAAGAGGACAAAGTGGAAAATGGTGACATATTTTATTTTCTTGCACTCCAAAATCACTGGGGATGGTGACTGTAGCCATGAACCTAAAAGACTCTTGCTCCTTGGAAGTAAAGCTATGACAAACTTCGATACAGTATTAAAAAGCAGAGACATCACTTTGCCAATAAAAGTCCATACAGTCAAAGCTGTGGGTTTTCCAGTAGTCATATACCGACGTAAGAGTTGGATCATAAAGAAGGCTGAGAACCAAAGAATTGATGCTTTTGAACTGTGGTGTTGGAGAAGACTCTTGAGAGTCCTTTGGTCTGCAAGGAGATCAAATCAGTCCATCCTAAAGGAAATCAACCCTGAATATTCATTGGAAGGATGGATGCTGAAGCTAAAGCTCCAATACTTTGACCAACTTGGATTCGAAGAGTAGACTCATTGGAAAACACCCTGATGCTGGCAAAGACTGAAGGCAAAAAAAGAAGTGAGCAGCAGAGAATGAGATGGTTAGACAGCAACACTGACTCAACGGACATGAATTGGAGCAAACTCTGGGAGACAGTGGAGAACAGAGGAGCCTGGGGTGCTACAGGCCATGGGATCACAAAGAGTTGGACTTAGAGACTGAACAACAAAACTGCTCTAAAAGGTATCTGCTAAAAAATAAATTTAAAAAATTTAAAAGATAAACACTGCATGATTTCACTTACATGAGATGTGTAAAACAGTCAAACTGAGAAACAGCAGAATGTGATTAGCAGGGGCTGGGAGTAAGGGGGAAATGGGGTGCTGCTGTTCAACAAGTAAAGAGTTACGGTTTTGCAAGATGAAAAGTTTCTAGAACTGTCGTACAACAATATGCATAAAGTCAACAATATTGTACTATACACTTAAAAATAGCTGAATTGGAGGGGGCAGAAATTGGATGGAGGTGGTCAAAAGGTGTAAACTTCCAGTAATAAGATAAATACTAGGGATATAATGTACCCCATGATAAACATAATTAACACCGCTGTATGTTAAATATGAAAGTTGTTAAGAGAGTAAATCCTAAGAGTTCTCATCACAAGAAAAAAAGAAATTTTCTTTTATTTTGTATCAATGTGAGATGATGGATATTTACTAAACTTATTGTGGGAATATTTCATGATGTGTATAAGTCAGATACTCAGGCTGTACATCTTAAACTTATACGTGCCATATGTTAATTATATCTCAATAAAACTAGAAGAAAACAGGGTAAACCATTTTTTTAATAGTTAAAATGGAAAACTGTATGTTACATACTTTTTAAACCACACGTACACGAAGCATCTAAATCAGGTAAAGGGAAAGCGAAAGAAAACTTTAAAATGTGGTGGTGGTGATAGAAAAGGAGAGGGACGGATAGACGCTACTATACAATTCTGTCCTCCCATGTGGAATGAGGATACACCTTGAGGACAGAGTTCATGGCTCATTCAACTGAGTGGTCAAGAGAACCTTTAGTTAATAAAAGTATTGAATGAATGAATGAATGCAGAAGAGGCAGGGATGAAAAAAAAATACAGGTGTACAAGGTCATAGATGGCTGGAGATAGTGACTCTTTGGTGAGTGACTTCGGCCTGAGTGACATCTACCAGTGAGTCACAGCAGTTACTCTCCAGGCACAAAATGTAGGACATGATATTAAATATTCAAGAGAGATGTGACCTGGTTTTTTGGGGGGGCTGGGGGTGCCAGGTTTTCAGTGAGCTATGAGCACACACAGAACTATACCCGACAGGTCTGTGGACACAGAGGAGACCAAAGCAAAAGGGAGCAGTCTTTAACCCCCGTGGTCATGTTTCAGGTCAAGCAGTCCTCCCTTCCTGGCTCTGCTCTGGAAAATTCCGTGTTTCACCTGCCTGCCTCCTTCCTCTTTGAATTCAGAATCAGACTGAAAGCCTGTGGGCAGCCCAGGCTACCTGCCAAAGATAATACGTTTTGGCAATATGGCATTCACTCATTTACTCGCTCACTCGCTCACTCACTCACCCACCAGTGGCTAAGATAATTTCTACTATGGTAGCTGTCGGTCAGGGCCCGTTTTTCAGGGACTGGTCAATCTCTCGTTTAAGCTTCCAAAGAAATAAAAGCCTTGGCATCACTACTTATTCTCTTTGAAGTTACCAACCACAATGGAAATTTAAAAACTAACTTTCCTATCCTAGTAGACAGGAGACAAGAAGAAAAGAACCTTACTTTTGGAATTCTGGCTTTATAAAGAAAATAGGGAATGTCCCCATTTGAATGCATCTCTGGCCGGAGATAGTTAATCTCCAGCGATGGATGATGTGCGTGTGTGAGGACACTGTTTATTCTAGACTTTCTGCAATTTACAAATTGAAACAAATAATGGTGGAGACATTTGCAACTATGGAAAAAAGGGTGTTTACAAAGTGGGAGAAAATAGACTAAATAGGCTTAGATGACAGAAAATTTCTAACACGGCATGGGATGGACTCCACAACAGAAGGTGCAAAGGATTATGAGTCATACTTGTTGTAGCAATTAGATCTTTTAGAAGATTTCCTAAGTATGTCAGTTTCAGAAAGCTGCATCTACATGCAAGGTCACGTTAGTAAACCCTGGGGACACCGGACAGGGAAATTTTCCTAGGCCTCTTGTTTCATCTCTCCAGCCTTAGATAGTGCTTCTCAGATACAGGTCTTAGTTTAGCTGTTAAATCATTCAAGCTCAAGGTGCTTCTCACACTTTCCTTTGGAAACTAATTCTCCTTTCCTAAATCATTCCTTAAATGGCCTTGCTCACAGCAAGTTTTCCTGTGAGAAGCCTGTGAGAAAGATTGCCTTTAAAAATTCACACACCAGTCATTTTCTCTGTCCACCCAATGGGCTAAGGTCTGTCTCTTTCTGTTTGTCTCTCTCTCTCTTTTTAAAGCCATCTGTCTCCTCTGCCTATTGTACTGCTTCTATTTTTAGCACTGAATTTCATATTACACAACTCAAATGCTAGAGTAAAAATGAGGTCTAACTCCAAACCATAATCCCTAATTTGCTGTCTTGGTTGTTATAGAAATGTTCATATGAAAAACATCAAATTGCTCATTAATGGTCAAAAAGGGTCTGCCTACCCAGAGACATTTTAATGACAGTAAGGACAAAAGTCCCCCATGTAGAAGCTGACCCCGACTACATGGACTTTGGTACAAATTTCATATCTTTATAAAAACAATAATCAAACAGCAATTCATTAGAGATGAGGAAGGGAAACAGTTTAATATCCATATTGGTTTTCACAAGAAAAAGACACTTATCTTTTATGGGGTGGGAGGGAATAACCAGTTCAGTTAGCAAGAGAACGTGTAAGTTCACAAGTGCTTATTACAAAAATATAGTTAAATATTTTTTTAGGATAAAGGGAAGGAACATAGTCATTTGCTCTTTTTTACACAAAGCCCAAGACGGCAGTGCATACCCAAACACTGGGAAATAGAACACTTGATGGAAGACAAAAAAAAAGAATGATGATTTTATGCAATGAGATCCTGAAGTTCATTTCTTTATCAAATGAGCTTGTTTCACTAAGTTTGGGTATGTCTTGGCAATCCTTACTTAAAGTCAACATGAACTGAAGCCAAGAAAAGATTATAGAAACCAGGCCCACGGAAGCAGAAATTTGGTCTAGAATATTTTCCAAGGAAAATATTGATTGGACATTTTTCTTCCTTGTACAAGAGGGAAAAGAATAGATTATTGAATATTATGTTATCAGGTCCTATGCTATGTTATACACAGTATCTCATTTAGTCCTCAAAATAGCCTAGTGAGATAACTAATGTTAAGTAGCTCTATGAGGTTATACAGCTAATTAAAAAAAAAAAATAAGTGGAATGGAACACTGGGCTGTCTGCCTCTAAAGACTAGCTCCCTCTACAAGGTGATTTCTTTCTCCCATATTCTACCGTGCTCTCTCTGTGCTAAGTTGCTTCAGTCGTGTCTGACTCTTTGTGACCCCATGGACTGTAGCCTGTCAGGGTCCTCTGTCCATGGGATTTTGCACTAGCCCTTTTGTATTTTTAAAACCTGACAATAACTTACCATATAGCCTTCTCTTCCTTTTTGATTTAGAGTTTTAAAAATGTTTTTTAAGATATAAACTATTATGGATACAGATGAAATCTCTGTGTATCTTATCCCAATCCCATGTCTCCTTCTAGTCCAGTGTCACACTACTCTTACTCCTCTGCAATCTGTTTTCTTCCTCAACATGTTTTTGGTCGAACCATGTGGCATGCGCATGCGGGATATTATTTCCCCAACAGGGATCAAACCCATGCCCCCTGCATTGGAAACATAGAGTCTTAACCACTGGACCACCAGGGAAGTCCCTCCTCAACATGCTTTTTCAGACTTATCTATGTTGCTCCAATTCATTCATTTTTACTCCATATTACGAACATACCATGATTTCTTTAAAAATCCATTCTTTTGCTCATCTGCAATGAACATTATTATGCGAGTCTTCTTTTACGTAAGTCGGAACTTTCCCTGGACTACATACCTAGGAATGGAACAGCAGGATCTGAGAAATGATAATGATAATAACTGATACTTAAACAGTGCTTATTTTGTGCCAAACATTATTCTAAGTGGCTTATATATATTAAGTCATTTAATTTTCATGATAACCTTATAAGGATTCTGTTATTATCTCTATTTACAGTGATAGGGAAGTAGTCTGATTCTAGAATCTATGCAACTTTACTATATATCATGAGGTCTAATTATCACTTTCTAAAATGATTATATCATTCATACTTCCAGTATCAGTGTATGAGTTTCAACATCCTTGGCAACACTTGTGATCAGAGTTTTTAACTTGTGCTATCCAAACATGACGTACTAAATTTTTCCTATACCGTTTTTCCTGGCATAATTTATTGACCAATAAATAGTCCATCTTACAGCACTGATTTGTATGGTATCTTTATCATATTTCAAGTTGCTACACACATGTGGATTCCGTTCTACTCTTTGTCTCTGTAACGATACCATTCTGCCTTAATTATTACAGTTTATAAACATATTTTAATATCTGGTAGGACAGAAATTGAGAATCTAATGAAAATCATAATAGATCTGTTGGTCTCCAAAATTGTTCTTTCAGAATTTCAACCCTTGGGTTTTCCACGTGAAGTTCAAGATCACCTTGAAAATTTTTATGGAAAGAAATCTGTGCTGGATATTCGGATTGTTTCTTCAGATTCCCTTTCTACTTTTCACCTTGCTCCATCTCCATGAGGCTGTCCTCCAGAAAAACAGCATCAACTGGGGCCCTTCATCCTGGACTCAGCCACTGAGAGTCAATGACAGGAGAAGGAAGAGCAAGAGGGAAAACAGGTCAGGGTATCTTCCCTCATTGGCTTTGTTGCCAGGGGTCACAATTACCACTGGCTATTCCTATAGCTCTGTCTGGACTTTTGTAAATAAGCCCATTATTGCCTGTCTTCAGCAAACCCTTTGGTGTGTACCATTGGTTTCTTGATCATTTGACTGACTTAAAATCTATTATAATTTTGGTTAAAATTTCATTTCTCAATTAATTTGATAAACACCTTTAATATTCTGAGTCTTCTTATCCATCAACATGTATCCATTTATCTAGGTCTTCTTTCATCTCTTCAATTTTTTTTTTTTAAGATTTTTTTTGATGTGGACCATTTTTAAAGTCTTTATGGAATTTCTTACAATGGTGCTTCTGTTTTATGCTTTGGTTTTTATGACCTTGAGGCATGTGGGATCTTGGCTCTCTGACCAGGGATCGACCCACTCCCCTTGCACTGAAAGGTGAAGTTTTAACCACTTGGTCACCAGGGACGTTCTTCATCCCTTCAATTTACTTTTAAGGATTTTCTGTAAACATTCTACATATCTTTTCTAAGAATTATTCCTAGCACGAGACAGCAAAAGAGACACTGATGTATAGAACAGTCTTATAGACTCTGTGGGAGAGGGAGAGGGTGGGAAGATTTGGGAGAATGGCATTGAAACATGTAAAATATCATGTATGAAACGAGTCGCCAGTCCAGGTTCAATGCACGATACTGGATGCTTGGGGCTGGTGCAATGGCACGACCCAGAGGGATGGTATGGGGAGGGAGGAGGGAGGAGGGTTCAGGATGGGGAACACATGTATACCTGTGGCGGATTCATTTTGATATTTGGCAAAACCAATACAATATTGTAAAGTTTAAAAATAAAATAGAATTAAAAAAAGAAGAATTATTCCTAGCTTCTTTGTGCTTCTTTGCATTTGTAAAAAGGGTCATTTCTTTAATTGGTTATTGTTGGCCTGTAGCAATACCAGCAATTTCTGTATCCAGCATCCTTGCTGAACTCTTCTATTAGTTCTAATAGTTTGCTGATTCTCCTGGATTGTCTATGTAGCAAATCATATCATCTGCAAATAAGGTCAGTTATCTCTCTTTACTTCCAAATCTTACATTTCTTAATGCTGTGCTTACTTTATTGCATTGGCTAGTACTTCCAAATAATGCTGAATAGAAACGGTATTAATGGGCATCCTTGTCTCATTTCTCTTTGCTCTCTCTTCACTGAGTAAAACCACCATAAATTCTAAAGCTGTGCCTCCCAGCTTCCATTTGTATAAGTAACTGTATACAAATTAAAGGAGGCACATTAGCCAAAAGAGTCATGTGACTACCATGTGCCTCAGAGCATATGATGTAACATTCTAATAAAGACATGACAAGCCTCGACAACCACAGCCTACAGTGAAATAGCCTTACATGAATTGTGAGCCTTGGCTTGGGTATAGCTTATTTACAAAATAAGGTTCAACCAATTCCTGCATAAGCCACCATCGGTTCATATTCCAGAAACTGTGGAGATGATCACATCAAACATTGCATGATTTTTACCATGTTAGCTTTTGAAACTGGGGGGAAAACAGGCAGAAAAGAAATAAACAGAAATAAACAGCGTGCTCTCTCTCTTTTAATGAATGTAATAACAGAAGAGTAATGAGGTTGGAAAACAGATGTGGACAAAGGAAAACGCATGCTACAGTGTGGCCCACACAATCTGGAAAGGAATGATAAAAAAAAAAAGCAAAAAAAAACACTTTACAAGCTGTTTTGAGTCTTGAATTAAAAGGAGTAATCAAGCAAGGCTGACTTATAAAGGGTCAGGGGGTAGCATCCTGCAGCAGAGAATAAGCAGGACTCCTTCTCCTTCACTGTCTCCTGCCCAGCTAAGTCCAGGAAGGAGGATTTTTTCCCATGCAGCAGCCTCTCTGAACATATTTTTGATTCCGGGTTTAATAACTGCTATCTAACCTCCTTCCCCTATCCACCCGCTCCCCAGGGAGGTACTTCCCTAATGGGTTGGCCCTTTTCAGTCTGGTTTTAGCCTCTGGTTCTTTATATTCTGAACGGGGGCACCTCAGTCTCCTGATATTACTTCCAGGCAAAAAATGTATCCAATTAGATAAATGTGTGTGATGCTGGTTTGGGGGTGCTCTCGTTCTCTTATTTCTTCCCACACCCTGTTCAGCATGTTCACCTCCTAGAGTCAATTAGAATGTGTATACTCAAAGAATTCCAACTTGAGAGTATCTAAATCCTCAAGTAGAGGGGGTTTTTTTGTTGTTGTTGTTTTTAAACTTTAACAGTATACATATATTAAAGCAACATCAAGAGGCAAATGCACCACATGATAAAAGAAAGAGAAAGCCTTATCCTGTTTCCAAGGAGATTAACCACACAAAGATAATTTTCTTCCCCCTGCTCCTGTGGGCATTGTTATTAATGGTGTCTTATGGCAGAATTGTCAGACGCTCATCAGTTTACCAAACTATGTTAGTCTGTACAAAGCATCTCTCAGAATGGTCCTGTGAGAAAGCAATCTGCTGAAGTTGTCTGACTGGGGCCTCTGAAAGCTTTCAAACTCAGCTACTGAAGTCCAGCCAGCATCTAATTTTACCCGTGAGTTCCAGGAGAGAGGAAAGCTGGTGGGAAGATTACAGAGTTCCTTGAAGCTCTGACCTACAACAGGAAGAGAGTTGTCAGCCTTCATGTCTCTCACTCTAAATCCCAAGGCAGACAACAGTGGCAGGGCGTTTTATAACACGTTCCCATTGTACAATTGCATATTTCAGAAACATGATGTTGGCTCCCTCATTTTCCACAGACCTCGTGTCAGTATAAACGGATGACCTTAAAATGAATTTCACTTAAGCTTTTCAATTCGAATGTGTCTAATGTACTTGGGCTTCTCTGGCTTTTCTTAGAAAATGGTGGGCATCCACTGTTGTCAGCCGGCCAGTGCCTCTACACATTCAGTCTGATCACTGCCTTAAGGTCCTGGGAACTACTGGTCATGTTAGTGTGAGACGCTACAGTGATTTCAGAGTTTCAGGGGCCTTTTATTTTGAGCTTTTTGTAAACCGAGTGGAAAAACAGGGCTTTGAAGTTACGTCTTGGCTTCAGCACTTACTAACTTAGCTGAGTTACTTAACGTCTCCAATACCTATCTGCAAAATGGGTGTAATGACACCTTTCTTAAAGGCTGGGAGGACTCATGACATTCAAGGTTAAGCAAGCTGCCCAGTGCTGAAGTCATGCAGTTCAATAAATATTACCTATTGCCAATCCGAAGTGATAGACGGCAAATTCATAATTATCTATAGTAAAGATGCCACTGAATGACACCTCCTAAGGAAAAAGATGACCTCAAGTGCCCCTAAGAGCACGTGGAGGATCAGCCAATGCGAGAGCAGAAGTGATAGCAAGTGTCTGGTGTCAGGGAGATCTCCAATATGATTGTCCCAGGCCAGTAATGGACAGCTGCCCACCCCAGGGCTGGTGCCCTGGGAAAGAACATGAGCTTCTTCTTGCTGGTAGGCTGATGAAAGGGAAATAAACAAGAGAACCAGCTCCCATGGGGAGAAACGTAAATGGCTTCATTAAAATTCTTATGCTGACCAACTTGCCTTCTGGAGTAGCAGTTCACACAGTAGCCAGGAACCTAAGAAAGGACCACAAGTTAGGCCACCCTCGGCTTCTCCAGAGTTGAACAGATGAACTGATGTCCTCAGTCCCCATGGACAGGAACTGACAATTGCTGTGCTCTAAAAGTCAGCTGGACTCCCATCAGAACAAAGCACAAAGCATACTGGAACATCAACCGTAACTCTGGGTTGTTATCTGGCTGAATTTTAGCGTTCTCAAATTCTATGTGCCCTCAAGAAGAAGCGAGATCAACACAGATTAGTTCTGAAGTTCTGCTTACTGCCCTCGGCCTTTTCCAAAGTAAATAAAAAGTAAAGTCGCTTCAGTCGTGTCTGATTCTGTGCGGCTCCAAGAACCATAGCCTGCCAGGCTCCTCTGTCCATGGGATTCTCTAGGCAAGAACACTGGAGTGGGTAGACATTCCCTTCTCCGGGGGATCTTCCTGACCCAGGGATCGAACCTGTGTCCCTTATGTCTCCTGCACTGGCAGACAGGTTCTTTACTGTTAGTGGTAAAGAACTATTAACTAAGCAACTACAAAGGACCAGGTACTACTGCTAATCCATACCATTCATCTGCCTGCTAGAAAGAAACCTTTTAGAAGTGGCTCAGCTACTAGAGAGCTTCAGTATCTGACAGAGAATAACAAGGTTACTTCTGACATTCAAATAAACTGTTTAGGAGAGAAGGGCACTGTATACTTAGACCCTTGGGTTTAAGAAGGAAACTCATCTTTTAATCAGAAATGAAATAAGAATCCCCAAGAGCTCAAGGCTCGCTGCAACATCTGTCAGTTTAGAATGGATTAATAAAATTAGGAGGGATGGCAAAATCTTATCTAGAGGGAATTACAAATCCAAATCCATATGCTGGAAGGGGATGGGATAGCCAGTTGTCAATATTTAGCTAGTGTCCTGTGATTCTTTTAAAAAGTAACACATGGCTTCCCAAACAAACTACAGAGTAGGTTTACCAGTCCTTGTTATATTAGATGAATACACTAAAATTATTAGTAGTAAATCTCCTGGTTGGAAAATCATGGCAGAACGGATGAGCATCCAAAAAGGTACAAGGAGGAGTGGTATTTGATCTAAACCTGGAAAGATGAATAGAACTTCTCTGAGAGTATGTATAAAGGGACACTGATGACAAGAGGGCTTTTCAGAGAAACTGGACCGCATGCACAAAAATGTGATGGTGGAGGGACTTCCTGGCAGTCTGGTGGCTGAGACGTCACACTTCTAATGCAGGGGAAGTGGGTTTGATTCCTGGAGGGAACTAAGATTCCATGTGCTGTGTGGCAAGACCAAAAGATTTTTAAACAGTGAAGGTGGCAAGGTAGAAGGTATGTTTAAGAGAGATAAGTAAGTAAATTCAGCACAAACAGTGCATCTAAGGAAGGAGTGGGCAGTCAGATAGAAGAGCTCAGTCTGAAAATGGGAAGGGAGGCTTTGCGGTGACTGTGAGGCAAGGCGCTGGTGTCTCATTCAGATTCACAGGCTCTCCTTTCGAGGTGGTTTGCTAGTCACATGTGTACAGAAGAAGAAACAGGCTAAGTGAAGGTCCCATGTTTATGGCAGAATAGTCACATTTTTTAATTATTTGATCGCTCCTCAATTTCATGTTGCCCACCACCCCGACTACCACTGTGTTACCTTACACAAGAAATTAATGAACTTGGATTTCTATTATCTGAAGGTGGCAACACAACATTCAAGTTTCCGAGGGGAAAAATATTTCGACAGGATCAAACTATTTGCTATTTGGGGAAACAGAAAGACTCTCCTGGACCACTGAAGTCTCGCATTCGAAGGAAGGTAACGTGGAAAAAAGTTTTCTTGAAGGAATGACTTGAGGACATGGATCGAAGACCAAGGTTCTGGCCTTTATTAGCAATGTGACTGATTTCTTTTTAAATCTTTATTTATTTATTTTTAACTTTTATTTTATATTGGCATATAGCCAATTAACAATGCTGTGATAGTTTCAGGTGGACAGCAAAGGGGCTCAGCCATACATGTACACCTATCCATTCTCATCCTAGCTCCCTTCCCCATCCAGGCTGCCCCAGAATATAGCAATATGACTTCAGATGAGTTTCTTTCTCTATGTCTTATTGGCAAAATGGGGATGACAACATCTGTCTCATAGGTTTCTATTTAGAACACACACAAAGTGGGTACAAATGCTCTATAACTACACGGCATAGAGAAAAGATTTTTTAAAAATCCAACATTCTTGATTTGGTAGAGAAAAGACCTACACATAATTTGAGTTCACCCCCAGAAACCACTCAGAGACATACATACACGTGGTAATAAGGCCCAGCCCTTACTCGTAGGCTGCTCAACACCATCTGCAGGGCTGGGGTTAAGGCCGAGAAAATTACTTTGGGTTCCTGTGTGATGGGATACAAACAGCACTAAACACTTAGGTCCCTTTTGTAATGGTTATTTTTGTGGGACTCTGTCTCTTGTTCGCCTTGGTCTCCTACTCATCTCTCTCTGGGCCCCTGACTCAATGGTTTTAAAGGTATTACATGAACAACAATCTTAAATGCATAGCATTCCACGCACAAAGACATTCCATTTAAAGAAATCTTCAAAACAAGAAACTACCTCGTGGCTTGAAAAAGGAAGGCTTAATGACCCATGTTGTCTGATGCAGCTCAGGGTCACTCTGAAGGCACTTGGAAACACAGCACTCTCATGTTAAAAAAGAAGCCTCGATTATATAGTGAGTCATCAGCCCGTTTAGCCTATGACTACCAGCAGAGGTTGACAAAGGGTGGGAAACTTTTTATTAACTGTAAAAATTGAAGATCAAAGTCAGAAAATAAATATGATATACTTGTGACTTGGGAGCTTCAGAAAACAATCTCTCGGTTTGAGCAGACTCAATTTTCAGGGGAAAATAGATTAGGTGGCATCTCCCATCCCTAAAGTCTAGGAACAAAGTTGCACAGAATCGCCTGGCAAGAAAACTAGCAAGGGACCCAAATTCCTGAAAGCCAAACACCATCCACTTATGATTTTATTAGGTGTTATGCACTGAACACATAAACAAATCGCCAGGACTTTACTACGAATAGCTCAGGGAAAAGAAAGCTGTGGTAAGGTTCTTCATGTGAGCAGCTCAATCAGGAAACCTTCAGTCCCGAAACGCTACACACAATGTGGTCAAGCAAAACAACGTTCACAAAAGTCCTCCCCAAATGAGCGTTCGATGGACAAACCCCACTCAATACCCACAGCTGGCACTTAAGTCAGCCAACCAGCAAGAAGCACAAAAGTCAACTCAGAGTCCGATTCCAGGGCCCCTACGAACACCACTGGGTGCCAAGAGGTGGCCTCTGGGGTTTCAGAGAAGGGTGGGAAGACTCCTGGGTGCTGATGGTGTTCAAAAGTCTCTGACCACTGGAAGTCATCGCCAGTTTCCCATGACATTTTCCAGACATCATGGGACGTGGAAACCGAAGAGAGGGCATCAGGGAGGTCTCTGTGGGCTCGAAGGGGAAGGAACCTGGGTGCACTCATCCAGGCTCTCTTCCTACCTTGTCAGGTGACCTTGAGATGAACAGTTACCTCTTGAGATTCAGTTTTGCTCTTTGCAAAACAAGGAACGTGATGGAAGGGTATGTTTGACAACCATCAGAGAAGGGAAAGCTCTGATATTTTCATCCAAATCTGGGGCAGAGAGGAGGATGAGGAATTGGTTCCAGTCTCCAGTAGCCCCAAGCAGAGCAAAATCTGAAACTTCAATAAGTCATTGTGCTCCTTCTGTGACGATGACAGCCCTCAGAAAAGCTGTTCAGTGCCTTCAGAATGAATTGAGATCGAGTTCCAGATAGGACGGTGCCAGCAAAGAGTGGGATGTCACGACAGGGGTGTTTCAACACAGCCAAGGCAACCCCAGAGCTTAATTAACATTTTAAAAGGGAAAAGCTAAAATATTCTTATTGAAAGTTGGAATGAATTTATGGTTGATGTTTCGAGATAAATGATGATCAGTGTTGTTGTGGTATTGCTGTTGGTAAGGATGCAAGAACTTTCCAGCAATCAAATACTCTGCTTATCTGCTATTTAAAGCAGTGTAGTTAAAGTTTTTAATCTTACCAAGTACTTGGTCAAACATTTTAGAAAAACAGGAAAACTGATCTGACACGAGGGCAAAGGAGAGATAAAAGCACAATGAAAATACAACTGACGTATAAACTAAGAAACCAATTTTACTTTTTAAATCAGTGAGCCTTAAGTCAAGCAAAGGGGCTTCCCAGATGGTATTAATGGTAAAGAATCTGCCTGCCAATGCAGGAGACGTTAAGAGATGCAGGTTTGATTCCTGGTTGGGAAGATCCCCTGGAGGAGGGCATGGCAACCCACTCCAGTATTCTTGCCTGAAGAATCCCATGGACAGAGGAGCCTGGTGGGCTACAGTCCATGGGGTCACAAAGAGTCGGACATGACTGAAGTGACTTAGCATGCATGCAATACCAAAGCAAGGGGTCAGCTCTCTCGAATTTTTCTTGTAGGGTTGTTTCTATACTAAGGAATATGGTCGTGACTGGGGTTTTAGTAGGGTCCCAGTGGGCCTAATGTAGTAGAAAAGCTGAGGGATTGAGGTCTTATGGGTATTATCCTAAGGCTCTTTCTCCTATTTTCCTTTTATACATAAATAAGACAAGGGCTCCAGGCAACTATGAAGTTAGGGTAGCAAAGCATAAGGCAAATCACTTGGTCTCTCTGAGCCTTGGTTTTTCCACAGGTAAACTGAGGAGACTGAACCATAATATATAATCACTAAGTCATACCCAGAGTTCTTTTCAACTGAAATCACATAATGAAGTAGGAAATGTACCACCAATACCCCCCAAATACACACACTTCTACACCTCTGCTCCTCAGCTGAAATCTGACCACAGAACTTCATGAAGCACTAGACCAGAGGTATTCACAACCCGTCAGTCCTGGGTGTGACGGTTTCCTGGTGATAGAGCTAAGGCCAGTGAATGCTATTATGAATGATAATAATAGCTAACATCATTGAGCTCTTATTAAGGGCCAGGCACCAGAAATGTCACAACAATTTATTCAGTCGATCCTTGTAACAACTCTGTGAGGAATTAACCCTGACATCTGTCTCCATTTTGCAGATGAAGAAACTGAGGCTGAGGCACAGCGCGGTTAGGCGAGTACCAGGGAGCAAATGATACAGCAACAAATCACTGGATCCCCAAGATCCAAGGAGAAGGGACCACAGGGCTCCTGAAAACACTGCAGGATGCTAAAGACAGGGCTCCCAAGACAGAAGATTTAGCCCACTGAGGCGACGCCAGTGGGTTTAGCTGACTGCGAACTGGGACATGTGGGTGCCGTGTTGGTTCTACCACTGCAGTTAAGCCAAGTCCATTTCCTTGTCTATAAGACAAGGGCAGAGGAAGCGATAACCTTCCAGGCCCTTTTCAGCTCTGACATTCTCCATGAGGGACCATGTCCCATAGGGACTCAGCAACTGTTTGATTCCCAGGCTCTTTTTTTCCCCCAAAGTTCTTCATTTCTATTTTAAAAAATTGCATGTTCCCGTGGCCCTGGAATGCCTGCCTCCGGCCCCTCTGGAGCCCTGGGTTATGTGAAAGCGGCCGTGCCAAGCTGGCCCATGGGCGGGGCCGAGGCTTCCTGGCTGGCCTGTGACATGTTCCTGACGTACTGTGTGGTCAAGGAGCTGGAACTGGGGGGGCTGAACAAGGGCCAAGCCTTGCACTTCAGCTTCCTGACCTGGCAGCCATTCAGAGAGACCCTGCTAAGTGCTATTTCCTAAATACACTCTCTTTTCATAACAATCTTACCACATTGCTTTCCTTTACAAGCGCTCTTAAAAAAAGGGAACTGGACTCCTTCTGGTTAATCTACACAGACTACATTTGGAAACCATCAGAAACTGAACTCTAAACAAAACGTTATTAATGTGTTGTAATCTGCCCTCTATGTTGCAGATGAAAAGAAAATGTTTTATAGTTTCAGAGCATACGTTTTAATTGCCTTTTAAGAGTGCATATACTTTTAGTACTTTGTGTTATAAAACTGTAGTATCTGTTTCTTGATAACTGTTGAGTGATCTCAGCTATTTTTATTAGTTTTTTTCCCCCTTATCCTTTTCTCCCCTTTTCTCCTGAACTGCCACCATGCAAAGTTCCCTTAGATCAAGCTTGATAGGGGGCTCACATATTTGAGATCTTCCATTATAAATAGCTTCTTAACAACCTCCACCTCACTATAAAACACTTGTTCCTGAAAATGAGTTCTATAAACAAAGATGGAGTGGATGGCTTTGTCTAATAATCCAGTAGGGCTGGGAACCGAGCAGTCTAGTCTTTTCCCAGTTGCTCTTGCTTTTTTATGGGGGCCAGATGACCCACAGAGATCTGATGCCCTTGCTACTTTTCTCAACTGTACAGCCTTGTCCCAGGAGACTAACATATCCGTCATCGGCCCAGAGGTTTCAAGGGCAGAGTCGTGGCCATACCAAGATCCAGTCTGTTTTTCAGCAAAGAATCCCAAATTCATTAGAATTAGGCCTGAAATTAACGGAGGGGTTGGCCTCTCCACCAGCTGACAAACCCCAGGAAGACCAGGTGGCTTGACAAGAGTCTAAGGGGCTGAGGTGCCCACTGTCCCACCCTCCAGCTGGCTGAACAGCGCCCAGCTCATGGACCAATGCTATAAACCTGAATCACAGGCTCACAGGAAATGAAGTGACCTTTCTCGGCTCAGGGCTTCCTGGAGCAGGGCTGGGGGATGGGGACACTGGGCCACCCGGATTACTGGCCAGCAGGAAACGGCAGAATTTGCCAGGGCTCTTCCGAGTGGCCCAAGTATTAAGTGTCCTCAGTGATGCACCACAACGGCAGCTACAGTTGATAAAGCCTTTCCAGGGTCATCCAATGGAAGGTGATGTTCCCAAAAATCAGATTCAAAGAGACTGCTTGCACCAGACAGTTCATAGAGATGATATGGTCCATCACTCATTTTCCGGTGGGGAACTGAAGCCGAGATGGGCAAGTTATTTACCCGAGGTCTCACGGCCTACGTGAGCTCAGAAACCCGGCTTCTAGTTCTTTGCCTGGCTCTTCACCCACCACAGGATGACCACTGCTGAGTAAAGGAAGCATCACTAGGAGGAATTCCCTTTAGTTATCTGAAAATGGAAGCCTGTGCCCTTTAATTTCAGTTTCTTTTCAAAGATAGTCATCTTTCTTATCTCAAACATTAACTCAAATGTTTCTTACTCTGTCTCCAGTGTTTCCCTAATGTCTTCATGACTCACTGGATATTATGGCTTGATACAGTACAGAGTGGTGCTCAGTTACAACTTTAGCTTCTAAAGCAATTTTTTTTAAATGAAAAACAAGCCTTTCTCTCAGTCTCCTTGCCATCAAAACTTGCACAACACATGGAGAATTCTTGCAATGGCTTAGCAGGCTCTGTTTTCATAATATGTCAGTCAGAATCCACAATGTGAAGGAGCAGTTGTTTATAAATCTATCACAACTGAAAGTTTAAATTGGAGTTTTCTTTCCTACGCTCGCTTCAATAGTCTTTTACTTCATATATGGGCTAAGGGGGAGAAAACAACTAGGCCTACTCAGGTCTCGCTGCGCGCTGACAACCGGGAGGCAAAGCCATCAGTTGGGCCCAGGGCATGAATGTCCTAAAACACCCACCAAGCAAACCCGACCTTCCTTACAGGAAAGCCAGGCCATTCCACAGCTCCTTCTAGTTCTACAATGGATGCTGTTATTCAGGACCTTATTTTTTGATCCTCTTCAAGCCTGCCTCATTCAATTTCTGGATTCTTAATCCTTGGGGCAGGTGACATTTTAATACTCTAAGAAATCAGCTCAAAAGAAAGCTTTGAAAAACTGGGTCATCACATTTTAGTATTCCAGGGGTCTATCAGCTAGATATGGCAGGCCTTTCTCTCTTTAGACAGATCACAGATTAAAGGGTAATAATTATAAAAAGACAGGACAGAGAACAGCTACTTAAAAACATCCTTGGAAATAACTTCTTCTACCACCATTTTACAACCGCTTCCAAAGGATTCTCTTCTGAGATGAAACAATGTGAAACCAAGAGTTCTCCTTGAGACAGGTTGGAAGCCCTTCCGTTCAGTTGTTTTTGTATTAATCGGTGCTCCTAAAACAAACTGTTTCTTCAGCCAGGGACATGATTCTATGTTGGGATCCTGGAGTCTGTCTCTCTCCTTAAGATCTCAGCAATATAGTTTTTGGGTGTGTTTCATGACCTTTTGTGCTAGCAAATAAGCCTTTGGAGGATTAAAATTAACTTTTCTCATCCTAGTTTAAAGAGTACTCTGCTCTGGGAACATCAAAAAAAAAAAAAAGAAAAAAAGCCTGAGTCTTGTGCCAAATACCAGTCTAGCAATGCTGATATTGCTTTCAAGGTTCTTATTTTAAAAATAAATTTTTACAGGAGTAGCAGAGAAAGTAGCAAAAGGAATTTCAAAAGCTCTTCTTTTTAAGATCAAAGAAGAATCAAGTTTTGTTACAAGTTTTTGAGAGTATACGACTACTTTAAACTACTCCAAGTGGTGTAAAGCATTAAATGTGCTTCAAACTTCTTGACGGAGAGATCTAAGAGCAGTCACTCAACCTGACCTAGGTATCCTAATAAGGACCACATAGAATATTCAATGAAGTCTTGGTATCATATGTGTTAGGAGCTTTGAAGTCAGGCTATCAGATTGGTCATCTGCCACAGAGCGGGCTAGATAAATTCCCACAATGACACACTCCTGGAATGAACACTAAGGGATTCAGGTCAGTGCTCCTTCCTGCTAAGAAAGCACAGGGCAGGCAAATTCTCACCATATAGCCTTTGCCCTCTGATCTTATATCTTACCTGTCCTCCCCAGGCCCAGGGCTCTGTGGGAATTCATGACAATCTGACGCTTGGATCCTCAATTGCCATAATCTTTATGAGTTGATTTCTTTGAAAGTTCATGGGAAATAGGCTGGAATCATTACAGGGAAGGCACTTTAGATTTCCATTAAAAAAAAAAAAAAAAAAGAGTGTCAGCTTCAACTCCAAAATCTATTCCTTTACAAGGAGCACAGACAAAAATTGTATTAAATCATCCAGAGGAAAATACAGAACTTGAAAATATTTTAAAGGACTTTAAAGGACTTCAGACTCAAATAGGGTGTCATCCATGACAGGTACAAAGAAGAAGGATCAGAAGAAGTTCCCTTGGCTGCCTTCACAGGGCAAGGATTCAAGAAGTGCTCAGGAAGGCAGAAAGCTTTCCAAAAGAAGCTAATTCAAAAGACATTTCCAAGTCAACATCCAAACCAAAGAGATGTGGAAAAATTCACAAAAGCATCCTAACAAAACATCCTGACAAAGTACCCTAACTCCTTTTTGCAAACCCACAACGGGTAGGAGCAAAGTTCTAATGTGACAGCCTTTTAAAGCAGCAAGATGCAACCACAAATGTGGTTGCTCTTCCAACATTATTTCCTTTGGGAAAATTACATGGGTGGGTAGGGAAGCAAACCCCCGAGGACTGCAGTTTACAAGGCCTGAGAGGTAGGCTGCACAGAACCTAGGAGTGGGGGCCTCCTGGTCCAGAGGAGAAATCTAACCTTATTGTACTAGGTGGCGAAGATCTCTGGCTGCTCTTCAGGCAGAGTATGCTGCTCTCCATTTGCAAAACTGCTCAATAAAATTTTACTGGCAAGGCAAAAGGAGAAACATCTGCTATACTCAAGAGCAGCTGTGGTCAGCAATAAGGCAGCTGGCACAGGGTCAATGCTGTTCTTGCTGGTAGGTGGTATTGTGGTCACCAGTAATTACTTTGGAGAATTTCATGGAGTCAAGGATAACTAAATGGACAAAGAACATTTTATTTTACTTTCTATCTTTAGCCCAGGAGCAAAAATCGTGACATGCTGTACAGAATTCAGAAGCCCAAAGCAGTCCCTATTTTTCATGGAAGGACTTCTGTTACCTCAAAGACTGGAAACCCTTAAACGTAAGTATTTCAAACAATATGCTCTTGACAAGTGACCTCTCCACTCATTATTTCTGATTGAACAGTTCCTGTAGATTGCATTAGTCTTTAAGTGTTTCCTTTTGCAGATATATTATAGAATACTTTATAAAGAAAAATGTGAAAATTATATTGAGCAAATCAATAAACGGTACACGTTTTTAAAAACCTCATCTTTATCAAATTTACATGATACCTTCAAAGTTAAATAAACCCTGCACAGAGTGGGAATTTGGAGTGTAAATAAAAATCTGTTCAAGGCATGCAGTTGATAATTTTTCTACAGAATGATGAATGTCAGAAAGTAGCAGTTAAATTAATATACACTGTACTTAAAAAATTAAACACTTGGGAAATAACCTCTCGAGCCACTGGAAAATGACAAAGTCTAAGATATTTCAATCAAGTTAATTTCAGTACCAGAGCAATGCATTTTTCCCACCAGAAACTATATGAAAAAAACAAATTAACCAAAATGGGCCTCCGAATGATGGGATAACATCAACCTCAAAGAGAATGTCATGATTGCTTGTCAATTACGTTATGCTACACACACATACTCAAAGGCGAAACTAGCCGCATTCATTTTAAATCATGTCAAGGCCGAATGGCTGATATTATATTAAAATGAAAGCATGACTTGCATTTTAAAAAAGAAAAGGAAATGCTCTTGCCAACCAAGAGAGCTAACCTGCAACGGTAATTCAGGTATGCAAGCTCCAGTGAGGCCATGCAAGGTGAACCATGTCCAAAATGTTATTGGATACACAACCCAGGGCTTCCCTGGTGGCTCAGATGGTTTAAAAAAAAAAAAAAAAAAATCTGCCTGCAATGCACCTAGGTTTGATCCCTGGATTGGGAAGAGTCCCTTGGAGAAGGCAATGGCTATCCACTCCAGTATTCTTATCTGGAGAATTCCATGGACAGAGGAGTCTGGTGGGCTATAGTTCATGGGGTTGCAAAGAGCTGGACATGATTGAGCTAGAGACAGCCAGATGCTCTCAGATTCCTTACCCACAGAAACTGTAAGGTATTAAATGCCTGTTTTCTACCACTTAACCTGGGGATGATTTGTTATATATCAATAAGTAACTAAGACAATACTGGAAAATTGTACACACACACCCTAAGTGTACCCCTTACTGCTGGGGCTCCTAGAACATCCTTAGATGTGCTGGGAGTGGAGGGAGAGACTCAGGGACCAATTTCAACCAATTTTAGACCTATTTCTGACTTGACCATCTCTACAACGCCACTTCTGATCAGGTTAGGGTCATGGTAGGTCCAGGCTTCTCCTAGGATGGAAAAGAACCCCTGGTTGGCATGCGAGGCAGATCAAAGCTGGGTGTTAGAAGGCTGGGATTCTAAATGTCACCCTTGTTAGTCATTGTGTGTAGATCACTTGAACCCTCAGAGCTTTAGACAAGTCAGAGGAGGAGGGCTTCCAGTTTTGATGTTACTTTGAGTCCACGAAGACCCTAGATCCTCTAGACTCTAAACAGGGGCCCCATGACCTTCACAGCCTTCACAACCAGGCAATAAGAGGCGCCTAAAAATCTCCTGCTATTTTTTTTTTCCTCTTTCAATGAGACTTTCCCTATCATTTTTTAAAAGTACTAAATTTAGGTGCTCCGTAAGGAATGGCTTTTATGGTAGCCCAAACATCTCACAGTTGTAACATTAGTCTACGGTCTTAACCAACTGAATAGTAGTCAGAGGACTTCTATAACTCTGATTTGGACATACAACATTTTGATCAGAAAATCAGAGAAAAGCTGATTGATATCCAATAGTATCATCTTTTAAAATGAATTATTTTATTGATTTATCAATAATATTTGCTGAAATATTGTCTAAAATTATAGTCCATTATACTGCATTTAGGAAGACAAATAGTGAAACCACAAATACAATGGAGTTTCAGTTAAGTCTTAAAAAACACCATTTGTCCCTGTATATCCTGTTTTGCAAAATGTAGAGTCAAAGAAGTCTGTGAGCATCAGGCAATTTTAATACTAAATGAAAATAATCATCTGAATTTTACCTTTTTATTCTTTTATGACAGATATTTTGCTAACTTCTAGTCACCCTGTTTTTAAACTGATGCCTTTGCTGATGAGACTTCTATAAACTGAATGGACTTTCCTTAGTTTTGTTTTTTTTTTAACCTGCTGAAAACTGATTTTGTCTTCTAAAGACACTACCTTCTAAAGAACTGGCAAAAATAAATCCTGATACATCCAATGGTGAGATAGTATGCACCCCATTATATGAGATTATAAATAAAGTTTTCAATCTGTCTGGAAGAAACTGGGATTAGGGATTAGTTTGTAAAGACAGAGAGAGATGCAATAATCTTTGGAGAACTGAGATCAAAACTATTCCTTCTCGTCAACATTAGCTCAGAAAAAGTGGGATAAACCTCTGAAAGAGCAGGCTGACCGGCAGAAGCGAGGTTCTGAAGGTAAATTTTCCTTTGGCTTTCTGAATCCCAGGCTCTTTTCATCTCATGAGACTTTAAGTCCAGGTTCTGCCGTTGCTCTTTGCTATGACTTGTGTTCAGTGATGTCTTTCTCTTTCTTAACATACACATGAGCCAACTTTTTGTTTGTTTGTTTTACTTTTTGGCCACAAAAAAAGGCAGGTGAGATCTTAGTTCCCTGACCAGGGATAGAACCCACGCCCCCTGCAGTGGAAGCTTGAAGTTTAACCACTGGGTTGCCAGGCAAGTTCCCCAGTTATGTCTTTCTAATTGGAGGAAGGGTCTAAGCATGATGGGCAAGTCAGTGAGAAAATTCTCATCATGGTTAAAGCATCAAAAATACAAAGGGAGGAGGGCTTGGGTCTTGGGTCTGGCAACATTAACCAAATATGGACTGATTCCAAAAAGACATGAAAGTTACTAAAACACCACTTTAAATGTCTTTATGTGTTAACAGGTATAGCGACTTAGGGCTATTCAGGACATATCTAAGAGTCTCTTAGGTCAAATTCTGACATTTATACTGTCTTCTTCATGTTCTTGGCTTCTTAACCTTGAATAAAAAGAACCATTCTGGTTCTAGATTTACTTGTCACTGGGAAAGCGTTCTCCTTTAATTAAAACACAGACATACACTGAATCTTACTGCATTATCATGAAGGCTCTTAGATTTCTTACCAAATTAAGCATTTATTCAAGAAATCTTTTTTAAACCCTATGCATTTACTATTAGCAGGAGGAAAAGTATAATGCTTAAGCTGTTTTTACCTTAAAACTATTGTTTTATTGGGCTTATTTACTTTCTCTTCTATTATTAGCATAGAGATGGCTAAGTTGTTGTTGCTGGTGTGTGTGTGTATTAAATCTTGACACAAGACAAGCAGAGAACAGCAGAGCAAAGGGCAGTGCAGGCAGAGTGGTCAAACAGGCTGCTTCTGCCACTCGCTTCCACACATAACCTGTAAATCAGTAGCAACAGCAAATTCCTCATTGACTTCTGGAATCATTTCCAAATAGTCAAACCTCCAAGGTCAAATCTACCAATTCAGTGCGTCTGTTGTACTGAGAGGCCCCCAAAGAAAGGACTGCAATTTCGTGTTGGCTTCTTCCGAAGGGCGGGTGAGAGACAGCGAGTGAGAGTTGCGGGGGAGGGAGCTGATGGTTTCTCATGGCAAGAATCCTCTCCTGCCCAAATACAGGAAAATTCCCAAGTAAGAGTGGCATATTGAAATCTAATCAAATGGCTAGCCTATTTTTGCCCTTGGATTCGTCAAAACCGTCTTAAGAACAACAACCCTTGGTACCTTTCAAGAATGCTTCTTTCAGGGGAAGGCTTTAGTTAAGATGCTCTTCAGTTTGAGTTTAATTTAAAATTTAGTCTCAGGGCTCGTGACACAGGTAAATGAATGTGGTCGACTGAATGAGATAAGATCGGGCTTGAACTTCTTAGGGGCTGTGCACTAAAACAAGTAAGTTTTAAACGAGCATCAGCTGCAATTCGGTCCTTTTTAAACATCATGATGTAGCGGAAAGAATATGGACTTTGGGGGTCAGAGAAACCTGGGTTCGAGGCCTGTCCCAATCACTTATCTTTTCTTAGACACAGTTCTCTTAAAAATACTATTCCACCTGGCAGGACAGTTGTGAGGATAAGAAAATATGCATATACAGTGTCTATCACAGAGTAGGCATTCAATAAATGATTCTTCTTGCTATGAATACTACCACTCCTACTATTATTATTATTTGAGGTAATACGGTTACTTACAGTTTCCAAACATCCAAATAGCCACATCAAAATGTAGGTCACAAGGAGAATGTAACTGTCCTAATGGAAAATCCCAATCAAAATATTTTTATCATATACACGTTTAAAACTTAAGTATAAGACTTTTAGGCCTGTGAACTTTAACACAATAGCTATGCCTTCACATACCTGAGTGTTCTTAAAAAAAAAAAAAAAAAAAATTCACATTGAAAAGGTCAAGTTGTAAGGCCATTTGATTAAAATAGTAATAAAAGAGTAAACATTAACTCACAATTTCTCCTCTGGTCTTTACTATTCCAAGTAGTATCACCTCCCAAATAAGTTGCACCTTAAGACAATTTAAGATTATCTTGATTAAAATCTTTAAGTTCTTAATTTTAAGTAGGGAAAACCTAATCTCCAAAAGCCAAGTTTAATACTTTTACCATGATCTAGATCTTAACTGCAGCATGCTATCCTCTGCTACTCCTGAAACATGACTGCCCAAAGTAAATGAAGTTCCCTTTTTATATTAATTTTAGAGCCACTGATAAAAATGCAAATAATTAACATCAGAAAGGAAGAATTGCTCATCACTAGGCCACCCAAATTTCCAGAAGCATTAGAAGTTATAGAAAGCTTATCTCTGGAATTTCAACAGTTTTCTCAAAGGTTTCAGAGCTATCTACTAGAGGCTTTGCAAACTGAATTAAATAACAAAAATAAAGCAAATGAATAACCACCCTTCAAATCTGTCAATATTTCAAATCTAGGCTTTCCTCCTGGGTATATAACTATCCTCGAGGATAATTCTGTTCAATCTAGTATCTCCTCTCCAAATTCACTTTTCAGATCAGATCAGATCAGTCGCTCAATCGTGTCCGACTCTTCGCAACCCCATGAATCGCAGCACGCCAGGCCTCCCTGTCCATCGAGTCAGTGATGCCATCCAGCCATCTCATCCTCTGTCGTCCCCTTCTCCTCTTGCCCCCAACCCCTCCCAGCATCAGAGTCTTTTCCAATGAGTCAACTCTTCGAATGAGGTGGCCAAAGTATTGGAGTTTCAGCTCCCAAGCTAAATAAGGATGTTGGTGCCAAATCAACTCCCATTACCTAAAAGAGGGTAACCCATTTAATTCACTCTTGCTTTTGCGTCTCAAAAATAAATTCACTAAATCAGCACCTGATCTTTTCCTAAGAAGAGTAAGCCTATTCTGTATGTAGAAAAAAACTGACTCAAAAATAGGTTATGTTGCTTCCACTGTTAAAAACATCTACAAGTAAATTTAAAAATCCGAAGTATCCAAGCATTTGGATTTCTTATTTGCCCGTCCGGACTATCTGCAATATCCATTTCGATTTTTGCTATTTCTAACAGCGAAGCCATCACAGGAGTTGGCCTGAGGGCGGGGAGAGGAAATCTGGCTTCCACCCCTGGGACACACGTTTCGGCGCTTGTGTCTGACTGACTCTGCCAATCACCCCTCCCAGAAGCCACAAGCTTGGCTTACAATAACAGAGTATATCAAAGAGGACAGGAAAGAAAACAAGACAGTGGCAGGGTCAGCAGAGGATAAGAACACGGTCAAGATGCCCTGTGGAGGCAGGGAACAGGGAGCCATATATTCATGGCATTAAAATATGTTTATTAGTAAAGGTAATGTCATAAATGCATAGGACCTTGACTGCCAAAGTCAGCCAGGACGACTGTAAAACCACGGTTAGACACAGCTAGGAGAGCAGACTGTCTCATTATGATGGGACTGGTCAAGAAAAAACATTCCAGTTCACGTGAGCTTGGAATTATAACCCATACGCTTAAACCAACTTAGAGTGATGATTATGGTAACTGTATATTGACTTCTGATATTAAAATCATCCACATAAAGCGACTCTTTTCACTAGAACCATCTAACTCCAGAATAGTGATAATCTATTCTTGCCTCCATATAAAAACATGCCTGATCCATTCTGCACTGTGATCATAAACTCAGCAGACTTAAAAGGCATAGAGAGTGGGAGAGAAAAGAAATTAAGAGGTGGCGGTGGGGGTTTATAGTCCATCTGCATTCGACCTTGACTCTGCTACTTATGGGCTGTGTGATCTTGGGTAAGTTACTAGTTTCTCTGAATTGCAGTTTCCTCAGAAAATTATTATGAGCACTCAACATCCAAAAAAAGGTAAACTTTCAATATGCATTAACTCAGGGAAGCCTGATATGCTGCAGTCCACAGGGTCGCAAAGAGTAGGACCTGACTTAGCAACTGAACAGCAAATTATTAAAGACAGGTAAAAACAAAAGATAACGTTTAAAGTCCACACTCTTGGGCCTGACATTCCCAAACTACTTTTAGCCTCAATTAACTTTTTCAGCCTTTGCTTACTTCCCTTCACAGCCACTATCCAAGTTTCCTGTATCTACTCCTTTATCTGTGTGGTTCCCTCCATATAAAATCACCATTAGAGTCACTTTTAAAGATTCGAGCCTACCATTCAAATAATACCTTCTTCAAACAGCCTTTTTTATCTTCCCCATTCCTCTTCACTAAATTACTCATAATATCTTGCTACCTTCTGACAACTGAGTATTTTATGCCATCTATTATAGCCAGTTGCATATAAACAGAATAGCTAGCACAAGGCTTAGATACTTACATACAGTAGCACTTAATAAATGTTGATTAGAGGAATAAAGGAGTCACAACGATTCTCTCTCTGCTAGATCTAAGGAAAGGAGCAACTTGCCTTCACCCTCCCACTTTGCTCCAGAACCCCACGAAAATGCCGCTGCCTCCTTAACTCTGGCAGGATGGGAGATGCACGATGCCAGGAGCCTAAGCTGTGAGCGCTGGCACTTTGCTCTTTGCCTTCAAGGAGTTAAACTGAGTCCTGGGGAGATAAAAATCTCTGGTTTTTATTGTTTAGTGAGAATGCCTGACAAACGAAGATCCAGCTGCAATTGTAACATTCCAGGCTCATAAGGCGCCAAGTTTTACTAACTATAATTTAACTGGTCCGACTGCTGCAGTCCAAATTCTTGTTTGGATAATCAGTCTTTGTTTGAATATGTTCAAAAACAGCCCAGGCTAGCATTAGCCTCTGGGTATGTCATGTGAGCTGATTACCCTGTGGCTCCCAGTAGCAGAAACTCATACACAAGAGGAGGATTATTTTCCTAGTATTACTGTTACGCTAACATATAATCAGCCCTTTTCTCCCAGTCTCCACATCTCTTTCACAGCCTCCCCCAACCTTCCTCCTCCAACCTTCCCCACCCCCCCCACTCCTGCCTTTCTTTTTTCTTCTCTCTTTTCTCTCTCTCTCTCTTTTTTTTTTTTAATAATTCAAAAGTCTTCTTTCCAAGTTCAACCAAAGTTGAAAGGTGAAAAGGTCAAGAAAGTTTCATGGCTGTGGCTGTTTAGAAAAGGGTAGGACTAACTGGGGTCTCTCTTGCTCAGCCTCTACTCAAGGCTCAAGAAGCTCATATTTCACTGTACTTCTGCAGCGCTCAGTCCCCTTGACACAATCTGTTTGGAATGAAATTAAGCCCTTGTTAATCATTTTTAACATAATAATAATAATTTCACCTGCCAAACAATCATTTCATACTTAAGTAACTCAAGTGGCTCATTTGTTTGTTAAAAAAAAAAAATTCCAAATTCTCCAAATTGCACATTTTAACTGAAGGACATTTACTTGGGACCTGCCCACCCCGCCTGTCTGCAAGTCATTTGGCTCTAACAAGCCAAGAAGGATTCTGGAAACTCTGTACCTATCCTGTCACTTGGGCCTTGGTCTGGCCATTCTCAAAGAGCCCAAATGCGCTGAACCATTTACAGTGCTTAGGACAGAGGCTGGCTGATAGAAAATATCAGCTAAGAGAATTTTGGGGAAGAAATCCTGACTCGAGGGTATAGTTCTAGCAATCAGTGGGAAAACTGCTAGCAGGGAAAGACCATGGCTCAGAAAAGGCTGGGATGATTGGTACATGGGTGGGTGAAATGCTGTAAACTGGGAAACTTACGTCGGCGCGCTCAGCTGGTCTGGAATTGTAGGTGTAGATCTGGACCTCGCAGCTCCTACATTGCTAAAGGGAAGGCCACCAAAGGGGAAGGAAACTCCGATCCCTGGGAGGGAGATCTGTTTATTTTACAATTAACAACAGCAAAGGAACGCTTTCTGAAATTTTCCCTGGAAGGCTCAGCATTTAATCCTATACAACAGTTTGGTATTGAATCTTCAAGGTCTTAGTTGAGATGACAGGCAGAAATCAGAGTACTTCAGACCTGCTCCAGAGAGAGACACACACACAAGGAAACAAGAACAGCTCCTTCTGGGGCCAAAATTCTAAATTACATGGTGATCTAGGATTCGAGAGAGGAGAAGAGGAAACAGAGGAGGCTGCGCACTAGCATGCAGCGGAAAATGGCAGGAAGTGACGTCCACTGCTTGAAGGCTTATCACGCAGCTGTTGTTGTTGTTGAGTCACTAAGTCATATTCGATTTTTTTGTGACCCCCCTCATGGACTGTAGCCTGCCAAGCTCCTCTGTCCATGGAATTCTCCAGACAAGAATACTGGAGTGGGTTGCTATTTCCTTCTCCAGGGGATCCTCCTGACCCAGGGATCAAACCCATGTCTCCTGCATTGGCAGGTGGACTCTTTTACCCCTGAGTTATCTGGGAAGCCTGTCATGTATCTACTTCTCTGTATTCTTGCTCCAAGCGTTCAAAGGGAAAGAAGAGCAAGTCGATTGTGAATTCCCACAAATTCTAACAGTTGCATGGTAGACTGTACTCATCTTTAACATCCACGAATTACATCTTTTACTCACTTATCCTGCTGAAATTTAAGACCATGTTTTTCCTCCCTGCTGCGGGTATTGCGTGAAAAAAAAACCACACCCCACTGTTATTAATAATGCTCAGTTCACATTAATTAGAATTTTAGAATGTCATAGGCCAAAGAGCGCTTAAAGAAAAATTGAAGTAGAAGCGTCTCGGGGCCAGAAGTGAGGCCAGAGAAGGATTTTCCATGTATACTCCATGAACAAAATATCTCCACTTGGATCTGTTTTCTCTATTGGGGTCCTGAAAAGATTTCACTTGAAAATAAAAGGCTCTGCTGTTAAAAAATTTCACTAGAAAAAAAAAGGCTCTGCTGTTGAGGAGGAGGGTTTAAGAAGAAGGTTTGAAAACCAAAGAGCTGGTCCAATCTTTCATCTTAAAGTTAAAGAAACAGGGGGACAGTAAAGTTGTGTCCAAGGTGCCCCGTGAGTGGAGAACAGGGTTAAGACAAGAACCCCTCTGCAGCCCCCAGCTCAGTATATATACTCCATCTCCAATATAC
Source organism: Bubalus bubalis (assembly GCF_019923935.1). Classification (NCBI taxonomy): domain Eukaryota; kingdom Metazoa; phylum Chordata; class Mammalia; order Artiodactyla; family Bovidae; genus Bubalus; species Bubalus bubalis. The sequence goes on along the minus strand of NC_059159.1, from coordinate 51,371,773 downwards.
CTTTTAGGGAAGCCCTCCTTCCATTCACTAAGTTTGGATCAAAAGACTGCAACCTCAAAAGAAATACTTTTTAGCAATATTTAACTGGCACTGTAAGTCGAATCAACAATCATTTTTAGATCTGGACAATGAAGTAAGACAAATCTGGGGGATGGCCATCTTTAGTTGCAAAATCACTTCTGCTAAAGCCATTAGCTACATAGTGTTCTCAGCAGCTCGGATTTTACAACAAAGCCGTAAAAGCTGGGGGTCAAAGCTTCTCCCTTGGGGCTTAAAGGTGTGAAGCTTCTGAAATGCTTCTTGGGCTTTCAGAACCTTCCCAATCAGCTCTAATCTTCATCACCTCCTTCTGATTATCCCTGTGTTGCTAGATAATATGGAGGCAAAAAAAAAAAAAAAAAAAACAACAATAAAAAAGGAAGTATTTTTAGCCTCTTTTTAAGTGGTGACTAAGTTTATCACACTCCTACTCAAATTAGTCATACAGGTTAGTCCCAAGGGAGAGCAGTCTGGCTACAGATCATTGCAAAGGAATGACTTCTTGGAGGCCTAAAATAAACACTTAGGCTCATGGTTCTATCTGGAAATATAGTCAAATAGAAGCAAATTCCATGAAATTCCCAACTGATGCAAGCAACATTATTTTGTATCTTACAATACTAGCTTGGGTTAGCTGCTGTGGTCTGCTAAAGAGATAGATGACTCTAAAATGATGATAAAGGAAATAGTTATTTTAATAATGATAATAATAATTTTTTTTCCAACATGCTTATTCACAGGGGCTGAAGATGCCAACAAAGCAGCAATGGAGAAGAGAGACAACAACCGAGAATAAAATGGGACTTACAAAGAATTTCCCACCATTCTGGTTCTTTTTTTCCTTTTAAGAAAGAGAAAATTGGGTCTTGAATCCTCATGATGAAACTCAGGGACTTAAGGTTTTTAAAGCTGTTCACCACAAACAAGAAGATTTTCAGGGCAGAACTAGCACATGGGCCATGAAGCTGCTTATCTTCAAGGGTCTGTCCAAGTGCTATAAATGCAACAAAGATTCCCACAAGAGCCTTTGTTTCTCTGTTCGAATCTGAAAACAACCCCTCCTTACCATGCCAGATAGTGTTTTTGAAGGGAATTAGCCCCCTACTCTTTTTTTTTTTTTTTTGCCAAAATGCATTAGTCATGAAACATTACCACCAGTAGCTCCAGTTACATAAAACCTACATGCTTATCCAAAATTAATTGTTTCCAAGCTATCTGGGAAACTAAGCATGCTGTGCATGAATAACTCATAGTCACTAACTTTCCGGAATATTTTAAAACCCTAACCTCCTTACTTCTTTTGAAAATAAGATGCCTTTACACTCAGCATGACTGTGTATTATAGATTCGGAACTCAAAAAGTTTCTAACATGGGTTAGGAATGGCTTTGCCACTTAATGACCTTGGCGTGAGTGCCTAAACTTTACAAAACCTGTTTTTTATCTGTAAAATGGAAGAAAAGAAATTAAAAAAAAACCCTCTGCCAATGTTTGTGTTATTGCAGAATTTCTAGGGTTATCCAGTGGTAGGCCAGGGAGAGCTGTACTGCTTGAAAATTTTAGGGGAAAAAGTAAAGGAATTTAACTGACAAATAATTCACATATAAAGACAAACATACATATTGTGGATGAGAATAAAATATCAACACTAATTTTGGGATAAAGCCGTAGCTTCAAGAAAAATTTTAAGACAGTAACAGTCAAGGTTGTGGCTCCAGAACCGAGGACTGAACAAGGGGGTCACATAAGAACCTCTCTCCTGCTCTTTAAGGTACTTGAGTGGAAAAGTTTTGAAAGCACAAGAAGGGGGTTCACTAACTGAGACTGGGGCTGTCGAGGAAAAACACTGTTGAATTTAGACACAGAAGACTGACCTACGATTTAAAAGATGACAACTTTCATTCTTTACGATAACATCCAATGATTTTGGAAAATACTGTAATTATTGGACCTGTTACTTTAGTGCGTTGAAATCCTTTCAGTTCAGTTCAGTCGCTCAATCGTGTCCAACTCTTTGCGACCCCATGAATCGCAGCACGCCAGGCCTCCATGTCCATCACCAACTCCTGGAGTTCACTCAAACTCATGTCCATCAAGTCGGTGATGCCACCCAGCCATCTCATCCTCTGTTGTCCCCTTCTCCTCCTGCCCCTAATCCCTCCCAGCATCAGGGTCTTTTCCAATGAGTCAACTCTTCACATGAGGTGGCCAAAGTATTGGAGTTTCAGCTTCAACATCAGTCCTTCCAATGAACACCCAGGATTGATCTCCTTTAGGATGGACTGGTTGGATCTCCTTGCAGTCCAAGGGACTCTCAAGAGTCTTCTCCAATACCACAGTTCAAAAGCATCAGTTCTTCGGCACTCAGCTTTCTTCACAGTCCAACTCTTACATCCATACATGACCACTGGAAAAACCATAGCCTTGACTAGACAGACCTTTGTTGGCAAGTAATATCTCTGCTTTTCAATATGCTATCTAGGTTGGTCATAACTTTCCTTCCAAGGAGTAAGTGTCTTTTAATTTCATGGCTGCAATCACCATCTGCAGTGATTTTGGAGCCCCCAAAAATAAAGTTTGATACTGTTTCCCCATCTATCTGCCATGAAGTGATGGGACCAGATGCCATGATCTTAGTTTTCTGAATGTTGAGCTTTAAGCCAACTTTTTCACTCTCCACTTTCACTTTCATCAAGAAGCGTTTTAGTTCCTCTTCACTTTCTGCCATAAGGGTGGTGTTATCTGCATATCTGAAGTTATTGATATTTCTCCCGGCAGTCTTGATTCCAGCTTGTGCATCTTCCAGCCCAGCGTTTCTCATGATGTACTCTGCACAGAAGTTAAATAAGCAGGGTGACAATATACAGCCTTGACGTACTCCTTTTCCTATCTGGAACCAGTCTGTTCTTCCATGTCCAGTTCTAACTGTTGCTTCCTGACCTGCGTATAGGTTTCTCAAGAGGCAGGTCAGGTGGTCTGGTATTCCCATCTCTTTCAGAATTTTCCACAGTTTATTGTGATCCACACAGTCAAAGGCTTTGGCATAGTCAATAAAGCAGAAATAGATGCTTTTCTGGAACTCTCTTGCTTTTTCGATGATCCAGCGGATGTTGCCAATTTGATCTCTGGTTCCTATGCCTTTTCTAAAACCAGCTTGAACATCTGGAAGTTTACAGTTCACATATTGCTGAAGCCTGGCTTGGAGAATTTTCAGCATTACTTTACTAGCGTGTGAGATGAGTGCAATTGTGCGGTAGTTTGAGCATTCTTTGGCATTGCCTTTCTTTGGGATTGGAATGAAAACTGACCTTTTCCAGTCCTGTGGGCACTGCTGAGTTTTCCAAATTTGCTGGCATATTGAGTGCAGCACTTTCACAGCATCATCTTTCAGGATTTGGAATTAGCTCAACTGGAATTCCATCACCTCCACTAGCTTTGTTCGTAGTGATGCTTTCTAAGGCTCACTTGACTTCACCTTCCAGGATGTCTGGCTCTAGGTGAGTGATGAAATCCTTTAAAAATACACTATTAATTGTGGTTTCTTATCAAAGGCAGCTTCTTTGGTTAAAGAGTTCAACTTGTTTACAGTCTCCTTCATAATTTCTCAATACTACTAGGGCTTAAAAGAGCATCTCAAAGAAAAATAATAAAGGGCTCCTGAAACCATTCAAGGCTTCACTGAAGAGCCAGGTGGCTGGTTCCATTAATGGGAGTCACACTTGGCAAAATGAGGAAGTTTCTGCTGCTGGATTCTACTGGCCTAGGGGGATGATGCAAAATGAGTGTAAAAGAAAAGGCATTCTTAGTAGAACAAGATGTGAAAAACTTTAGGACTGAAAATCTGAAGGGAGAGCCTCCAGGTGGGAAAGGAGTCTGTGTCTACACCTGTGGCTGAGCCCTTGCTCTCTACTCCCTGGGGTTCACTCTCAAGAAAGAGGAAAAGTAATGCTAACACCACTGCACGAGCTGTTCTTCTCTTTATAAAGGCTCAAGGATTTATCTGCAAATCTTTTTCTACGCTGACCTCAGTGCAAATTTTACATAAAGTTGAGAGAGAAAAAAAATCATTATAGAAAAAATAAACATGGTGTTCTGTGATGACCCAAACAGGCAGGATGTGGGGGTGGGTGGGAGGAGGTCCAAAGGGAGGCGATGGGCTTCCCAGGTGGCTCAGGGGGGAAAGACTCCTCCTGCCAATGCAGGAGATAGGAGACCTCGGTTCGATCCCTGGGTCAGAAAGATTCCCTGAAGAAGGAAATGGCAACCTGCTCCAGTATTCATGCCTGGGAAATCCCATGGACATAGGAGCCTGGTGGGCTACAGTCCATGAGTCACAAAGAATTGGACATGACTGAGCATGCGAGAGCCTGCGTGTGTACACGCAGAGCTGATTCACTTCACTGTACAGCAGAACTTCACACCACACTGTGACGCAATTACACTCCCCCAAGAGAAACAGCATCAAAAGCTGCATTTCCCAAGGTTTCAGGTTCTGAAAATCTCCCCCAGAGCCGCAGAAGCCTTCCTGACACAGCACAGGTGCTCTGCTGAACCGTATAATCCACGGGACCTTTGCCTGCTTTCTTCTCTCTCGGCCTCCGGTCCTTCTCTCAGTCAGGCGACCAGAACACAAGGTCTCCCCCCACGTTGAGGACTGGCGCTACTGTCCACCTGCTCATCTCACCTTGAACCCTCAAGGGCAAACAGGGCTCCCCTTTTCTGTTTCAAATCTCCCCGCTCCAAGGGTGCCTCTGCCATCATGATTGTCTCTGGCCTGCAGGGCATGTTTAGCTTTCCACAGCGGCAGGGACTACCACCCACCCGCAGAGGCCAAGTCAGTTATCTTCATCTGGGGTCCAGGAATGGACCTCTGAGCGTCCTGAAGTCCCTGAAAACATATACAACATCATGTCTCTGAGAGTATCCACACACTTCTTCTGGAGCAGACTCACAAATTTCATTAGCTTCTCAGCTCTGTCTCTGACCCCAAAATATTAGGAACCACTGACTTAGATTTTCCAGATTAAGGTGGTGGAACCTGTAACCCTCTGGAACAGTCTGTGAGGAGTCACTGAAGTCATTCCACTACATTCTCAGATATGCAGATAACACCACTGTAATGACAGAAAGTGAAGAGGAACTAAAGAGCCTCTTGATGAAGGTGAAAGAAGAGAGTGAAAAAACTGGCTTAAAATTAAATATTCAAAGCACGAAGATCATGACATCCGGTCTCTTCATGACAAATATATGGGGAAAAAAATGGAAACAGTGACATACTTTATTTTCTTGGACTCCAAAATCACTGTGGTTGGTAACTGCAGCCATGAAATTAAAAGATGCTTGCTCCTTGGAAGAAAAGCTATGACAAACCTAGACGGCATATTAAAAAGCAGAGACATTGTTTTGCTGACAAAGGTCCATAGAGCATGGTTTTTCCAGTAGTCATGTATGGATGTGAAAGTTGGACCACAGAGAAGGCCCAGAGCCGAAGAATTGTTGCTTTCAAACTGTGACACTCGAGAAGACCCTTGAAGAATCCTTAGGACTGCACGGAGATCAAACCAGTCAATCCTAAAGGAAATCAACCCTGAATATTCATTGGAAGAACTGATGCTGAAGCTTAAGGTCCAGTACTTTGGCAACCTGACACAAAGGGTTGACTCATTAGTAAAGACTTTGATTCTGGGAAGGACTGAGGGCAGTAGAAGGAGACGATAGAAGATGACATGCTTGGATGGCATCACTGACTCAATGGCCATGAGTTTTAGCAAACTCTGGGAGATGGTGAAGGATAGGGAAGCCTGGTGTGCTGCAGTCCGCGGGGGTCGCAACGAGTCTAACATGACTTAGCAACTGAACAGCAACAACCACTATTCCTAAACAAAGATAGTCTATATCCATCCTGGCTAACAGTGTAACATTAGCTTCACATAGAGTAACTCTAACCTATATGAAAGGGGCTCTAGCACCCACATACAACATCTCATAAATGCCCAGCCTGGAACCCCTCTCCCAGTCTTCATCATTCTTTCCCCAGAGGAAAGCATATTCTATTTCATGCATAATCTAGTTACCTGAATTTCTGGTCCTCAGAATTAGAAGCAATGTCTTTAAAAGGGGGCTTCCCTGGCAGCTCAGAGGGTAAAGCATCTACCTGCAATGCAGGAGACCTGGTTTCGATCCCTGGGTCAGGAAGATCCCCTGGAGAAGGAAATGGCAACTCACTCCAGTACTCTTGCCTGGAAAATCCCATTGACTGAGAAGCTTGGTAGACTACAGTCCATGATATCGCAAAGAGTCAGACACGACTGAGCGACTTCACTTTCTTTCTTTCTTATTTAAAAGGAAAGAGATGGTATAAGTAGATGCACTGATAGCAGTAAGAAAAAACTTGGTCTCTCTGAGCCTCAGTTCCCTCATCTGTAAAATGGATACAGTGAGAGCTTGCTCAGAGGATCGTGTGAAGATTAAATGAAGTTTCCAATGTAATGTTATGTGCACCTAGCATATATTACATAGTCAGTAAAAGGTTTCTTACTGACTGGTTGTCAGTCAGTAAGGCTGTCAGTTTTGATGGCAGAAAAATAAATAAGTCACAGTTAATACACATGAGTACTGGAGCTATTCTGCATCTGAGCAAAGAATATGACACTTAAAAATAACCTCAACCTTTAAGATGTATGACCTAGTACAACATTATATGCTTATAACAATGAGTCATTCAACAACTCTAAACACAATATTTCTAAACTGTATATACATATATGCAAATGTAGAAAAAGTATAAAATCGTGCATAGATAGGATGATATATACCAAACTGAGGTCAGTGATTACCTCTGGCAGCAGTAGTTAGGAGGCTCTAGTTTCTTTCATGGGAGAAGGCAATGGCACCCCACTCCAGTACTGTTGCCTGGAAAATCCCATGGATGGAGGAGCCTGGTAGGCTGCAGTCCATGGGGTCGCACAGAGTCGGACACGATTGAAGCAACTTAGTAGTAGTAATAGTAGTTTCTTTCATGAAAAAGGTGAAAACGAATACTACATGTTGTTATTAAGTTTTAAAACTTGCACAAAGGGTCCATGTGGATACTATTATGTTTTATACTTTTCTATATGTTTGGAATATTTCATAATTAAAAATAGATAAAAAGAAAAAAAAGAGTTATTCAATAATTAAGAACTACATGCCTAGGTTGTATAATAGCTCAAAGGGTCCTCAAGAAGCAAATAAGCATGAATCCCCTTGAGAAAATCTCCATGTAAAGGGTTAAAACATTTAAAATAATTATCTGAACACTTTCTTCTCCAAATATGCACAAAAAGACAAAGTGTCAATGTGATTTAAATGCTTCAAATATGGTTCCCCCTTTTTTTTTTCTGACATGCTGGAGTTACCCAAAAAGTAGGTATCGTAGGACAAATTTTTCTCCAATTGGCCACTATAGAAAGGATCATGGACCAAACAGCAAGAACGTTAAAATGCATATGAATAACACTACTGTGGTCAGCAGGCATTTTAGAAATCACACTGTATTTTTGAATGTACAACAAGAATTAAATCAGAATCAGGGGCTCCCCTGGTGGCTCAGTGGAAAAGAATCTGATTGCCAATGCAGGAGACACAGGTTCAATCCCTGGTCTGGGAAGATCCGACATGCTGTGGAGCAACTAAGCCTGTGCACCACGACTAGTGAGCCTGTGCTCCACGAGAGAAGCCACCACAATGAGAAGCCCGCATTGCAGTCAGAGAGTAGCCCCTGCTCTCTGCAACTAGAGAAAAGTCCATACAGCAATGAAGACCCAGCACAGCCAAAAATAAATAATAAAATTATTTTAACAAGACTCCATTATGAAAAAAGAATTAAATCAGAATCAACATGTAATAGAGAAAAAAGTGAACCTTAATTTGCAAAAGGACAATCATACGTTCTGTAGCTGAAAATATACGGGTAGTGTCCATAATACCATATGTAAAGAAAATAGATCCATTGAAGAATCACTAATACTTAAGCTCTCACCCTCCCTTCCTTGGTTGTACCCACTGGAAATAGGAATAAATATCCCCTTCACCACCATACTAGATCCTGCTAAAGTCTGAGGTGGAAAATGAAGCTGGGAGAATAACCTGATTACATATGCATCAAGTGCAAGCACAAATAAATGTTTCTGGATTGTAGGGATAAGATGCTCAGGGCTTATTAGGACTCCTTGATCCAGAGAGATTTAAGGATCTGGTTTCAATTAGACGCTTTAAGCTAGTAAAACTACGTTCATAAATACACACTTACAGAAGAACTTAAAACTAAGATAATTAAGATGCTGAGGAAAGGAATTTCATTCCTTTCCTTCCCCTCCTTTACTTGCAATCCAGTTGAAAGAAGAAAAAAAGAGCTGAATGATTTCATGAATTAAACAACGGTGGCAAAATTAAATAAACGAATCCAGAAGGATCTTCACAAACTGAACACTGATACAGTGAATCTTTGGGGAGGAAGTGTACAAGTTCATGACCTTTGACACAGTGGCCACTGGCTAAAACCAACACAAGTGTAAAAAGGTAAACTTCAGAAGCAAGTGGAATTAGATCAGTGCTGGGAATTCAGATGGTCGCTTATTAAGTGAAAAAGGGTAACTATTATATTTAGCACATAATCTGTGTTCTTCCAAGACTGTTAGGCCTGAAAACAAAGGCAGGCTGGGTCAAGAAAGAAGAAAAGGAGAGATGAGTCTTATTTCTCTAAACAAATGCCTGAGCAAAACTCACATGTCCACCAGGACGGACTTGGTACCAGTGACTGCTTTCATTCTAGATCACTGTTGACAAATTTCTTAAGGTCAATTAAGAACAGATTAACTTCTGACATGTCAAAAACACCTGTAGGTGGTAGCTATGGCTATCAGCATGGCATGGCTTTGGAGTTCAAATCAAACGTCTCACTCTTTGTGTTCATAAAATCAAAGGCAGAAGAGCAGAAGAAAGGGTTCCACCTGTCGTCAGTCTGTGCCGCCAAGGTGTGGCGGTCAAGCGCTTGAAAGATGGTTAGTCTGAATGGGGATGTGCCGTAAGTACAAAATGCACAGCAGATTTCCAAGACTTGGCAGGGAAAAAAGACTGTCAAATAGTCTAGTAATCATTCTTTTATCGATTAAGCCTTGAAATGGTATTTGAGATATACTAGGCACACCAGCAAACTGAAGAACAGAGAGTTCAAGGAATTTCAGGTCACAGAGGTAAGAAGCTGAGCAAACAGGATTCAAGGCCAACTGACCGACTAACATTCACGACCCCATACTCTCCCGTCTAACTTACTTTTCAGATGGTATCTCCTTCCCCCTTTCTTTGTCACACCCTGTCCCCTGCAGGCAAACAGGACCACCTACTTTCCCCATCTGCACGTCATGTCTTCAGGGTACTGTTCTCCCTGCCAGGAACGACTTCCCTCTTCCTAGTCCCATATAACAAAACTCAGCTCACATGACACTTCTTCCATGAAGCCTTTCCTGAGCTTCAAGTGAAAACTGATTTCTTTTTCTTGTATTACTTTTTAGTCATAGATGTATTTAGTCTATCTTCTTGCTAAGAAGAACTTGGCTATCTGCATACTGAGATCACCTATGGTTCCTAGCCCAGAGATCACATAAGAGGTGCTCCAAAGTTCCTTTAGTAAATGAATATTTGAAGTATTTAAAGATACAGAATAAAAACTAAAACTGCTTTCTATCCTCAGAAAGGTGTACAATCAAGTACAGGAGGAAAGATGGACTAACCAACTGATACAAAGCAAACGCTTTTCTGTCCCCAATTAGAGGAGGCCAAAGGGAATTGAAGAATGGCAACTTCACTCTCACTCACCTCCTTCTATTCAAATCCTAGCACATGGCAATACTTGGCAGACATCCTTCAGACACAATCAGGCTATAACTGAGTTCTAGCCATACTGCCTGGCTGACATCTGTAGCAACAACTTTACACACCACAAAGAACCCAGACTTAGGAAAGCAGCTGTTCTGAAAATACCTGTGCTCTTTCATCATCACATGGCCACCTTGCCAGCAGCTCTCAGAGATGCAAATATAAATTACTCCATATTGTGTTCTAAGAAATCAAGATATTCTTCCTGGCAAGTGTATCCTAATTGTTGGTTTTAAATTTTTAAAAACTTGACATCCGGAAAAGACACTATGTAGCCCTTTAAAATGACTCATGGTTAAAGACATCTTTTAGCGAGATGTTGGCAGGTGGTATATAAAATAAGGAAATGCATGAACATGAAGAGAGACAGTACCCGAGATGACCGGATGAGGCAGCTTGCCAGCCATCCAGGACCTGATTAGGGGTATCTCTACCAAGTAGCATTTAAAAATATTTGTAAAAAAAACAGCTCTGAATCCTGTCACGTGTGGAAAGCAAAAATAAGCATTCGTAAGAAATGTATTCCACAATTACCATCCACAGTTATGACTAAGGATAGGGAGATACTGCATTGGTGTTCTTCCAATGTAGAAGATTAAACTACTGAATTTGGGACCAGCAAACCAGGACATGAGAAAAGTCCAAGGCGGAGTAATATCATCACTGAGGGAAACCTGAAGGGCTAGCTTTGGGTTACACGGCCGACAAGTTTCAGTCCCCGTTTTTCAGGGAGGGCACAAGGAGGAAAGCAGAGGAGGTGCGTGCACAGGGAGCCGCACATGTCTTTGCTCAAGGCAGCTGAGTGAAGCCAAAGGGAATTTCAAAGCAAACCCCAAAGCCAGCGGGGCAGAGGAATCAACCCGACCTGCGGGCCAGTCAACGGCCCACCTTGACCAAGACCGCTGATCACGTGATGTAACTTACAAAATCAGCCATGACACAGAAAACATTAACTACGCTGCCTCACTGGTAAGCTATACACGTAAGGCAGGAGTGCAGAATTTCACAGTAAGATCTATCAGGTAAACACATCTTTACCTTGGAGAAAACACAGTTGAGCAACTATGAAAATAGGAATTCCACGACTCTCTTCTTTTTCAGTAAACCTCTAAAATTTGAGGCCAGGAGCCATTTCCTTCTCCAGGGGATCTTCCTGACCCAGGGATCGAACCTGGGTCTCCTGCTTTGGTAAGTGAGTTCCTTACCACTGAGCCATCAGGAAAACAGAAGATTCTCTCCCACTTTAGAGAAAAATGTGGCCTTAAATAAAGGAAAAACCGTCCCAAGACCACAGTAGGTAGTCAGGCCTAATCTTGATTTTATTATTGTTTTTTAAATGCTTATTTATTTGGCTGTGATGGGTCTTAGTTGTGGCATGTGGGATCTTTCACTTGCAGGGCAGTTGGGGCATGTGGGATCTGGTTCCCTGACCTGGGATCAAACCTGGACCCCTTGCATTGAGAGAGCAGAGTCTTAGCCACTGAACCACCAGAGAAGTCCCCCAATCTTGATTTAAGACTGTAAAAGAGAATATAGATTCTCAAAACTGAAATCTGGAGCTTGACAAGTTTAGGGGTGCTCTTTCTCTCAAAGGTTTATACTGACTATTTTTATCATTTATTTACAGTTCCTCACCATTCTTTCATATCTTGGCTAACCGATTCCTTCTGCCATTCTATATCCTCTACACTTGTATCTATATCTGCTTGTACTATATTATGACTGCTAATAAATTCCCTAAACTAGGCACTTTGAACGTATGCAGGGATTATATATACATTTATTGAGTACCGGGCATGTGTATTCTTAACAGAAATAGTAACATCAATCCCTGTTAACCAAACACTTGCAACTGTGTCCAGGCTCTGTGCTATAATTGTACATTTTCTTATTTAATCCCCCAAAATATGAGTAGGTTACAATTCTCATTATAATTTGTATTTTACAAATGAGGAGGCAGAGGGAGGTAGACCCACTGTTGGTGAGTGATGTGATTAGCTTTTCCCTGACTCTAGAATTTATACTCTTCGCCACGACATTCTCCCATAGGCCATATTCTTGTGGTTTTCCCTTTATATCACGTAGCCTCGTGCAGTTTTCTTTATTCAGTGCCTTGCTGAAGACCCCAAACACAGGCACATGTAATGAAGCCGTTCTGTGACCTTAGCTGGAGGAGCAGCCCCAGTAGCAGCAGAGCTGGCAGCAGCTTCGGGACAGGCAGCTAGCGGTAAGACAGCAAAAGCAGGCCTGGGCCCTCCCAGGAACCCATTTCTGAATGTGTCCCAGGGACGCACTTCTTTTTTTTCCCTTCCAACCTTGATAATCAAATTTATCCCTTAAGAGCTAAAGCCATGCCTCTGCTGGTGACAAGAAGTTAAGAATCTTAAATCTCTGAGGGACAGATGACAGCCTAGTACTATCAATCTGGTTTGGGAAGAGAAGGCTGTGAAATGGCCTTAAGTGTCTGATAGGAGATTCTTCGCAGGCAGCCTGAAAAGTCCGTGGAGGGTGATAATGATAAAAACCAATTCTCAGCAGGTAGAGCTCGAAGTAAAAGCAGTCTCTCTCTGACATCAGAAGGAAGTATTCTTAGACCTTCTTTAAAAAGAGCCAGGCAAGCTATTGTTTCTACTCCCTCAGAAGGGAAACTGATGGAGAGGGACAATCAAAGCACTGACACTTCCAAACACTGGGATTCTACCACGAACCACACTTTTTAAATGAAACACATTTTCTTCAGGGGTAGGAGGTGGGGTAGGGGTAGGATGTGTGCCTTCCTGATAAGACTGGTTCTTGCATTTTAATAAAAAGTTTATTATTCCAGCCATCCTATTTTTCTTCCATTTTTATCACCAGTTCTCTTTCGGGTACCCTGTTGACCTCGGGCACAGATAATCACGGACCATCTTTGGTGCCACAGCTAGGAGGTCAAAGTCATATCATTTTTCACTCATTGTCTTAGTTAAAAGAATTCTAGGAGAGGTGGATTTACATCTCCTTTCATCCTACCATTTGCGGTTTTAAGTCACTAGTTGGGAATTCAGTCACTTTGTTGCATCTAAAGATCAAGTAATGAAACTTTCCCTTTTTTTTTAATTTTCAAAGATCAAGTAATGGAACCCAAGTTGAAACTGTATTAATTTGCTCTGCTTTAACCCTGGAGATGTATTTCATAAAAATCCAAGTATTATGAAATAGTCAAAAATTGTCTTCATGTGTGGAAAGGTGTTTTCTTCTTTGGTGTGCCTGTCAGCCGTGAAATAAAATTCTAAAATGTGGGAAAGCTAGAAAACAGGGACTCTGGGCATGGCATTCTCCAAAGAGATCCTTATGACTCCATCAAATGAGAACACTTTACTTTTAACGACACACCAGGACTTTTCTCTGAAAGGTTCTGGGAATGGCAGACTTATTCCTGGTTAGACCCCCTCTCTCGCCTTAACCCCCATAACCCGTCTTGTTTTTCCTGCCCCCAACAGGATGGGAAGAAAACGTCCTTAGGAGACCTTTCCTTTTTTATATTACACAATCTCATCTCTGGAATTCAAGTCCTCTTACGGCTCAGCCCAAATAAGAAGTGCTTGTCACCAGGAAGGCGGCCATCTGAACATGCAGCAGCTGGATGAGAAAAGAGGGCATGTCAGCCCAGAGCAGCAGAGAGGGTTTCTCACGGCAGCTATTTGCAACCCTCCAAGGAGCTTCAGAGGCTGCCCATTAAAACCCTGTTAAAACACTTCTGATGTTGTCAGCAGCAGAGAGCTGAAATAGCACAGCGATCGCTGAGATGCTATCTGCCTCGAGCAATTCAATGGTACTGTCAATACTATGAGCAAGAAGGTACAAGATAAGCAACAACCTAATTTCTACATCAAAATTTCATAAACTCCCTCAGCGGGCAGCACTCCATGTGGGCACACAGAGACCAAGCTAGTGGACCACCCTGGGGAAAAAAAAAATAGACCTTTGTGTTCAGATCTGGCCCCAAAGCCCTGAACCTACACACAACTACTGAACTTACAACACTCCCTAGGAAATTTGCCCAGAAAGGAATTGCTGGAATGAATGGTCCTTTCCCGGGCACCCCTGGGCACCAGTCAAGACATGGGATTTCTGGATGAGGTTCCTTTCTCAGAGGTCTTAGTATGTTCAAAAGACAACTTGCTGTATCAACATCCATCCATGTTTGTTCCTCATGAGAAGAGTCCAGTTGTATCAAAAAGGCTATAGAATCTGCTGGGTTTCATACATCACTGCCCTGCTTCTGATTTCCTACAACAGTATTAGTTACAGAGACCAGAATCATAATTCCAGAGTACCTTTCCTTGTCAGCAAATATCAAGAAGCAGCTATCTGTTTTGGATCTGAGTTGATAACAGCAGGTTAGAGAGGTGAATCCCTCTGTTTTAGAAGCACACACCCTGGTATCATTCCATTTGGTGGCTCTTTGTTTTGGCCAACATAGGGTGATAAGTAGAGAGGCTGTCATCCATACTGGTGCACTTTTAAGGGTGAAACGGTGAGCACCGCTGATAAATAAACCGACACATACAAGCGGGATCTGGGGAGCCTGGGACCTCTGGTTAGCCAGGTTGAGTCCTCACAGTAAACCAAGGCTTGAAAAGTTGTGTGATGGGATAGGAAGTGAGTAAGTGGCTATTTCCTCACAGAACGAACAGCAGTCTGGAATGAGGATGCTCAGCCCACCAGCTGGATGTCTTTCTTGCCTAATAACAAACATCAGGCTGTTTGATCCACAGTTGTTCACGCAGACAACCGTGCCAACTCAGCCCTGACTTCTCGGTGAGAGAGCGGGGGCGTCACCACGTGATTACAACGCAGTCACAGTTACCCGCTGCAGTTTCACACGCAGGGTCCTGGGACAGCCAGCAACATGTTTCCAGGAAATTTACCTGAAGCCAAGAGCATGCTGGTCTTCGGGTCCTCTTCTCTAGCCCCAAAGGACAGACGCTAGAGAACAGAAGGTAGGAAGGGGACTCCAGACTGAGAAAGCCAGTGCAGCCAGCTCCACGAGGAACAAGAGATAAAGCACTCAATTCAACTTCTCATGACCCAACACTTAGCATTTCTTCTTTTAACCTTCTTAGTTCTCCTTAGTCAAGTTGGCTGGAGACCATGAAAGCCCAACCAGGCTAGAAGCAAAGCAATATTAAGTGAAGACCTACTTGGAAAAGGTCTGCTAATCTCAAGATTTCTGGCAGTCACTAGTCTACCTAAATCATCAGTGGCCAATTATAACTGTTCATTCAAAACACAAAGGCATCTCAGAGCCATAAATCCAGTAACCAGACTACTCTGAGGAAGTCTGACACTTTACTTGCATAGTTTATTTTATGCCTGGCATTAGACAGTTTTTTAAAAACCATTTTGAGGAAGGGAGAAAATAAGGCTTCAAGGAGTTTCAGCAGAGCAAGTATGAGTCACTACATGATCAAGAAAAAGCTTTCTCAAGCAAATCAATGAGTGAGAGGAATCTGCCTGATGATACCAGATCTGTAAAACCTAACATGAGATAAAAGGGAGAGGGATTCTGAAGGGTGTCTAGGTTCTGGGAATATGCCCTGCTTTTATTTGTCCATTCCTTCAATCCCTCCAAATAACCATGACAGGGGGGGAAAAAAAAGTGTTTCTGCTCTCAGTTCCTGTTTATCTTTTTCATGAAAGATTTCCTATAATTTACATTTCTAAGGCAAGCCAAACTAAGCCACAGTGATTCCCCGCTCACAATATCCTCACCAAATACTTCCAAACCATTGTAAGGACTGGAGATCATCCAGGTGGGAAAAGAATCTATTCTTTTCAGGAATCCAGATTTTTCACTATCATAAAAGGCAGCCTGCGTGCATGCATATGAAGTCGCTTCGGTGGTGTCCGACTCTTTGCAACCCACTGGACTGCAGCCCACCAGGCTCCTCTGTTCATGAGATTCTCCAGGCAAGAATATTGGAGTGGGTTCACAAAAGGCAGAGGACACTTTAAAACCAGCACTAACTTTAAACTCTCTGTGGCAGACAAACAACTATGCAGATTAAGGACTTGATATTTAGATAAAGGAAAACCTGCACAAGTATGTCCAAACTCACTGTTAACAAGCGCACATTCAATTCTGCTGTCTTAGAAGAATGGGTTTGAAAATTATCTTTAAAAACATTTTTTACTGTAGTAGATTTACACTATTGTGTTAATTTCTGCTATACAGCAAAGTGACTCAGTTATACATATGTATATTCTTTTAATATTCTTTTCTATTATGTGAGAATTATCTTACTTCATATAAAATCAACAAGTATTTATTGAATTGCCTAGTTCATAGATACTGTATAAAATAGAAAGAATTAGCTGCTCAGTGGTGTCCGACTCCTTGCGAGTCCATGGACTGTAGCCCGCTAGGCTCTTCTGTCCATGGAATTCTCCAGGCAAGAATACTGGACTGGGTTGCCATTCCTTTCTCCAAGGGAATCTTCCCAACCCAGGGATCAAACCCAGGCCTCCTGCATTGCAGGCAGATTCTTTACCAACATTATGACATAGGCTAAATCCTACCTGTGTTTTAATTTGATTTTTTCATTCTGAACAGTTAGGTTTTTGTTTGTTTTTACTTTAAACTTCTGTTGAGGGTAGGATGAATTCTAGAAGAAAACAGCTTCTCCCTCAATACTCTGTAAACCTGAGTTAAGGCAAATCAGACAA
Organism: Bubalus bubalis; assembly: GCF_019923935.1. Lineage (NCBI taxonomy): Eukaryota > Metazoa > Chordata > Mammalia > Artiodactyla > Bovidae > Bubalus > Bubalus bubalis. Next base: position 51,355,112 of record NC_059159.1, on the reverse strand, counting down.
AAGAGTGACAGAAATCCCAATAGGAGTATCTTCTGTTGTAATTAAACACATATTGACATCACTCTAAATCTACTACGCTCAATTTCTGGACATCCCACAATACATTAGGAATTTCTCTCCTCACTGACTTACTTTATTTATAGGAAATGGGAATAGACAACTCACATCAGCTGCCTAATATGAAATGATGCTATACCTCCACAGGGAGGGAAATGGCTGAGAGATTAGTATGGAATAAAATATACAATCAGCAAGATACTCAGCAAAATGTTCTGCAATATAAGAGATCTATTGCTAGGAGAACCAACATAAATATATATTTTCGTAATTTAGAAAAATGGACTTATATATTACACTCATAAAAGCAAAAGAGATTCAACTAAGATAGAGGTTTTCTGGGACTTCCCTAGTGGTCCAGGGGTTAAGAATCCACCTGTAATGCAGGGTACTCAGGTTTGATCCCTGGTCTGGGAACTAAGAACCCGCAAGCCATGGAGCAAGTAAGCCTGTGTGCTGCAACGACTGAGTTTGCACACTCTAGAGCCCGTGTGCCACAACTAGAGAGGCTGCATGCCACAACGACTGAAGCCCAAGTGTTCTGCAGCCTGCAACAATTGAGTCTACACACCACAACTAGAGAGTCCCGTGCAACGCAACAAAAGATCCCACATGATGCAATGAAGAGCCTGCATGTCCCAACTAAGACCCAAAGTAGCCAGATAAGTAAATAAATAAATAAATTTTAAAAAACAAACAGGTTCTCAAATTTGGCTCTACACTGGAATCATCTAGGGAGTTTAAAAAATACTAATGTCTGTGCTTCACACTCAACTGCTCAGCGTGCAGTCTGGAGGGAGGGAGTTTTTGAAAGGTTCCCAAAGAATTCTAATGTGCAGCCAAGGTTGAGAATCACTGCATAAGCGTTGCTGGTGTTCGTATCTAATGAAGCCTGGATATCTTGAACTGGGGACAGTTAGCAAATGGAAGAGGTGAATATGAAAGAAAGAGAAATTGGGAAAGACTAATGTTAATCTTTCACACTTCTTGTAAATAATCACAATTTACTTTGAGATTAAGGAGCTTTAAAAATATGTCAAATATACTCCTCTGTATTCTGGAGTCTGCAGCATGATGGACACTGGTTTCCACTCTGTGCAAGGGAGCAGTGCATACAAGTTAGGAGACATATTCAAGTGTCTGCTTGTCTCTAGTTTAGGTCTTTCACAAAATACTAAACTGAGGTAGAGAACGGTAAAGTGTTAGGAGAAAAGAGACCAAGGTAGTAATAGAGACAAATAAAAACCAAGACCACCAAATTCTCCATCCAGAGAAAGAAGAATCAGCTAAGCTAGTTCTTTTCTCTGGTACTTTGATGCCTAAAATATTTTCTCTAACTGATGGGTTTCAACAGACATCTGTTTCTTTCTCAAAAGAGTTAAAAGAATTAGACATCAGTGAAATATATCCTGGTCTTTTATTCTCAAGAAGCTAGCTCCCTGAACTGAAAACTATTAGACCAAGCCAAGAAACAGATTAAGAAAAATCATAATAATAGACAATATGTGAAATTAATCCTGGTTAGTTACATTTCTTGCTTATCTGCTCCGGCTATCAAAAGAGAGATCCTGATTGATTAGTTCCTTATATTTTATCTAATGGATGTAAGAGAAATGTAGGTTGCATTTATAGGGTAAGTCTGCACATTAACTATGCAAGTGGCAAATTTTCTGAGATGAAACCAATAACAGAATAACTTGTTATAACAAACCAATAACTTGTTATTGCTAAAAAATTCTCAGCATCTGTATGGTACATTCATTGATAGCCAGAGACTACCCTTTTGAATAGTTATCTTTCAGTAGTTTCCAGGAAAGTCACTGTTAATTCCAAGTAGTTCCAACAAAATATGCCTTTAGTTGGAATGCGATTCTTTGAAACCAGCCCTGCAGAGTCCTCCCGTGAGGTTAGTTAGTATCTGCGGCCCCACTTGAACTCAAGTAACCGGGCTTCCCCGGTGGCTCAGTAGCGAAGAAGCTGCCTGCCGAGGCAGCAGACACAAGCTGGACCCCTGCTCTGAGAAGGTGTCGCTTGCTGTGGAGAGACTGGCCTGCGCCACGACGGTGAAGCGTGTGCTCTAGAGCCCAGGAGCCACAGTTACTGCAGCCTGTGCGTCCTAGAGCCCGCGCTCCACACGAGAAGCCAGTGCCACGAGAAGCCTGCACACCGCAGCTCGAGAGGGCCCCGCTTGCCACAACTAGAGAAAAGCCCTCACAGCACGGCCAAAAATAAAATAAATAAAATGTTTAAGAAAGAGAGAGCTGCATTTAAAAAAAATCAAACCACCACTCTGGACAATCATCCTCCGCCTTTCACTTAAGGAGGCATTTGGCTGGCAGAAGGCCTCACTCAACCCTTTCCACTTGGTTACTGTATGATTTTGCTTTAAATTCCCATGATGCCTAACTTTTGTCCTATGAAAATTTTATGCATAAGAATTAAACAAAGGAAGAAAACTAACACTTTCTAAGGCACTGAACAGCTGGCTAAATTCTGAGGAACACAGAAAAAGTGGGACACAGATCCTGCCTCAAAGAAGTTAACTATCTGATGGGGATTCAATTCTAAAACATAAAAGCAACTGCACACAGAAAAATCAAAGAGGTATTAACTAAATAAGGGAATAACTCTCAGGAAAGGCTTTTGGAGGAAAGGACCAGAAGAACACAGATACAGGCAAATTTGCAAAGGAAGCCCTTAGAAACATTGCTAACCAACGTCACTGCCCCAAAATGGGACCTCCACAAAGGCCACTTCATTTTCTAGTGTGATTTCTAAGATAGGTTGAAAAATGGAAATTGGAAACTAGCACCAGTGAGTGTAATAATCGCCTTGGTTACAATTAAGGTTGGAGTAGTATCTGCTTAAAGCAAGGCAAATATAAAGCTATCTTGGCTAAATCCATTGACTTGCATAGGCTTCCCAGGTAGCTCAGATTCTCTGCCTGCACTGCAGGAGACCTGGGTTGGGAAGATCCCCTGGAAAAGGGAATGGCAACCCACTCCAGTATTCTTGCCTGGAGAATTCCATGGGCAGAGGGGCCTGGTGGGTACAGTCCACGGGGTTGCAAAGAGTCGGACACAACTGAGCGAACACTTTCACTTTCATTGACTTGCATATACACACATTGTGCATGCCTGCTTCCTTAGTCACTCAGTCATGTCTGACTCTTTGCGACCCTGTAGATTTAGGCCATCAGTCTTCTCTGTCCAGGGATTCTCCAGAGAATAGTGAAGTGGGTAACCATTTCCTTCTCCAGGGGATCCTATATTGTAGGTGGATTCTTTACCATCTGAGCCACCTGTGAAGCCCATATACATACATACTTACATTTTATACACTCATATCTATTTTATTTATTTTAAATATATTATTATATATAATTTTATATATTCAGGTGTACATATAAAAATAAAATATGTGTAAAGTGAAGTGAAGTCGCTCAGTCATGTCCGACTCTTTGTGACCCATGGACTGTAGCGCACCAAGCTCCTCCGTCCATGGGATTCTCCAGGCAAGAATACTGGAGTGGGTTGCCATTTCCTTCTCCAGGGGGATCTTCCCGATCCAGGGATAAAACCTGGGTCTCCTGCATTGGAGGCAGACGCTTTAACTCTGAGCCACCAGGGAAGCCCTTAAATACAAGGATACAGTCTCTCAGAAAACCTCCTATAGAGACACAGAACTTCAGATCCAAGTACTAACATCAAAGATTTCAAGGGAGGAAAGGATATGTATATAAAACTTTATCCCATGCCTTGTCTTTTGCAGACTTCAGACAGCTCTTTGAAGGTGCAGACAAGTCCTTTGCTATAAGCAAGTAATTTAGCGGGTTAGTACATATATCAGGCTTCCCTGGTAGCTCAGCTGGTCAAGAACCCACATGCAATGCAGGAGACCCTGGTTCGATTCCTAGGTGGGGAAGATCCCCTGGAGAAGAGATAGACTACCCACTCCAGAATTACTGGGCTTCCCTGATGGCTCAGACGGTAAAGAATCTGCCTGTAATTCGCAAGACCTGGGTTCGATCCCTGGGTTGGAAAGATCCCCTGGAGGAGGGCATGGCAACCCCCTGCAGTATTCTTGCCTGGAATATCCCCATGGACAGAGGAGCCTGGCAGGTTACAGCCCATGGGGTTGCAAAGAGTCAGACACGAATGAGTGACTAAGCACGGCACAGTACATATATCATCTTATTTTTAGACTAGTTGAGCTCCAAGAGGATATCCTTCCAATGGAACAGACCTCTTTCACAGGTAGGCTTTTTGTAAACAGGATATGTATACACTTTAAGAAGCAACAAGTTGAGGATATAAATCTGTCAAGTCTAGAATATTCCTATTGAGTTTTACAAATGGCAGAAAACAATAGGGTACCAGTTCTTTCTAACATTAGCTGCTTTGTTCCTCTCACGGCCTTACAGAAAAGATTGTTTGCAAGTCTTCACATCCTTACAAAATATTCAGATTCTTCAATGAAATGAGGTTCCCACATGGTGGATACACCCACACAAACTGCTACAGTGAATGAAGAGGATTATAGTCAGATCTTTGATGATCCTAACTTTATGCGAAGGCCCTGCTCTGGTGGGCAGCTTTCCTTCCAAATCTATGCCTGAAAAATTTTACCCAAGAAACAGACCCTAGACCTTCAGAAGAGCTGGTTGAGCGGCTGAGTCGAAACACTTCCTGTGTAGGAATACTTCCTGGTGCAAGTGCAGTGAGGGCTCCCTGGCTGAAGCGTCAGAGGCTTTTTGCTCTTGTCGTTGGAGAAATGACCCGGATGCAGGAAAAGATCCTGAGTCTAATGATGCATAATTCCTCCTAGATCAATGCGCATCTGGAATACTAGCCTCAGGAGAGCCTGCCTGCCTTATGCAGACACCTCTGCTGCTTCGAGATAGCGCTCTTTTCAGCCAATAGCTCTTACACAGACCAACACTCACTTTAAATCACCTTTCAAACAGCTACTCATCCAAGGGAGGACAATTCAAAAGGGATCAAGCCGGGCAGCTAAGAAATCTGCGGCTAGAGACAGGACAAAAGAGGTCAGAAGGGACCCAGGGAGAGGATGGCTCTCAAAGGGACAGGACAATCGCTGGATGTTTACCTTCTTGTTTGAAAAGTCTGTCAGGGCACAGGTATGGTCAACAAGGAAGCACAGTCACTTGGAGGCCAGATGAGCTATCGTAGGAACTAACCAGGCGATGGTTACAGATGACAGAGGGGAAAGGGGACCAGGGGCCGGTTCTAGCGATTGTGAAGGGGGAAGGCAGAGAATGTTAATGTCATTCCATTTCTTCTGAAGGAGTAAGACTACGCTCCACTCTCACCCCAGGTTGTTTTTCTCCTTTCTTCCACCCAGGGCCAAGACCCTGGCTCCGAGAAGGCTGTGGGCAGCTAGGACTCTGGTCACTTCCACCATCTCTAGGGGTGCGGGTCCAGCTTGGCCTGGGACAGACTGGAGACAGGATGCTTTCAGTTGTTGAAGGAGGCTTACACATGCCTTTATTTCCCCATTAAAACCTATCCCTACCTGCAAAGAAGCAAATGCCCATGGAGAGTAGATTTCCTGTTTCTTTTGCAGGATTCCTGACTCCCTGAGATGGGAGAGCGTGTTAGTAGCTGAAAAAATCCCTTCCTTTCGCTCTCCATTCGTGTTTGTTTTAATTCTCAGTTAGGGAACCACTTTATGCTCCTATTTAATAGCTGCCCCTGAAATTGTCTCTGCTGAGTAGTTTACTAGTACTCTTACCACACTGTGAGGATTTGATGCTTAGCACTTGGTCACAGGGCAATTTCAGCGATAGATCCCAGATGAGAACTTAGTGAATATGAGCCTTTCCCCGATATTCTTCCTGGCCACCAGGTATGAATCAGCTAAGAAATTCAGAACACTTGCTTTTCAAAAAAGTTTTTTTGATGTGGATCATTTTTAAAGTCTTTTAAAATCTGTTACAATATTGTTCTGTTTTCTGGTTTGTTCTTCTGGCCGTGAGGCATGTGGGGATCTTGGCTCCCTGGCCAGGGATTGAACCCGCATCCCCTGCATTTGAAGGCTAAGTCTTAACCACTGGACCGTCAGGGAAATTCCAGGACACTTGCTTCTTAATGCTGGCCCTATCTTTCAGGACTTAACTCCAATATTCACTCCTTTAGGAGTTCCGGATAGCATCTCATAGACTATAAAGGTAAATCTCTAAATGGCTCTAAAGGGAGCTTTCAGGACTTAAAAAGCCACTCCATCACAAAAGCTACAAACTTCCTTATTACACAACAGGAACAAATCCGCTGGGTTACTTCACCTTCTAAGGGATGAGTGAATCCTCCACCTGATGGGATGACATTAACTTCCATGGACGTGATGTGGCAGTCACACATCAAATCAGCAGGTGCCAATATTCTTGATGAGATCTGGCTCGATTTTAAACTTCTTCATATTCTATCCTTTTGGGAACCCTGACACTTTCTCTCTGCAACTGATGGAATCGGCTCCCAGACCTGATGGATTCTGTGTCTAATTAGAGCACTCCTCAGACCTTTCCTGTAGAGGGTGAAGACTGGACCACATTCAACTGGCTTTCTGTTCAGCCTCTTTAAAAAGCAATGGCAGCAGCTCTCCTACAAAATGGTCCAGGGCGGCCACCTAAAAGGGTGGGTGATCTTCGTAAATGGACAGGAAACAGAAAAGACGAATATTTGGGCGGGTGACAGATCCCTTAACTGGCCCTTCAAGATACGAGCTGTTCTATTAAACATAGGGCCATTATGCTGGCCGGCCATCCACTTTAAACCCCAGAGTGATTAAAATGCTGGCAGGAAATGAAAGCTCTCTATTGAAGGTCCTTCCCTGAGGTCCTAATTTCAAACCAAATTTTACAGCACCGCACAGGAACAAAGGAAGCCCAGTCTTCCAAGTCTTCTTTTTGTCACTTTGGACAAAGACACCCCCTCATACTCTTCAAAGAACAATGGCCTCTGTAGAGCCACAGCCACGCCAAGAATGGGCACAAACCATACAGAAACACATTTTAAAAATACATTTTACACTGCCCTTGACATTTCGGATAAATAGAAACCACGGCGCTGAAATTCCAAATATTTCATCCTCTCCCTCCTCCCTTCGCCTCTATAATGAGAATTTTCCTATTCTCCCAATCTACTTGATCTTTGACATTTTGGCCTCTATGAATGGAGGATACAGTGGAGTAGCCAAATAAATTAATTATTCAGATAACTGCATTTTATTAAAATAATCACTGGCATTGAGACACAGTCGCACAATTTTCTACCATCAGGAGACAACAAGGATGGCTATGAACCTTTCTTTCATTGAAATGTCGCCAGAGTCTTTCCTGTTCCTTAGTCCACTGCGACCAAGCCAGGCAAAACATGTTATCAGGACAGGATTTCTTTTTTTTTTTTTTACTAGCTGTTGTTTCGGGGTGGCCCTTTTTTTTTTTCCCATCTTCTTCTGCAGCAAAAACAGCTTTCATGTTTTTACTGAACCACTTCAGACTCACTCTTCCACACAGTGGATGTTTACTTGGATTTTGCAGGCTGAGAACAGCTGGTTGTTTCCTAACAAATGGAACACGAGACCATATGTTTCAACATTTAAGCAATTTTGAACCAGAGGTATAATTCTGAGTGTCCTTTGTGGAAACTGTATGTTAAATACCCAAAGGATCCGCGCCATACAAGAGATATGGTACCCCCTCCCCTTCCTTTTTTAGCGCATTTCCCTTAGCAACAAAACCACTCCACACCACTTACATCACACACTCGCACCACAAGTTTGCAGAGAGCACTGGTGAGCTGAGTGCGGCTCTGCTTCAGGGGCAGCTGTATTTTAAACAGGAAAAGACAGCTAAGCAGACTTTTTCCTTCTAATTCTGTTTGGGAACAAAATGTGTCTGAGGCCCTCTGAGGGCACATCAACAATATGGATACCTATTTTCTTCCCAGAAGCCCAGACCTAACAAATGTATAAAAGAGGAGGCTCTGATATTCACAGTCAGGATGACCAGATGCTGTGTTTCTCCCGCTTTGGTTTTCAGAACTTTCTCATGTGAAGTTGGGCTAGTGAGATTCAACTTAAATTCATGCCGAGGATGAGATATGTCCTAAACCGAGGAACTTTTCACAAAACTTACTATCTCAGCTCTCCCATGAAACTTATTATCACATTTCCTTTAAATTCAAGACTTCAATATTAATCATTAATAACGTTGTGGCTAGTGGTAAAGAACCTGCCTGCCAGTGCAGGAGATGTAAGAGACCTGTGTTTGATCCCTGGGTTGGGAAGATCCCCTAGAGGAGGGCACAGCAACCCGCTCCAGTATTCTTGCCTGGAGAATCCCATGGACAGAGGAGCCTGGTGGGCTTCAGTCCACGTGGTCACAAAGAGTCGGACATGACTGAAGGGACTAAGGATGCATACATGCATTGTCAGAAAACAAAACTATGGATTTCAAGTCAGGCTGAGTCAGAGCATTTGCAAGACGTTAGCACTGCATCAGGAGGAAGGGTCTCTTGTTCCTGGAAGATGAGAGCTCAACTTTAGAAGAAATGAAATGCAGTAAAAAGTCAAATATATGTAAATAGGCAATACAGTCAGTCAAATACCAAGTGCAGGGGAGTCGAACAGGAAGCTACCAGCCTCTGGAAAGCCTGAGAGCTCATGAAACCTCCCCATTTTGAATTGAGATTTTGAAATAATAAGTTGAAGTCAATACATTTTCATACGTCATTTTCTAAAATATTAAATAAGAACTACTTATTAAGATAAACTAGGTAAGAGGTAAAAACTGTAGGTAACAGGCTATTTTTACCCTAGATTCAGAAAGGAATTTCTTTGAACTCAAGATCCTAAATATCCCAGTCTCTATAAGTTTCTGTATATGTCATTAGATATATTTTTTGAAGAAGATTTTTAAAATAGCCCTCCTTATTATCATTACTATACACTTCAAGGATAATTTAAAGAGGTGATCAATATTAATTCCCAAGATTTTTTTCTCCATCCATGTTCTTATATAAAAGGGAGATTAATAATATCACCAATATTTTTCTTTCTCTGATTCCATTTAAATGCAAGAATCCTACAGAGAATTTTACAAAGCCAATGTGTTCAGCCATGTTACTAATAAAATTTCAGCAAAACCAAAACCATTATTCCTCCCCACCACTTTCACCAAACAAGACACAAATATGTCCTTAGTCGTTCAGTCATGTCCAACTCTTTGTGACCCTACAGGCTGGAGACCATCAGGCTCTTCTGTCCATGGGGATTCTCCAGGCAAGAATACTGGAGGGGGTTAATGTGCAGGGGATCTTCCTAATCCAGGGATCGAACCCAGGTCTTCTCATATTGCAGGTAGATTCTTTACCGTCTGAGCCACCAGGGAGGCCAAGACATAAATACGTATATGCATTATTTCTGTCTCAGCTTAATTCTCACAGCTCCAGGAAAACTCTGGAAAATGGACCTTTTGCCAGCTGACTTTCTTTGAGCTCTGGGACAGGGCAGAGCTCCTCTCCTGGGTTTTGGAGCACCACAGGGATTGCATGGTGTAGGAGTGGTTGGAGAGGGCAGTTACATCCATGCTTTTACGATGTTACCCAGTACACAAGGAAATGTGTACCGAAATGTTCAGTGTAGTTTTGCTTGCAGAAGCAAGCATTTTTAACCAACTGCTACAGGGAGGCGGTTAAATAGATTATAACATCTCCACAGAGCAGAATGCTACTGGAAAGAGCTCAAGGAACTGGAGCAGAGGCCAAGGAGTCAGAACACCTTTGTTTGAATTTAGTCTTATTTTTTAAAAACTTATTTATTTATTTGGCTGTGCTGGGTCTTAGTTGTGGCATGTGGGATCTTCTTCAATCTGGGTTGTGGCATGCACGATTTTCAGTTGCAGCATGCAAACTCCTCCAGTTCCCTGACCAGGGATTGAACCTGGGCTCTTGGCACTGACAATGCACAATGTTAGCCACTGGACTCCCAGGGAAGTCCCTAGCTTTGGCTTTTACTATCTTTGTTATCTTGGGCACGACTTTAATGTTTCTTTAAATCAGTTTCTTCATCTATTAATACTTATATCCTAAAGTTATAGTGAGGATTAAGTGAATTAACACACATCCGCCTTGAGAAATAGTTTCCATCCTTATTAATATACAGACAGTGAAAGAATAAGGCAAATCTACAAGTGTAATATATACTGACAGGGAGACAGTATCTGTTAGAAATTGGTGAGAGTAAAACACCAACTGGAGAGCAGTAGATTGAGTAGTATGAGAACAGGGAAGAAAATCTGAATTTCTATGCTTCCATGCATATAGCACACAGAAGTTTAAGAAATATCCCTGCTCCACTGACAGATGAGTGGATACAAAAGATGTAATGTATATACACAACGGAATACTACTCAGCCACAGAGAAGAATGAAATAATGCCATTTGCAGCAACATGGACGGACCTAGAGTTATACTAAGTGAAGAAAGTCGGACAAAGACAAATATCACACAGTATCACTTATATGTGGAATAAAAAAAAAAAGATACAAATGAATTTATTTCCCAAACAGAAACAGACTCACAGACATAAAAAACAAACTTAGGGTTACCAAAGAGGAGGGTGGGTGGGAAGGAACAAATTGGGAGTTTGGGATTAACAGACACATACTGTGAAAGATACATACTACTATGTATAATATTAACAACAAGGACCTACTGTATAATACAGGGAACTATATTTAATATCTTATAATAACCTATAATGGAAGAGGATCTGAAAAAGAATACACACACACACACATTACTCAATCACTTTGCTGTACACCTGAAACAAACTTAACATTGTAAATCAACTACATTTCAATTAAAAAATTTTTAATAAAATAATTAAAAAATAAAAAGAGATATCTCTGCTATCTTTGGCATTATACCAGAGTTTATGTGCATGAAACCTACAAAAGGCCTAAGAACAAATATTAATACTATGTCTTCAAATAAAAAGAGACTTGAAAAATACACTTCTTTGTAGCTTACATATCAGTTGTTCCCCTAATACCTCTGTTCCTTCAAAACAAAATTAGCTTGGATCTATACTGAATTCTTCAAATTAAAAAAAAAAAAAAAGACCTAGATAGATTCAATGCAAAATTGTTATATTCATAGAGGAAAACCACCTCATAATTTTCTAACATAAAAAAGTAGTTTTAGTTAATATGATAGTTACAGTGTCACAAAAAAACTAGCATAAATTATAGATTTTATATATATATATATATACACAGATATACATACACACACAAAGCAAGATGAAATATGCCTTACTTATTGTAAAAAAAAAAAAAAAAAGTTATTCCCAGAACTCAAGAATCATCTAGACAGCTCTGACTCAGAATATAGGGAAGGCTGTGTATAGGATGCCCCAGGAAGGCCTGAGGAGGCCCCCAGCCCCCTGTCTGTTCCAATGTGCAGTCACTCCAGTATATGTGTCAAGGTGACAGCATTATAAAAGCTAATGATCAGTCTGAAGCTAAAACTCAAAGGCATGGTTTAAGTTCCTTTTTCAAAGGTGATGATTGCACTAGGTAAGGCTTTTTCCAAGATTATGACTTATCCCACACATTCTGAATCATGCAAGAGTCACTCATTCACACAACATTTATTAAGTGTCTATAACTAGAGCGCTAGAAACAGTCCTCTAAAACTTAGGCTAAAATCTATGTTCCTCAGATACACGAGAAACTTACAGAAGTAAAGGAGAAGTATAATGCAGGAATAAGCTAGTCTCAGTTGGCTCATTAGGTGGGAAAAGAGACACACGTAATTGCTTTTCCTTTAAAAGCTCAGATTCTACTGATCAGATGGGTACAGATAGCATAAAGGGCTTTGGGGCAAAAATTATCTTCCTAACTGATCACAAAGGCTGTTTTTCCGATCACATCTGCTCCTGACATAGTTCCCACCCTAAGAATACCAAGACTATTCATTTATTAAGATCTTGCGTAAAACTAGGTCCATTCCACAGGCCCTACAAAGTTTTGTTGTTTAGTTGCTAAGCTGCCTCTGATTCTTTGCAACCACATTGACTGTAACCCACCAGGCTCCTCTGTCCTTGGGACTTTTCAGGCAAGAATACTGGAGTGGGTTGCCATTTCCTTCTCCAGGGGGTCTTACTGACCCAGGGATCGAACCCGGGTCTCCTGCATTGCAGGCAGATTCTCTACCCCTGAGCCACCACTTAGGCCTCTTTAAATTAGCCATTTTCAGACCAAGCAGAGTGGGAAAAGCCTGCTGAACAAGGGTCTAGAGAATATAAAAGCAGCACATTCTCCGATGAGCAGTCCTTGCTCCTGCCCTCTTCCCTCTAGACCAATGGTGGGGTTAGCAAGCTGGACAGCATGTGGTAGCAATCACAAAGACCAATTTGTTCTGAGCATGTCAAGGTCAATGACATTATGGCTGAGGAGACTGTCTTGAGCATTGGACGTCTGCAACAGTTCCTGAGTGTCACACAGGATCACCTATGGTGTTTGTTTGCCATTTCCTCCACACTAGCTCTCAACAGCTATCTTTCCTGTAGACTTAGACATACGCAGAAATGGAAATACCTCATTCTGGTGGTCTTCTGTTGGTCAACAGATACATGCTATTATTGATGCTGACAAGGTGGGAGGCCCACCAGGAAGTCCAGCTGGATTTGCTGAAATAAAACAATTTTTCCTTCCTGAAACACATTTTATCAGGAAACTGGTCTCTCTGACTGTATCCCACTTAGGATATATTGCCTGCTCTACCTCTAGAAGACAGAAAAGGAGGATAGAAATGTATCCCCCACTACTCCCACTCCCTTTTACTTTCAACCTTTCTGTACAGGTAGAAAGGAGAACAATCACACTTCTTGTACTTTCCAGAGAGGAAAGTTCCAAAGAAAGTCACTGATGTTGCTGTTTTTTTTTTTTTTAAATAATAAGAGAGTCTTAAAACTCTCTTCATTTTAACAGTGGACTGGAAAAGTGAACAGAGTGGGAGAAATCCACTGCATATTTGTCAGAAATTGCTACTTAACTTCTTCTTAGTGTGAATCAGAAGTTAGCCTTTGATTTCAGATAGAACTGGACTTCTTAATTTTTTATCCTATTACTCTTTCTCTTCCAATTATTCCTGATATTTAATAAGTTCCAAGGCATTTGTTTCATTCTCAGCCAATGTCAAGACTGAATAATACAAGAGGAATCAGATTTAAAGAAAAAAAAAAGCCCTTGTACTGTGTTTTCAAAGGTAATTATATTCCAGAAATACTTAATGTAAGGGCGATAAACTGTTTTAAAGAAAGTTACAGTGACGAAGCAACAACAATTTTTGTTATTTTTAACATGGGTATTTTCGTTTAAAAAAGATTCCACTCAGTGTTTCCCAAATTCAGTGTTTCACATAAAGGTCCGTCTAATATGAATGTGGGAAAAAAAGACAAATCCAAACATGGAATATTCTCTTCAAAAAACAGTGAACTAAATGTAAAGGTCCAGTAAAATGTGATATTTAGATTTTTCTGAACTCGTTCACATGACCTTCCTTCTATTTATAGAAGTGCAGCAATTCCCATTTGAATATAGAGCAATACCTTGTAGGAGAACTTGATTTAGCACAAATAAACTTGGGGAAAGTGTTGACTTAAAAATAAAACACTGAAAGAGGAGGGAGGGGTTTTTCTTCCCCCCCTCTGTGAAAATTTCCGGAAAAGCTGTAAACAAAGGCAGGTTTGGCTCAGACACTGAGTGACTCTGGTGAGCTGAGGAGGATGAAGAGTGTATCAAACCTCCCAGAGTGAGGAAATGTTTGTAAAACAGTTAGTAAATCACAAGGAGCCAGGGTCACCATGCTGAACAAGCCGAGGGACTCGAAGCCAAAACCCCAGCTGTGAAAGAAGGGGCCCGGCATGGCTTCACAGCTTGAACCCCATTTTGCATGATCTCTCCAGTTCCATCCTCTGCCCTTTCCCCTCGTGTGGCTTCAGAGCTTGGAGGGCTCCGCGATTAATTAGCTCGGGGTCAAGGGCGCTGCTGACTATCCCCTATTGAGTGCCAAGGTGAGGATCCCTGGTACACTGAAAACAGTGATACTGATGGAATCTTTGATCCTAGGGACAAAGCTGAAAGTTCCAGCTGGGAAAAAAGAATCACACTCAACCTGGGGGGAAAAAAAAAGTTTACAAAGATAAACAGGAGGCAAAATATGTAGCTGGAAGTTTCTATGGATTTCGAAATCTCTTTTCAAGCCCCTTTTTGATCACTAGTCTCCCTTACTCTTCTGTGATACATCTGTTAATTATTCTTTCCCTGATTTTACACAGATGAAAATGTGGAAACTGTTAAGTCCTTCCTAAACTGTCTCTTTTGTGCCCCGTTGTCCCCCAGAAGTCAGGAAGACAAAAATAAAATAAGAATAGTAATAAAGGGAGAAAGAGAAGGGAACATACAGTCTGGAGGACTCTTCTCAACTGCTCTGGGCAGAAAGTTCTTTTTGGCTGGATTGACATTTAGTCCTCTTCATTCATCTTTAGTCTCCAAAAATGACTTTTTGAAGACTGCCTATTCCTTCTCTACACCAAACTCTATCTGCCCACACAGAGACTAATACTATGCACTTAAACTATGGAATAAAGGAAGGATAATTATTAATGGTTTTTAAAAATTCTTAAAGTGAAAAGTATGGTGATAGATGAAAATGTTTATTTTTCAAATACTGAATGAAAAGAAGGTGAACATGCAAGTCGCTCAGTCGTGTCCAACTCTTTGTGAACCCATGGACTATACAGTCCATGGAATTCTCCAGGCTAGAATACTGGAGTGGGTAGCCTATCCCTTCTCCAAGGGATCTTCCCAACCCAGGGATCGAACCCAAGTCTCCCACACTGCAGTGTGGATTTTTAACCTGAGCCACCAGGGAAGCCCAAGAACACAGGAGTGGGTAGCCTATTCCTTCTCCAGCAGATCTTCCTGACCCAGGAATTGAACCGGGGTCTCCTGCATTGCAGGTGGATTCTTTACCAACTGAGCTATGAAAAGAAGGTGGGACAGAGAAAAAAGCAGGCACCCAGATCACCACCAACAGAGACCAAAGATGGACAAAGTAAGGTACAGTGCTTCCATTTAAAAGTTAATTTGGAAAAAAAAAAAAAAGAAGTCTTGCAATTGTAAACAAACAAACAAAAACCTCTTTTGGAGGCACCAAAATATTTCCTTTTGAAAAAAAGAGGTAAAAAGCACAGGCATTAGCAAACTTCTCCAGCAATTACACATAATTTAATATGAACCTTGATTCACAATAGAAGATGAAAAAAATCTTCATCACGATGCTGATGCTATAAATATAAACTGCTTAGAGAAAATTGGGTACCTTGATTATCTAAATTGAAATAAGACAGATACATTAGAGTCAGCTTTACTGTTGAAAAGCTACTGACCTGATATAAGTTATTCAGGCTGTTATTTCTACTACTGATGCATCACTTTTACTCCTTTTAAATAGACCCTGTGAGAGCAACAGGACATGCGCTTTTGAGTTGTTTTTCTGGCTTGGCACTGAGTCAGGCACACTCTCAGCTCATCTCTCACACTTTTGTCGCAATGGCAGGCCAATGGTGATGCTATATAATTCTCAGCTTTGCTTTGTAAAAAATTCATTTGGCCCATCCAGAGATCAAACAAGATTTTCGGCCCAATGTATTCTTATTCTAACTAATGGAGTGATTAGCCCAGATAGCCTAGGGCAGAAAAACAAGGAGTATCAGAAGGAGCGGAAACTCTTGCTTGGGAGGGCTAGTGAATGCTTTGAGTAATGTTTCCAGGCAACTGGGAAAAGTATAGGCTTTGGAGCCAGCTCTGGGATCAAATCCTGCCCTCAACCTTGACAGCTCTGTTGGGCTGGGCCAATCATTTCATCCGTTTCCTCCTCCGCAAAATGGCCGTAAAAATCACTACGTACCAAAAGTGTTGATAGAGCTAAATGTGATACTTCTGAACATACTTGGAATGGCATCCAACACATAAAAATATTGAAAATGTTAGCTTCCTTCCCCCCACCTCTCCCCTCATTTCACTGGAGTATACACAAAAGCCTTTAAAAGTTCCTGTTTTTTTTAGATTGCACATGGACCATAAGTCACATACATGGAGCCGCACCACTCTCTCTCACCATCAACTGGAACTTGTGCAAACGCCATAGGCCTCCCGGCTCCCACCTCCTCCTGCACCACATTTGTTATACTCTAAGTCAAAAGGACTCTTTTAAGCCTCAAAGAAGAGCGTGTCCCCCCCAAAATAAATGGCCTTGACTCAAACTTTGGATATGTAGCTATTTAAACATGTTGTTCACAGCTCATGTTCTCAGCTTGAGGAATTCCTCTTGGATCCTGTCTCCAGTGGCAATGGATGGTTTCCACATTACATTCTTTGCCCCCTTATTCAGCTGGCAAGCCAGATAAAATAAAAATAAATTCAGAAAACACACACACACTTCAGTGCTATTGTGAGATAGACAAGTAGGTGATTAATACGGGTTGGAGATATGCTTATCATTAACAGGCCTCCTGGTTCTGATTTTGCTACTAGGAGGTGCTTGCCCATGTCAGGTAGTCTGCTTTCGAGAAGAAATACTGCTGTCACTGTTTGATTTTAGGTTTAAGTTACAATATAGCTTACTGATTTTCAAAAGCAAGATCTCATCATTTTAATGGGACTGAAAGACAACTGAATATCGATCTATAATTTTTTTTTAACCATTTTTTACCTCTTTTGCACTGTCTGGTAGGTGGGTGAAGGATACTAAGGATCAAAGATAAACATGTGCCCTGTTAAAAATCAACTCAGAGCTTCTAACTTGGCTTCAGAATCCTACGTGAGGGTTTCTTTCTTCCTCCCTCCTTCTGTCTTTCCTTCCTTCTTCTCCCGTCCTCTCTTCCCTTCCCTTCCTCTCCCCTCCCGTCCTCTCCTTTCTTACTCATGGAGATATTACTGGGCTCAGGCCGTGGTGCGGAGACATATCCCATCAAAAAACTGCATTTTCCAATTCTATTTGGAGTTTCAGCACTCGATTATAAGGCTCAGAGAAGTTTCTTCATTTGGAGAAATAAAAATTTGGCCTCATCGTACCTGGCAGTGTGGGCGTGGCAAAGAAATTAAACTCAAATGCAGGCTGAAACAAAAGCAATATCATAATAAAAACATATTAACAAAATGAGAGAGCCAGCTGGGCGGCCAAACAACTGGAGATATCTTACCACCACCCTAGTTGACAAGCAACAGAAATTGCTCCACTCCTAAAACCTCTCCAACAGGGACGGGGGGTTGGGCACAAAGAACGGTGATCCCAGAGGTTCACACTGCACGCTAGCTCCGCCACGTACTTTCTCCCTGGCCTTGGGCAAGTCAAGGACCTTTGCTGAAGCTCAAGTTCCTTTACTGTGAGCTGAAGACAATCTCTCTCTCTCACTAAATCAATATGGCTATAAAATGATAAATGCGATAATGCTTTGTCAACAGTAAGTGCCATGCTGATGTTGGTATTACTATTATCAAACAGCATACTGACGAGCCACTTGTCACTCGTGCTCACGCTCAGTCCTATCTGACTTTCTGCATCCCCATGGACTGCAGCCCACCAGGCTCCTCTGTCCATGGGATTCTCCAGGCAAGAGTACTGGAGTGGGTTACCATTTCCTCCTCCAGGGGATTTTCCCCACCCAGGAATCGAACCTGCATCTCTTGCATTAGTAAGCGGATTCTTTACCACTGAGCCACTTGTGAAGCAAGAATAATAAGTTAACCAGCTGCTTTTATTAATCTACATTTTAGTCACTCAAACCTCTTTGAATCCCTCTGATGTCTCCTGAAAGCTGTGTTGTGACCTAAATGAAAATTTTATCTATTAAGTCAACAGTCAATTCTAAGTTGCTGTTTTTTTTTTTTGTTTGTTTTTCTGGACAACAAGAAATGAAGGGGCTCGAGTTCAAACTGGCTTAGACAGGATGCTGTAGTTAGTTTTGTTAAGTTTTTTGCCCAAGTATGTTTCTACTTAAAATCATCCTTTTGCATTATTCTGCAAGAGAGGGTAACTCTTATCTCATCCAAAATTGGTGTTTCCAATTTCCTTATATAACAAGGCTTGAATGTTGTGGAGGAAGTAGCCAAAAACCAAGGAACCAAGAAAGATCAAAAAGCAAGAGACCTATAACCTGTAAGGTTAAGAGGTTATGACCCTAGGGCCCTGAAGTAAGGTGGGAAGTCTAGAAAGATGTTTTCAGGTACGTTCAGGGAACTAACTTTACAGGGCTTTTCGAAAGGCCATAGAGATAGAATCTAATGCTTAGGACAAGATTACTGGCATGAATACCCTTTACAAAGATTATAGAGATCCATTCAAAATCAACCTTTCTCTGTTGGAGAAAGGAGCTTTACCCTCTGAATTCGCTGTTTATAATGAGCATTTGTCTACCCTGAAAGTACTTCTTTTAACTTGTTCATCATTGTCCTAAACCTTTGATACGGCACAGTCAGACTACAAATTAGAAGGAAAAATATATGTGATTAGATAACCACACTGAATCACATAGACATCTAAACAATGGTGCTAATTGCAACCTAAATTTGGTTGTGATAGCTAGTATTCACCTTTAAACTAAGAGAGGAAAAATGCAGTCAATATACTATCATTAATGTAACACCACACACTGGCTTCCTCTCTGTTTCCTTTAATATTTGATAGGAAGTGGTTGTAGATGCGGCAGCGTGGACAGAGCAAGACTGGCTGGTTGCGCATGTATTATACAATAGAATACCAATACACATATATATTATGTGATTGTGGGCTTCCCTGGCGGCTCAGTGGTAAAGAATCTGCCTGCAGATGAAGGAGAGGTGAGTTCAACCCCTGGGTCGGGAAGATCCCTTAGAGAGGGAAAATAGCAACCCACTGGAGAAGGGCATGGCAACCCACTCCAGTATTCATGCCTGGGAAATTCCATTGACAGAGGAGCCTGGTGGGCTATACTCTAGCAAGACCACAACGTATTATGGATAGGAAAAGTTTTAAGAAACATAAAAATAAGATGCGGAACTGCATTAACTAAATTCAGGAAGGACAGCCTCTACCGGACACTTTTTTTAACTAAGAATTAAAAGATAGAGAAAATGTTTGTTTCAATTATATATTATTAGTCATCAGAGTATGGTAAAATACATTAAAAGTCTTTGGACCTTGTAAACATATATTAAAGACATTACTCATCAGGGAAGAATCAGTGATTTCAAAGTATCATTATCTTAAAAGCTTTAGAAACATGCACCTTTCAAACTTCCAATTAAGTTAAACTAATCTGCATCAATCTAAGGAAACATTTAGACTCTCAGAGTCAGGAAATTAAGCCACCAGTTCTTAAATTCAGAGCATACCTCTAAGTCTGTCTTGCTTTTGTACTTAATGTTTGTAGATAAATGCTAAGAAAATGCTCGAGATGAACAGTGTATTCAAATCAAAAGTGCGCAGAAACTAGAAAAAGCGGCCAGGTTAATGGAACCAAAGGGACAGGAATACAGTGATAATTTGTCAAAAACACCTTTTCCATACTCGCTATCCTGCAAAACATGACTGATCTACTACAGAAACTAAGGTAATAAATAGTGCCTCCCTCCCAAAACACTTTTAGCATAAAATGGCTACAGATATTTTAGAAGAAAACATTTAAATGACTGAATGATTTGTACATCAGCATTTCCTACACTTATGATTTGTACATCAGCATTTCCTACACTTTATTTACGTTCATATCAGCAAACACCTACTGCTACTTTCATATGTCTAAGACTCAGTGGATAAAACCGTGAAGAAAACGCAGTTTTATTCTTTTCTCTCTTGCCCTCAAAATGTTTTAAAATCTAGAATGACAAAGAAAAGACAGACTCCTAACATACTCCTAACACATCCAACACACACATTTATTACTTCTCCAAGGAAATATCTGAGTAAAACAATCTAGAAACTGTCAAAATATCTAATAAAATATTGATGCTTGAGTGACACTTGCTTTGATACTGCAGAGCCAGAGTAAAGTGGGAAGTAAGTACAATTACACAGCAGATCTGGGTAAATCTGGGATCAACAGAGCTGATAATTCAAGTCTTCTGCAGGTCTTTATCCAGCTTGGCTTAGCACTATTCTTCTCAGGATAGGGTCTTCTGTATAAGGCATCTGGGAAATGCATACCTGCTGAGCGGTCCCTGCCATCCTCCAGCTGTGATCATCTCTACTACACTGGCAGGAAGATGAGAAGAGGTATCTGAGAGGCTCACTGAAGTTCCTTCTAGATATGACATTCTATGAGCAAAGCTAAAATGTTTATTTCAGTTTGACCATTCCAAGAAAGAAAACACGTTATTTGACTTCTGTCTCAGACCAGCACATTCTCTAAGACAATGTCTCAATTTTGGCAAAGCACCCTAATTTATGTCTCTTTATGGATTCCAATATCATGAGCTAATCCTACACCTAAAAAAAATGCATTCATTATGTAAGCTTTCTCTTAAGCAAATAGAAGGCTGGAGAGTAGGAAAACACTGTTTGCCATTCAATCGGCGTCAGCAGAACTTTCCATTATTAAGGAGGAGGCTGCCCATTTCTAGATAATGAGGACAAATTTTTCATCATCATTCTGGTGCCTTTCATTTCACTATGTCACTCTGGAAGTCCTATACTAGTCTGAACGTCCTATACTCTCCACCTTTGCCTCCTGTAGCATCAACAGGTTATAAAAATAATACTTTGTCTCATGGTATGCAACCTTAAGATGAACTCGGGGAAAATGGTATTCGTTATTCTGTTGGATATATTAGATGTGCAATAACGATGTATTATAAAGTAAATCAAATTACAAAAACGAACCCTATCCCTTGGATAAAGTTCTGGGAATGGGCCAACACCACAATTATTATCTTCCCTAGCATTGAATGTTCTACATAAGTGTTTGGAAGATGTAAACAGGACATAAATCTGAGATCGGTTCTTCAATCTGTCTACAAATAACCATGACATTATATATAAACTATACTTTAGAGCATATATGCTTTCTGTTTAAGCAGTTAAGAAGTGTATTAGACACTATGATAAACAGAAAAAACAGAGCGTGAATACCGATAAATGCAAGCCTTCCGTCTCGGAAAGTCTTCACTTATTTGATTAAGTTAGGTGAAAAACAGAGCAGTCATGCTTGTAGCCTTTCTTCCTTTCCCCTTTCCTCTCCTCTTTTTATTTCTAATGCGAATCGGAAGTCTATGTGGAGCAGTCTGGCTAGCCCCAGTCTAACCTCCCCATCTGGAAGGGGACTAACCAGCCTTGGGGCTACTTCCAACCCTTCCCAGCTGTTGGGTTGGGGTTTTTTGTTTTTGTGGGCTTGAGAAAGCATATTTATATAAATGATTGCCATATCCTTTGCCAGCTGTTGACCCTGCTCTTGTCCCGGCTGGGGCATGGTTTTCATTTTTAGCGGCCACAGACTGGAACTGACCCTGATGGAGTTAGCACGCTATGCAAACAGCTTTACGCGCTATCGCTGTGACGGTTCAGACAATGGATGCACAGTGTAATCCAAGGACCGGTGTTTCCCTTTGGGCAAATGTCACAGAATCCAGGGCTGGAAGTAGCAGTTGAAAAAATAAATTCTGAGATGCACTGTGTTATGGAACAACTTCTCTTCAGTTATTCAGACTGCAAAGATTTCGGCTAGCATCATAGCAGGGATGTATCAGCAGCAACAAATGAGTTTTCTCTTATCCACGTATGAATCTGAGAAGTGCCCTAGATAGATCTGCAGAGGTAGGGGTCGCAATAGTTATATGAGAGGTCAAAAAAGAAAAGCTATATTTTCAGTTTTAAGCCTATGTATAAATGCTTCTGATGCTAACATCCATAACTTTAATAAAAAAAAAAAAAAAAAGGTCCTTGTACCTTAATAGAACAAGAAGATAAAAATTAGTTTGGGCTTTTGGAAATTATTACGACCTACATATACAATCATTCCTAAAGATCCAAGCTGATCATTTCTTAGGCACATTACTGACCAGAAAAAAAAAAAAAAATCTATGTTTAATCTGTGGATAACCGTAGTCACAGCAAACTAGAAAGTTTAGAAATATTATTAGGGAGAGTACAGTTGGGGGAGGGGCCCCACAGGGACAGGAGGGGTGAATATTCCATTAAGGATAATGCATCCTGAACAACCAGTTTTCATCTGCAACTAAAAGGGAACAAGAGAATAAAGAGCAAATTTTTACAACTTTCATAAATTTTCTTAAGTCCTTCTGTCCACAAGCACAAACGTATATGTGAAGAATAAAGAAGTTTAATTAAAAAGAAATAGACTTAATACTTGAAGTGATACACTTCAAAAATTGAAGACTTCTCATATTTGATAATTTATAGGTCACTCAGTCATTGCAACAGATTATTATTTTGAGAGTCTAACTGTAAAGAGAGAACAGCAAGACAGCTAGCTTGTCAGAAAGAAGTCCTGTATTATGTTCCCTCTCTCTGCAAGCCTGCAGGCTGGCTGGCTATGGCAGATGGAGTCTGCCATACATAACTGTAATTAAAATGTGAACCCCATCTTAGAGGTCAGAATAGACTAGTTGACAAACAGGGAAGCCGGGAGATGGAAAGAAAAAATATTTCCTGACATAAGCATTTTCAGTCTTTGAAAAACAATCCAAAAGGAAATATAGCCTATGAATTTAAGCATCACATACTTAGTATATCTTTAAAAAAAAATCCTCAGAAGCTGGAGGTCTGGAATTGCTTTAAAGGCAGCTCAGAATTTCAATCAGCTTTAGCACAATGAAAATTTCAAGTGCTGGGGGAATTAACTGATGGGATATTTGAAGCTTCTATGAACTCTGATTAACTAATGACAAAATCTGTGAAATCATAAGGCGATATTTTTTCCTCTCATGCAAATATATTTGTAATAACGGGGAAAAGAAAATAAAACCATATATTGCTAACAGTAGATTCTGACTGAAAATTTTCATTCCATTGGTACAAGCTAACAGAACAATCTCCATATTATTTTGTAAACAGAGTATGACTAGATTTTTAAGTTTAGTATTATATCCCTGTGTTTTACATTTATTTTGATCACTGGTGTATTGGGGCTTATTCTACCATCTTATTTTGTAAGATCTGTTCTCCCTTGCTTATTATGACACTGATAGTTTTTTATAATCATTTTTTCTCTATACGTCTGTATGCTATAGATTATATTTCTGTTAATGGTTTACCATTAATTTTTATCATACTATATACGAATATAAAAATTCCTAAGGTACTCAATATCACATTTGTCCTAAGTCTGCTTTAATTGCCACTGGACATCCTCACAGTTTGTCATTACTGTCTGGCATTTAAGTTTCATGAAAGGTATTGTTATTATAACATTCACAGTTACCTGCACATCACTCTGCACTCACATTTTCATGATGAAGTACACCTTTAAAGGATATTTTTTTCCAGCAAGAACAAGTCAAACCCTTACTACCCTGTGAAAATACTAAATGAAAATTTTAGCTGGGTATAGAATTGTACTTCAAGAGTTATTTTTCCCTAGCACTTTCGGTGTATTGCTTCATTGTCTTCTAGCAGCTAAAGTGCTCAAATAGAAGTCTACCACCTATCTAATTTTCATACCTATTTAGGTAATGTATCTTTTCTCTCTGATAACTTTTAAAAATCAGTGGTCTTCAATTTTACTATAAAGTATGTAGATATGAATTTGTTTGTATACTCTGCTCAACACTCAGCTATACTGTCAATCTGATGACTAAATCTCATCTATTCTACAAATTCTAGATGTGAGCATCACTTCTTGGTCATTTTCTCTATTTTATTTTGGAACTCTTACTAGTTAAGAGTTTCTAAACTCCTTATTTTTTTAGCTATTATTTATTAACTATTGTTTCACTTTTTAAATATCTCTTTGCTGTTTTCTAAGAACTGCTATCCAAAAATAGTCTAAAACTGTTATTGAGCTTTAAGTTTTCAATATCTTTATTATTTTATTGTTACTACTATTTAGCTTTGCCATGTCTTCTAAATTTTCTTTTCTATTTTTCCTGTTTTATTTTTCCAATAGTTTGTGATCAAAGTACAGATGTGTAACATCATCTTTATTCAAAGACTTCCCACAACCAACTTGTTAGTAGTCTCTAAGTCATCCACCTTTTGATTTTCCCTTAACCAAACCAGCCTTATTTTTGCTACGTCACAGATACTTATATACTGAAGCCAGGCTGTAAATTTCTTATATTCAAATGATTTCTTATAGTTTTTTATTATAATTAAGTTCTTATACTTAATGACTAAAGTAATGAGTGAAAATATTTTAAAACATTCTCTTAAATATCAAAAGAAATGAGAAACATCAAAGAAATGCAAACCTAAAGCAAAAGATAGCACTTGTGAACGCTGTGATGTCAAACTACTAGAGTTAGGAGAGAGTTACGAGCGTGTTAAGAAAGTGAAAAAAAATCACTTCTTACACGGCAGTGCAAACCCAACAATCCATCTGAAAAGTGATTTGGCCAATATATATCACAAAACCCAAAGAGAATGTATACTCGATAGACAGCATTTTTACTTCCAGAAATTGCTTGTGAAGAAACAATAACAGATATATACCAAAATGTATAAGGAATTCTTTGTTTATAAAAGTAAAAACCAAACCAACAATAGCACAACAAAGAAAAGCAAAGGGATAAACGATTCATTAACATGAGACTGGTTAAGTAAGTTATGGAATACTACACAGTCACTTTAAAAATGCATCCATATACACAAAAGAGAGGCAAAAAGTTATACCAAAATGTTATCTCTGGAAATATGTTAATGGGTAACCTATATTTTCTTTTTTTTGTAGTTATGGTATTATGGACATAGGACTATGTATGTATATCTCTGTAAAAATTAAGTAGAGATGGGGGTATAATTACTCCTAAATGTACGGAAGGCAAGAGTGAACTTGAGGCCAAGGAACTAAATCCCTCAGCTGATTTTCTATAAATGCAAAGATATCCCCACTTGCCCAGGGTTATTTCTTCTTATTACACAAATCTGAGCTCTCCTTTTTCTTTTCAACACCTCCAATCCAATCTCCCCCCTTGATCTTTCTCAGCCTTTTGGCTAAGATCAAGTGCAATCTCCTCCTTGTTTGGGATCTTGCTCTGTCAGGCATCCAATCTCTCTTCCATTTCTGATTGATTCCTCATTTCTGCATTCTTCCCTTCAGACCATAAATATACTTAAGGTTTTCAAAGGAAAAAAACAAATGTTCCCTTGAAAATGACATTAAAAAAGAGACATCCCATGTCCTGTTTTCTCACTTCCTGTTAATTCTTATTCACTCCATAGTTTGTGACAGTGTGGCTCTCAGGTTTACTGCTGTATTCAAACTGCCCTTGCTAACATCTCTCATGATTTGCCAGTTGCTAAATTCAATATATATTTCTATCCTTGTCATCCAGGACCATTGCACAATCCTATATTTAATGACATTGCTGATTGAAAACCCCACACCCACTCCATGACTTTTGGTGGCATTGCACTTTGTGAGTTTTAATCTTGATTCTTTCTCAGCCCTTTCTGAACAAATCATCCTTTGTAGGCCTATAATATTTTGCTGATTTTCAGGTTCTTGACCTCACCATCTTTCTTACTGCCTACACTTTCTCTTTCATCTACACTGATAACTTCCAAATCTTTACTTAGGGCCAGGTGGGCTGCCTTGGCTGTCTCAGAAGTACATCAATTTCAACCTTCCTAAAATTAAAAGTATTAAGTTCCCCATTAAACTGCTCTCCTCTTATAGCCTCTTCCATTCAATCAACACAGACAGAAACCTGGGATTCATATTAAACTCCTCCCTCTTCCTCACGCCTCATATCCAATCATCGTGCCTGACAGTTTTTACTCTTCAACACTTCTCAACTTGTTTTCCTACTTCTCTTCATTCTTCTCCTTTCATTTCCACTTACCACTGCCCTAATTCAGGTCAACACTCTAAGTGCTCTCCCTGACCCCAGTCTTAATCTTTTTTCCAAACCTGCCTTCTCTGCAGCTACCAAATTGTATTTGAAATGCTAGCCTCACTATATCACTCATCTTCTGCTTAAAATCCTTGTCCATTCCTTACAAAATGAAGTCCAAACTCCTTAACTAACACACACTGTTCAGGATTCATCTCTCACAACTCCCTGCCTAGGAATTTATATTATGGCAACCTCTGTATGAGCCCTTGAAAGATACCATGGATTTTCTTGCCTCTATACCTTCACTTACACTATATTCTCTACCTGGATTGCTACCTCCTCATCCGGGGTGTCCTACCTCTAAAAAGCTTTCCTTAAATATTCTCTCCCTCAACTGACTCCAAGCATGGAACGGAATTCAGCAACAAAGATCATACCCTTTGAAGTTTGCTGTTCTCTATGGTATAATATAGGGCTTTCCAGGTGGTGCTGATGAATCAGCCTGCCAATGCAGGAGACTTAAGAGACACAGGTTCGATCCCTGTGTTGGGAAGATCCCCTAGGGGAGGGCATGGCAATCCACTCCAGTATTCTTGCCTAGAGAATTCCATGAACAGAGGAGCCTGGCAGTTTACAGTCCATAGGGGTCGTAAAGAGTCAGACATGACTGAAGCAACTTAGCACAGCATGCACAGTATAATATGATTAAAAATCCAGTTAGTTTTCATCTCTTCCTTATCACAGGTTTTATATACTTGAAATTTTCTATGTATGTACATTACTTTCCTCTCCTTCTTTTACCCATTAAAGCTTGGTACTGCTTTAAGGACTCTGAGAGGTCTGCATTAAGGACTTCTCTCTGCTTGCTTCACCTTGTACCTATAGGGTATTCACTATATACTTATTCAGAGGCTGAGGTTGACTCCTAAGGTTAGAGAGAAAAAGAAAGCGAATCACCTATAGCAATAGGCTTTTAAAAGTAAGTAAATTTTCCTACTAGTAATTGAATCAGCAATGTCATAAGAGAAACAACTTTGTTACAGAAGACCTAACATCAACTTAGCTTCCAGAGCAGTCTTGTGGTTCGTATCAGAATGTAAACTAGGAATTATGTGGAAATTCTCATGGGGAAATTCCACAGAGAACACTTGTTACATTATGACTAATAAAACTACATTATAAGAGGTGATCTTTTTGCTGAAGAGTAGAGAGAAAAAGAATGTTTCAAATATATGGCACCAACTAAATAGGTCCTGAAAGTTAAGCAACAATAACAAAACTTGCTAGTTTAAGAGTTGGATATTGTTTATTAGCAAGAATAGCAAAAAGAAAAAAAGCCAAAATGGTTTAGGGAAGAATCCATCCCTGAAATACTAAAATTCTGCTGTGTATTGATTCATATGTTTTGGATTTTTTGGTATGCATATATGTGGGGGGTTGGTGCAGGAAACAGACCTAAGACATCAAAAATATTTTTTAAAAAATAGCTGTATTTGCACATGAGGAAATGAGTGTTAAATGTATAAGATATTTTAAATCTTAGAAAAAGTTCACATTGCTCCATGCACCAGGAAAAGGGGCCAGAAAGAGATCTGGATAGAGAATTTCTTTTTAATTTTATAAAATTAAAAAAAAAAATTCAAATGAGAAAGGAGAAAGTCTTCTAAAGTGGGCAAGATTAATTTGGCATGTTATACAAATAGGAGGAAATCTGCTAAAATGAAAAAAAAAGAGGGAAAAACGTAGCTGCTAATCTTAGGTTAATAGTAAATGACCCCATCCACTGTTAACCTCAAAGACTGACCTCTTGACCCACAGCCAGTGGCCCTGTTCAGAAACATGTTGCCACCAGAGTAAATAAAAAGAGAACATAACGTGCTGAAATTGTTACTGCTAATGACAAGTGACACACACTTTATACTGCCAATGACCAAGCCATCAATAAATAACTCTAAACGTTTGCCAATATTCTTCTAGATTGTAGTTTCCTGTGTTTTTACATTTTTAGTTATTTATTATGGAAGAGGGAGGGTAAAATTATTATTCTGATCTCTAAGGATTTTAGAAGGAAATTTTTTAAAGTACTGATTATAACAGTAAGGGGAAAACCACATGGGTAGATGGGCTGATCATCAACACTACTTAATAATTCATATCCACACTCTTTAACTAGCATGGTCCATGCTAAAAGACAAATGGTAAAAGAGGCATTTCACGGACATTCCAGAATTCTGGGCTAGAACACAGGTCACAGACATAAAGTCCAGATATAGGAAACTCTAAAAGCCTGGTATTCAGAGCATTTTAAGTTCTTAAGAGTCTCTTAGTGATGGACCGATCTGTTCTGATAACACTTAAAATCTGAGGTTTGATTGATGTTGGCAAGTTGATTCTATAAAAACCAACACATGGAAAGTGATAACACTTTGATAGTTCTGAAATTTTGAACCCAATTTATAACTAACTTTTACTTCCGTTTTTTTTTTCCCTCCACCCAAATAGATAATGTATAAAACACTTCGGGAAGGATAAAGAAACTGATAATATTGTTGGCCTCCAAAGACAGGAATTAGGTGATGGACGGACTATGGGAGAGAAAGATTTTTCACTCTCGTACCCTTTTGTATGTTTTGAATTTTGAACCTATTAAAATTTTTGAAATGTTAAAAGTAACACAAAAATTCAAATGAAGAAATAATGAAAATTATGAGCATATCTATGAACAAATTCAGAAAGCAGGAAAAAACACAAGAATTTGAAAAGATATGAATTACAAATGGGAAGCCAGCTCTGAGTTAGCAGTATAAATTTGTCTGTGTATAAACAGTGAAAATAGAGGCAGATATAGGGACACATAACTAATTTTAATAAAATAAGCCTTAATACACAGGTTTAAAATGATTGTATAGAATGTGTATGAATCCACATATAATATACAGTACAATTAAATAATAATTTAAGCAAGTAGAAAGAACTGGAAAACTATATTTTTCAAAGTAATTGGAAAATACAAATTATACTTCATCCTCCACCCCATCCCCACACCTCTCCCAAAGAAATACTACTTAGTTAAGTATACAGATGAGACTAAATTGTATACACACAGTTTTGCATTGTACACTTTCTTATATTTTGTATTTTCTTATTATTAGGAATTTTCAACTTGAAGATGAAATGAAAAAGGCTTTTTTAGCACAGTTATAATTTGTAACCAAACAAGAGCATACAAAATAATATAACGCACAATTCTCATAAATTAAATTATATTTAACTGCAGAAAGTAACCAGTTTCTCTCAATTTCTCACTCAAGTTTTTTATTTTTATAAAATGTTTCCTGCTTTAAAGTTCTTCAAGAGTGAGAGATGCTTTGACATGCTTTTAATTGATTCGTTTTACACTCAGAAGGAGGATAACAGTGATTTGTGAAAAGGATTTTTTTCTGTCTTGCACACATCTCTCATTTGTCCATCTTAATTCAATTAAAGGAAATAAGGACAGTTTGACCGATGAATGAACCATATTTTAACCGAGGACACTTCTATTTAAACTGGAGTGTATCAACCACTGTAATTGTCAGTTAGTTACTTCCGATTTCTAACTTTTGTTTTGAGAGGTCACAGCATGGTCATGAATGAGAAGAACATATCAGAATATGGATAAGTATTTAAACCATTAGTCCATTAGCCATTTTAAGAAAGCATTTTTTTAATTATTACTGGCTTGTACAGTGATAATTCAACTCCAGAAGTAGCTTTTGTCACGCTGAAGGCATAGGAATACAAATATGATAAAACTTTTGTTTCTGTATGTTGAAACAGTAGGCAGAAGTTTTATTATGCTGGGCCTCACAGGTTTTGGTAAGATGTTTTGTTGTTTTAATTAGCTGTACAGGGGTATTAATTTACCTTCAATTAAGCATACCCATTTTAAGTGTTGCCTTTCAGGAGATTTCGGTTTTTAAAACGCATATAAGATCATCACCACAATCAAGATATACAACATTTCTATAACTTCAAAAAGTCCATTCACACCTCTTGGAAGTCAGTCTCTTTCCTTCAACTCCAGGTCCTCAGCAACCACTGATCTGCACTCTGGCACTAGTTTTGCCATTTCTAGAATTTTATGTAAATAGATCCATGCAGTAATAGTATTTAACATGCCTTTTGACTCAGCACAATGCTTTTGTGATTCATCCATGTTGCTATGTGTATCAGTCAGTAGCCCCTTTCTTTTTATTGCTAAGTACGGATATAATACAAATTTTTTTCTCATCATAAACAGATGAACATTTGGTTTGTTTAAAGATTTTGTTTCTTATGAATATAGCTGCAATAAACAACATTTGAGTACAAGTCTTTGTATAAACATATGTTTTCTTTTCTCTTGGGTAAATATATGTGAATGGCATGATGGAATCATAAGGTAGGTATATGTTTAAATTTATAAGAAACTACCAAACTATATTACAAAGTGGTTATACCAATTTGCATTTCCAAAAACAATGTTTAAGGGTTCCACAGTTTTTCCACATCCTCATCAACACTTAGTATTAACATTAATACTCAGTATAATACTCAGCCATACTTACAGTATCATTTCCCTAATGACAAATGTCAGAACATCTTTTCACATACTTGTCATTTTTTTATCTTCTTTGGTGAAGTTTCTGTTCAAATACCCATAGTTTGAGTTATTTTTCTCATTATTTAGTTATAAGAGTTCTTTACATATTTTGCACATGATTTCTTTATTCTGTGCATGCAAGCTAAGTCACTTCAGTCACGTCTTTACTCTTTGTGACCCTATAGACTATAGCTTGCCAGGCTCATCTGTCCATGGGATTCTCCAGGCAAGAGTACCGGAGTGGGTTGGTATACCTTCTTCTGGGGATCTTACCCACCCAGGGATCAAACCCGCATCTCTTATGTCTCCTGCATTGGCAGGTGGGTTCTTTACCACTAATGCCACCTGGGAAGCCCCGATTTCTTTATTAAATAGAGTCAGTTCTTGCTATCTGTGGTACTTATATTCTATAAAGTCATCATGAACAATGAATTAATGAAATCAATGAAATTTTCTGGGGAAAAACAGAGTGAGCCTCTGGTTACAACATTTCCATCAAATAAATTAGGAGAGGCCTGTGGGGCCTGATACCACCCTTATGGCAGAAAGTGAAGAAGAACTAAAGAGCCTCTTGATTAAAGTGGAAGAGGAGAGTGAAAAAGTTGGCTTAAAACTCAACATTTGGAAAACTAAGATCATGGCATCTGATCCCATCATTTTATGGCAAATAGATGGGGAAACAATAGAAACAGTGAGAAACTTTATTTTCTTGGGCTCCAAAGTCACTGCAGATGGTCAGTGCAGCCATGGAATTAAAAGATGCTTGCTCCTTGGAAGAAAAGCTATGACCAACCTAGACAGCATACTAAAAAGCAGAGAAATTACTTGCCAACAAAGGTCCATCTAGTCAAAGCTATGGTTTTTTATAGTAGTCATGTATGGATGTGAGAGTTGGACTATAAAGAAAGCTGAGTTCTGAAGAATTGATGCTTTTGAACTGTGGTGTTGGAGAAGACTCTTGAGAGTCCCTTGGACTTCAAGGAGATCCAACCAGTCAATCCAAAAGGAAATCAGTCCTGAATATCACTGGAAGGACTGATGCTGAAGCTGAAACTCCACTACTTTGGCCACCTGATGTGAAGAACTGACTCACTGGAAAAGACCTTGATGCTAGGAAAGATTGAAGGTGGAAAGAGAAGGGGACAACAGAGGATGAGATGGTTGGATGGCATCACCGATTCGATGGACATGAGTTTGAGTAAACTCCAGGAGTTGGTGATGGACAGGGAGGCCTCGCATGCTGCAGTCCATGGGGTCACAAAGAGTTGGACACAACTGAGCGACTGAACTGAACTGTGGGGGCTCCTCTCCATCTTGCACAAGCAAGGGAACTAGACACATAGTCCCCTTTTGAAACTATGCCTCTGTGGAGTGTCTCCCAGTCTGTGTGATCAGAAAGGACAGGAGAAACCTAGAAGTTGCATAAGCCTAGCAACACCTGAGCTGAGAAATGGGCAGAACTGATAGTCTGCAGAGCTAAGCCAGTGGCTCTGTTCAGCCAGGGAACCAGTCTGAGTTAAGACAACAAATAAAGAGATCTACCAGCTTTAGAGCTGCTTCTCTCACCAGTCCCAGAGGGAGCAGTGGTAAACAATCTGCCTGCCAATGCAGGAGATGCAAGAGATGTGGGTTAGATCCCTGGGTCAGGAAGATACCCTGGAGGAGTGCATGGCAACCTGCTCCAGTATTCTTGCCTGGACAATCCCATGGACAGAGGAGCCTAACAAGCTACAGTCTTTGGGGTTGCAAAGAGTTGGACACAACTGAGCACGCATGCTTCTGTGCTCCCACCACACCTGGGCAGAGAAACTAATTCACAGCCCTGCCCATTGCTAAATATTGCCTTCAACCTGACCAACCAAAGAACCTAACCAGAGCACACAGGAAGCTGTGGAGCCCATCCAAAAGCCTGCTTATGGTGGCACTTGAAAAGGAAGCACAGTCCATGGCTTTCCCCATCTGCAGGGCAAAACTGGTGGCCTCACTTGATCAGGAAATTCAGTGTACACTCATGCCTGATTCTAGGTCCTCCAAAATGAGCCTGGGTCCCATCTTGTTGCCCTGCCAGAGCAGGGACACTCAATCATAGTCCTGTCAGCTACTGAATATAGTATTCAATTCCAACCATCTAGTAAGCCTGACCAGAGAACACAGGCAACCAGGGAACCTCCTACAGCCTCACTTGGGTAGGAAACCAAGCCAGCAGTCCTAGTCAATAGTAATCAGACAGTGGGTGGATTTTTTGCAGAAACTAATGCCTATGGTGTTACTATGTCTCCGGTTGATAACGTGTTATGGAAGTTCAGTGAGCTTCGAGAATACACAGACAACTAAATGAAATTAGGAAAATAATAGATAACAAAATGAAAAGGTTTACAAAGAAACAGAAACCACCAAAACCAAACAGAAATCAGAAATCCTAGAGATGAGAAAAATACAGTAATTAAAATGATGAATTCAAATGCAGACTCAACCACAGAAAAGACAGAATCAATAACCTGGAGGATAAGACACTGGAAATGATCCAGTCAAAGGATCACAAAGAAAAAAGAATGAAAAAGAGTAAAGAAAGTCTATGGGACTTATGGGGGCTTCCCAGCTGGCACTAGTGGTAAAGAACCACCTACCAATGCAGGAGACAAAAGAGATGTGGGTTTGATCCCTGGGTTGGAAATATCCCATGGAGGAGGCCATGGCAACCCATTCCAGTACTCTTGCTTGGAGAATCCCATGGACAGAGGAGCCTGGCGGGCTATCGTCCATGTGGTTGCAAAGAGTGGGACACGACTGAAGCAACTCAGCACACACATGGGACTTATGGGACACAATGAAAAAAAAAAAAAAAAAAACCCACAGTATTTCTTTTCTAGAAGAAGAGAAAGAGAAAGGGACAGAAAGTACATTTACAGCAATAATGGCTGAAGATTTTCCAAACCTGGAAGGAGAAATAAACACCCAGATCCATAAGGCCCAAAAGACCCAAAATAGGTTGAACCCAAATAGGGCTACACTGAGACATGTGATAATTAAATTGTTAAGAGTCAGAGACAAAGAAAGAATTTTAAAAGCAGCAAGAGAAAACAGAGAAGTTATATACAAGAAGAGTCCCACAAGACCATCCATAGATTTCTCAGCACAAACTTTTCAGGCTAGAAGAGAAAGAGGATAAACATCTTCAAAATATTAGGGGTCAGGGGGGTCGGGGGGGAATTGCCAACCAAGAATTCTATACCCGGAGAAGCTGTCTTTCAGCAATGAAGGAGGAATAAAGACTTTCTCAAACAAACATAGCAAATCCATACTCTGTTCTGATCTGCTTCATTTGAGCACAACCAGTGGGCCTGAAGAGTTTCAGGCCTTACCACAGAAGCATGGGCTCAGGCCAGGATCTAATCATCTCTTGTCCGTTACCAGTCATATCAACTAATTAAATAAAATTTTATATCAAATTGCCAATTTTCTGCCAACTTCTAGAAATTCAATGACAGAAGAGAAAGTCTGGCCTCATGGAGCTTATATTCTATCCCTGGGCTCTACATAGCTGTGTTATTTTCTCCTCCTTTCAAGTGCAGCATGGCTAGGAGAATTTTATTTATGTGCCTGAATAACAAAGCCTCCTGTGGTTAATGCCATCTGTGAAGGTAAACTGCTGCTTTCTGTTCCACTGCAGAGACACACAGAATGGGGCTAATGCTGTCTGATAAAGGCAGCAAGTATCAGCCCCCATGTGCTAGCAAGGTCCACCACTTGCTGTAACAGTCCCTCTGAGCTGTCTCCTC
Source organism: Bubalus bubalis (assembly GCF_019923935.1). Classification (NCBI taxonomy): domain Eukaryota; kingdom Metazoa; phylum Chordata; class Mammalia; order Artiodactyla; family Bovidae; genus Bubalus; species Bubalus bubalis. The sequence goes on along the minus strand of NC_059159.1, from coordinate 51,320,572 downwards.
ATACTTGTAAGGCACACCTGTTACCCAAGTACCTGACAATCAACTCTTGGATACCTTGGAGGCAACTGACAACATTCAGTAATTCTCTCACATCCTCTGACAACACAGGGTCAACATTTAAGCCAAATTATTTTCTACCCAGTAGTTTCCAGTTTAACAGAATATGGGCTCAGTATTTATTTATCACAGCTTGTTGCCTGTATAGTTTAATTGCTTATCTATGGCCATAATCATTTTCTGTCTTGGTTTATCTGCCAAGATATTTTTAATGAAATGATGTATCATCTTCTCAAACTACTCATTATAAAGAGAAAAGAGAATATTGTAAAGCTCTTGGGATTAATATAAAAATGTACAAGGGCTTCTCTGAGCTTTTAATCAATCCTTCACAACAAGTCCCCTACACTAATGACTTAATGATGTTTGGCAAAACACAGAGCACTGAATCTGGTCTCAGACACTAGAATATCTTTAATACTGAGAATTAATTACATAGCAACTCTATGCTAATATATATCTCTAAAAAAAAAAATCTCAGAGAGCAAGAGCTTATAAACATGTTTTTATGAAATATCACAGCAAACACAAAGGCCTCTCCATGATATACAACCGAATATCCTGCTGAAAGTATCTAAAGGGAGTTTTTGTAGAAAAAGGGTCCCCAACCTCCAGGATCTAACGCCTGATGATCTGAGTGGAGCTGAGGTAATAATAATAATATAGGGCACACTAAAGATAATGTGCTTGGATCATCCCCAAACCATCCCCCTCAACCCCAGTCCGTCTTCCATGAAATCACTCCCTGGTGCCAAAAAGGTTGGGGACCACTTTTCTGGAAGATGGATGCCCCTAGGCCTAGAAGAAATTGGACTACAAGAAAAGGACTGTATCATTCCATCTGCAAATTTCTAGTAAGTACAGACATTCCCCCCTGCCCTCTGGAGCCCATCAGGTTATTCTTGTGTTAATGACCTCACACAGCAGACAGAGCCAGTCTTTCTGATTCTCTTTCTTGTAGAATGATTTCCCTAAAGCCAGTGTTGGGCAAAATGCCACTAATACCACCATAAAGCCCCACAGTGCTTGAAGGAGGAGGCAAGAGATAGAGGGGTTAGGAGGTAATCAAGCTTACAGATTAAAGCTTACTAAAGCTACAAGATGAGCACAGCTCTTGGTGTTTATTAACTCTTCTAGTACTGAGCACTCCTCCCCCACCCTCATGGCACAAATCACAAAGGTCTTTTCATCAATGGACCTCAAAGGCAGGCCTGCTTTAAGCTTCCAAGTACAGCATCTCTACTGGAGTGTTCTTTGGTATCTGTCGGTCAGGCAACAGTCCCTGCTTTTCCATGTAACATTAGAGTTATTCACGCCTGCAGACGATGAGATCTTTCTATACATGCATTGACATCTGTGAGGGCTGAGTACTGTAAGCACTATATTCTAGACTTTTTCTTTTCCCCAAAGGCCTTTTTCTAACACACGCAGACACACAAAAGGCCTTTTTCTGTGAGAACAGGAGACTGTAATAGGAAAAAGTTAAAATAAGAAAAAACAAAGAAACATCAGAGCAAAAAAAAAGACAAACCAATTTTGATTACAATTCAATGGTTTATATCAGGACCTGCTCCACTAATCTACTCAGGTGGAAGGTGTCCTAAGGATTAATTTTTTTCTTTCTTCTTTTTTTTTTTTTTCCATAAGACAGGCTTATGTGAGGTATTTACCAGGAATACCTACCACAGCCTGGGGATCTAACTCAGGCTTGCCTTACAGGACACAGGGGGCACCAGCTCTGTGCCACAGTGCAGCTGCAGTGCTGTGGCACCAGGATGTGCAGGGCATCCTGGCCGCTTTTCTTGTAGCCCAACTTCTTCTAGGCCTAGGGGCATCCATCTTCTAGAACAGCAGTCCCCAACCTTTTTGGCAGGATGCCCTGCGCATCCACTTTACCAGTACTGAACCTCCATCTTTGAGTATATTAAAACAAAACCCAACAACTCCTTTTCCCCTCCAATTCCACAACCTAAGCCCAGAAAAACTCAGCGAGTTGGTGATGAACAGGGAAGCCTGGTCCATGGCGTCCTCATAAAGAGTTGGAAATGACTGAGTGACTGAACTGAACTGAAGCCTAGGAAAAACAGTCACATCATTTCTAGAATTTAACAACTATAGGACTTCTGTAATAAGCTAATGCTTATTATTTTGCAAACCTCCAGCATCTTCATTTATTATTTTTACTTTTGACATCTGGAATGGCTATATATATCAGGTTGTTCAATTTAGGGGTACCAATTCCTAAGGGATATTTATTTGATTTGAAGTCATGAAAAATTTCCCACCTCGATTTGATAAATTACATCCCTTCATCCTTACCACTAACTTAAAAGTTATGTAAATTATCCAGATGAACAAAAACAATTTACGATTATAATGTTGTTAAATGAATTAGATAACAATGACTACAGCTTCCCAGTTATAGTTTGAGACAGATAAATTTATACTTTATTGATAGCAGGAGCAGAAAGCCTAATCACTAAACGCCAGCACAGTCTGGTTTCTGTAGGGTAATGACCTATCTCTATATTCATAACAACAATCTCATTCATCATAATTCACATTAAAAAAAAAAAGAAAAAGAACTCTAGTCAAGCTAATGGAGGAAATGTGTGAAAAGTGATTGGCTGGGTAAAACTCTGTATGCAGCTGGAGGGCCCTAATTGATCATATTGTGCTGCAACTAAGCCTTCTGCTAGCGCAACAGATCTTTATCTAACCACATTTCAATTGATTTTCACTGATAGTCTTCTTTCTTATGTCTAAGGCTTAAAGTACTAAACTAATAAAAGGATAAAAGACTTTGTAATACAGATTTCAAAATATAATGTCCAAGCAGGACTTCCACGGAATAAGATGGCAGGCTGGGTGTGTATAGCCCACCACATATATAAGAGCCAGAATCTGTGAATTTGGGAGGTAATTAAAAAAAGAAAATGTTTAGGATTTTAGTTTGTATTTCAGAGCCCAAGGCAAAACACTCAAAGATACAAATGTCTAATATTTACTCTATTTTAGGATGCAGAAGTATAAGACAAAAGATTATCCATTTAGTAGCTCTTATACAGGTTTTCATGTAATATAAAAATTTGTTTTATTGGTTTAGTACAGTATCAAGAGTTGGTCGCCTCATTAAATACTCCTTAGTTTAAAATTAAGTCAAGTACAACGGCTACACATTATTCATCTTTCAGATGAAAGACCTACTGGATTAACTGAACACAAAACCAAAAATCTCAAAATAGAATTAATGTATAGAACTTAGAACGAAAGTGTAACCTGAAGTATAAACTGTCATTAGAAGTTAACAGTTTAATTGACATACAATAAACTATGTAGATTAAAGGGAACAATTTGATGTTATGACATATGTACATACCTATGAAACCATCACCACAAACAATGTGTCCATCCCTGCCAAAGGTTTTCTCAGATGACAATCTACTTTTCACTTCACCAGACCTCTATACCAGAAACTGTTCACTAGCTTTGTATTACCATGGATTTGTTAGCATTTCCTAGAATTTTATATAAATGAAACCAAATAGTATATTTTTTTTTGGCCAGATTCCACTGACATTTTGAGATCTATCCGTGTTATCAAAAATTCATTTTTAGTGCTGAGTAGTATCCAGTTTCATGGATAAATACCAATTTATTTATAGATTTATTTGTAGATGAACATTTGAGTTGTTTTCAATTCTTAGCTACTACAAATATGGCTGTTATTGAATTCTGATATATGATAAAATTAAGAAACTGCTGAACTGCTTTCCAAAGTGTTTGTAAAATTCTGTACGTCCAGCAATGGTATATGAGGACTTCAGTTGCTCTATGTCCTTGCCAAGACAAGGACAATATTTTGGTCAATATTAGACAATCTGATAAGTACACAGTAGTGTCTCAAATATAATTAAGAGTTTTTATATATTCACATAACCTGGACATAAGCCTTTTATCAGTTGTGTGAATTGAAAATATTTTCCCCTAATGTGTGGCATTCCATTAACAGTATCAGTAGAAGAACAGATATTCTAGACTTTGATGAAGTCTGCTCTGTCAATTTTTCTTTTATGGACCATACTTTTGTTATGAAAACTAAGAAACTATATTTTTTCTTTAATAGGCTATACTTTTGTTATCAAAGCAAAGAAACTATAGCTTTTTTTTAATGGACCATACTTTTGTTATCAAAACTAAGAAAAAATTGATTTCTCTATCTTTTGTTATTGTTGTTTTTATTATTTCCACTTTGATCCTTATCCTAGTGGAAGGTAAGAATTGAAGTCACTGATCTGAATCCTTTCCTTATTAGGTATTTAGTGCTACAACTTTTCCTCTAAGCACTCTGTTAGAGCATTCATCCCATAAACTTTGATATATTGTGTGTTAATTTCTACTCCATTCAAAATAATTTAAAAAATTTTTTCTTAAAACTATGACTTACTTAGAAGTGTTTATTTTCAAATATTTGGGGATTGTTTTCAAATATCTCATGGTATTGATTTCTAATGTAATTGCACTGTGGTCAGAGAACAAACTGTAGGATTCAAATCTTTTAACTTTATTGAGGCTTCTTTTATGGCCCAGAATATGAATCATCATAGTAAATATTTTATGTACATTTTTTTAAAAGGTGGTTCTGCTGTTGGTGGTTGTTGGTTTGTTTTTTTTTTTTTTAAATAAATGTCTATAAGATTAAGTTGTTAATAGTGTTATTCAAGTCTTCTATATCCTTGCCAATTCTTTGTCTTTTTATTATTGAGAGAGGGATGTGGAAATCTTCAACTATAATTGTGTGTTTGCCTAATTCTACTTGTAGTCAGCTTTATTTCATATGGTTTGAAACTATAATCAGACGCATAGACCTTTAGAATGGATATGTCCTCTTTAGGAATTAATACCCTTAATGCTATGAATGTCCCCTTATTTTATAATAATATTTTTCTGATGTCTATTTTGTCTATTAATATAACAGTTCCTGCTTTCTTCAGTTTTCACTGGTGTATTATTTCCATCCCTTTACTTTTATCCTATTTGTATCTTTAATTGGGTTTCTTGTAGACAAACTATGGTTGAATCTTCCCCTTTGATCCAATCTGACAGTTTCTGTCTAATTTTAATTGGGTCTTTAGGCCATTTATATTTAATATGACTTTTGGTATGTTGGATTTAAATCCACCATGATGTTGTATATTTACTATTTGTCTATATGTTTTTTTCAGGGGTGGTTCCTTTTATTCTCCCCTTGACTTCTTTTGGAGTAACTGAATATTTTTAGGATTCCATTCTATCTAATTTGTTATTAGCTATATAACTGGTAAGTTTAGTGGTGGATTTAGCATATGTTTTTAACTCATCGTTAAAGATCACCTTGAAGGAATATCATACCACTTCACATACAGTATAAAAACCTTATAACTTTTTAACACAGCCTTAAAGCAATTTAATTATGATGTGCCTTATGTCATGCTTTTAAGTTCTGTTAGGCAAAACTGCAATAGTTTAGGAAAAATTTTGCCTCACTGAGGAGGAAAAAACTTTCTGTGTATTATTCCCATTTGCCTATAAATTATGAGATTTTCCACTATTACCGCTGGAAACAGAGGATTCCCAGTCCTGTGAGGGCACTGGTAAATGTTCACTCTAACCCTTATAAGTGGTTCCTTCCTGGGTCTTGGGTAGTTTCTCATGTGCTGATCAGTACTCAGCTGAAGGCTTATAGGATGTCCTCTGCAGATCTTTAGAGCTAGCTATCTGTACAGCTCTCTGTTCTCTAGTACTGAGCTCTGTGAATACAAGCTTCTTGGCCTCCCCAAACTCCCAGCTTCCTCTTTTCCTCTGAGAAAGACCGCTGTGCTCTATGCGGACCCCCCCCCGTTACACTGCGTCCTGCTCATGGGCCAGCACAACTGTAGGACTCGCTTCATTTGCTTTGCATCTCTCAGGGTAACTGCCTAATACCCAATACCTTGAAAACCACTGTATTATACAACTGTCTACCTTATTTTTTTTCAGGTGGAAGGATATGTCTGATACATGCATTTATTGCAGGCCTTGTAAAATTCCATGTACAGTGTATCCAACTAATGTTTAGAAAATGAATGCCAACTATTTCACCTTTATGAAAATCAACTGAGAGAAACTGAACAAAATCTACTTTAAATTAAATTAGTAAAAAATGATCCATGTCCACAAATATCCTTAGCTTAAACTCCAATTCATGATCTTATCACCAACACCAATTTCTGCTTCTCAGATGGTTTTTAACATCTACATAACAAATGAAAAAATATACTGATTTTTCTGATTTTGTGTTTATTTATGAAGATTGGTGTTAAGATTTTCTAAAGTATACTGAGGAATCCTTAACTAAAAGAATCCTCTCACAGCAGTTGCAAAACCCCAAACTAAGTCATTACACTTCTGTGTAAAAGACTGGACACATGTTAATCTTCATTCTAGATTTCATACATACACACACACACACACACACACACACACACAATCTGTTAAGTTTAAAATGATTTACTATTTTGCTTCAAGTAAAACACTTTAAAAGTCATTTAAAAACAGGCTTATTAGCAATACAAGGCACTGTCTAAACACAGGAATGAAACTGGGTATCTGAATTGTTGAACAGACACATTTCCTGTTTATGAGATCTTAATAATTACCATGAAACATATTCCAATTTTAAATAATGTGTTAGATCAAAGCACAGTAAGAATCCCTTATATTGCTCCTTAAAATAGATGATGGTTTCAGATGGTTAAGAAAAGAACAGGCTCCTGCCTAATGTGCCCATGGATGGGAGCATATTTATCCACACTAGTATCTTGAGGTGAGATTTTTCTGTTTGTGGGCACTAAGAAACTAGGCGAAATGACCAGAAATCAGTTTTCACTACTCTGGATCTTTCAACATCCTAGGACATTACTGATGCGAACCTAAGTCTTTGCAAAACCACACTATATTGTAATTAGAATACAAGGTATGAGCAGTTATATTTACAGTGACTATAAGCCCTCAAAAGAAGTTAATGAACTGAGGCTGACCTTGATCACTGACTCAGATCCTGTAGCACAGGGCAGTACCTGCTCCCTCTCCCACATTGGCCAACCTCTGCTGCAACAGTAATCAATTTGCCGTCTTGATCTCTCAAGCATATCATACATTTTTTGATCCATCATTAAGCCTCAAACTTGTGGCCTAATTAAATTACTGAGGAAAGACACTTTGGAATTCTAGACTTTGGCAGGAGAAAAAGCAGAGATGAATATTTGAGTAAGGTGAGAAAATTATTACCTAATCTCCATGGGGTTATTTATATTCAAAGTCGCTGTTCAAAATAAAATTTTATTTGACTGCGTTTTTTAAACACAAAACGATGTCCAACCATTTGCAGCATGGTAATTAAATGCCAAACATAAAACAAAGGAGAAGGAAGAAAGAGAAAAGGCTCAAGGGACAAGACAGCTCCACATGACAGGTGTAAACAGATATGGAGGTGGTGTCTAAGGGTCATCAAGGTGATCTTCCAGAGTATAGAAGTTACATGGGAGAAACTGTGGAAGGACAGAAAAGAGCTTAGAGTTAGAGAAATGAAAGGAAGACACAGAGAGATAGATCAGAAAAAAGAAAAGTCAAGCTTGATCTTCCAAATAAAATAACCTCATGAATTTTGTCAATAGGCATAAATTTCAGTTGTTTCCAATGAATGATAAAAGCCAATGGGGAAATCAAATTACTTCTAGAATTAAGAGACAGGCAGTGTCATACCAGAGAGGAAAGAAAACAAACCTATAGTTGGTGCAAAGATCACAAAGTACGTTTTAGCAGCAAGGTAAAACCCCATGCAGAAGTGGCCAGGATGGTGAAAAACAGACACGGGAAACAGACGAGATAAAGCAACAGAGAAGAGTAAAGGAAAACTGCAACTAATTATAAAAACACTAAAAAACAGAAAACAAACCCTAGCCACTTCCCTTTACATGGAATGGCTGTCCAAATACTGCTATATGTTCAAACACACCCCGTACAAGAAACCCAATGAGGATGATGTTAGTCACTCAGTCATGTCCAACTCTTCGTGATCCCATGGACTGTAGCCTGCCAGGCTCACCTGTCCATGGACTTCTCCAGGCAAGAATACTGGGCTGTTCCCTTCTCCAGGGAATCTTCCAGACCCAGGGATCAAAACTGGGTCACTGCAGGCAGATTACCATCTGAGCCACCAGGGAAAGACTAGTCCTCATAAACCCAATTTCCCCCTCCACCACTGGGCACCTACAGCATTATATTCATCGAAGGCTCTTCTGTGGCATTTAGCTTACAGTCCAGTTAACTATACATATTTCTATCCCAGTAGATTGTAAATTTCAGTTAAGGATCATTTTTCATAGTATCTAGTACCTCATGTCCAGGACACAAAAGACTGCTGGGTTTGTTGTGGCTGTTGTTTAGTCGCTAAATTGTCTGACTCTTTTGTTACCCCATGGACTGTAGCTTGCCAGGCTCCTCTGTCCATAGGAATTTCCCAAGCAACAATACTGGAGTGGGTTGCCATTTCCTTCTCCAGGGGATCTTCCCGATCCAGGGACTGAACCTGCATCTTCTGCATTAGCAAGCGGGTCCTTTACCACTGAGCCAACCAGGAAGCCCAGAGTGCTGGGTAGGTACCCACTGTATCATGTCAGAAACTTAAAAATACTGATGATGAGGTTTCATTTTTCTCTCAAAAATCTAACTGATTACATGTCTGGGAGAGAGGGTAGTTTTGGCAAGAGACTGGCCATGAAAAGATCTGAATTTGAAGTCCAGATATGGCAATATTGTGCTGTATAAATTTATGCCTATATATTATTCTTGCTGAGTTCTACCTTCTCTTAAGGTGGCAAGATTACACATTCTAAGATTATGATTCTCTCTTCCCTGAACTCAAAGCATTTACTATCTGTACATTAATTGTGTGATTGATCATAGAATGCCTTGTGGCATTTCGTCATCTTTTAAGTAATTCAAATGCATTTATGTCTCATCTTTACCAACCACAGCTCCTTGAATCGAGAAAGGCACAGTTTTCTTGTCTCCCACACTGCTAAGAACAGAAAGACACAGAGAGCATTCAATAAATACCAGCCTATTTCATAGAATGAATTTCTATTTCATAGAATGAATCGATTCTTTAAGAAAATGCTCAGAGGGCTGTCACCTAGTGTTTGGAGGCTCCGTCACAAGTTGCCTTTTAACTGGAAGGAATTGGGAAGGAAGACTGACGAAGCCATCAGTTACAGGAGCTTCTTTATAGGACAAAAATATGCCAGGAAGGAATTCAAGGCTTTTTGCTTGTTGTTCAGTCGCACAGTCGTGTCTGACTCTTTGTGACCCCATGGACTGCAGCACACCAGGCCTTCCTGTCCCTCACCATCTCCCAAAGTTTGCCCAAGTTCATGTCCACTGTATCGGTGATGCCATCTAGCCATAACCCGCCAAAAGAAGCTACCCGGAAAGGTGTTTTGTTTTGCAAGGATGAAAAGGAACTGGGCAGGGGTATCACCCTAACTAGCAGACACCAGGGAAAGACTTATCAAGAGACTTGGTTTCCTTTTTTCAGTGATAAGTCCAAGCAGCAAGTATCTACTTTAGCAATGATCATTACCATCACAAAGAATTAGGTGTGTCCCATGGTGGCAGTATCTGGATTTACAGGACCGTACTTTGACTCCAGCTCTAGTACTTGGTAACTGTGTTGATATTACTTAACATCTCTAAGTCTCATTTTGCTCATCTATAAAATATAAAATAACAACTCCTTCCTGAGTCCATTCAAGAATCGAGCAGCAACATGGATGGACCTAGGGATGACCACACTAAGTGAAGCAAGTCAGAAAGAGAAAGACAAATACCTTATGATATCACTTATATGTGGTATCTTAAAAAATGATACAAATGAACTTTTTTACAAAACAGAAACAGGCTCACAGACACAGAAAACAAACTTACGGTTACCAAAGGGGAAAGAGGGGAAGGGATCAATTGGGAATTGGGGATTAACACACTACTATATATAAAACAGATAAACAAGGACCTACATGACAGCACAGGGAAGTATTAAAATAACCTATAACGGAAAAGAATCTGAAAAAAATAGATATACATGTATATGACTAACTGAATCACTTTGCTATACATCACTGCATGTCAACTACAATTTTAAAAAAAAGAATAAAAGAAAGAATCAAGAAAATCTAAGTATACGTGTGCGTGCTTAGTCGCTTAGTCATGTCCAATTCTTCCTGACCCCATGGACATTAGCTCACCAGGTTCCTCTGTCTGTGGAATTTTCTAGGCAAGAATACTGGAGTGGGTAGCCATTTCCTACTCCAGGGGATCTTCCTGACTCAGGGAGCAAACCCATGTTTCCTGCATCTATCTGCAGGTGGATTCTCTACCACTGTGCCACCTGAGAAGCCCATATATATAAAATAGATAACTAATAATAACCTACTGTATAGCACAGGGAACTCTACTCAATAGTCTGTAATGCCCTATATGGGGTAAGATGCTTAAAAAGAGTGGATCTATTAATAACTGATTCACTTTGCTATACATCTGAAACTAACACAATACTGTAAATAAACTATATCCCAATAAAAGTTATTTTTAAAAAGGAAATGTAAACTATGTAAGTGAAGAGTCCTCTAGAACTTAGAATGGTTTTTACAAAATCATACAACGAATGCCCTGTGAGTGCTTGACACTCCTGAAGTAGGTGTGGTCACGCTAAACCATGGTGGGCAGTAAGGTTCCTATATTTTAGACAGCATCTGGGTGCAAAGGTGGGTTTACCATAATTCCTTTGGATCCTGGGACTCCCTCTGAGAGAAAAGTCTTAGCACTCTGGGCCCTAACAAGGCTTCCTTTGGAACGTACCGGATAACTGAAGAAACTAAGAGGCAAGGGTGCTGAGAGGAGTTAGATTCGAACAGCTGGAAACTGTCACTGCGCGCGCTGTCCCAGGAGGCCCCTCGGCGCTCTGCTTCCTGGATGACACCCAGATGGAGAACCACCTAGGGTTCAGTGTCCTTCAGTCTGAATGTCCCTGTGGGGTCTGTGGTTCCGCCTTCTCACAACAGTCCAGCAGAGTGGTCTAACCAGGAAATCCCATGCTGGGGTTAAGGGAACATTCTTACCCATGAAGAGGCATCATAGCTATCATACACTACCAGTAAGATACTAACTTATAAGGACCTAGAAAATTATGAACCGAGTTTAATACAAAAACTACATCAGACATAATTCAATATTTCCTTGCTGATTTGGAAGACAGTTCAGTATCTTGCCACTGTTGCAGAATTACTCTATACATGACTCCATGGTCCTCTGAGTGCTTGCTCTCTCTCAAGGGTTTTATAAATTTTCCAGTATCAACATTTCCATCACCACCACCCCCCCTCCAAACAGTCATGTCTTTATCATTGATTTCAGTGACTAACTGAAATAGGATCACTTCAATTAAGTCTTTGGCTTACTTGAGTTTTGTTTATTTCTCTGACTCCTGGATAAATGGAATATGACCACTCTGTAAGCTATATTCCAGAAAGACTCTGGGATGAAAACTTTAAATCGCTAAAGAGGATTTCCCTGGTGGTCCAGTGTTTAAGAATCTGCTTGCCAATAAATGCAGGGGACAGAGGTTCCATCCCTGCTATGGGAAGACTCCACATGCTACAGAACAACGAAGCCTATGAGCCACATCTACTAAAGCCTGTGCATTCTAGAGCCTGTGCTCTGCAATAGTGAGAAGCCCACCACTGCACCTAGAATGTAGCCCCTGCAGCAACAAAGACCCAGTGCAGCAAAAAATAAATAATAAATTTTAATTAAAATTAATTTTTTAAATTAAAATAATAAACTACTAAAGAATTTGAGTGACTCCGCATTGGAAAAATGTACTGTCGTTATTCCTTCAAACATAAAATATCTTAGGGTCAAGTGTTAAAAGAAACTATCCTGACTCTTGAGAGTTGAGAAACGTTGACCCCCTACATTTTAGTGTAGAAGAAATGTCCTGTTCAATAATATTTATCATGTGTGTTGCACTGTTTCGCTCTTAACAGATACACCATCATCTACTCTGGTGGCAAACACATTCTAAGTATTCTAAGTATACTGGACCACACAAAAGGTATTCAACCAAAATCTGTCTGATGTGAAGAAAACGTTGCCCTGACCTTTCACAGAGTAAGACCAAACTTACAGACCTATTTTACAACCTGAACAAGATATGTATGTATATAATTTTTTTAAGGAAAAAATTAGAATACCATGTTGATCCTCTTGAATGTCTCAAATAATAAGACCTTAAGCATGTAAGTAATTCCCTCTCCTCTCTCACATTCCACCAGGGGTGGCTCCTCTGCCTTGGCTAGAGAGCCAGTTCCTCCCTCAAGGAGGGCACTAAGGCAGGAATCAGTTTCAGAGAAACAAGTGTAGCCCTAAACTGGTTTACTTATTATTTTTGTTTTCAACAACAAAAAGCTGAAAACTGCAAAATGCTATTAGAGAAGTCTGCTGAAATAAATGCAGAGTCCAAAAAAATCAGTGAACCATACCAATAAGGTTTATTACTGGGATCATCTTGGTCTTGCTGCTGTATAACAGACTGTAGCATGGAAAAAGGCAGTGAGGGATTCTCTCAGGACATCTCCAAATAAAATATAGTACGTATATCTGTCCTTTCCCTGGAACCATGTAATAGGAGAAAATTTTCTTTCTGTGGAGGCAAATACATTTGAAACATCTCTCTGTTGGGAATTAAAACAAAAACAAAAACAAAAACACCTAGGTGTCAGAAACACTTCCACAATTCTATCGCAATTCCTCCCTCCAGAAAGACTCTCACTTACTCCCATCCCATAGAGAACCAAAATCTTCCTGAACCGTACATATTCCTGTAAGAGCGGCAGCTCTATACACATAGCAGTCCCTGTCAAGTTTATTTACCCAAGATATTTCCCAAAGAGAGGTCTTCAATTTTTACTTAAGAAAAAAACACTGCAGGACCAGATACATACATATCATTGAGGGGAGTAAAACCATCTACATACCGACCAAATTTTATATTCAATGAACCAAATCTACAATCAGCCTGTAAATGTAAATCAGCTCTACATTTATCTGGCTATTAAGCACAAATTTAGGATTTCTTAGTAGAAGGAATCCAATTTAGCTATGGCATTAAATGTGTGCTTTTTTTCCTTTCTGAGAGGGAGTAATATAATTGAATTCTGTCCATCATAGCAGATCAGGGCTGCTCATCTTTGTCCAGCCATCGTGTCTGTGAAGGCCAGAGAAAGCAGTAGTGATACTCTTCCAGTACAAACTACTAGTTAAATATCAGCTGAGGAGAATGAGTTCAACCAACCAAACAGCAACTGAAACTGGATTTGCGGAGGCTGGTGTGTGTGTGTGTGTTGCGGGGGAAGGGACAGATGACTACCCTCAACCAGCAACCACCCTTGCCCTTGGCTGACATCACCTTTCCAGATGGCTAGCTCAACCACTGCCAGATTGTTTAAAATAAATACATCGTCTGTATTTTCACTCTAAAATGTGTACGCTGAGGTGCAGAAGGCAAGAAAAGAAAAAGTCACTGATAAAATCACGTGATTGATCAAATACCGCTTAAACTCCCAGGCACGTTTGGTGGCACCGTCTCTGTCTTGTAAAGTATTGAAAAGCCCTGGGCTCTGGGATAATGATAGAAGAACAACTGCTTTAAATTAAATGCAACAAGCAGGCCTTGTAACAGGACCAAAATCCATCCCAGGTTTTTCCTAAATTCCAAAGGCACCAAACTCCTCTTTTCCAGTATTTGATAAGAAATGCTTAACACTTTTCTTTTCATATATTTCCTGTAATTACACATTTATAACAAAATGTGGATTTACTTGGCAGCCAAACCAAAGTGTTTCATATTGCTTTTCAATTGCAACCCTTGCTGCTGAAATACAGTATACTAAAAATGAAATAACTTTTCTATTTTAATGTGGTTATAAGCTTCCTGCTAGGCAGCAACCTAATTGAGACTTTTGATGTTCGTTGTTTTTTTTTTTTAAAGACACACTATTCTTCATCATCTACAGAGTGTTTTAACTATAGATCTCTTGCAGTCTTCCCAAAGTTGACACAGGGGAGGGGGAGGGTGTGGGAGGAGGAAGGCCACTTTATCAAAGTCATTGGAAATACAAGGTATTAATTATGTTAAATGAAGAAATATGGGCATTTGGTTACTTTTGTGGGTCAGAAATATTTTAATCTGACGCTGCCAGCCAGCTGCCTTTCCCTGAACAGCCTTCTACATTTCTACCAGTTGCAGAGATACATCAAAGCTCCAAAAAGTGAGGAAAGCAGCCACCAGCAGGGCCTTTTCCCGTCCCCCAACCAAGGTCACAGTTTCAGCTAGAGAGACAGCAGCACTATCCACTATGATCAGTAAGAAGGCCATGACCTTTTTCACATTTTGGAAGTATGTATAGATGTTAGAAAAATTGGTACACCCTTAGCCCAAAGCAGGAAAAAACAAAAAAGCCTCGGTGAATGGAAAATAAAACTTTTGTGATATTTAGAAAAGAAAACAAATGGTGTTCTCGATTGCTCCCGGTCAAAGCAGAGCTGGCTCACACAGATGCAGCTGACTTCTAAGCTTTGCTAAGTCGGCCAAGCACACGGTCCAGAAGCAGAGTTACAGGGAAGGGAAACAGAGCTGTCGGCCCCGATGCCTGAATGCACTTTATTAAAGCGACGCATGGAAACTTTGGATAGGAACAATCAAGGAAACGAACAGCAATTACGTAAATGCCACAGATTTCCTGTATGACCAGAGCAGGGACTTCTACAAGGTCACCTAGTAACATCTGAAAAAAATCCATTCAGCATACTTTATAAAGGCTTTCTGATCAAGAAATCAATCATGTGTTAAGAAGTCAGGTCACTATAACGTGCAATAATTGTGCAAAACAAAACAAACCCAAACAACAACTCTACTTTAGACCATAAAAAACAAACTTTCAGTGAACTGTACTTTCCTGCACTTCATTTCTATTTTTGATTCTAATAGCATATAAGCATTTTGGGCAAAGATATTTACAGATGATCTACTGTCAATAAATATTTTATTTGAATCATAACTACTGCATTTGTTCTTCTTTGACTTAAATTGCAGAAAATTCTCAAAGGAATCAATTTGACTGTGGGCACTAATTTACAGAAACAAATCCTTTGCATGTAATATACAGGCACACAGAACTTTTCTGTTCTAGGATTGGGTTTTGAGAGCCCTAATGGTAGAATTTCTTAAAGGTAGGAATTAATCAGAATAAAACACGACTATACCATGTTTGTCTTGAACCTTACACTACATTACAGGTAGAGGGGTGCGTCTTTTAGGTAAAAATACAACAAACAAAACAGAATAACCAAACCCCAGACTCAAGTGAAAAGACAAAGACCCTCCCTTTCCCTGACTCTGAAAAGAAACGGATGAAGCCAAGGGCCTTTTCACTGTTGTTGACTCATTTCAACCTTATCCAAATGTTTGCGCTTCACTGTAGCCCTCCCACCTCCTTGAAGATGTTGAAAACTGCGCAAGATCTCTGTATAAAGATATTCATTACGGAGCTGCCTGGACTTTTTCTAATCTAAATTCAATAAAAATCCACATATCATGAGTCAGGTTTACCAACTGATTTTAAGTCAGGAATAAAAGGAGTTAGAAACACATTCACCAGCAATGCACAGTTTTCTCCCTCATTTCACATACTACTTCTCGGAATAAAAAAGGAGTGATAAGAAATCTCACTCTTTTTGATAGTTCATTGCTGTTAGAGGTGACAACTATCACAAGGAATCTAAAACTAAACCAAACTAGACCTCTTTCAGCTGACGCTTGGGTATACCTTCTCTGAAATTAATACACAGCAATGTTCAATTTTGAAAATAAGCAGAAGTAGACATATTGATTTTCTGTTTCTATGTGTAATTCTTATTGAGTAATCAAAGGCAAAAAAAAAAAAAAAGTCCTAGCTGAGACAGTGAGGACTATAACTCTCTTCTCAGGCTTTAAAGGATAAATTTTATGAATACACGTGGATTCATAAGTTTGTCCTTTAAATGAGAAAAATTATGTACGTATATTTGATTTGTTGATGTTATATTGAGTCAAGAAAATATGCAAGCTGGTATATAAATAATTTCTCTCCTTTATACCTATAAGAAAACAAATACATTTCTGACAGTAGAACATGTGAACTTCATATCAATTTTCTGAGCTTTTAGCATTTCCATTACTTGGCAACTTGTGCATTTGTTAGCATTTTCTAAATACATAAGACCTTTATTTTACATGAATGTAGTCTGGTTTTCCCACTGATGTCTAAATAAAATTCCTTTACAGCAGTTTCCTTACTGCCTCATGGACTGTTCCTCTTTCTCTCTTTAAAGCAAATACCAGAATCATGCTATTGGTGCAACTTGAATTTCATTGTTAAGACATGAATGTTGAAATTATTCTAAAGTCTGGATGAAGACAGCCTGATATTTGATGCAATATTAATGCAATTTGCTTCATCTCAACTAAAGATTCAATACCAAAATTACCAACAATTACAATACGTTAATTCAGTAAAATACTTTTGAAAAAGGTACCAGCCTTGTAGGTCTAACTTGATTTTTCAAAATGACTCAGAGATTTAGCCTAATTACATGAAAGCAGCCGATGTTGGATTAAAACAAATACCAACCACAAAAAGTCATGCACATATTCCAGCACTCTGAAAAATGACTGAAACACTTAAAAAAAACTTGGCATAAAGGTGCAGATACTAACATTACAAGAGCTTTGATGGGTCATATAAAGAATAAGAAGTCACCTCCCAGATGTTTGAAGGACAAGAAAATAAATCTTTCCATGTAGAAAAAAATATCTGAGTATAAGCAAAATATCCATGATTAAATAAAATTTTAGGTGAATGAAACTGACTAGCATTTTACCATATTAATGCTAATGGTTCATCACAGTCTTGTTTGCATGTTTAACAGCTCCCATTAAAACAAACAGAAAAAAGACGTGTATGCAGGAAGGAGACGGGAAGGGAAAACTAAAGCCATACATGGTAAGGATGGAGATAGAAGAAATATCAAATCAGCCAGAAATATACAATAGCAGTTTCCAATGTTGGGTCAGGAAATAAGGTAGAGAAAAGTTGCAATCTAAAGAGAAAACACTTTTAGGAAATGGCAAAATTAAAACAGAAGTAGATATGTAAAATAGATGAATGAAGACAAGGTCTTCCTGCACCAAGGGAGTTGTTTAGGAGAAACAGTGTCCGTTTGTGGCCAGCGATAATACTTTCCATTCAATAGAGTTTGCAGCTTGCTGATTCATATGATTGCAGGCTGGCGCCCTGCTGGCGAGCCTCTCCACTGAAATTAAATCCACTCTCTTCAGTTATAAATTATAATGCTCTATAAACAACACTCCCATTGGGAATGGGGAGAGAGAGAAAGGGAGGAAGAGAAGGAGAGGGAACAGTGGAAAAAAAAGAGGAAGGGAGGGAGGCAGAGGAAAAAAAAAAGATCCGGAGAGAGAGAGGTTTCTGCATAGTCCACTCACTGTTTAATGTTCTGCTCTTCTGCAACAAACAAGGGGAGTAACTCTTCCCTAGATAGCACTCCTGCTGCAATTCCTCCACTATTTGATGTAGAGCCCAGAGAGGAACGTGGGACAGTAATGTGAGTCTATGAGGAAAAGCACTTAGGAATCAATGAGTATGCAAGAAGAAAACATAAAATAGATTTTATACATGGATTTTTCAAATCCATTATTGAATAGATCTTTGGAGTCCCAGGGGACCACCAAAATAAAATAAAATTTCTGATTCTATTTAGATAAATTAGGTCTACATATGGCACATTTTTTGATATCCAAATCAGTCAGAGATATTCCCTCAAAATGCCCAGGCAAGTAAAGGAAACATAGAAAAGCAAAGATAAAAAGAATGATGCCCAAATGGCTACACACAAGGAGTCCAGGACGAAAAGAAAGTTCAGTGATCTGATTACCCAGAGATGAAACACATTTTTAATGAATATCCATATCAGAATTCAATGTTAAATTTACAGGAAAGTGATACCTCAATTGTTTAATGTTAAAGGGTCTGCTGGTCATTTTTTTCTTTTAAAGGTGTCTTTGAAAGGAAAAAAAAAAAAACAGAAAACATTCAGTTTTGTCAATTAGCTAAATAACTCTTGAAAAGAGTCCATCACAGAGTTGGTTTGAACACATCAGTTTCAGGGCATTACATTATATCTATATTCCACGTTTCTTTTGTGCGTCAGTCTTGCTTAGGAGTGATTTATGCCCCAAAATGGGATAGAAACAACTATTGTCATATGGCAATTAGTATTCCAAAGGATCACGTCCACGGGTTACTCATCAACCACAAAAGAACACGGTTCCATATAAGAAAACACCTTTGAAATTTCTTACTAAATGATGAACCTGCACATAAAAATGTCAGGGGAGGTCAGGGCTGGAGGGAAGGAGAGAGGGAGGCAGGGAGGAGGTGGGGAAGAGGAGCCAGGCTGGTCAAACCTAGGTTTGAATGTGATCTAGGAAAACAGCAAAGCCTGCAAACCCAAGAAGTGTCTTCACTGAGGAAACTCAAGGCAAACAGAATCCCCCACAAACCCCAGACGTGCATTTCCGTCTCTCATTTACACAGATCCAGTATTACTCCCATTCTCCCTCCCAAAGTAACAAGATGAATGCCAACTCCAGCTTCCTACTTCAGTCACAGGGTAGAGAAGGAAAGGAAAGAAGACTGAGATTTCAGTTTTAGGCTTGAAGTAATTATATCAAGCTAAATTCCGAACTCTGGGAAAAAAAGAAAACAAAAACCAAAAACTTTAAAATTGGCACATTGACTCAAATCTTAACCAGAGAATCAGGCTTAGGAACAACTCAGATTTTGCACACACTCTCTCTCTCTCTCTTTTTTTTTAAATGTGTCTAGCTGACTGTCTCTGTCTCTCTGCTCTTGGTTGTGGTGCATACCAAGTAAATTATTTGCTGATAGGTGAATCTCAGCAAAGGCTTTTTCTTCCTTTGAATGCCTGGTGAGCTTGTTGGGAAAAGTCATTTAAGTCACTTAAAACAATCCCATGAAAAGTAAAACTCAATTCTGAAATAAGAGTATAACTTAGAGCTTAAAAATAAATTAAATAAAGGAAACATTAAAAGATAAATGGAGCAGGATGCTCTGTGGCTGAGGTAATCTGAGTGGAAAGGGAAGGAGGGTTACGTTAATAAATGATTAAAAGGCCTTAACAAGAGCCTATCAGGTTGACCAGGAAAGCATTCTTCGCCTCGGCTCCTCCTCGAGACCACCTTTTTTACATTTGTTCTCAGTGCTGATCAATATGGTTTTCATTTGCTGATTTCCATAATGCCACATGTGATCTGCCAGCCTGACATAATGAAGCTGGAAAGAGCTGAAGTCATTTGAGCATTCTCGCTAGCATGACTGTCGCCAGTTCACCAAATGCCTATTATCTGAAAGCCAGTGTTTTTCTTTTGCTTATTGACAAATACCAGCAGCGTGTGCCCCTAGACAGATGTAAAACCTCAGCACTGGGTGACAAATTTAAATTAAAATTCAAGTTAAATAGTACACTTTTTCCTGGAGCTTTTTTTTTTTGCCACCACTCAAACTGTAATTTAAGTTTGATTAAATAGAGAAAAACAAGATGTGTGAATTATCCATTTCTGAACACAAATGCTCATTTCTCTTGATAAAAACAATGTATCACAAAGAATAAAGCACACATCCTTGATGATGCCACCAAAGCCTCAGGAGATATTTAAGTTCAAGTTCTCCTATAAAGATAACAATTTAGTTGACTTACTACTACTACTTGCCTCTGGTAACATTCACAGAAATTCATATCAGATTATGCTTATCAATTTTTTAACTCCCTATTAAAATTTCTTTAATCTATGCTCTAGGGTGGAGAAAGATTTTTATGATATGTAAGTATCTCATGCTTTTTTCTTTTCCATTGTATAGCAAAACTGAGTTTGTTGAGGTCATCTCACATAAGAGAACCATGCAGAGATCTTCCATGATGCCTGAAAGGTCTCATTACAAGTTCTGTGTGTTGTACACTGGTCACTTTTCTATATTCAAAAGACAATTTCAAGGAAAACTCCAGACAGGAACACATTTTTGAAATGATTTCTTTTGCCTTTTGCAAGCCAAAAAAAAAAAAAAAAAAAAAAAGCCAAAGAAACAGTTGCATTTAATCAAAAGAACACTTTAAGTTTACATTTTAAAAATAAAACTATATTTCGAGCCAGTAACTTCATTCACAATAGATTTTATTCCTTTTTATGTTAAACTCATTAAATAATGAATATTCTGGTGATTAACCAACAGTCATGTTTTTGTTCTCAAGAATGTAAGAAACCTGTGGTGCCAGTTTAACACCGGAACTATGAAAACAAAATGAAAGAGTTTTGCCAAAAAATCTCCCTGAGTTTTCCCCAAAAGGTGAATGTGTCATGGCTGAGTCAGTGCCCAAAGTTTTATAAATAGTTCTATCTCCAAATATTGCGTTTGCTCCCAACACTCAGCTCAAAAATCTCTGCTTCACTACATGGGTTTTCTTCCTCACCTTTTCTCCTTCCCTCCCTCCCTTTTTCCCTACCTTCTTTCCTTCCTTCCCACCCTCCCTTCCCTTTTTATAAACCCTTATCTAGCAAAAGAGATGGCTGGCTCAAAAGAAAACAAAACAGAAGGCAGGCAGTGTAACAGACAAAGGTCCTTCGAGAACCACGTGGTCCCAGGGAACCAACACCAAGCTCACTTACTCAGCCCTTGCTTCCATTCTTTAAAAGAATGGATCTGTTTATTCTCCTTTCTCATGATTCCTTTATCACCAGCAAAGGGATACTTAAATGATGAGATCTGTAAACTGGCGAGTGCCAGATCATGGATTGTTCTGAAATGTTTGCTGTTGGTGGTGGTGTGTTAATTCCTTTGGAACAAACAGTAGCAGACTCTACCCACAAATAGAAAGATAAGAGTTGCGGCATCACCATGTTTTAAAGAATCTTATAAATGCTACTGATTTCTGATATTAAAGTTGATAATGAAGTTAAATAGTGAAGTTTAGCCAAAAAAAAAAAAAAAGGAAGAAAGAAAAGCCAGTATAAGGATTCTAAAGGTGCAGAGAATGCATTTCAGGGACCTTTCACTGGGACTCTGAGATTTCGGGATTATGGTAAAAGCAAAGGATAAAGAACATGTGGTCTGTCTAAAAGTACCAAGCTACTTTCTCTTATGAATTCCAAATTTAAGAAAATAAGAGCTGTCACATTACAATGGTGCGGGGGGTGGGGGGCTGGTGAGGTCAGATCTTTTAAGCACATTAAGTCATCTCTTTCCCTGTGAGAGTCATAGTAAAAAGTGTAACACAGCAAGAAAACAGAAAACAGAGAGAAAATATAATTTTGCCTAGACATGAAGCAGGGGGAGAGGAAGGAGTAATATTCCTAAACTCTAGTGGAACTGGTTTCAGACTACCCTATGGGATACTTAACACTAACATTTTGCTTCCCTTGAACATGGACTCAGTTGCCTTTAACTCTAAAATATCAGCCACCAAATCCAATTATGAGAAGTTACACAAGTAACTGTCACACTGAGAGCACTGTGTGAACTCACTCAGATGAACCCTCTCCCACCTCATAACATTATGGTAACAACACAGAATAGTTGGAAAAAACTCACAAAAGATGAAATCCTAATCAGAACAGACTTCTAAAGTGAGGTAATGAGGTAGAGGAGGGGACATGACAGGAAAGGGCCACTCTTAATTGCAGTAGGAACAGGAAGACAGAGAGAGTTCTACAGACAATTGACAAGCAGGGGAGAAAACTATCAAGGCTCTTTTGAGCTCTAGCGAACTCAGGAGGGTTAGAAGAATAATTGTGAGAGTAAGATGATAGAACAAAATTTTTTTTAAAGGACAAAGGAAAGGCACTATCTCCTGCAATGTCAAGATATCATAAGTAAGAAAATTCAGTAACAGGTGGTTCAGTGATAGAAAAAGCATCTCTGGGAGGCTGTGGATAGCTCCTCTGCTACAGGTGGGGAAATCCTATCCTTCACCGCCTCTTATAGGGAGGTGTACCCACCAAGCTCGAGGGCACCTCTTACCCTCCCAAAGGGAAATGACCAGGAATCTGCAGTCTTAGGATGGGTGTTGTTCTTTAGTCACTAAGTCGTGTCTGACTCTTTCCCGACCCCATGGGCTGTAGCCCACCAGACTCCTCTGTCCATGGGATTTCCCAGGCAAGAATACTGGAGTGGGTTGCCATTTCCTCCTCCAGGGAGGAGGAAATCTCAACCCAGGAATCGAACACGTGTCTCCTGCATTCTTGACCATTTAAGCCACCAGGAAAGCCCCACAGTATTGGGATACTAGTCGTCTTTAAAAAAAAAAAAACAACCATAATCTCAAGATCTTGCACTCTTCATAATAAAATGAAACATGAAATTCTGAACTGGATCCCTCGATCCTCTCTCGTATCTCGTCCCAGTTCAAGGAGGGGATAACCTAGTCTGCCCACCTTAGCCTCTCATTGTTTAGT
Organism: Bubalus bubalis; assembly: GCF_019923935.1. Classification (NCBI taxonomy): domain Eukaryota; kingdom Metazoa; phylum Chordata; class Mammalia; order Artiodactyla; family Bovidae; genus Bubalus; species Bubalus bubalis. The sequence continues at coordinate 51,297,795 of NC_059159.1, read as the reverse complement.
CACTAAGTCATGTCTGATTCTCTGCCATGGCCTCTGCTTCCTGTCATAATGCTGCTCTCCACAGGCAGATAGAGGACCCTTGCTCTTCTCGCACTGGGTCACTGTGTGGGGTTGCTGCTTGTCACACGTCTTATAGAAAGTTTGCTGGGTGTTGTTAGCAACGTTTGCCATGTTTGGCGGAACGAGATCAGGATGGAAAGCTGTGGTCTATCGTCATCACCCCTATATCTGCAGTACTTGCAAGGGTGCCCAGAATGGGGCGGTTGTTCAAACATGGATGCTAAATGATGGAGAGCTTTAGAAGCAAAGCGAGGATCTGCAGGAGTCCTTAATATGTTTTTGTTGTTGTTGTTGTTTTAATAACAGCAGTAAAATTAAAGAAGTAGGAGAAACAGGAGGCAGCAGCAGTAGCAGTAGTAATTGGGGTCATCACAGCCTGCAGTGACCAGCTGGCGGTAAAGGTGAACTCTAGTTGTCTAGATGTGGCTCTCCAGAAATCTGTGGCTCAGGGCCTTATCAACAGCAGAGATTCACTCCCCTTAGATGGGTTCCCAGGGAATGCTGAACTACAAAAGAAGGTTTGAGTGAGGGTGGAAAAACCAAAATCTTGAGTAACGGAAGGATTTATAGTCACGTTTAGCACGTGAGAAATGAAACGATGAGGTAAGTACCTTATTAGTAACGCTCGGGTCAGGACCAGGTCAGGATGGGTTAAGACGGAAAGGCCCTGTCAGGAGCCCTGGAAACAAAGTGGATGGTGCGAGGCATTTTGGATGTGGCCTTAGTTTTCTGAGCTCCAAAACAGCAGCCACCAAATCCAATTATTAGAAATTCTACAAAAGCAAATCCAAGTATAATCAAGAAAGGCCAAGGAACAGGGAGAGCTGAGAAACCTGTCAGTGGAAGGCAGATAAAGAGAGGACCGCAGCATTTTATCTCGTGATCTTCAGTGAACTCTCTGCCAGGGGCAGAATTTTCGCTTTCTAGAACAGGTTGGGCTCTATCACACAGCTTGTCCCATGGTTCCCACTTTTCAGTCCACGTGGGTGGTAGTGATTATTTTTAATGTATTCCTCCTTCAATAAGTCATAAAGAAGCTTAGCTATTCAAATGACCACAATAAATGATGAGAAATAGCTCACTGACCCCTAAGCAGCAAAGACCCAGAAGGCAACACTTAAAACACAAACTGCCAAGAGTGACCTGATCGGGTTTCATAAATCAGGCCCTAAAAAGTGGGAATGAGAGCTCCAGTAATTGCAGCCTCCTGTCTGGGAGCGTACAGTAAAAATAGCCACAGTAAGCACTCCTCCCGGCCAATCAATAGAGTCCTATTAACCTCCCGGCCAATTACAGGATGATTGGCTAAGCAAACAAAGAATTATTGGCTGTTTAGCTGGGACTTCATTCAGGCCTCTCTCTTCCCCTGTTTCTCATTCTGTTCCTCTCCTCCCCACCCCCTTTCCTGTGAGGAAAAAAACCATCTGCAAACACCTGATATTCATCTAAGTCTCTGCAGTTGTACAGTCTTGTTAAATTGTTACCACCTTTTCCACAAGCAGTTTTGGCAATTAACCTCATGGCCAGGGACTTCAAAGAAAACAACTGTTGAGTTTAACCTCTCTGAGCTACCATAGATTCTTTTATGATTTTTCCTGAAACACTTTCATCCAGAGAGGAAAAAATGCAGACTGATAAAAACGAATGTTTATTTTAATATTTGGTTAATTTATTAAGGAGACGAATGTGCCTCAGACATTTCGCCATAACGTGGTGTGTTCGCTTCTCCCAAGTCTCCACAAAGTGAGGTTTTATTTTAATTTACATTCCCAACACATGTGTGCTTCTCTGCTCGTCCACAAATCCTACATTTGCTGGAATCCAAGGATTTGATACATTTGACCCTCTCTTGCCCCTGTTCACAAATCTCTCATATGTTTCTCCAAACTGTTTAAAAGTTCAGAATGAAAACGGCATGTAAAATTAATGCTAAGAACCAAAGTTGCCATTAAAAATCTATTTTCATTTTATATTTTTACCCTCATAGATACACTTTTTACATTAAAAGCAAGGCTAATCCCCAACTCTCAGGAGAATAAACTACCAGCAATAAAGATCAAAATATATGACTGAACAAGCAATACAATTCTTCTTGAGTAATCTTGTGGCCTAAGTGTTTCAATGCAATTTATGCTATGTAACCAGCTTTTTACAGCTGTATATAATAATAATCATGGGCCTGATCTTACCAGCTGAAGGCAGGTTTGTGGAGGTGTGTTAACTCCTTCAGGCCACAAAGTTCATGTCAGAATTTTAACAAAAGTGCTTGAATATTGCGGAGATCCTGAGAGCGACGGATTTCTCCTCTGTCTCTGGCAAGGTCAGGCCTTGTAAAACTGCCGCTAATACTTCTGCCACTCTGTGAAGCAGAGAACTCTGCAGACGGGTTAGAGTATTTGTGCAGCTTTTCTAGAAGTAGAATGAGGTTGAAATAATAAATGTGCAGGAAAGGTAATAGAGTTTTTGTTTGGAATTTAATCACCCAATACCTTCATGTTATAATTAACTCCCCCCAAAGCCATACGTCACTGTTCTCTGGAAGATGACGTTCTGCAGTACAAGGCTATAGGATTGATGGTTTTATGAAGCGTTTGGCTTTAACCAAACAGTGCTTTTCTGCCAAAACTATCCCCAGCACCATTCCCAAGAATCTAGGGGAGAAAAGAGAGGGCAGAGTAATGCTGTAGTTTTTGGAGTCAGACAGACCCGGGGTAAAACTACTTTTGCTACTTATCGGCTGTGTTGAAAGTGGGCAAATACAACCGATTATCCGTATCTTGTAGGGATGCTGTGAGGAAACAGTGGAGTTGAGTCTATAAGGCACAAGTCACAAACTTTTACTTGGCCCATACTGTTTTAAAAATCAGGAAATATCCATAAAAATGTGAATTTCCTGTCTCTCTCGACTAAATGGAAGGTCTGGCAACTCCAAGCCCACATTTCTGCAACAGCAACATGGAGCAGAGTAGCAACAGAACCTTAAATGCAGGTAATTTGCTATAGATTAGCCCCTGCGGCTTAAACCTGGCCGTTGAAGCATCTGAGTTTTTGAACCCTCCATGAGTATCTTAAAACAGAATTTGGAACTGTGTCTGGGACACAATATTTGGTACACAGTAAGCACTCAATAAAAGAACTACTACACCAAATAAAATCCATTGACTCCAAAATTGTGAGAGGTTTCATAAATACCAGCTGAACATTTTATGGGGTAGAGAAAATATCAAGTCCTAGAAATAATTTCTGAAAACGTCTGGGTTTATTTTTATATATATTTGGAAGGTCTTTTTGAAAATGGCATATATATGTATATGTGCTGTCTTCAGAACTTTCTAAATATCTCTGCTGACTAAAGCTCCTATAGCACATATTTTCTTATCATGCTTCTTCTGGAATTTAGCACACATGACCCTAGTATTTGTATCTACATCCCCAACCAAATTGTAAGCTCCTCAAGTATGTATTCCCAAAGCATGTTGAGACTATCAAAATACCTCTAATTCAGGCAATGGCTAGTCTCAAGGAAACAGGTGAGTGCTACTTAAGAAGAATACTTGCTAAGAGGTAGAAGTCTGTTGGGGCTTCCCAGGGGGCTCAGTGGTAAAAGAAGCCACTGGTAGTTCCTGCCAACATAGGAACTACAGGAGGTGCGGCTTTGATCCCTGGGTGGTGAAGATCCCATGGGGGAGGAAATGGCTACCCAATCCAGTATTCTTGCATGGAAAATCCCATGGACAGAGGAGCCTGGTGTGGGATACACCCTATCGGGTCGCAAAGACTCAGACACAACTGAGCATGCATGCACATGCAGACGTCTACTCGATCTTCTTTGACAGAAGAAACATCTGTAATTAGGAGTGCTGGACACCACTAACTGTATGAGGACAAGTGTCTGACATGTTTTTGTTTCTTCAGTAAGAGAATGTTCTCTGAAATACTATTTAAGATACCAATTTGCTTAATGAACTTTACTTCTTGACAGCTCACAGGTCAATTTCAATTCCACATCATCATACATTCCCAATCCGTGGGGTCTGAACCAGGAACTTCACGGTGTTACCACTCTTTCACTGGGTGTAACCACAGAGGGTGGGTTACAAGGAAAGAAACTGAAGAACATAGTAGAAGAACAAAGCTTAGGATTCAAAGCTGCCTCTCTAGTGCAGGATTCTCTCATTTTTACTTTAATTATAGTCCCATACTCAAAGCCAGGAAAACAACCCACCATCTTGATTAGGTTGTCTCAGACAGCCGGGGAGGGAGTGGGTCGGAAAAGGCCGATGAGGTCAGTCATTATAAACAATCTGCATTCACAAGCAATTTTCAGACAGACCCAAACTGGTTCACAGGACATAAGTGATCCTGTGCTACGAACAGTAACGCAGCAGCTGTCTGTCTGGGGTACACTGTGCAGGGAGGAGTGAGTCCTCTGTAGAGGAGTCGAGGGGTTGCAGAGCAAAGGACAAAAACATGTCTCTACTGGGGAGAAGATAAAAGGCAATCTCAAATTCCAGGAGTGTCTTAGCAGCAGCCAGGGAAGATTTGGCAGTTTCTGCAAACAAGTGGCCCGGGTTGAAGTTTGTGAGGGAAGGAAAACAAAAAAATGAAATTTGTCATGTACATGAAGTTCAGCTCAAACCTAAAACTTCCCCTGTCCACTCTCGTTAAGAGGACTTTCCTATTCGGCAGAACTCTTGGGAGCGAGCAAAGGGATGTCTGGTCATTCTCATGGCAATATTTTGTTTTTTCCTTCCTTTTAAATTTTGCTATTCTTTGTCAACTTCAGTCAAAGGGGGAGGGCTATTTGTGCTGAACATTTAAGCGCGATTTTCAGAAGGAACGTTAAATGACACGAGGGTCTGGTGCTATGCTGTACAGTTCAGTGAACTCCCCCCACCCCCCACAGATCAGCAAGATGGTTGGAAATGCCTCTCTCCGTCTGTTTTTCATCTCCAAAGTCTGTGTACTCAGTAGAGTGTGAAGAGAGCCTCTCTTTTCTTCAGCACATTCTCCCAGTGGTCCTGCCCCCCACCCCCACTCCCTCTCCGTAGCCCCTGCAGCAGAGAACAGGAACTAGAGCAAATGCTTTTGTGAATTAAGAGATCTTGTGAGCGTAAATTCGGCCAGGCTGCTCCTTTCTGCAGGCCAGACCCCGCTGCTGCCCCAGGATGTGAACTGTCAGTTTGCATAGCTGGTGATGAGTTGCAGAACCATCAGCAAAGGTGAAGACGGCAGAAACAAGAAAGATTCAAGACTGGTGGAAATCATTTCACAAGGAAAATTTCAGCCATCAGTGGGAGGAAGCTTTGAAAAATGCTGCCATTTCCGAGTCAGAATGAAGGAAAAATTAAATTACTGCCGGTGAGGCGAGCCAAAGTTGCATCTCCCTCCAGGGAGAGTTTTGATAATGGTAAACATTTGACAGCTGGCCTGGAGTTGTTATCTTGTTCTAACAGTTGTTATGGTCTAAATGAATATTTCTGATAAGGAAAGAGAAAGAAAAATTTAAACACTTTTATGGTTTTTTTTTTTTTCTTCTGTTTTTAAACCTGAGCAGGGGTAAGCCAAACAAGTTTAGAGCCACTGAGAAAGTACTCTGCTGGCCTGATTCTGGTCTGGAAATCTCACCAGCATCATCATTTCCGTGAATCTAGATGAAATAATTCTTTGATGTAAATCAACTTACTACCATATTATCTTTAACCTTTAGCTTTCTCAGTCACTTGAAAACAATTCCAATCGTTGACTTGGAGCACTCAAGGAAATAAAGGGTTAATAAGAACAACTGTACCAGTCCAAGAACTTAAGCTCCAGAACCTGCAGAGAAACGTTGCGTTGTTACGGAATCTGTTTTTTAGCTACTGAGGATCAACCATCAGAAAATTTTAATCTCGCACAGATTTTATTATTTTATGAAAAATATAAGGCCAAATATTTCAGAAAGGTAACAGAGAAAAAAAGCGGCCGAAAGAATTTTAAACTTGAAAAGGACTGTTTACTGGGTGTCTGAGGGTTCTGCATCACTCCACCAGGAGATGTGGAGTGCCTGCAGGGAGATTTCATTATAAAACACTTGCTCAATTCCTATATATAGCATAAGAAAACAAGTCTGAGTTATTGTCTGAAACGTTCCAGGTCTTCACAGGCACTGGATCTATCACGGTATCTAGACATACGCGCAGGAGGCTCAGAGGACAGGGGAGGCAGTCCAGCTGCCTTATATGGGTCTGCTGATAGTCGCAGCCTCAGAGAGAGCACTGAAGTCCTGAGAATACTATAACCCTAGGCGCGCATGTTAGAACAGAATATCTGCACTCCCAAGTCTACTCTGCCTCTGACATTCTACTAGATGGGAGTTAACCAGAGGCTAAGAAAGGAGGGACAACGGCAAAGAGAAAGGAGTCAGAACACTGTCCTCCTCTGGAATGAACAAAAACGTGGAGGGTATTTTCAGCAAATTTTATAAAATTTGCACTTTCCTTGCCTAAAGTATAACCGCCATAAAAACTGGGAAAATTAGTATTTAGCACTCAGAAACAAATCACAGAGCATTCGCTTGGGGGTATAAACTGAGGATTCAGTCTCCATCCTCAAGCAGTTGTAAGGCACAGAGGCCAAGGGAATCCGAGCTGTATAATAGGTGTCTGAGCTTTCTGTCACTTGTACACTTAGAATGCATTTGCAAACATTATGCCCTACCCAAAGGAAAACTTTACCCAAAGTCTTCCCCATTTTTCTTTCAAAAACAAAATTGGAAAATCTACCTTTATTCTTGTATTTGTGGGAAGTCAGAGTTTCATTATTTTTTTTCCCCTGGGACCCTGCCCTGCCTTAGTATGAAAGTATATAAATCGATATTAAAGTATGGTATTTTGAGAATGTTTCAAAGTAAGGTCAAACTGGTGTTAAAAACCCTACTAGTGAAGGCTAAAATAACAGTCTGGCTGAACAGTCTTAAGTGCAGCTGACTCCAATTACTAAGTACATCCTAGCGATTTTTTTTTTTTTTTTTTTACTAACAAGAACAATGCAAGCAAGTCTTCGAGTTCAAAAATAATGTCAAAGAGAAGTTACTCACAAGAGAAATTAGATAAATTATCCCAATGCTGCAGCCATATAGGCAGCTGACAGTTAACTTCACCTTCAGCACTGAAAAAGTTGAGTTTTTTTTTTTTTAACACAAATATTCAGAAAAAGAGATGAAGGAGATTCTAAGAGGGACCAAATGCTACGGAAAAAAACGCTGTTTTTGACTAAAACATATGAGACACTTTTTGGATAAGAATACATATACATAATCTAACCACTACAAAATCATGAAAACAGGGCTTTCAAGTAACATTTTTAAAACATTGTATTATGGAGGATTTTGAACATACACCAAAATAGACAGAAAAATATAATAAAACCCAAGCATCCTTCACACAACCCAACAACCATCAAAACCATGGCCAATCCAGCCCCATCCACATCCACTTCTCTCCTCCTGTATTATTTTGAGACAAATTCCAGATGTCATCAAATCAGACACTGCACATGAAAAAGCAGAGATCCTTCAAGTACTTTATTCCACACTGAATGCCTCTTTCTGCCTTCACCTCCACCACAAAATCTTTTTTTTTTTTTTTGATAAAACTTTCCCTTTTCCCATAGGACACTGTTACTAGTACACTAACTACCCAAAGCACTACATGAATCTAGCTGAATAGACAGCATATCTCAAGATACACAAGACTTTTGTTTTATGTGTGGGCTCGTGACCTTCACCTACCCTTCCATTCTTAAAAGTCTATGGCTCCTTTATGCAAATAGCCACTCTGGACCAGTGTTCTTCCATTACCAAAACTAGGACCCCATCATCTTCTGGCACCAAAGAAGACAGTGGTCAAGGAAGTATAGTGGTTAAGACATCAGGTTCAATCGAACAGATCTGACTTTGTTTTAACATCTATTTATCTGGCAGCATCGCGTCTTAGCTGCAGCACGCGAGATCTTTGTTGCATCATGCAGGGTCTTCTGCCGAGGCGCACGGGCTCTGGAGTACGCTGGCTCAGTAGTTGCTGTGCACAGGCTTAGCTGCCCTGTGGCATGTGGGATTTTCATTTCGCAGCCAAGGATCTAACTTGTGTCCCCTGCATTGCAAGGCGGATTCTTAACCACAGGACCACCAGGAAAGTCCCAGATCTGGTTTTAAGTTTGGCTCTGCCAATTACTAGCTTTGTATCTTTGGGCAAGTTATTTAATCTCTCTGCGTCCCTATCCTCCTCATCTCAAAAACTGGGATAATAATAACTCCCTCAAAGAACTGTTGAGAAGATTAAATGAAATAATATGTGTAGAGTGCTTAGCCAAGAATAGCTAATAAATGGTAGCTCATTTTAAAGAATTAAGCAAGAGAATCTTACATGTGATAAATATCAATAATGACAGGAGGTTATGTATAAAGTAGAAGGGAGGAAGTGAAGGAAGAAGTGGAGTAAAAATACTCCATTTTTATAAATCATAACCCTCAACAAACTTCTTTTAAGAACTTAAGTATATCAGTGTATATCAGTATATCAGTGTAACTGTTTAATGGGAACAATCAGCTTCCATGTAATCAGCTCGTAATCTAAAATAAAGGTGCTTCAATCTATTTATAACTGTTGATCCTTTAAAAATCAAATGTCTCATACACAAGTGTAAACAGCCTTGGCTGAAGAGTGTAATATTTATACACCAGGGTGAGGACTCAGGATTGAGGGGGATGAACGCTTGCTGCCTTGTCTAAACGAACCAGCCCAGCACCTTCGCTCAGGTGAACCACAGCAAAGCCACGAAGTGACAGTACCCGCAGCGGAAAGCAGCGGCGGCGGCAATGGTCTCTCACTTGGCTTCGTGCCCGAACCATTTCAGAATCACGCTTTTGAAAAAAATCACTCAGATGAACAAAGGGCATGGAGAGGCATGCTTTTTTGCTTAACATTTGTCAGGACACTTGCAAATCAGGACAAAAATGTATCTTAAATCATGCACTATCAAATCACTACATTATGATCTGTAATGTGCCCAATGTCACACAGTCATTTAATAAGGAAAAGAATGGACATCAACGTCTTATGTAAGAACTCTCTACCTATTAATCAAAAAGCATAAACTAGAAGTTTTAGGCTGACTTTTTAAGTGAGTGTATGCTTTTCTCTCTGTGTTTTTGCATTCCAAAGTTATACAAAGGTTATGCTAAAATGGGCAAATGCCAGAGCGCAATTTTTTCAGGGGAAAAAAAAGAGGGGGAAGATTAGCGACTTTTATGTGGTTTAACAAACCAAGCCTCTGTTGGTATGATTACCAGGTAAATGGCTGACTGTGATAACCACTTAACAGAGTTACTTCTCTTTAGTCTTTACCACATCTATTTAATCCTGCTGCTAGAATAATCTTCCTAAATGTATCACTCACCACCTCAAAAACTTTTCATTCCTTGCTCTCTATTCCAACTCTTTCACCAGCATTTTCCTTTCAGTCTGGTTCTGACCTCCCTAGACAGTTGAAGCTTCCAAACTTCCCTTCATATGTCCCTTCCTATATATTCAAAGCAGATTTCAATCTGTCCTCAAACTACTGCCTTGGTACCTTTGTTTCTAGTCAATAGGAGCCCCTTTCCTGAGTCTTCATCCATCAGAATTCTACCTATACCTCAAATTTTAGCTCAAGTGCTCATTTTTTTCCTCCATACAACTGTCTCTGTTCAACCCAGTTAGAGCTCATCTTTCCCTTCTTTGTACTCTAAGAGGAACTGAGCTGTCTTGAACTACGGTCACTAGAGTTCAACTTTATCCCCTGAATTCCAAGTTTCTAAAGATCATCCCCTTTTCACTTTTTTTTTTTGTACCCCTCAGAGCATGGAGCATGGTGACTTTTAATCACACTAAACTGTATTGCATATTTGATATCTAGAAAATCATCAATAATAGCATTTACATCTTTTCTGATAAGCAGTCCACACAAGGAATTCTTCAAGGGGAATTTCTTAATTGGCTCACCAACTCTTGGGCTTCATGGTTTCTGCTAGAGACTAAGCCCCCACAGAGCCCATCTGATATATGCACATTACCCAAAAAGAGCAGCCAATTCTCTCCTGACCCAGTAAGAAACTGAAGAAGGAAGACATGTGCAGGAGGAAACACCAAAACCACAAACATGGAAACAGTGTTTGTGAACCTCTTCTGGCCAGATCACAGACATCCTTAATTTCATCACACTTCCTTAAAAGGAGCAAGTTGGGAAATAGGGAAGAGGAAAAAAAATATCTTTAAGCTTATTTTTTTTTTAAGTCTTCCAAATTTGTAGATTAGGTCATCTGTAACTCTGAGAATAATGTACAATATCTGAGACCATATCTAACGTTTCTTGCCCTTTTGGCTAGTATCAAGTGAAGAATGCATCTAGATTTCAAAACTTCAACCACTAGCAATTAACATGCTGCCAAGTCGCTTCAGTCATGTCCGACTCTGTGCAACCCCAAAGTCGACAGCCCATCAGGCTCCACCTTCCCTGGGATTCTCCAGGCAGGAACACTGGAGTGGGTTGCCATTTCCTTCTCCAATGTATGAAAGTGAAAAGTGAAAGTGAAGTCGCTCAGTCTTCGACTTAGCGACCCCATGGACTGCAGCCATGGACTGTCCATGGGATTTTCCAGGCAAGAGTACTGGAGTGGGGTGCCATTGCCTTCTCCGAGCAATTAACATGAGGTAAGTGCTAGGGCAAAATGCGTGCGTGGGGGCATGCTGCTCAGTCACTTAGCTGTGTCCAACTCTTTTGTGACTCCATGGGCTGTAGCCCAGTCAGGTTCCTCTGTCCATAGCATTTCCCAGGCAAGAATACTGGAAGTTGGTTGCCATTTCCTACTCCAGCGGTAGGGAAAAATAGATGTAAATAAAAAACTAACCATAACTCTTGTTGGTTATCCTTTTTAAATATAGCAGAAATGCATATTGTATGTACTTTCAAAATATAACCAACCTCGGGGGAAATCGAAGCATTAGTACTATAAACACACATGTGCCAAAGCACATGTGCAGGCTTCAGTCCTTCCTACACCACGGACCACTTTCTGTCACCACCTCCCAGTTACAGTTCCAAAGTGGCACTTGAGATTGACATACACACTACTGTATTTAAAGCAGATAACCAACAGCACCTACTGAATAGCACAGGGAGCTCTGCTCAATACTACGTAACAACCAAACGTGAAAATAATTTGAAAAAGAATACATACATGTGTATGTACAACTGAATCACTTTTCTGTGCGCCTGAAACACTGTACCACCATAATCAACTATACTCCAATATAAAATAAAAAGTTAAAAAAGAAAATAATAACTCTTGAAAGTCCAAAAATCAAACTCATCTCTGTCTCCACTATAACTGAGTTGCTTTTTTCCTAGATTTAATAGATGCAATGAACATACATAGGCAAAAGATGAGTCTAAATATAACTTATCAAAAATTACAGCTAATTTAGGGTGGTGTTTGAAATAAAGTGTTCCTCTACTTTTTATGAATTTATTGCTGATGAAAATATTACAACTTAATATTTTTATACTCAACATCATAATTAGGGCTTTCCTGGTGGCACAGTCAATGAAGAATTTGCCTGCAATGCAGGAGACCTGGGTCTGGGAAATCCCATGGACAGGGGAGCCTTGAGGGCTACAGTCCATTGGGTCACAAAGAGTCAGACACATCCAAGGGACTAAACCACCACTACCACATCATGATGAAAATAATATGAGTATGAAAAGTATTCCAAAACAATGCATCTTCTGAAAGCAATATACCCAAAGAAGAAAAATTTTATTAGTTTCCTGCTGTATTCCTAAATATAACTGTCATTTGGACCAAGAGCCAAAAAAACAAAACTATGGTAAAAATTCTAGAATTTCAACAAAGCAAGTCTCTTACTCCAACAATAATTCTTAAACACCTAAAACAAACAAATACACCAGACGATCCATTTTATTTCTTAATGTCTCAACATTGCCCCTAGATGGATAATTTATTAACAATAAAGTCAAATAAAAACTGAAAACTGCTTACTAGAAAATGTTTATAAATGTTGAAGTAATACTCCAATTATATCCCCTACACAGTAATTTTGTCCTTCTGCAAGTCACACAGCTGTAGTATAACAATAGGCTTTTTAACTGTACCATGAAAGTAGATATTCCTATACTCTCCATATTATTCAACACTGGTAAATTATTCAATCTGAAAGTGGACTCTCTTTCTTCAATCTGAAACTGGGGTCCCTGACCCCTAAGATACTTGCTGGGGTTAAGCTTAGGTTTGTGGTTTTAATCAAAGCAAAGACTTCTAAAGCTGGGCTGTCCAATCTGATAGCCACTAGACACAAATGGCTATTTAAATTTCAATTAATCATAATTAAATCTGAAATTAAGTTCCTCAGTTACATTTATCACATCTCCAGTGCTCAAAGGCTACACGTGGTCAGCATAGAATCTAGTGCTCTTCCATCATCGCAGAAAGTTCTACTGTACAGTTCCAGTCTAAGGATGACCAGTCTTACAGGTCATATTTGCTTTAGTTCCATTGTTTTAAGGCAAAGTGAAAAAAATTGATACTGCCACCAATCAATTTTCTTTTTTTATTTCTAGGCTGAAAATCAAAGCTGTATGATGTTTCAGGATAGATTTCCCACTGCCTCTGGATCCAAAGATAAGAAAGAAAAAAAAGTGGTCCCCTGGCAGAATCAAAGAAAACAAAACCACAACAACAACTACCACAAAACAAAAACCCCACCATGTCCATAAAGCATGCAGGATGTCCTACCTATGAGAAACTCAGTGACTGGCATGTTGAACAAAAATAATCCTCCCATTATTTAGAAACTGCTCACATCTATACAAACATACTGTCTTGAGTGGATACATGTATTTTCACCTCACCAAGAAGATATACCTCCTGTGGCTAAAAACTGGCTAGTGTACGCAACATGGTCAAGTGATACAAACATGGGATTTGAAACCAGACAAGAGCTGAGTCCTGTAGTCCTTCATACACGTTCACCCGTTTCATGACTTTTGAGCAAGTTACTGAATTGTTTTGCATCTGAATGTTCCAAAAAAAGAAAGAAGCAAAAATCAGGTCAACTTCCCAAGGGATCATGATCAGTATCAAAGAAGATAAGATGGGACTTCCCCGGCAGTCCAGTGGTTAAGACTTCACATTTCAATGCAGAGGGTGTGGATTGATCCCTGGTCCAGAAGCTAAAATCCCTCATGCCTCGGTAGCCAAAAAACCCAAAACAAACAGAAGCAATACTGTAAACAAATTCAATAAAGACTTTAAAAATGGTCCACGTCAAAAAAATTTTTTAAAAACAGGAAGATAACGTATGCTATGCTATGCTAAGTCACTTCAGTCGTGTCCGACTCTGTGCGACCCCATAGACGGCAGCCCACCAGGCTCCCCCGTCCCTGGGACTCTCCAGGCAAGATAACGTGTACTTGGCCTTAACTAGCACAGTATGTGACACAGTCAGTTGCACTGGCAACTATTCTATTCTGTCTTCTATAGAAGACAAAAAAAAGACAACCCTCACAATAATAATGCCACTAATAATGGCTATTAGGAAACTGGATCTCTTTTTAAAAAGACAGCTTTATCGAGCTTTACCTGACACATTATACAAATCATCCTTTTGAAGTGTATAAATCAATGTGCATCAAGTCTTCTAATACATAATTTAACATTATCCAGCACCCTTTAAGGGCTGTGACGACGTAAGGTTCTAGGGTAGTGGTTCTCAAACAGGGACAAGTTTGCCCACCAGGGCACACTGGGCAATGTTTGGAGACATTTTTGATTATCAAAATCAAAAGTCGGGGATGTCGCTGAACATCCTACAGCGCGTGGGACAGCCCCACAATAGAGAATCATCCAGTCTAAAATGCCAGTAGCATTTACGTTAAGAAACCTGTTGTTGGGATACAAAGATGAACAACAGACAGTGTCTATTTGAAGTTTACTGTCTGGTGAAAGAGTGCAAGGTGGAAACTGAGCAGAGGATGCTAGGGTTGCAGAGAGAAAAGGATGCTTAAGTCAAAACATATTGGAAGACAAACAGAAATCTGCCAGGAGCACTTAGGATGGAAAGGAGGGCTTTCATGCAGAGGGAACAGGATGGAAATAGTGCTTATATGCAGAAAGCTTGTTGGAATCTAAGAAGATTCCAGGAGTTGAGAATGGTGAGAACTCAGGAGAGAATGAGAGAACAGAAGATTACACAGGAGCCGCATCTTCGTGATTTTGTATGCCATGCTAGGAAAGAATTTGGAGTTGATCTTTTAATCAGTGGTCAATGCACACTTTGTGTAATGAGCCAGATAGGAATATCTTTAGGCCACATGGTCTCTGTTACAACTACTCAGCTCTGTAAGCACAGCGAGGAGAAAGCAGCCATTGATGATACATAAACGAATGAAGGTGGCTAACAAATGAAGGTGGTTTCCTTTAGAACTTTATTTATGCACTCAAATTTGAATGTTACATAATTTTCTGGGTTAATAAAATATTCTTCTCCTTTTTCCTACTAATAAAACTGTGAAAACCATTTTTGACCTGTGGGCTGTACATAAGCAGGCGGTGACAGCGTTTTGCCAAGTCCTGCTAGAGTGAATACACAGGGCTTCGAGGTGACAAGTCAGCTTACACGATAAAAAATGAAACAGAAAGTTTCTCTTGAGATCTCTGGAAGGACTGACCATCTTTTAGCCATTCCTGCTAAAGAACAAATGGATGTGGGACTCAGTTTTGTCCACAGCTTGTTTGCAATACTTACAATGAGGCGGTCTGCTAACTAAAGGAATGAAAAGCTCATCTCAGGCTACTGTGGTGAAATGACATTTACCTAATGCAGATATAAATTTCTTCGTAATTAGTGGGCACTTGACACTAATGTAATCTGATTACTGCAGCAAAGTCATCCTTAAACTAACTCCCCAGTACTGACAGAGTATGTCCTTGAAATAAGCGAATTAGGGCTAAGTGACAAAAAAGTACCAGCTATTAAGAAACAACCCCACATTTATAACCATCTGTTATACTGAAGGAAAAAACCCAAATACTTCATAGTGTCAATATGAGAGGTATGACACAGGGCACTTGAAACACAGGTTAGGAGTTCTCACTATCTTAGTCCTGATATTATTCTAAGGCAAATCCTAGAAATTTTAAACTACTGGAAATCACTTACCTTTAATTTTCAAGAGAGAGAGGTCTGATAACATAGATTCGATTGTGAAGAAAATATGTCACTTTTACTCAATTTAAAAATGTTTTATTTAAAAAACTGTAAGAGAAATATACAACATATAACCTGGAGAAATATTTCTTTAAAAAACTTGTTTCTTCCTGATTCCAATTTCTTATGATTTTTAATAGCCACAATGGTGTACTATTCTAACTAAAGTCATTTCAAATCTAAACAACTGTCATTTACATCTTTGATGTGGTTGACTCATGGATAATTATGATTTTTATTAGGGACAATAATCATATGTCAAAAGGATTGTTTTGAGAATTAATTGATTTGTTTGTAATTTAATTATATAGTGCCTGGTATATAATATATGCTTCACTGAGGTTGAAAGTGAAAGTCTCTCAGTCGTGTCCAACTCTTTGTGACCCTATGAACTATATACAGTCCATGGAATTACTCCAGGCCAGAATATTGGAGTGGATAGCCTTTCCCTTCTCCAGGGGATCTTCCCAACCAAGGGATCGAACCCAGGTCTCCCACATTGCAGGCAGATTCTTTACCAGCTGAGCCACCACGGAAGCCCAAGAATACTGGAATGGGTAGCCTATGCCTTCTCCAGTGGATCTTCCTGACCCAGGGATCGAACCAGGATCTCCGGCATTGCAGGCAGATTCTTTACCACCTGAGCTACCAGAGAAGCCCTAACTGAGGTTAGGTGTCATTAATATGAAATATTTTACTGTTACTACTTCAGCTTCTGTCTAAATGCTTCACCACAACAGAATTCTCCCCATTTTGAAATACTTCTCAAAAATTCAAGAACCAAAACAGTCTAGAAATTGCATGATCCAGCTCTATACCATACAAGTGGATAGACTGACTGAAGTTGAACATGCCTGGTTTTGAGTCCTGGTGACACCAGCCCATTAGCT
The DNA here is from genome assembly GCF_019923935.1 of Bubalus bubalis. NCBI lineage: Eukaryota > Metazoa > Chordata > Mammalia > Artiodactyla > Bovidae > Bubalus > Bubalus bubalis. The sequence goes on along the minus strand of NC_059159.1, from coordinate 51,281,540 downwards.
CAGTTAATTCTGCCAAAACCTTGATTTCCTAATTTATAAAATGGAGATTAAATAAGATAATGCTGTAAGGTGCTGAGTTCAGTGACCAGCACATACTTTTAAAATCAATAAATGTTCACTATTATTATTGATTTTAATCTTCCTACCATGAAATTGTACTTTTTTTTTCCATCTTATGAAGAAATGTGTGTAAGCTGCCCCATATTTGTTTTGAATGTGACTCCTATCTAACCATACTGATAGGCCATACGGACTGAGGCAGACCATTTAAAATATTTATTTTCCAAATCAGGCAAACTACCTCTTCCTTTCCTTATGTGATTCCTTCGTTAGTATATACCACAACTTCAAAATATTTTAATAAGTCTTCCAAAGCTTCAATTTTTCCAAATCCACTCCATGCATCTTGGGAATACATATGTGAAAACCTGATAAATATGTCTGTGAAATGCTTTGTTAAAGATTACACAATCAGGAACAAAAGATGGTGCTTTTGGAGATTCCAAGCAGTTGCGGGCCAGTGAATGTAACAGAAAGCACCTTTCCGATTCATTTGCTTCAAAGGGCTAAGGAAATAACCTATTTCCTTTTCCCTCTTTTCTATCTGGTTTCTCTGATGTGTTCCCAGATACTCAAAGAAAGATTCAGATATCCATGAAATTTTAATATGCCTGTTTGAAGCCAGAAAAAATAAAGAACAGTACGCCCATATTTAAGACCAGGAAGAGTCCATCAGTACTTGAGGGGGAATTTGGTTCGGTCTTGGAAATTACTGAAAGAGTCTTTCTTCTGCGGTTAACATGGAAGTCATGTCAGATGGCTTAAATCTGTATGGAATTCCACAACCCTGAAGCATGCTCCTGAAGCCATCCTAGGAACTTGGCAATTACTCCAACAGCCTAAATCTTCATCTGTTGCCAGATAAGCTGCAACAGTTTTTGGCCTTGCCTTACAGCCCTTGCACTTGACACCATTTAGCCTAGACTCAGCCCTTGACCTTGCCTTGATAGCTGGGAAAGAGTTCAGAGGGACCAAACCTCAACAGAAACAATCTTAAGTGTGAATGGTTCTACCCAAAGCTTCTGTCAATGAGTGCTCTTTAACACTGATCTTTAATCTCATAAATTCAAGAGAATAGGATAACTGCAAATTTGCCCCTGTATCTGAGAAACATGAAGCTTGTAATTTGTTGTTCTTGTTTCTTTGTTTTCGTTTTTGCCTTAAGGCAAAAGTACAAAGGCCCTAAGGGTAACCTGAAAGGCTCCTCTCACTCTTAAGGATTCTTTTTATCAGCTTTGTTCATCTGATTGAATGTTACTTAACTTTTCCTTTGGATATTTGACGGGTTCCTAAACACACTGAGACTTTTTCCACGAAAAGGAATCCACTTGATTGGATCGGAAACCAGTACCTACTTCTGGAAACAGAAACTTTAGTTAAAGACAGATAAATCAGGGTGGTGGCATTTTTGAACTTTGCTTGAATTGATATTTTCCTGTTAACCCATGTAGATCTGCTCTGGAGCTTCTTATTGACAGGGACAGGGCTCTGGTTGTATCTCCTACTTTTTCTTTCCTCCTCTCCACCTTGCCTCCTCAGCATTGAACAAAGTACTCAGCACACTAACCATCTACATGTGTACTGATTTGCTCTTAACACAATACTCCATGGCATCCAGGGTACTTTGTCTCTCTCCCTCCCTAAATTTAGTTCTGGATATGGTATATTTGACCAGTCGATGGAGTGCAGAAACTCACTGTGTAGGCCTGTCACAAACAATCTATAACCTTAACATGAACTCCAGTGTTATAGGATCTTCTGAAAAGACATAGAATTTTGGCTGGGTTTGACCAGGGCAGTGGATTACAGCTCACATGGCCACAGAGGGTAAGATTACTGATTTGGTAGATGACCAGAGACCCAGATCAAGCAATGACACTTACTTGCAATAACTCCACCTAGGCTCAAGTCATTTTGGAACAGTGTCTTGAGTTATGGACATAACCCTAGATTTGGAACTTTTGACCTAGTTTTAATTAAAATTAGCAAGTGAGTAGGACTTTGTGCTAACTGGCATTCTATCTTGTAAAAAGAAGAAGTGGAGGTGATTATAGGTACCTAACATCAAATTGGAGAAGGCAATGGCACCCCGCTCCAGTACTCTTGCCTGGAAAATCCCATGGATGGAGGAGCCTGGTGGGTTGCAGTCCATGGGGTCGCTAAGAATCGGACACAACTGAGCGACTTCACTTTCACTTTTCACTTGCATGCACTGGAGAAGGAAATGGCAACCCACTCCAGTGTTCTTGCCTGGAGAATCCCAGGGACGGGGGAGCCTGGTGGGCTGCTGTCTATGGGGTCGCGCAGAGTCGGACACGACTGAAGCGACTTAGCAGCAGCAACATCAAATTTAGTAAAAAGCACTGGATAAAAAAACCTGAAGTGTGATTTAATGATCTAAGAAATTAGGCAAAAGCATCAAATCTGAAGAATTTAAAAATGGCTATAGGTCAAAGCATTAAAACTACTTTGGGAATGGAGTGGCTATAAGGGGAACCCAGTGCAGAATCTGCCAGGGGTTAATTGCAACCCTGCATGAAAAGCAGTTAACAAGTGAGAATTAGAACACCCAGGAGGAAAAGAAAAATGTTTCCAGTGCCATAAGAAATAAACAACAAAGGAGGAATATTTCCTTTGGCTACCACTATGTCCTTTTCAAAAGCTCAGAGGAGCTACGGGGAATGCCAAGGACTGGTTTTCTCTCAACTCCCTCTGAAACATTTGTCTTCATTACCACTCTTTTTAATCAGGGCTCCTTCATGAGTGTTTCTGCTCAGCCCCTAAGGGGCAGCTCTGGTCTGCGATAAATCAGAGTCCACACCGCAAGTCACTAATCAGCACTCCCAGGGAAAGAAAAACAGAGAAGTGCAGACCACGATGCTGAAAAGGCCTGGGGGCTCGCAGGCCTCAAGGAAGAAAGGCCTTAATGTGGAAATAATAAATGAGTGGAGGTGGACGAGGACTCCAGTGCCTAGGACTTATTTCAAAATCTCAAACGCAAATTGTTCACACTTAGTTGTAAAAGTTTAGAAGATAATTTCGTTTCAGCAATGTAAGGGAGATTATGTATGGGTTTGCTTATTAACAAGTCAAATCTGCACCCCCAGCTCAATGATTTTCATACCTAATTCACAGATGTCATTAGGAAATAAAAAAAATTCCTGCTGAGAACTCTAATATCTATAATATGACTTTACTTTGCTTAAATGGGAGGAGAATCATAAATTATGAACATATTACATTTTTCCTCTGGAAAGGATCTTAGAAATAATCTTAAAAAAGATTAAATGCAGTTGCTGAAAGTCACCAGAGCTGGTAAGTAGCAGAGTTTCCTCTAGAAACCAGGATTCCAAACACCTTGTACAACCACAGATCTCATGCATGACTCAAATACTGAAAAAAACACCAGTTAACAGAGACAGAAAAGTGAAAAGTAGAATATGACTCAGGAAATGTGGGCTACAGCCCTATGTCCACCACTTAATCGCTTTCCTTGGTTAAATCACCGAACACTGTGAGTCTCAATTTCTTTGTCTGTGAAATGGGGTTTATATATTTCCCGAATATACTATAGGGCTGCTGCAACATATACATTGGATTGGTCAAAAATTTCATTTGGGTTTTTCCATAAGATATTACAGAAAAAGAACTTTCTGGCTAACCCAATACAAGGTACTATTTAATTACTATAAACAACTTTTCTGAGAGCTTAAATGGACTTAAGAGCTAACAAGATGTAAAACTGAGAAAATTCACTTTTCAGAGGAAGACAGATCCAGATTTGGCAAATAATTCCAGGACCCTAGGATACAAGCTTAGATATGAAATCACTCCCGAGATATAAAATCAGACCACAGTGTGGCATGCAAATTCGCAAGTCAAGAGCTGAGCCCACGGCTTCCAAAATAGATGCTAACTTTTCTAATGGCAAACCTAAGACCTACTTTATATCCACCTGCCTATATGGCAAACTGAGGATGGCAGGGGCTCCAGAAAGCCATCATAGGCGACACCTAGCCTACTGCATGACGCTGTGCAGCGACAAAGGCAAACACCCGCTGAGGAGCTGAGATCTGGTGCCACTCCAACTTTGCTGGCATTTTATTGCTTGTTGCATGTGAAAGCTAAGGCATGATAATGTCATCTCAGCATGGCCTGATAGACATGGATACTGTCCTTACACAGGGCACAGAGGAGCCCCAACGACTCTATCAGGCAGAGTCATAGCAATCCGAAAGGGCTAGTCTTCCTCCACTCAAATGTCATTAAAATATAACTAATGAATGAGCATCCCTCAAAGTGATAAACGCTTCCTGCATCTAACTGCATAAAACAGCCTCCTGCTTTTCCTTTTGAAACCAGAAACTTTGTTTGTCACTGACTTTATGAAGAAAAGCTCTCATAAGACCTCAGGAGAAACAGCTGGATACTGCTCTTAGGAGCCAGGATTGGAACTGCTTGGAGCCCAACCAAACAAAAAAGAAGAACAGTCTGACTAGACTGCAGGTGCTTGCAGAAGGGATATAAAGAAGCATGGCTAGAATTGTGAATTTTCATTAAAAAAACTAGCCTTCATATTGTAAAATGGGAATAATGACATGATAAAACCAGTATTTGTGGAGTAAGTTTCTATCAGCATTATGTAGGGCTTCCCTGGTGGCTCAGACAGTAAAGAATCTACCTGCAATACAGGAGACCCAGGTTGGATCCCTGGGTTAGGAAAATCCCCTGGAGAAGGGAGTGGCAACCCACTCCAGTATTCTTGCCTGGAGAACCTTATGGACAGAGGAGCCGCAGGCTACAGTCCATGGGGTTACAAAGAGTCAGACAGGACTGAGCACACACACAAACACACAAGGTAAACTGGGAGAAGTGGCATGGCCAGAGAGACTAACATTTAGGGGGCCAATTCGGACACGGCCACAGTGCTCCAGGCAAGCGGTAATTAAGAATCAGTTTTGTGGTTATTCTGATGGATGGGGACAAGGCTTGTACTGACTATTCTCTGGGACAGAGAGAATTAATGATATTGTAACAGCAAAGAACAGCTCTCTCTCCATATTAGATCTGTTTCTTTTATTTTAACCTTTATAATCTATTGCTTTTGCTTGAAGCGAAAAATGTCGCCTATAGTCTGAAATATTAATATATACGACAGCCCATTCTCAAGGCTCTGATCTCTAAGGGTGTAACATTTTTTCATTCACATAGACTTTAAAAGGTAAAGAACAGAGAATAACATTTGTCTTATTGGAGTTTTACAGGAACATTGTGACCTGTCCTATGAAGACAGCTGCAAGAACAAAGGATTCCAACACCAAGAAGTGTGCAGCAACCAACCAGACCCCCCCTCATCTTGCCTTTAATTTAACAATAATTCCTCGAAACATCTTTGGGGACTACAGGGTTCTTTGGGGCATTAGCCACCCATTTTCCTCGCATGGCCCTGCAGTAAACCTTCCTCTGCTCCAAACTCAGATGTTGTTTTGGTATCTTTTGGCCTCACTGTGCGTTAGGCACAGTGAGGCCTAACGCATTAATGCTAAGGAAATCATACAGATTCGTTTCTTATCGTTAACTGGGAAGATATTCTATTTGTTAGTTTTTAAGGAGCTATGAATGATAGAATAAAGAGGAATACTGATGCAATTGTTATTAAGTACTGTTAAGAATCTGAAAGAGCTTTAGATAAAAAAGTATTGACTGTAAATTTAGAATCAGTCATTATGAACTTAGTCAAGTTGAGTGTGGGTCTTTCAGCTGTCTACCAAATTTGAGATCAGAACAATTGGGCAGATGCTATGAGGGAATCATCCACATGCTCTGGGGGACGTGCCAGCTATCTAAGCCACAGAAGCAGAGTATGGGTGATAATGCCATGGAATCCAGCATGGCCTTTACGAACAACAACAGACCAAGAATCACTCGGGGTCTAAAGAAGAGCATCAGCAGATTTGTTAAGTACAGATAAGGATTGTATTTTTCTTTCAAATGTTGCAATTAAGCCAGATATAATTTAATGCTGCGCTGTAAGAAATGAATCAGTCTGCCTTTACACACAAAAATGGGCCTCCCTGGGGGCTCGGTGGTAAAGATTCTGCCTGCCAGTGCAGGAGACACGGGTTCAATACCCGGGTTGGGAAGATCCCCTGGAGGAGGACATGGCAACCCACTCTAGTATTCTTGCCTGAGAAATCCCATGGACAGAGGAGCTTGGTGGGCTACAGTCCACGGATCACAAAAGAGTTGGATACGACTTAGTGACAAAACACCACCACCACAAAAAAACGGCTTCTACAGACCGTGAAGACTAGCTCGGCAGAAGAAATTAATCAAGGCGTGTTTTCTAAATATGGGCAGAACACAACATACAGAAGCTCACGGGAGAACGAAAGGTGTCTGAGAGAGGTTCTAGAACTGAGGATCAGCACCTTATATTGCACAAGACCTCCCCCGAGAGAGCAAAGCTCCTTCTCTGTAAGGAACTGAAGTGCTGTAAGGAACGCCTTGAAATCGAAAGGCAAGTCTGGCTGCTAAAAAGCAGCCCCTCTCAGATATATTCTCCTTTCTGACAAATACCCACCCACCAGCAGGCCTGGGAGACACATGGCGACCAGAGCAAGTTGTCTAAACTTATCATTATAAAACGTCCATCTTCTAGAAGCACAACCTCTGCTCAACACAGTGTTTCGCTTGGAAGACGGCTCTTCTGAGAGCTATAAAAAGGTAGTTAGAATTGATGAGGTAAGCTCCTGTAGCCGAACTAACAATCACGTCAGAAATGTAAAGGTGAATAACGATGGTGGAACGCTTAACCAAAACCCCTAAACAATAAGGACAACAAAATTCATTAATTACGTCCTTCTACTTCAAAGAATTTCATAATTCTTAGCATTCCTCTCTGGAGAAAAGAAAGCTGCGTGCGAGTCCCATGGCCCTCCTCCTTTAATTTCCTTTCTCATTCCATACCCTCAGGTGGCTAGCCTGGTGCTACATGGCCTAGGCTACATGTAAGTTCACAGCTCTTTGCCTGATCTCATGATCCTCTATCAAAACAGCACTTTCAGAAGTGTTTCCTGTCTAGTTCTGCCATTGCGTGAGTGTTTCCTTGGCTGGATCAGCTGCCAAATTAAGTCCCTTTGGTAAAAAAAAAAAAAAAAAAAACTGCAGGGAACTCAATATAGCCCTGTCTACCCTCCACCTTATGTCTGACATCCGGAAGTGACTTAGGAAGTATTCTAATGGTTACCAAATTTTTGGAAACTGATTTAACTTTCCTGAGCTAAACATGTGTTTAGGAGAGACGGCATCACTAATCATCACTTGACCTTGTGACAGACCAAAAGTTGCTGATTTTTTTCCTTAAAAAAAGAAAAAAACAACTTCTATCAGCTAGCACAATGATGTAAATGCAAAATCATGCTGTGAGACGACTGCAAACATGCTGATTTCCAGATGTTTGACAAGATAATGCAGAAACACCAAAAAGGAAGGCGAAAAGTTTCCGCCACAAACTCTGCTTGGTTACTTGCTTTCTGGGGACTAGACACAGCTGTCAAACCGTTTAGGATAAAGAAGAACTAAAGGCTTTTTGTTACTTGTCAAATTCTAATCCATTAACTCTGGGTAAAAAGAACTTTGTCTCTGAACAAAGATTTTTCTCTGTACAAAAAGTTTTTCCAAATTTCTTGTTACTACTGTGATCAAAAATAACTGCAGTGTTATTTACTCAAATATATATTTATTGTTGGGCTTCCCAGGTGGTGCTAGTGCTAAAGAATCCGCCTGCCAATGCAGGAGATGGTAGGAGTCGCAGGCTCGATCCCCTGGAGGAGGGCATGGCAACCCACTCCAGTATTCTTGCTTGAAGAATCCCATGGACAGAGGAGCCTGGCAGGCTAGTCTATGGGGTCGCAAAGAGTCAGACATGACTGAAGCAACTTAGCAGGCACACACATATTTATTGTTGCCATACCTTTTATTTAAATAAGCTTGTACACCAATCATAGAAGGTACAAATCTGGAGCAAAGCTCTGCACATTCTGCCAAATATCCCCTTCGTACATCAGCCATAGATAAAATCATGTCAAAACAGAATCTTACTTGGCCTGCCCCTGCTGCATCTGCTGCTTTTTATAGACTCATCCTTGACTCACACTATTCCTGGTGGAAGCCTTCCCCTCAAAATCCAGATTTAGTTGTCAGATTTGCAGTATCCAAAAAAAAAAAAACAAAACACAAGTGTCTCAAATGAATGAGTTCCTTAAAAGAAAAGCCAAACTTTGGGTAATTACATTCAAATTCTTTAATCACATTAACCGAGCTCAATGGGAAGTGTGGTGTTTCTTTCTTATGTATCTTCTCCAGAGCCACAAAAATGTAATACAGATTCTTTGTCCAAAGGGAAATCCAACATAAAGACTCCCCCTTGGCAAAATGTTAGTTTCAAGTGCATGCTTCTTGTCTGTTTCATGCAGCTGCTGCTGCTGCTGCTAAGTTGCTTCAGTCGTGTCCGACTCTGTGCGACCCCACAGACGGCAGCCCACCAGGCTCCACCATCCCTGGGATTCTCCTGGCAAGAACACTGGAGTGGGTTGCCATTTCCTTCTCCAATGCATGAAAGTGAAAAGTGAAAGTGAAGTCGCTCAGTCGTGTCCGACTCTGTGCGACCCCACAGACGGCAGCCCACCAGGCTCCCCCGTCCCTGGGATTCTCCTGGCAAGAACACTGGAGGGGGTTGCCATGTCCTTCTCCAATGTAGCTTCATGCAGCTAGAAGCAGTATATGTGTATGTATATATATGCATGTTGGATTCAGTTGTGCCAACTCTTTGCTACCCCATGAACTGCAGCACACCAGACTTCCCTGTCCTTCACTGTCTCCCAGAGTTTGCTAAAACTCATGTCTATTGAGTCGATGATGCCATATTTATATCACCCTCCTCACACCTCATCCAACCCTCAAAAAAAAACAAGGGGGGAAAATGGATTCAGAGAATATCAGGAATATTTGCAAGTACATCGTTTACTGACAGTGTTAGATGTTACCACAATTTAGTACTACTTGCTTCTTTCCCACCTCTGGGCTAAGAAGAGGATTTTACTTCCCCATCCCCTTAAAACTCTAATCCACCAGTCTCGGAACTTTTTGTGATAATGGAAATGTTCTACATTTTGTGTTGTCTGGTACAGTAGATTTAAAGTGTGGCTAGTGCCACTGAGGAACTTAATAGCAAATTTTATTTAATTTTCATTAATTTGGTGGCTCAGCTGGTAAAGAATCCGCCTGCCAATGTAGGAGACAAAAGAGATGTGGGTGTTTGATCCATGGATTGGGATGATCCCCTGGAGGACGAAATGGCAACCCACTCCAGTACTCTTGTTTGGAATATTTCATGGACAGGGAGGCCTGGCGGGCTACTGTCCATGGGATCACAAAGAGTTGGACATGATGGAGCACACAATTTGACTTTAAATAAGCAAATGCAGCTAGTGGCTACTGCATTGGATAGCACAGTTCTAACCCACGAGCTGTGAGCAGACGTGACCAGGGTGGCACCTCCAATGCCCCTTCCCCTGCCATGGTCACCTGCAATAATTTGATGATGAAGCTTCAGTTAATCAAGATCCAAGAGTAGGGACAGCATGAAGCAGGGACTCCTGTAACCTCTGATGGACAATAATTTAGCCAGAAAAGTCACAAAATGTACAAGAAAAAAAGGAGGGCAAGAACTGATCTTTGTGAAGACCGTATGGGTCAAATATTATCCACAAAAAGCTCAAGAAGCTCCTGCTTCTCATGTGCAGGTGGTGGTGGAATGAGAAGGGGAAAGGCAGCTACTCAATCAGCCTAAAACTACTCTTAAAGGTGGAACACAATCTAAAATTTAAGAGCCTGTGATAGAGGGTGTATGACTTAAGACATTGTACTAACGGCTCAGAAAAATAACCCAAGTGAAAATTTTAACACATTTTATGTTGCTGTTGCCATGGAAGATATTTTTTGTATTCAAAGCAGCAAAAATATATTTCTGAGTAACAAAATTTCCCACAAAGAGAAAAATCCCCTAGTCATGAAAGAGTTAAAAGCAACCAAAATTAGACACAGTTCATGTTAAAGGTTAGAAGAATAATCAGTCATTTGAAAAACACTACATAAACATTTTTCCGGATGCAATTTTCAGTCCAAGGATACATTTCCCAGTAGAAATCAGCAGCTAAAAAGGAAATCATTTCGTCTCCATAAGTGCCAAATTGTATCCTGATTTTTCCTGGTCTGGCTCAACTTTCAAAACTAGTGGTTCAACTTCTGCAATCTTTCACCCAATGACTATGTAAACACATCTTTATAAGACAGACATAAACCTTGGGTGGGCCAATTTATGTTGGATTATGAAAATACTTAAAATACAAAATCATATAATGACTGTTGTCCTTTGGTTTTTTCAGTAAAAGGAAAGGAAAATCCAGTTAACATAGGCAGTAGTTCCTGTGAAGATAATATGACACACATAGATTGCTTTCTCTTTTTCCAATGTTTTTGAAAATAAATATTACAGACAAATCAGTAAAGCATTGCGTCATATTTTGGCAAAGAGGTATGTAAATTAAGATTTGCAAATATACCTCGATGTGCTCCATCACATGCCACACAATTGGAATGAATTAACTACTCGCACGAGGCCAGGAAAAATTCTCACCCTTGGAAATACTTTGGATCCTCAGTATTCGGTCAGAGGTTATAGAAACATTAGTTTTAAGGATAAAGTAATCTTAAGTAAAAACCAAAGATTCATTCAGAATTTATTACTGCCTCTGATTCATATATATCTCAGATTATTCGGAATGCTTCCTAACACAATTCGAGCAGACTATCGAGCCTATCGCTAGGAAAAAAACCATAAATTGTAATACTTCATAGAAAGATAAACTCTGCTTTTTCACTTCTCCCTTGAAATTCTAGAGCTTTTATGGTCAGCTACAAAATGCATCATGAAAAGCCTATCTTGAACATTCAGCATGTGGAGGGGAAGAATTTTAACTTTTCCTCCAATGAATAAAGTTATGTAAAAGAAGACATTTGAGGAGTCTTTGGAGAGTGCAGAATAAATTACTGCTGTAAGATCTGGAAAAGTTCAGTAGAACGTTAAGAGATTTTCACATCTGTGTCTATACATTCATGTCTTGGGAATAATGTATCTTCAAAACCATTCACAGAAAAATGTTGTCAAGCACTCCTTTCTTCAGTAAGCAAAACTTAAGAGTTGCAATCACAAACATTTCATTGTACCATATGTTACTGAGAATTTCACCAAATATCCATGATTGTATAATCACAAAAATGATTCTTGCCAATACTATTAAAAATTATAACAAAGAATTTTAAGTAGATTAATTCAACAAATGTTTTACAATTATAGTATAACTGTATGAATAATCTTCTAATGGCTATATTAGTCCTTCACATTTGCTCCTGAGAAAACAAACAAGTGTGTAACTGAAACAGCCTGCACAGACTATAGCAATGAACACAGCATAGTGCACATTTTCTCCCCTGTGTTAGGAGAGGCCAATGAATGATATGATTTTTTAATTCACAAAATTTTAACTGAACATAAGACTATACTAGAGTTGCATTTTCCTGTTCAGACAACTTGTTCTGCCCAAACCATCATGAAGTGTTTCATTGAGTATTTTCATTTAACTATAACCTGAAAGACACAAAATTTTTAACTTGTTGCCACAATTAGAAAATCTTTATTTCTTCTGAAAAGAATAAACATATACAAATGTTCAAAACTAAAAATTAAAGGCTGATTATTAAAATTTTGCTTTTAAATTAAAATATTTTGCATTCCTTGCCCATTTAAAAAACACTCTCCAATGAAAGCCACCATTATTTATAAGTGAAGAAAGAAAAGGGAATTTGTCTTACTTCTCCCCACTCCTCACTTCGCCATTGTCACCTGTATCTATTTCCAGGAAGCTAAGATTCATTAGGGTTAATCTGCCTACTAAATGAATAAACAAAGGATTTCTCTGTCACTAGAGGCCAGGTGAGCTGATAGCATCTTCTGACACAGAAAATCATCTGTACCATACAGTTCAGGAAATTACCTGCTGCAATTCCACACCTGGGATCATTTGGCAGGCAGATCTTTAATGCTGAGTAATGTATGGAAAATTGACTATAACCATTTTTTCAAAGGACTGAAAAGGTTCCAAATTTTAGAAGAAGAATATTTTTTATGAAATTAACTTTATAAGTCACCAAGGAAAACTAGTGAAAAACAGAGCAAGTTTTCCATGACTTTCCCCTAAAAACCAACAATGGATACAAGAACCAGTGTCAAAGTGCCAACATGCAATGAAATAAGAACTGATACAACACCAACATTTTTATGAGTCACAAAAATCTTAAAACATACATATATATATATATATATGCAATTCTAGGATAGAATATGATCAACAAACTAAATTTAAAAATACATTATCATAATCCCTACCTGAACCGACTGATAAATTCAGGCCAAATAAGGCTACATGACCTCAGTAGTTCATCAAGATGCCAGGAAAATTATTTGTTAATACATTCAATTGAAAACACTGTTTCTACATGTTTCCCTTTGTGGAACAGGATCCCAGTACATAAATAGAATCTACTTCCATATAGAAATCATTTTCCAGTTAAATAATCCAATAGGAAAACAACTGGTAGTAAATAAACATAAAACAAAAGTAAAAAAAACGAGGTCAAAGATAGGTGACCTCTCTGCAAATGTTGGGGGAAGGGGAAGAAATATATCCTAGCTATTACTTTTTTAAGATTTTTTTTTTATGTGAGCCATTTTTTAAAGTCTTTACTGAATTTGCTACAATAGTCCTTCCGTTTTATGTTCTGGTTCTTTGGCTATGAGGCATGTGGGATCTTAACTCCCCAACCAAGGATTGAACCTGCACTCTCCTACGCTGGAAGGCTAAGTCTTAACCACTGGACCACCAGGGAAGTCCCAAGATATTACTTTCAAATAAAAGTTGATAGCTTAAAAATCATGTGGGATAAGCAGGTAGGAGAACCAGAGGACTGACTTGATTCGGTACAAGACACTGCAGCAACCAAACACTTAAGACAAAACATGAAAACAAACAGTGATTAGGGATTATTACCTTCTCACACACACAGGTTCAAGCCTATGAGAGGGTCTAGTTGCGACACAGAATGAAATAAGACTAAACCTATCAGCTTTTGGGCCCATAAGGACCAACCAATGTAGGATCCTTGGCACAAGAGGCCATTACGTGGCTGAAACTGGTGCAAACTTTATTCAACTTTTAATAATACACTCACTGAGAAAAGGGGCCAAACTACTGGGCAGATGATATGTCCTTCTCTAGAGGGAGTAGAGACCAAAGAATGGAAAGACTTAGGAAAAGGGTTAGTCAACATTTAATGTGTGCTTACCGTGTGTCAAGTCCCATAGGAAACAGGACTGGGTTTGCTCAAGGGTGAGAAAAAATAGATACGATCTTTGTACATAGGATGTGTTATCAATATGATTACATTGGAATGTCTTAGCTTCACAAGGGTTCCTTGGTTGTTTTTTATACTGTATATGTACATACTGTATATGTATGTATGGGGGAGGTGTGCATATAGGACAACAGAGCTATCAGTGGGGAAATCCTGACAATAGGGACTCGAGCCTCCTGTTCAACACACTGCACCTAAGGAAGAGCAGAGTAGAAAAAACTACAGAAGACTTACTCAAAATATGGGATCTTTCATAATTTTTTTTTTTAATCTATTGGGCCGAGTTTTCTGAAATCAGCCATTTAAACATAAATCAAAGTAAATGCAAAATGTCTGTGACTCCCAATAGCCATCAGCTTATATTGTTGTATTGACAACAGATGCTAAATAGATGAATGTCATATATACATATTCCTTAATTTATTTTTGCTGAGAGGGTTCTTTGGTGTATGTGGGAAAATTCAGCATGTCAGTTTAAGGAAATGTATATGATTTCCCTTTCAAGACCCTACAAAAACATATGGGAGCAAGATAATGTTTGTCCTGACCTGCCAAAATCCTGGGGCGATCACCTTAAATCCGCGCTGCATTCCTGGTACTAATGCTCACATTGGGGCTCTTGCATTAGCAGATGTGTGAAAACGCATGTACTCTGAGAACTCCCTCATGGCTCCACATCTGAAGAAGCGCCTCTGCAACAGCTATTCCAGCCAAAAGCTGAAATGATATTTCCAAGTTAAGTATACCTTCACTGAAGCCAGTGTCTGGACAGAAAAATTCAACCAAAGGGTTTGTTATCTGGCTCAGAACCAAGAGGAGCCCAAGCGAATGTGACACGGATTTTCAGAAGGCCTCCCCTGCTCCACGCCCTGTCCTCCCATTCTATCAGAGATGCTGGGAAATTTTCCTTGCTCATGTAACCATTTCCCACTTCAAACCCATCACTGGAAGAGGCATGCGCTTGACTTTCGGCTGTGATTAAAACAGGGGGCGTGTTGAATACTGCCAGTAGTTCATTATTTCTGCTGTGGCCAAAAAATGGGCTGAGAACATTAACAAAACCAAACTACCTTTGCATACTTTCTTTAAAATTTTTTCTTGTAAAAAAAAAAATAATAGATTTTTCAGCCTTATAAAAGTGGCACAAACTCCCTGTAGAAAACTTTGGAAACACTTTAAAGAAGAAAGTTAAAAATGCCCCACATCCCATCACTGAGAGGTTAAATGCTCTTTATATTCTGGTCTTTTGCCTTCTAGTTTCTCAAAAGTATAAAATGCAGCTCTGCCTTCTTTTACATTTATAATAGCAAAATGAAAAGCAGTAGTCACGATCTGAGTTAGACAAAAAGCATTAAACAACAACCAAAAAAGCAAAAAATCTAGAAAATGTTCAAAAGGACACCTAGTCTGCTCTGTTTTGCGGTGAAGCCCTAACAGTTATGGATATCTATATGTAATGAGGCCCTAACATATGTCTATATGTTATCTATATGTCATGTAACATGGACATTATATAGCAAAGCTACAGAAATATAAGAAGTATTAGTAGCATGAGGTTTTAGTCTAGGATAGGACACGTATGGCATCAGAAGACACAAAAACATAATTAATGAGGTAAATTTGATATAAATGCAACTTTATCTTGAAAATGGAGATTATGTTCCTTTTCAAGTGCCCGTAACAATGTAAACTCATAAAAAAATAAGTACTTTTGCCAAAAAAAAAAAATCCGATCTAAGCAATCTTCTAGATCTAATGAACAATTTACAGGAAATTTCAGGGACAAAAGAACACTACAGGGATACAATCAGCAAAAATCCTATTTGTGGGAAGATAAATACTACAGGATAAATGTTTCTTTAAAAACTGTAAGGAAGTGACAAAAGGAGATGGAAGAGAACTTTATATTTTAAGAGAATCTTATGAGATAGCAACCAATTGTACCATATGGGTCTTATGGAACAGGATTTTTAAAAACAAGATAATGAGAGAATTTAATACGAATTGGAAATTTGATACTAAAGAATTATTGATAACTTATTTCAGGAGTGATAATACTTTGCTTTAAAAAAGTTTATTTTTTGGTGATATGTGCAGATATAGTTACAGATGAAATAATATAGTGTGTGAAATTTGCTTCAATATAATTTGGTGGGGTAGTGAGGTAAGATATGAAACTAGTTTGGTCACAAGTTATTACTTGCTGAAGTTATTTGATTGTTAGGGGGATTGTAATGCTATTCCTTCTGTGTTTGCATAAATGTAAAATTTTGTATAATACAGCATTAAAGGAAGAGAGAGCATGTGTGTGTTTGTGAACTGACTGCTGCTGCTGCTAAGTCGCTTCAGTCGTGTCCAACCCTGTGCGACCCCACAGACGGCAGCCCACCAGGCTCCCCAGTCCCTGGGATTCTCCAGGCAAGAACACTGGAGTGGGTTGCCATTTCCTTCTCCACGTGAACTGACACATGTATGCAAATACAGAAATTGATGATACCAAAGATGGATAATTCTTCTGAGGAGTTATAATTTAAAGGAAAGAAACGGGTCTATAGCTAATATTGCTTTATTTTATTAAAAGAATTGTTTTGGCTGGCTGCGCCACATGGCATGTGAGATCTTAGGTCCCTGAAGAGGGCCCAAACCCTCACCCCCTGCAGTGGAAGCCTGAAGTCTTAACCACGGGACTCCAGAAGGCCCTGATATTGCTTTTAAAATGCGCCTCGTGGTTGATTCATTTCTATTTAAAGTTCAGTTTTGTGTGGCAAGAGATTACAATATCAGCAAGCGCTGAATCGAGTGACAGTACGAACATACTTGCTACATTATTTATATATTTATTTAAACTTTTTCTATAAGTTAGAAAATTTTCACACACACAAAAATTATCTTAGCAATTCCTGCCTGTTTATATTTTCAAGTATAATGTTAAAACTCAAATAACAACTACTGGGATTTTGACTGGGATTGTAAGAAAGTTCTGAACTAATTTTGGAATAACTGCATTTTCTACAATACTCGATTTCCTTCTTCAGAAACATCATGTACTGGTAATTAGTGTAAATTATATTACACTGAAGAGTCTCACTTTTTCCCCTCTTTTTGTACATTTTCTGTATTTCTTCTTAGGGTTATTCCTAAGTATTTTACGCTTTTTGGTATTATCATGAGTAAATTTTTTAAAGAACTAGATTATCCAATTGTTTTTTTTTACTGTTTTACAGAAAGAGTAAGAGTTGGGCTTCCCTGGTGGCTCCGCTGGTAAAGAATCTGCCTGCAACGTGGGAGATCTGGGTTTGATCCCTGGGTTGGGAAGATCCCCTGGTGAAGGAAACAGCTACCCTCTCCAGTATTCTGGCCTGGAGAATTCCATGGACTACACAGTCCATGGGGATGCAAAGGGTAGGACATGACTGAGCAACTTTCACTTTCACAGAGAGTATGGATGTTTTATACATTACTTAAATCTCTGATCAGTATAGTAAATTCATTAAAACTTGATGTTCTTGAATTCTCTAAAAAAAATCATATTGTATAAAAAATTATATTATCTGTAAATTCTGATTTTGTAAATATATGTCTTCACAATGCTTTATATATTATTGCATTGTCTGGAATTTTTAGAGTGCTTAAATAATCATGGTCACAGCATGATTGCCTTCTTCATAATTTTAGAAGGAATGCCAACAGTATTCTGCATTGAATAGGATGCTGGTGCTTGGTTTAAGTTAGCTATTCCTTAGTATTTAAAGAATTTACCCTTCTATTACTAGATATCTCATAAATCTCATAAATAAAGAGTAAATCTCATAAATAAATGTTGAGTTTTATCAAATACTCTTTCAGCAACCATTGAGGTGATCATATTCTCTTACTGGACCAATCAGTATTATATTATAACAATAGATCTTCTAACTTGACAATAATTCATACTGGGTCACAGTTGATGAGTCTTTTACTGTAATGTTCAATTTGGTTGGTTGGTATTTTACTTGATATTTATAAACCTAAATTCAATGTAAGAATGATACATCGTTCTTTTAGCGATTCATTTTTAAAATTCTCTCTTATACGGAATTAGAAAAACCCTGTCCTCAATAGGTGTTAAAAAGTTCCTGAATGCTAATGCTATTTATTATGACATAGGAAAAGGCAGGAGGCCACAGCCTGCAAGCACAAAGGTGAGATAATGGCTTCCACATCACTTAACTGTCAGCCTTCCTTAGTGTGAAGTGTTGTGTCTAGAGACTCCCAACCAAGCAGCCATTTAAAAATATATAGAGTATTAAAGCAATTGACAAATATAAAAACTGTCAACTTTTTGGAAGGTAGTTTGAAAATGGTCTTTTTTTTTTTTTTTGCAATGTCACGATGGAGTAAGAAACAAGAAAGCCAGGTTAGAAACAAATAATATTCATTTCTAAACTGTAGCACCAGAATCTTGAGAAGCGAGTGCTGAATTGGTAAATATTACTGAACATTTCTATAACTCTCTGGAGTCCTTAGTACTAGTTTGCAACAGTTTATGACAGAATTTACATAGTGACTTGGAGAAAGCATAGGCTCTTTATTTCATAAGAACTCTTCACTCTTTATTCCTGAGTGATGACATTTCTACTGCAAGAGATTCAGAACACAAAGGAACTAAATGAAGGCAGTAACTCGTCACCTACCATATGAGACTCACAGCAGATTATTGAGCTCCATGCTCATCTTTACCTCTTTCTGTAGAGACCAGCTCCAGAGAAGTCCAAGTTTGAGGTTTCTACAGATTTACTAGTAAGGTCTTCACCAGAAAAGAGATTAGTCTACAAATTCTATTTGTAAAAGAATGGAGCCAGATAAGAGAGATGGAGGGGAAGCAAAGCTGTGCTCGACTTAGCAAGACTCAAGGTTCCTCACAAAAGGCCCACCTCATACTCAGTCAAGGCACATTCTATGGCTGTCCATATTTCAACGTTTTTCCCTCCCAGTTTTTTGCAACATGTTTCAAAATGAGAAACTACATTGGCAAAATTTTAGCTTACTTCAATGTACACAAAATGCCTAGCCTGGCTTTAAACTTGTGTCATACTGAACATGATGCTCTAAGAATACTGGTAAAGTAAAAGGAAGCAAGGAAGAAATGAAAGTTTCAAATGTACCTAACATAATATTATGGCCTTCAAAGTCTAAAATACTTACTGTTTGGCTCTTTAGAGAAAAAGCTTGTTGATTCCTGATACCAAATCAGGGACGTACAATGTATTTTCACATACAGACAGAAATATGCATATATATATTTTTTTTCCTGAGAGATTTGAGTAAATTGCACAAACTAATGGAAAATAGAGTAGATGTATATTTCTCTACCTAAGGACAACCAATTGAAAGTGAAAGTCGCTCAGTTGTGTCCAACTCTTTGCAACCCCATGGACTATACAGTCATGGAATTCTCCAGGCCAGAATACTGGAGCGGGTAGCCAGTCCCTTCTCCAGGGGATCTTTTCAACCCAGGGGTCGAACCCAGGTTTCCCACATTGCAGGTGGATTCTTGACTAGCTGAGCCACCAGGGAAGCCAAAACCCTTGTATATTAATTACAGCCAACCCCTGAGTAACAGTAGTGTGAATGGAGTGGATTCTTTTGATCAGGGATTTTTTTTCCCCCCAACAGTAAATACTACAATACTGTACAATCTGCTACACAAAACCCTAGGCATGAACTACAGCTGATTCTGGAAAAACACATGTTTCTACTAAGCAGGTCCACTTCCACCAGGATTTTTTAAATTTCCAACAGTAAATACTATAACACTATGCAATCCACGTTAGTTGAATCTGTGGATGCAGAATGGGAACTGTGGACAGGGATTTTCAACTCTGCGGAGGTAAGTACCCCTAACGCCCACGTTGCTCAAGGGTCAACTGTATATACAAAATAAACATAAGACTTTGAAGGGCTGAAGAAAGGCAGCAGAATGGCTAGGACCTTCACGACACAAAGAATAACACAAAAAGAAATCCTTGGGGTTTCTTTATGCCTCAAATATCTCAGACTTGGAGGTGAAGAAGCCGGCAACCTGAAAACTCAAATGGAAATGTTAAAAAAAATAAAAGAAGTCTGAACAAAAGCCTGATCTCTAGCCAAGGGAATAGGAAAGGGGCAGCCTTGCAAGGCAGAGACTTTTAGAAAAATAACTGCTTTATTCTAGACAAGCACCAAAGGAAAAAACTGTGGTTCTACCACCACCCAAGCCAGCAAAGGCCAACTTCCCCTGCCACAGTGGTGTCAAGAAAGCCAGTTAAAACAACAGGTCCGGGGACTCCTCTGGAGGTCCAGTGGTTAAGACTTTGCCTTCCAATGCAGGGGGTGCAAGTCTGACTGCTAGTTGGGAACAAAGATCCCACATGCCTTGCGGCCAAAAAACCAAAACATAAAACAGAAGCAATATTGTGACAAATTCAACAAAGAGTTTTAAAATAGCCCACATCAAAAGAAATCTTTAAAAACAGAACAAAAGCAGGTTTAAGATCCAAATCTCAGGAAAATACCCAGGTTCAAATTGAAAATCACTGGACATACCGAGAATCTGGAAGACATCAAACTGAATGAAAAAAAGACAATCAATAGACACGAACACCAAGATGACAAAGATATTTAAGTGATCTGAGAAAGATTTTTTTTAAATGCCAAGACAAAAATGTCTCAAAGAGCACTTAAGACCATCCAAGAAACAAAAGAAACAAATAGAAGCTTCAGCAATGAAAGAGAAACTCTCAGCAAAGAAGATGTAAAGAAGAATCAAGTGGAAATTCTGTACCGCCAACATCTAATACAATAAAATCAAAAGTTCACTGGGTGGATTCAATAGCAGAAGGGAGGGACAGTAAAAACAAATCAGCAAACTGTAAAAGAACAACAGAAATTGCCTAGTCTGACCAACACAGAGAAAACAGACTGAAAAATTAACAGAATTTCAGGGATCTGTGGGATTCTTTTAAACGACCTAACATGTGGGTAAAAATGCGCCGGAAAAGGAGGGGAACGAAGATGGGGGTGAAAAAGTATTTGAAAGAACAGTGATTGAAAACTAACCAAATTTTGCAAGAGACATAAATCTACACATTAAAGAAGCTGTGTGTGTTAGTCGCTCATTCATGTCTGACTCTTTGCGACCCCATAGACTGTAGCTCACCAGGCTCCTCTACCCATGATTTGAATTCTCCAGGCAAGAATACTGGAGTGGGTACAGCCTTTTCTTTCAGGGGATCTTCCCAACCCAGGGATCAAACCCGGGTCTCGTGCACTGCAGGAGGATTCTTTACCGTCTGAGCCACCAAAGAAGCTGAATGAACCCCTAATAGGACACTCTCAAAGACACCCATGAAAAGACACGTCATAGTGTGACTTCTGAAAACCAAAGACAAAAACACTTAAAGGCAGCCAGAAAAAAAAAACAACAGTTTAACTAAAAACACTTCAAATGAGCGCAGATTTCTCATCAAAAACGCACGGGGGCGAAAAAAAATTGACTTTTTTTTTCCTGAGTATTGATAGATAAGAACTGTCAACCCTGAATCCTGTACCCAGAGAAAATATATTTCTCTAGACTTTCTCAGATGAACGACAACAAGGAGAGCTTGTTGCCAGCAGACTTACTTTAAAAGGACAGCTAAAGGAAGTTCTGCTAAGACAAAGAAAACAGTAAAAGAAGGAACTTTGGAATACTGAAGGAAGAAAAAAATACAGTGAACAAAAATGTGAGTAAATGTAATAGGCTGTCCTTTTCCTCTTGAACTTTCTAAACTATGGTTAAGAGTTGAAGTAGGACTTCCTTTGTGGTCCAGTGGTTAAGAATCTGCCTGTCAAAACAGAGGACAAGAGTTCGATCCCTGCTCCGGGAAGATTCCACATGCCGCAGGGCACCATGCGCCACAATTACTGAACCCACAGTCTAGGGTCCACAAGCTGCATCTGCTGAGCTCACGTACCTTAGAGCCCACACTCTACAAGACACAATGCAGCTATTGGGCCTCCACTCGCTGTAACTAGAGAAAGCACGTGTGCAGCAACAAAGACCCAGCCCAGCCATAAATAAATAAATACATTTTATTTTTAAGAGTTGAAGCAAAAAGTAACAACCACAGATGTGGTTCTAAATGTATACAGAAGAAAGATTTAAGAGAATTATATTTTAAATAAGGGGTTTCCCAGGCGGTGCTAGTGGTAAAGAATATGCCTGCCAATGCAGGAGACACAGGAGACGCAGGTTTGATGCTTCCTGGGTCACGAAGATCCCCTGGAGTAGGAAATGGCAACCCACTCCAGTATTCATACTTAGAAAATTCCATGGGCAGAGGAGCTTGACGGGCTATACAGTCCATGGGGCTGCAGAGTCGGACATGACTGAGGGACTAAGCAGCAGCATTTTAAATATGAAGAGTAAAGGGACATAAAGGGAGGAGACTTCACTCAAACTGGTAAAATGATACCAGTAAACTGTGATAAATTATACATAGTTAATGTAACACACCTACAGCAACCACTAATAAAGCTATGTAAAGTAACATAATAAAAACATATATATATCAAAATGGAATTTTATCAAATGGTCAGGCAACCCACAGGAAGTCAAGGGAAAGGAAACAAACAACTAAAACAGAACAAGTAGAGAATAAAAAATTAGAAGACTTATGCTCTAATATATAAATAATTACATTCAATGTAAATGGCCTAGAAAAATGAAGTAAAAGACAGGTTGGCAAAGAGAATCAAAAACATAGACTGTATGCTGTCTATGAGAAATTCATTGTAAGACATAAAGATATGCACAGATGAAAAGTAAAATTCGGAAAACTAGTACATGATCTTAAAATCACTGAGAATAAGAGAACTCCACTAAGCAACTAAACAACAACAACTAGAAGAAAAAACTTTCCACTGAACTATAATTGACGTATATTAGTTTCAGATGTACAACATCATGTTTGACATACATATATACTGGGAAATGTCACAATAGTCTAGTTAACATCCATCACCACAAACAGTTACAAATTTTTTCCTACGATGAGAACTTATAAGATCTACTCTCTCAGCAGCTTTCAAATATACAATGCAGTATTATTAACTATAGTCACCATGCTTTACGTTCCCAGGACTGACGGACTTTTAAATGAGAATTTTGTACCTTTTGACCACCTTCACCCATTTCACCCATCTCCCTCCACCTACATCACCCCCACCAGCAACCACCACCTGTTATCTGCATGTATGAGTTTTTATTTTTATTTAGATTCCACTTACAAAGTAAGATCATATGGTACTTCTCTTTATCTGACTAGCATAATGCCTTCAAGGTCTATCGATGTGGTCATCAGTGGCAGAATTTTCTTTTTATGTCTGAATATTACATTGTGTGTGTGTATGTGTGTGTGTGTGACATTTCCTTCATCCATTTATCCATCAATGGACCCTTAGATTGTTTCCATGTCTTGGCTATTGTAAGTAATTCTGCAGTGAATGTGGAGACATAGATATCTTTCTGACTTAATGTGTTTCTAAAAGTATGTATTGCCAGATCATATGATTGTTCTATTTTTAATTTTTTGAGGAACCGCCACACTGTTTTCCATGGTAGCTGCGCCAGTTTGCAGTCTGGCATTCCAGTGTACAGTACACAAGGGTTCCCTTTTCTCTACACTCTTACCAACACTTGTTATCTCTTGTCTTTTTCATGATAGCCATTCTAACAGGCATGAGATGGTATATCATTGTGCTTTTAATTTGCATTTCCCTGATAATTAGTGTGTTGAGCACATTTTCATGCACCTATTAGCCAACTGTATGCATTCTATGTGATGTCTCTTCAGATCCTCTGCTCATTTTTTTAATGACTTTTTTCCTCTATTGAGTTGTATGAGTTCTTCATATATTTTGGATATTACCCCTTATCAGATACATGATTAGCAAATATTTTCTCTCATTCTGTAGGATACCTGCTACTTTTTTATTTTTGTTTCTTCTGCCATACAGAAATTTTTTAGTTTGATGCAGTCTTGCCTAATTGCTCTGGCTAGGACTTCCAATACTATGCCGAATAAAAATGGCAAGAATGGGCAACTTTGTCTTCTTCCTGATCTTGGAAGAAAAATTTTCAGCTTTCCACAACTAAGTATGATGTTAGCTGTGGACTTGTCATACATGGACAAGCTGAGTTGTCATACATGGAGTTATCATACATGGACAAGTTATTATGTTGAGGTATGTTTCCTGTATACATCTTTTAATAAGAGTTTTTATTATAAATGAATGGTGAATTCTGTGAAATGCTTTTTATACATCTATTGAGATGATCCTATGATTTTTATCCTTAATTTTGTTAATGTGGTATAGCATATTGATTAATCTATAGATGCTAACTCATCCTAGCATCCCTAGAATAAATTCCGGTTAATTGTGGTGGGGGCTCCTTTTAATGTATTATTGAATTTGTTTGTTAAATTCTGTTAAGGATCTTTACCTCTTGTTCATTAGGGATACTGGCCTGATTTACTTTTCCTGTTGTGTCCTTGACTGGTTTTGATATCAGGATAATACTGACATCATGAAATGAGTTTAGAGGTGTTTCCTCCTCTTCTATTTTTTGGAATAGTTGAGAAGTACTGATATTATTTCTTCTTTAAATGTTTAGAAACATATAAACCAAAGATCTATATATGGGAATTTTATTTATTCTTAATTACTATGGTAGAAAAAATTAGAAACTGAAAGCTTTAAGGATAGAAGCCAGACAAATGATTCAGAGACTACAACCATTAAAATATCTATATTTTGGAAAATACTGAACAACTTGAAGGAAATCTGCTGATGATGATGAGGTAAGCTACTCAATGTTATTTAATATTAGGTCAATATTAAAATATAAATTTTAAAAGGTCAAGCACTAAGAAGTTATATGCCAAAATGTTAAGAATAATTATATCTGTGGAATGAAATTAGTTTTTAAATTTTGTTTTTCATACTCTTCTGAATTTTCAAAAATTTCTAGAAATAGGACAGACTTTAAAAAAAATACCAGATAAGTAACAGATGAACTCAACCAAACTTGCCTCATTCCCCCTTTTCCCCAAAGTACTAAAGCTCTTCCATCTTTCTTGTTTTTTCTCTTCTCCCCAACACTGAAAGCAGGAAGTATAAGAATTCTGTAGGTTTTTCCTCTAGTGTCAGCAGAGTCATGGCTTTTCAGGGTCTGGTTTTCTAGCCACACTCCACTTAACTTTTATTGAAAACCTCACAAATGAAACTAGGCTCCTCCTAAGTTTTTGTGTGATCATTTGGTTTAAAGAAATTAAAGGTCTGAGGAAAGTAAAGTCCAGGTTTTTGGGTAAACCATGTGGGTTTGGAAAACTGGGCTGGTGCAAGGCAGTTTTTCAGAGTGCTATGCCCTGCGGCAGGGTAGTTTTCAATAAACATAAGTAGGAAATATTTAAATAGCACCCAATTTACTTTTTAGTCTCATAAAAAGAGAGGGTTGAAAGAGTGGAGGTGCAGATATGGCTCCAATATAAACCAGAGCTGAGCCAAAAGCATGGAGGAAACCCAAGGAGGTTACCTGAAGTTTGTGTTATTTAACCTGTGATGATAAAAGATTCACAACTTTTCCTCTTCTTAGTTATGACTACATTTACATATAAATTTATGTACAAGATAACCTACTGAAGGATACTGCTTGCTTTGGACAGGAAATCCTTAGGTTTCTTCAGTGGTTTCTTGTATTATTTTTATGAAGAGGGCAAACATTTTTCATTACATTGAAGCCCTCAGATACCCTGGAGAAAAATGAAGATGCTTAAATAAAGTCCTTTAATGAAGCAGGACTACTACAGATGAACAATGCACAGAATCCCTCACAAGGTGACATGTAATACATGATTTGGAGTTCAAGGTGCTGACATGGATCCTAAGTAAATGAGACTTGTTATTTGATCCAATAAATGATGAAATGTGAGATTAAAATAATAGCAGGAAAGTGTGTCTTGCTTAGTCCCTGGTAAATGATTTACCTCCTAGAAGCCTGGAATTATGCTTCAAGCTCTCAGCATCTTGGCCAACACGAATGTGTGGGTGGGGAGGTGGAGTGGGACAGAGGACAGCAAGCCCACCCAACTCCTGGAAATTTTAAAGAAAAGGCAGAACTTTCCAAGAGTAATAGTCATTTTGGTAAATGAAACCATTTGTAACTTTAGAGGGTTTTTTCTTTTCCTCCAACATATCATAAAAAAATCCACACTGTGCTCTAATAGGCTATAAAGCTTTGGTTAAAAGAAGGGTCAACAAGAGCTAAAGCCACTAATGTCATACTCGAAGAAGGAAGAGTGGAAGGCAGTGACGCCCCAACACTTTCATGGTCCCAGTGAAAAGTCTCACCCAGGCTAAAAGCTATCTGCCAAATTTATGCCAAGAACAAGTTTTACAGCCAAGCTAAATTCTTCTGTGCATATAAGGAGTGTTATAAAAAGAATGACCTATTCAGCATCCCTGGGAGAGATTTTCACTTACAGGAAAAAAAAAAAAGAATTATCAAAACAAGAAGATAAACTGAAACAGAGACAGAAGGGGAAAAAAGAGGGAAAGGGAGACAATGACATATCAAGACAGAGTCCAAAACAAATGTAAACAGCCAGTCTAACCCAATTAGGAGAATGACTGCTCCTCAGGAAAACAAAATGGCTCTGTTTCTTCATCTTTTGTAGGCTGAGCAAAATGTATGTGCACACAAAAACAAATACGACTCAAGTCAAATCCAATTGGGCAGAACTATTTTGCGGTTCTTCTTTGTTCAGGAGATGAAGAGGCTTGAGCAGTTAATTTGTGTTCTGTCATTTCTAACAAAGCCCCCATGAAATGGTTAATTTCACTTCAGTACCTGAGTCACCATGTTCCCTATTAGGCCGCACTGATGAGTACCTTTCCCTTAAAGGACTGTCAGAGCTGCCCCAGCATAAGGCGCGTGCAGCCATACAGTACAGGATCACAGATTTTAGAATCAGAAGAGTCTTTGAACATCTAATTGAACAAACTTACTGCAGGAATCAATTGAAGATCAGGAAATGAACTGTCATACTGTCACGATCTAAACACGGGAGAACTGGATAAGGGAGAAGGAGGGAGTGGGCGAATAATTTCTATGGTAAAGACCTGAGATACCAGAATCTAATCTAACACATTGTTATAGATATCCTTCGAGAAAATTATATATTAGCTAAGAATACAAGCTCCTTTATAAATCAACTATACTTCAATTAAAAAAAAAAACAAGCTCTGTAATTAGACTACCTGGCCTCCAAGCTGGGATCTACCACTTCTCTTCCTCCTTGGGTATAAAATAAGGACAACAGCATAATCATTCTCCACAGGAAGCATGACTAACAGACATAAATGTATTTCTGAAAAACCCAAGCGAACATTTTTGGCCAATCCAATACTAAAGAGCAAAACAAAATCACTGGGATATAGTAAAAATCTTTCTTCCTTCTCCTATTATTGAAATAAAGAAACAAGGGGAGAACTAGGGGTTTCCCAGGTGGCACTAGCGGTAAAGAAGCCACCTGCCAATACAGGAGACATAAGAGATCCAGGTCCAATCGCTGGGTTGTGACGATCCCCTGGGGGAGGGCACAGCAACCCACTCTGGTACTCTTGCCTGGAGAATCCCACCAACAGAGGAGCCTGGTAGGCTACAGTCCCTGGGGTCACGAAGAGTCAGACACGACTGAGTGACTACGCATGCAACAAGCAGAGAACTAATATTTAATGAATCCTTGTTATGTATTCAAACCATGGTCAGAAGACATCCGGATGTTACATCTATTGACTCTGATACCATAGGAGATAGGTATTTTCAAACAATTCTGAAGGACAAAGGGCCTGAAGGTAATACACCTGGCTGGCTACAGAGATGACACCAAACTCACATTTGCTCACTAAGTTCAGGCACTTCTGCTACACAACTGTCTATCCCCAAAATGCATTTATCAAAAACATATTTTAATAAAGATCTATGCAAACCATGTTCACAATAAAGAAATTCAGATGGCACTTTCAAAATGGGAAGTAGTACAGTACCCATAATTTCTCTGGGCTGTACCCCTTTACTCTCAAAAAGGGAAATTCTAACAATACATGTACCTCAACAGATCTCTATGAAGAATAAACAAGGTAATGCACGTGAAATGCTTAGCACAGTATGTTAAGCAATCAAATGTTACCAAAAACCACTATTATTCATTATGCATGGAATTTAATAGGCAGCACAGAAACTAAATGGCCTACATATAACTCAATATTTAAGTAGAGATGCTAAGTATCCTATTTATTTCCCTTTACTTCTATAACTTTCCTCATATAGAGTAGTTAGGTTTCCTTTATAAGTAAAGACACATAATTCAAAATTATATTAATTTACATTAATTTTGATGATCACAACCTCAAAATAATTTTGTCTCAGCTAAGTACATCTTTTAATTTGCATATTACTATTTTTGTGAATGTAAATATTACTACAGAGTTTTCCTTAGTAATTTTTAAACTTTTAAAACCCTATGATTGGGACTTTGCTGGTGCTCCAGTAGCTAAGACTCCATGCTCCTAGTGCAGAGGGCCCAGGTTTGATCCCTGGTTCGGGAAGATACCACATGCCATGTGGCATGGCCTCCCTGCAGCCCACACAAAAAAGTATTACTAAAATTAAACCATAATAAACCACTGTTGATTCCTGACACCATAGTTTTAAAGCACACTGCAATGAAAATATCACCATCAACAGCAGAACTGATAGAAGTATCATCTCAGCACCTTTCAATTTATCAATATTCTGATCCTCTCAATGCAACTGGCAAAATTTAGTACCTGTTTGCACATAAAAATACAAAGGCATAAAATGGGTCAGCTGAAGACTCTGTAGTCCCTCAATATTAATGGACAAGCAAAGCAAAGCAAAAACATTTTTCTCCCAGATATACTTTCATATCTGAGCACTACTTTTTTAGTTTATCGAAAAGCCTAATTTTATTGTTCAGAACTGGGTGGGGGAGGTACTTCTGAGTACACTACACCAAACAAATCAGAAAAGCTTTACCATGTGAAAACACAAGTCCAGTGTATGGGATTTGAACAGCTCTTACAAGTTTCAAAGTGACTAAGAACTCTTAGAGCTTTATAGTAATAAATATTGTAGTGTATCAAGGTCCATTGGGAATCTCCACTCACGTTATACCATGATAGAAGATCAAGGTGTCAGGTCCATTTAGAATCAGAGCTTTGGGGGGTTCTTTTATGCTTTAATCTATATTGTGAAAAAGCAATTAACAATATTTCCAGGAGAAATACAGTCCCTTTGCCTCTCTCTCCCTCACCCACAAATATAGAATAGACTGGGAGTTACAAACACCAGTGTTCCTTTAGTTTGCATTTTCCCACAATTAGATGGGTAAAGAAATGTGACTGTGGGCAATCACCATGCCTTAGTGAAAGCCTTTTTCAGCTTGAGAAAACATTACCTGATTGATAGTGGCTTTCCTAGCTGAAAATAAATGGTTACTGCTTAAAGGGTAAGAGTCTCTCTGTGAGCTACAGGGCTACCTAGGTGAACCACAAGCACAATTGTTTTCAACCAACAAAACCTTATCAAAGAGGTTGTACCCATGGCCTCTTAAAATAGATAAGCCACTCAAAGAGTCTGGAGGTGCTGTATTCTGTGGCTTCTCAGATGTACACAGTATACCAATAAGGAAACATGGTTCCTAGGTCAGATATATACCTTCTGCTGATTGTATGAACAAAATCAGCGCAGGCTATTGTGCTGGGGCTCCCTTCATGATCCAATGGCTAAGAAACCACCTTGTAATGCAGGGGACATGGGTTCTATCCCTGGTCGGGGAACTAAGATCCCACATGCCGTGGGGCAACTAAGCCTGGTGCAACAGCTACTGAGCCTGTGCCCTAGAGCCCACCAGCCTTAATGAAAGCCCACGCACCACAACCACCGAAGCCCAGTGCCCTAGAGCTGCTCCTAACAAGAGAAGCCCCCGCAAGGGGAACCACCCCGCTCACTGCAACTAGAGAAAGCCTGTAAGCAGCAATGACGACCCAGCACAGTCAAAAATTACATAAATAAAGAAAAAAAATTTTTAATCAACTAGACTTCAATAAAAGGGGTAGGCTACTGTGGTCAAGATGGTGTTCAATATCCTGGAAAAAGTGAAGGTTTCACAGGGTCGTATCTTTGTACTATCACCAACAAGGTAACAAAATACAAGTTATTAACCATCATTTAACCTCAGTTTCAGAAAAAGCAATAGCATCCCACTCCAGTACTGTTGCCTGGAAAATCCCATGGATGAAGGAGCCTGGTGGGCTGCAGTCCATGGGGTCGCTAAGAGTCGGACACGACTGAGCGACTCCACTTTCACTTTTCACTTTCATGCATTGGAGAAGGAAATGGCAACCCACTCCAGTGTTCTTGCCTGGAGAATCCCAGGGATGGGGGAGCCCGGTGGGCTGCGTCTATGGGATCGCACAGAGTTGGACACGACTGAAGCAACTTAGCAGCAGCAGCAACAACCTCAGTTTATTTGTGTAAGTAAATAAACAATAATATCTTGCGACGGTAACCTGTCAAATTCTGAAAAATATGATAGCTGGTAAGAGCTTCATTTATGCTTTGCAAGGATAACGCGTGAGTGCAGTCTAAAAGACTAAATGAAAACAAAGTCGTCTTTTCACTTCTGTTACCCAGGCACTTAGTCCCCCTCCTAGGAGGCAACTACTATGTCGACTCAACTTCAAAAATTTGGTTTCAATATTCCATGCTGAAACGTTGAATTCATTAACCTTTATTGAGTGCCTATTATGTGTCAGAACCGTTCAGGGTGCTGTGGGGAGTTCAAAGATGAGCTCACGGTTTTGAAAGGGAAATGGTTCCCAACTACCTTTAATACGAGGTGATAAACACAACAGTAAAAGTTTAAGAACAGAGGAGAAAGTAATTAATTTAATCAGTGAGGTGGACTGGAATAAAAAGTATAATTAAGAACATGTTTCACGGCAAATGAAAAGTTTCAGGCACCATACCAACATTTTTCCAAGGTCTCTCTGGCACAGGCCCTCTGATTCAGGAGTTAGGACCCTACCGTGGAGATTAAAAACTCTTATTTAGAGGTATTCACTCGTGACTAAAAATCTCTGCCATAAGAAAAGTCAGCCTGATACGAGGAATGTCAAAGGGGTTATCACAGATGCACTAAGTGTCTTCTTTAGGTAGTAAGAAGCTGAAGGGTGAGGAGTCTTTTCCCATCATACATTCTTCATTGGAAAACTGTATGGTGGTGTTGTCGTTCAGTTGCCCAGTCATGTCTGACTCTTTGCGACCCCATGGACTACAGCACAACAGGCCTCACTGTCCCTCACCGTCTCCTGGAGTTTGCCCAAGTTCATGTTCATCGCATCAGTGATGCCATCCAGCCATCTCATCCTCCTTCGCCCTCTTCTCCTTCTGCCTTCGATCTTTCCCAGCATCAGGGACTTTTCCAATGAGTCGTCTGTTTGCATCAGATGACCAAAATACTGGAGGTTCAGTTTCAGCATGAGGCCTTCCAGAGACTATTCAGGGTTAATATCCATTAAGATTGACTGGTTTGATCTTCTTGCTGTCCAGGGGACTCTCAGGTGTTTTCTCCAGCACCACAGTTCGACGGCATCAATTCTTTGGTGCTCTGCCTTCTCTGTGGTCCAGCTCTCAAAACCAGATGTGACCACTGGGAAGACCATAGCTTTGACTAAACAGACCTTTGTCGGTAG
Source organism: Bubalus bubalis (assembly GCF_019923935.1). Classification (NCBI taxonomy): domain Eukaryota; kingdom Metazoa; phylum Chordata; class Mammalia; order Artiodactyla; family Bovidae; genus Bubalus; species Bubalus bubalis. Next base: position 51,250,106 of record NC_059159.1, on the reverse strand, counting down.
AGTAATGTCTCTGCTTTTCAACACACTGTGTAGGCTTGTCATCCCTTTCCTGCCAAGAAGCAATCGTCTTCTGATTTCATGGCTGCAGTCACTGTCCGCAGTGATTTTGCAGCCCAGGAAGAGGGTAATGGATGACTAACTGGAGAGTTCAAGTTTCAAGTGCAACTTTCGGTATTCTGCACAATTGCAACACCGAGCATTTACAGAATAACTAGGGTCTCTTCGATACTCTTAGAAACAACATTGAAATAGGTTGAAGACTCAAGATGGTATGTCTCATAGGACTGCCGAGAGCTCAACTACAACTCACAAGTCTGCAATGGCATTAGCAAAATGGTAGCAACTCAAAACAAACCTTTTTGGTTTAATGGAATTTAAGTCAAATCCCTATATGTGAATATCCTGGGCCCATGTACAAGAGGAGCTAGCTAAAAAGACAGTCCCAAATACCCCCACAGCAACACATGTGGAAGTTAGCCTAGTATGACCAGAAGACAAAAGTCGAGTCCATTACTTTCAAGTTTACACGCCTGACAACAGATCTAGGGATGCAGGAATTGGCCAGCTAATGTTTTATAAACATAACCTTCAAACACAAATTTCCGTGCCAGTCTAACAAAACTAAAGCAAACCTGACTTGAAGGTCATAATCGCCTTATACTTTATTATTTGGTTATGTAAAAGCTATCAAAGAGGGGAAACGTGCTACACAAACTTTTTTTTTTTTTTTTTTTTTTAGAAAAAAATGACATGAAAGATCATTTGAAACACTCTATAAAATACGCCAACAGATCACACAATTTACCCAGGGCTCAAACAAAGGAATAGTGATCATAAACATAATAACAACTGAAACAAAGAATTCTAGGTCAAGATTCTCTTTTCTGGGTTTAAAGAGGTAATACATACACAAAGATGCAACATTTAGTTCAGTACAGTCACTCAGTCGTGTCCGACTCTTTGTGACCCCATGAATCGCAGCACGCCAGGCCTCCCTGTCCATCACCAACTCCCAGAGTTCACTCAAACTCATGTCCATCAAGTCGGTGATGCCAGCCAGCCATCTCATCCTCTGTCGTCCCCTTCTCCTCCTGCCCCCAATCCCTCTCAGCATCAGGGTCTTTTCCAATGAGACAACTCTTCGCATGAGGTGGCCAGAGTACTGGAGTTTCAGCTTTAGCATCATTTCTTCCAAAGAACACCCAGGACTGATATCCTTTAGAATGGACTGGTTGGATCTCCTTGCAGTCCAAGGGACTCTCAAGAGTCTTCTTCAACACCACAGTTCAAAAGCATCAATTCTTCAGTGCTCAGCTTTCTTCACAGTCCAACTCTCACATCCATACATGACCACAGGAAAAACCATAGCCTTGAATAGATGGACCTTTGTTGGCAAAGTAATGTCTCTGCTTTTTAATATGCTATCTAGGTTGGTCATAACTTTCCTTCCAAGGAGTAAGCGTCTTTTAATTTCATGGCTGCAATCACCATCCGCAGTGATTTTGGAGCCCCCAAAAATAAATTCTGACACTGTTTCCACTGTTTCCCCATCTATCTGCCATGAAGTAATGGGACCAGATGCCATAATCTTAGTTTTCTGAATGTTGAGCTTTAAGCCAACTTTTTCATTCTCGTCTATCACTTTCATCAAGAGGCGTTTTAGTTCTTCTTCACTTTCTGCCATAAGGGTGGTGTCATCTGCATATCTGAGGTTTTTCATATTTCTCCTGGCAATCTTGATTCCAGCTTGGGCTTCTTCCAGCCCGCGTTTCTCATGATGTACTCTGCATAGAAGTTATATAAGCAGGGTAACAGTATACAGCCTTGACCAGCTTGGGCTTCTTTCAGCCCGCGTTTCTCATGATGTACTCTGCATAGAAGTTAAATAAGCAGGGTAACAGTATACAGCCTTGACGTACTCCTTTTCCTATTTGGAACCAGTCTGTTGTTCCATGTCCAGTTCTAACTGTTGCTTCCTGACCTGCATATAGAATTCTCAAGAGGCAGATCGGGTGGTCTGATATTCCCATCTCTTTCAGAATTTTCCACAGTTTATTGTGATCCACACAGTCAAAGGCTTTGGCATAGTCAATAAAGCAGAAATAGATGTTTTTCTGGAACTCTCTTGCTTTTTTCGATGATCCAGTGGATGTTGGCAATTTCATCTCTGGTTCCTCTGCCTTTTGTAAAACCAGCTTGAACATCTGGAAGTTCATGGTTCATGTATTGCAGAATTTTGAGCATTACTTTACTAGCGTGTGAGATGAGTGCAATTGTGTGGTAATTTGAGCATTCTTTTTGGCATTGCCTTTCTTTGGGATTGGAATGAAAACTGACCTTTTCCAGTCCTGTGGCGACTGATGACTTTTCCAAATTTGCTAGCATATTGAGTGCAGCACTTTCACAGCATCATTTTTCAGGATTTGAAATAGCTCAACTGGAATTCCATCACCTCCACTAGCTTTGTTTGTAGTGATGCTTTCTAAGGCCCATTTGACTTCACATTCCAGGATGTCTGGCTCTAGGTGAGTGATCACACCATCGTGATTATCTGGGTCGTGAAGCTCTTTTTTGTACAGTTCTTCTATGTATTCTTGCCACCTCTTTTTAATATCTGCTGCTTCTGTTAGGTCCATACCATTTCTGTCCTTTATTGAGCCCATCTTTGCATGAAATGTTCCCTTGGTATCTCTAATTTTCATGAAGAGAACTCTAGCCTTTCCCATTCTGTTGTTTTCCTCCATTTCATTGCATTGATTGCTGAAGAAGGCTTTCTTATCTTTTCTTGCTATTCTTTAGAACCCTGCATTCAGATGCTTATATCTTTCCTTTTCTCCTTTGCTTTTCGCTTCTCTTCTTTTCACAGCTATTTGTAAGGCCTCCCCAGACAGCCATTTTGCTTTTTTGCATTTCTTTTCCATGGGGATGGTCTTGATCCCTGTCTCCTGTACAATGTCACGAACCTCAGTCCATAGTTCATCAGGCACTCTGTCTATCAGATCTAGTCCCTTAAATCTATTTCTCACTTTCACTGTATAATCATAAGGGATTTGCTTTAGGTCATACCTGAATGGTCTAGTGGTTTTCCCTACTTTCTTCAATTTAAGTCTGAATTTGGCAATAAGGAGCTCATGATCTGAGCCACAGTCAGCTCCTGGTCTTGTTTTTGCTGACTGTATAGAGCTTCTCCATCTTTGGCTGCAAAGAATATAATCAATCTGATTTCGGTGTTGACTATCTGGTAATGTCTATGTGTAGAGTTTTCTCTTGTGTTGTTGGAAGAGGGTGTTTGCTATGACCTGTGCGTTCTCTTGGCAAAACTCTATTAGCCTTTGCCCTGCTTCATTCCATACTCCAAGGCCAAATCTGCCTGTTACTCCAGGTGTTTCTTAACTTCTTATTTTTGCATTCCAGTCCCCTATAATGAAAAGGATCTTTTTTGGGTGTTCGTTCTAGAAGGTCTTGTAGGTCTTCATAGAACCATTCAACTTCAGCTTCTTCAGCATTACTGGTTGGGGCATAGGCTTGGATTACCGTGATATTGAATGGTTTGCCTTAGAAACGAACAGAGATCATTCTGTCATTTTTGAGATTGCATTCAAGTACTGCATTTCAGACTCTTTTGTTGACCACGATGGCTACTCCATTTCTTCTAAGGGATTCCTGCCCACAGTAGTAGATATAATGATCATCTGAGTTAAATTCACCCATTACAGTCCATTTTAGTTCGCTGATTCCTAGAATGTTGACGTTCACTCTTGTCATCTCCTGTTTGACCACTTCCAACTTGCCTTGATTCATGGACCTGACATTCCAGGTTCCTATGCAATATTGCTCTTTACAGCATCGGACCTTGCCTCTATCACCAGTCCCATCCACAGCTGGGTATTGTTTTTGCTTTGGCTCTATCCCTTCATTCTTTCTGGAGTTATTTCTCCACTGATCTCCAGTAGCATATTGGGCAGCTACTGACCTGGGGAGTTCCTCTTTCAGTATCCTATCATTTTGCCTTTTCATACTGTTCATGGGGTTCTCAAGGCAAGAATACTGAAGTGGTTTGCCATTCCTTTCTCCAGTGGACCACATTCTGTCAGACCTCTCCACCATGACCCGTCCGTCTTGGGTGGCCCCACACAGCATGGCTTAGTTTCATTGAGTTAGACAAGGCTGTGTCTGGTCCATGTGATCAGACTGGCCTGTTTTCTGTGATTATGGTTTCAGTGTGTCTGCCCTCTGATGCCCTCTCGCAACACCTACCGTCTTACTTGGGTTTCTCTTACCTTGGACATGGGGTATCTCTTCACGGCTGCTCCAGCAAAGCGCAGCTGCTGCTCCTTACCTTGGATGAGGGTGTCTCCTCACGGCTGCCCTTCCTGACCTTGAACATCGACGTCAGAAGAGGGTAGAAAGAGTACCCACTTGCTAGTGTTAGCAATGGAGTTATATACTCTCCAATGAATCCAAAGACTGCAAAGATGCAACATTACTAAGTTTTAAATATTTTGTGATATATTTAAAGGCTTATGTTTCATCAGAAATCAATAATGCAACACATATTGATTATCTGCTCTGTGGCAGGTACCAATACCCAGCATGTGGAAATACAAAGACAACTCTTGTTTTCAAATAGCCCTCTATTACATGGCATTACTTTTTCCCTCTTTTTCAAGGCATCCCCACCCAGACTCTGCGACTTCATGGACTGTAGCCCTTCAGGTTCCTCTTGTCCACGGAATTTTCCAGGCAAGGATACTGGAATGGGTAAGCCATTTCCTTCCTCACGGGATCTTCCTGACCCAGAGATTGAACCTGGGTCCTCCAGCATTGCAGGCAGATTCTTTACTGCTTGAGCCACCAAGGAAGCCCCAATAACGCCCATCAGAGGTGTCTTAAGCCAAGTAGTGACAGCAATCAGGATCCACATTGACTGTTAAGTCCTTTCCTAACTGCACTATTGCTATTTTCACATGGCAACTTAATCTTGATCACAATACACTTACATACACTGGTACAAAGGGTAACTTAAGAATTGCTATCAGTGTCCCCACCTTCAACTCACATCCATGGATCATGGATGCTGTAACATCCGCTTACTCAATTTCTTTTTTGTCAGCATACACTTAGCTGCAGGAAAAGATCAAGTTCAAATGTGTTATGATTTAAGTTGCACTTCTAATCCAAGTATTTGAATCAGTGAGAAGAAATTCTATTTTGTTATTTGAAAAATCACAAGCTACAAACACTAAAGTCACGACTTTCACGCAGAGGTAAAATTCAAACTTCGGCACCCCAAAATCCTAGAGATACAATGTTCTAATCCTTTAAGAATGCCCTGATCTGCAGTTATTATGATAGCCTCTTAATACTAGGAAGGAGATAAGGAGGGACAAAGCCTCTATTTTCCTTCGCTCCATTCACAACTTATCCCCAAAGTTCTGAATATAAGCATTTTCTGTAACAATAAGCCACCTTTACAACAACCAGATAATTATAGGTTCAGGTCAAGAACCCTAGACCATATTGATTACAGCTCTATGCAAGAAGGACCCTCCAGCACTGTTTGTATCCACTCTAACAGGGACAGCTTTTAAGTGTCTGTGACACTCAGTATTTTCAGTCCTATCAGTGCCAGAAATGGAAAGCCAATGACGAGTCAGCCTGTCAGTCGTTGCCTGAAGCAATAAGGACAAGCTGGGAATTCATCACACTGGAGCTTCATCTGCCAGCTGCATTCACACATTTTCACCACCTGAATAGTTGATTCTCTTCAACTCCCACGTGACTCATTTCAGCATACAGTGTTTTGAAATGAATATTTGATCAGGCAGGGTAAAAAGAGGTTTGGGCTTATCTGAGGTGTCACCATAATGCACTCTAAGTATTTCTAAGTATCAGGAACTAGGTGTCTTAAATCCCACTCTTTGCATATTTCTGAAATGGATCTGTGATCCTAATGAAATATGATTAAATGAGATAAACCATGTGAAAACACCTAACACGTTGTTAGGCACATAGCTGTTTATAAATAAATACTAGTTTCCCATTTTCTTACTTCCATCTAATGGTAAACATCCTGATGATTCCTCATAGAGCACTGGGAGACAGGTATCTCAAACTGTCAAAGACACTTAAAAATAATTCTAACTTTGTCAAAATGTTAAACCCTCACCCAAATATGAACCTAAGAAATAAAGAAACATGGTAGGCTGAAAATTAAAATTGCTTTGTGATTTGTGGACTTCAGGATTATTAGGGTGCTGATATGACAAGATGTGGTTTTCTTTGTATTTATCCTACTTGGGGCAAGCTAACCTTGAAATTGGAGTTGATGTCTTTAATTAATTTTAGAAAATATTCAGCCCTTCATTTATTTATTTTGCCCTATCCTGGCTTTTTTTCCATCCATCTCTAACAACTGCATGTACGTTAGGCAGGTAAATACCACAACATACATTTCTCACACTGAGTTTTGTTGTATTTCATTTTCTTCTTTCTTCACTTCAGTTTAGGTAAGTTTTGACTTGTTTTTGAATTTCTGATTCTATCTTCCTCTTCATACAGTCAGCTGCTAAGCCCATTCAATAATTTATTTCTTTAATAAATTTTATTTTTCAATTTTAGAAAGTCTGTTGAGCTCTTTTATGGATTTTGTCCATTTTTTGTTATTCCAATGTAGGAATAACACAATATAAGGATTCAGGTGTCCCAATATAGGAATGACACAATAGAGGAATGTTAAGTTTTCATTTAAAACAACAACTACATCTAACATTATATGTAACAGTGAAATGTTAAACACTTCCCTATAAGATTACGTAGAAGACAAGACTTTCAATATCATCACTTCTACTCAACGTACTAGAGATCTAAGCAAATACAATAAGGGGGGAAAGAAATGAGGTGTAAAGATGGGAAAAAATATAACCATCTTTATTTGTAGATGACATGACTGCTGAGCAAAAAATCCAAACAGATCTATTAAATTAATACATGAATTTATAAAGGATTCTGGATACTAGTTCAATATACCGCCCCCCCCCCCAAAATGTATACTATATACTATGGAAAAATCCTAAAAAACAAAGCCTGCTATTCATTATAGCATTAAAGCATCAAATGACTGAAATAAATGTTACAAAATATGTAAGACTCCTACATTAAAAGTTAACAAACGTCAGGAGAAATTAAAGAAGACCACCGGGCTTCCCTGGTGGCTCAGTGGTAAAGAATCCACCTGCCAATGCAGGAGACATGAGTTTGATCCCTGGGTCGGAAAGATCCCCTGGAGAAGGAAATGGCAAACCATTCCAGTATTCTTGGCTAGGGAATCCCATGAATAGAGAAGCCTGGTGGGCTACAGTCCATGACGATGCAAAAGAGTTGGACATTACTTGGCGACTAAACAACAAGATAAATGGATAGCTATACAAGATTCATCTATTGAAAGAGTCCATATTGTTAGGATGTCAAATCTCCTAATTGTGACCCACAGATTCAATGAAAAATGACTCAAATCTCATCTAAATTTTTGTAGAGATGAATATACATTTAATCTGTAGTATGTGTGTATATAGATATATACATATAATACATACATACATGTATATATATTATATAAATATGATTGTTGTTTTGGGGGAATTAAGACCGTTTTGTGTACTTAAAGATAGGAATCCGAAGAGTTTTTGTATGTGATTATATCTATCAATATTGAAAACATTTATGTGTTAATCCATTAAAATTTTAATTTTGAAACATTACAAATAACGATAGTCATGCTTTCTTTTTTTGAGGTATATTACATAAATTTTTATTGAAGTATAGATGATTTATGATACTATATTAGTTTCAGGTATACAACATGGTGAGTCAATATTTTATACTCTATTTAAACTTATTACAAAATAATGGCTATATACTTGTTGTGTATTTCACCATAGTAGTTTGTGCCTCTTAATCTACCCACCTACCTCTATCTTGCCCATCTCCCTTTCCCTCTCTTTACTGGTAACCACTATTTTAATCTCTGTGAGTTTAATTTTGTTTTGTTATATACACTCATTTGCCTTGTTTTTTGATTCCACATATAAGTGATAATATACAGTGTTTGTCTTTGTCTGTCTTATTTCACTAAGCATAATACTCTCCAGGTTCATCTACATTTCTGCAAATGGCAGAATTTCATTCTTTATTATGGCTGAGGCACATTCCGTTGTACATACATACTACATCTTCTTTATCCATTCATCTACTGATGGGCAATTAGGCTGCTTCTCTATCTTGGTTACTGTGAATAATGCTACTATGAACATTGAGGTTCATGTATCTTTTTGAATTAGTATTTTCATTTCTTCAGATATATACTCAGGAGTAGAACCACTGGATCAGTTCTCTTCTTAGTTTTCTCAGGAATATATACCATTTTTGCAGTGGCTGTACCAAACCAGAACCCCACCAGCAGTCTACTTGGGCGCCCTTTTCTCTATATTATCACCAACATTTGTTCTTTTTGACTAGATTTTTCATTGATAGCCTTTCTGATAGCTGTGAGATGATATCTCACTGTGGTTTTGAATTGAATTTCTCCTTTGATTTCTGGTGGCTCAGACAATAAAGAATCTGCCTGCAATGCAGGAGACCTGGATTCGATCTCTGGGTCTGGAATCCCCAGAGAAGGGCATGGCAACCTACTCCAGTATTCTTGCCTGGTGAATCCCATGGACTGGGAAGGCTGACGGGCTACAGTTCATGGTCCGACAAAGAGTCGGACACGACTGAGCGACTTACACTTTGATAGCAATGCTGAGCTTCTTTTCATGTGGTTGTTGACTATCTGTATGTCTTCTTTGGAAAAATGCCTATGCAGGTCTTCTGCACATTTTTTTTTTCTTTTTTAAAAAACTAATTTATTTATTTTAATTGGAGGCTAATTATTGCCATTTTTTAATTGTGTTTTTATATTAAGTTGTAAGCGCTATGTATATATTTTGGATATTAACCACTATCGTCATATCATTGGTTAAATTTATTTCTAGGCATTTTACTACTTTTAATCCAATTCTAAATTGTTTCATTAATTTCTCTATAGTTCATTATTAGTCTATAAATAAACAATATATTTCTGTATATTCATCTTGTATCCTGTAACTTCACTGAATTCATTTATTATAGTTTTTTGATGGAGACGAAGTTTTTTCATACATAGTATCATATAATCTGCAAACAGTGACAGTTTTATTTCTTCCCTTCCAACTTGGATGCTTTTTAATTCTTTTTCTTGTCTGATGTCTGTGGCTGGGACTTCCAATACTATGTTAAATAGAAGTGGTAAGAGTGAGTGGGGATCCTTGTCTTGTTCCTGATTTTAAAGGAAAGACTTTCAGCTTTTTACCACTGAATAGATGTAACTGGAGGGTTTCTCAAAACTGGCCTTTAATATGCTTCTCTTACACCCACTTTGATGCGAGTCCATCATGAATGAATGTTGGTTTTCGTCAAAGGCTTTTTCTCCATCTATTGTTGTAAGTCAGAAATGGAATTGGAAAAGGATTGTGCATGTTCATATTCTGAGTCTTTTCAGATGCTAGGGATATTCTTCCCTGATAGAACACTTAACGTGTTAGTTACAATGATATCTGAAACCATACCAGTTAACTTATGCAATCTGTTGTATTAAAATCCTTTGTTCTATCTTGCACTTGAAATGAGTCCATTACCATACATAATTTTATAAGACCAGTCATTTGGAAAACACTGCATATCTTCCAAATGTTGACTTATTTTATGACATAAAATATCATACTAGGTAATATCACCACCTATCTCATCAGAAATGTGTTTAAATATGGGACCTGTTGTGCAGACTGGTGGATACATGGTTTCCAAATTTCTAATTTTCAATTGAAGACTAGAATTTTATCATTGGTAGTAAATATTTGTCAGTTTGTTTTTTTTTTGAAATGACAGGTTTACTTTGTTCATTTTTGAGAACATTTCTACCAAATATCAATGTCTAAATGAATGAAGTTTCAGTTTTTCTTTTAAGTAAAATGGCATTCCATGAAAACAGTTGCTAGTTCAGTGCAAAACAGACACACAAGCGCAATTCCCTCAAGACAACTAGTGTGCATTAATTCAATTACGATATATAGAACATTAAAAAGTACACAAACATGAAAATTTAATAAAATTTATTAGCTTCTAAAATTTAGTAAAATTAATAATGTTTACTGTATCAAGAAAGCCTTAAGTAATTATATCTTTTTTTTAAACTATGAGCAAGTTGCATCTGCTATGAGTATAGCTTGGTGCCACTGCTTTTTACCATGCTAAGAGGCCATCAGGTTTATACACCACTGCTTCAGCACCATCTATACTAAATGTCAAGATGGCAAAAAAAGACAAAAAATGAATTCATATTTATAAAAATAGTTTTTACTCGCTGACCCCTTGAAAGTGTATTGGACACTTTCAGAGAGGTCCATGGACCACACCATCTGCTGGTATGTGTGTGCATATGTATGTGCATGGAAATGTAAAGACATACATTAATCTATATTTTATATTCTAGAATAGCCAAGAAATGACTAAAGGAAAAAGTAGAGACATTAATTTGTTACATTTCAAAACTTACTAAAAAGCTAGTTATTAAGATAGTGTATGATAGTGGTATAAAAGACAGGGGTGAGTGTGTGTGTGTGTGTTTGTGTGTGTATATATATATGGAAGAAAATAGAGAATCCAGGAAAAATATGATTTTTTAAAAAAGCATCGTCAAAATTCATTGGGGGAAAGATCTTTTTGATGAATAGTACTGGAACACACTTATCTGGAAGAAACTGAACCTTGATCCTTGCCTCATCTCATAATAAAAAATATTTTGAAAAGATTCATAGGCTAAATGCAAAAGCCAAAACCATATAATTACTAAGGAAAAGCACTGAAACACATAAAGTAAAAATAATGGAAAAAATGTATTTCTGCTTGTCAAAAAACACCAATAAGAAAGTGAAAAGGCAATGAATTGAAAGGACATACTGGCAAAATATCCAACAAAAAGCCTCATCCAGTATAAAGAACCCCTGAAACTCAACAGACAACAGACCCAATAAAAACTGGTGAAAGACTTCACAAATACATTGGAAAAGGTATCTAAATCTCCAGTAAGTATATGCAAGTTGCACAGTATCAGTACTCATCAGAGAAAAGCAAATTAAGACCACAGTTTACATTCACTAGAATGGCTCACACACTGCTGTTAAGAATGAAAAAATGGTATAGTCATTAGGAATACTTCCTTGACAGTTCCTAATAAAGCTAAACACATGCCTACCTTCTGAGCCAGCGCTTCCAATCCTATGTACATGCCCAGAAGATATGAATGACTATGTCAAAAAAAGACTTATACAGCAAAGTTTATAGCTGCAGCTGCTACTGCTGCTGCTGCTAAGTCGCTTCAGTCGTGTCCGACTCTGTGCGACCCCATAGACGGCAGCCCACAAGGCTCCCCCGTCCCTGGGATTCTCCAGGCAAGAACACTGGAGTGGGTTGCCATTTCCTTCTCCAATGCATGAAAGCGAAAAGTAAAAGTGAAGTCACTGAGTCTTGTCCAACTCCTAGTGACCCCATGGACTGCGGCCCACCAGGCTCCCCCGTCCATGAGATTTTCCAGGCAAGAGTGCTGGAGTGGGGTGCCATTGCCTTCTCCAAGTTTATAGCAGCCTTATTAATAATATGCCAAAAGCTAAAAACAACAGAGTAAAGGATACATAAACTGTGTTATATTCAAACTATGCTGCAATGTAAAAAAAAAAAAAAAAATGAACTAGTGACACTTGTAATACTTGAATGAATCTCAAAAACATTAAATTAAGTAAAAGAAGCCAGATGCAAGAGAACGTACAGAATGATTCTCTTTACTTGAAGTTCAATATAAACAAAGCTAATTTACGATGATAAAAGTCATAGTCTGGGTCAAAGGTAGTCTTGACTGGAGGAGGAATAAAGGAACTTTCTGAAATGATGGAAATAGTCTAACTTTGATCTGAATGGTGATTATCTGGGTATAAAAACTGATCAAGCTGTATGATTAAGATATGTGCATTTTTGCTATATGTAAACCATACCCTAATTAAAAAAAAATCCTTCAAAGATGATCTAAAATATAGATGTATCAATTTTTCAAGCTAGAAGGAACTTTGCAAATAACCTACTTCAATTCTTTTCTTCATTTTATAGAAGTAAGCCTTGGGTTTTGAAGCCATTTCTTAAAGAGCTAGTTCCAGGCAGAGCAGAGACTAGAACCAAAGATCTGTAAGTGACTAGTCACTATTCCTTCCACTGCCTCAAGCTTCAAAAACAAAACTGTTCCCAGGAACAATTATTTCCACTTTGATTATTTGCTTTAGTTTTTCTCTGACAGTTTTCAACAATATGCAGGGGAATACCACGAGCTCTGGTTCCGACTAGTTGCCCGGGTGAGGTCCCAGGCTGCTTTTTAATTGCTCACTGGGCTTACACAGTCAGTGGAGAGAGGCTCCTTTGTTTGTTTCGAAGTTCATAGATGGCACCTATAAGCATAAGCCTCTCAGGCTCTTGGACACAATTTAAAATAGTGTGGCACTAACAGTTTGACACTAATGTCACTAAGACAAATGGAATCCCCGGTTCAGACTTAAACAAATTCTAATACTGCCCCCAATATTGTCCCTCTGCCTCCACAGTCTCAGGCAACAGACTATATGAACAGTCCAGCCTTGTATTAAAGATGTAGTAATAACGGTACAAAAAAGAAAAGTTGGGTCTTTTGGCCCAAAAGTCTCATGTAAATAATGTGGTACCCTGGTATATCAACAGTAGGGAGAATTCCATCAATTCCTTCTCCAAACGCTTAGGAAAGACTTAAAGTCATGTCATGGACTTGGTGCTTGCAACAGAGAAAGCCAAGGCGAGGTTTCAGCTGACACAAAGATTTATTCAAAGAAGCAATCATCAGAAAAAAACTTTCCCAACAGCTTCTTCTACTTCTGTTTACAGTTTTTTCATCTTCAAGTGGGGCAATCATTTTTTCCTTAATTGTGCTGAGCTAAAATTTTCTACACTGTTAACTTGAATTTCATCTTCTAACATCCTATAAATATTAGAAAGAAGAATGAGAAGAGTATTTAAATCAGGAGGAGAGAGATGTGACTGAGCACTTTTGTGATGGGAAATCAACTCTTTTCCCTATGTTCTTAATCTCTATAATTTACTTTTGATTCTACAGAGGCAGTAGGTGTTCACTAGATGAGAGCTGAAATAAGGCACAGACTTCCTCTTTTCTAATGAAAAAGCCAACCTTAATTACCTTAGTTTGAATATTTACTGTTCAAAGTATAAATAGTGTCACAGTAAAATTACTGACCTCCTTTTTCCCCCTCTAAGGGACTCTGTTCACAGGTCAGGACTAAGCCTTCTTTTAATTTCACCCTCATCCCTAATCCTCTTACTGATTCCACAAAGGCTTTGAATACCCAAGGTACAAGTATGCCTGGAGTTTTCGTCACCTTATAATCACAAAGACTATCTAGAACTCTATTAAATGAAAACCGTATCATCTATTCAAAGAAATAGCTCAACATTTCAAAAGAACTTTATAGCCTTTATATTTGGGAGTTATTTTAGGAAATAATTTGAACATATTCCTGCCCAAAAAGGTACAGCAAATTTTTATAAAGGGAAAAAAAAATTTTTTTTTTTTGGTCTTTTGGCCATCCTGCATGGCATGTGGGGTCTTATTCCCTGATCTGGGATTGAACCTGTGCCCACTGCAGTGGAAACAGGGGGTCTTAACCACTGGATCACGAGGGAAGTCCCTTAAATTCTTTTCACAGAGGCAGAGAAGAATGGCTAGGTAGGAAACATGACTTGTTGAAGGTTTTAGCAAGAGTTCAAGACTATGACTATAATACCATGGTGTCTATCACCTGTTCTAGTTATGAAAATCATGGAGCTAAGTGACCTCACCACGGTAGACTGAACGGTGTTTCTTATAAATCCCTTTGCTCTTACCACCAGCATCTCTTATGCCCCTGATGGCTTTAAGATACAATAACAAAGTTTGTATGCCTCTGATTGGAATGGCAACTATAGATACATGAAATATAGCCCTTAGGAATATAGTTGCCCCAGTGCATCAGAGAAATCTCTGTAAGATAAAACCATGCCTCCATAAGAATATCTCTCCAGCAGAGATTTGGCTGCTGTAATAATATCCTTGTTGTCTACCCAACCATACTTTTCTAATAGGTATAATTTTTTTTTAAAGGAAATGGCAACCCACTCCAGGGTTCTTGCCTGGAGAATCCCAGGGACAGGGGAGCCTGGTGGGCTGCCATCTGTGGGGTCGCACAGAGTTGGACACGACTGAAGTAACTTAGCAGCAGCAGCAGCACAAAATGCCAAATACACAAAGTAGGCACAATTTATCATTATAAAATCAATAAAATCAAACCAGTTTGGGTTTTCTTCAAGCAAACAAATTATTTAGATATCTGCAAGAATTGGGTGCTGAAAGCCTGAGTTAATTAAGTCCTTAGAAATCATTTAGATGACTCCAGTTGTACAGAAAAAAGAACATTTCTCTTGAGTCAAGAACAGCAACAAATACCAGATCTGCAACTCTGTCCCTGTTTAGTGGAGTATGTGAGGCAGCACCAATACCTTATGTATCAAAGCCTGCTGGAAAGAACAGGAACTTGTTTCACTGCTCTGTCACAGCTTCCCTTCCCCTCCTGTCATCTGCTCAGGAATGTACACCCAAGCTGCTCTCACCACTTCTAATAACATTTTCTCTATAAAATGTTTACTTTAGTAGAGTCTGACAAAGATGTCTGCTCTTCATACAAGTGGGGCATAAGTTTGTCTTTGAATCTCAGTTGCTTTGAGTTCTTTCTTGGTAAACACCGATTTCCATAGTAAAACTACAAACGAGGACAAACAAACTTAGGACAAACCAGATCTTTCCAGGCTCTGTGTGGATGACTCACCAGCAATTAGAGCTGTTATTAAGTTATCCAACAAGTTATGCAGCCTGCACATCTTGGAACAAGAACTACAGCCACCAATGTGGGAAACAAAGTTTGAACAGGACCCTGACACTATTTCTACCTTTCCCCCCTTTCAGCCCTACACCTTTACCAGAAGGACACGGGTTACAAAGGACAAACAAAAGCAAGAAATTCTTAGATACCTAACCAAAAGAAAAGTACAAAGGGGAAAAAAGGAAGTAATCCATGACACGCGTTGTCTAGAAATACTGTCTGATTCAGACGCTGATGTTCATCAGCTGGATAGGAAAAATGGAGCAGTTCCTTCAGATCTCATTTTTCTGGGTAGCCTGTGTGTAGGTAAATCTATAAAGTCCATTTCCAGAATGGCATTCTCCTTAGACAAGAAGGGAACCTCTGACAATTAACTTCGAAATCTGAGGCAGGGTAGTATTTTTTTCAGTCTCCAAAGATCAGAGGAAACACAACATGGGAAGTAACATCTACATATAAAACAATTATAGATCTGCTGAGTCTAAAATATACATATATAAAGAGACAGCAAGAAACTTGTTCACAGGTACCTAAAGGTATGGAATTTACACTATGCCTAAATCATCTAAGTTAATAAGTGAAAAACTTGTAGTTTAATACATCTCTGTGTGAAGGAGTGAAGCACACACATACCACCTAATCAAGAATCTCTGTAAGAATTTGCCAGCAAAAGTGGCACAATGTCCTGCTGATTTTCGTTTCAGTAGAGTAACACTGCGGGACACACAGATACTGAAAGCAGAACATACAGATCCAAGGCGTAAATAATATTTTCACTTTGAAAATGGTCACAGCCATCAGAAGATCTGATCATATCAAGTTGTATTTTTAAATTCTACTCCTGTGAAAAGTAATTTGATGAACAATAATTACACCACCACTAGTTTCGACAGAGCAAGAGCTGTCACTAAAATAAAGGGATCGCTACAAAGTCTGCCACAGGAACAATTAAAAAGACAGTATGTTTAGTTGTATAAATTGTTTAAAGGTAAGACACAAAGCAAGGAACCCTGATAAGAGGAGGCGCCACACTGGTCATACCTCTCTAAGCAAAGGCAATCAAAACTCCAGATTAGCATCTTCATAACAAGCAGCTGACTCCAAGGCATGGGTCATAATCAGAGACGTATTTCCTGGTTCAGGAGCAACTAGACTCTTGTTAATAGAAGAATCTAAAACAGAATTTCCCTATAAACCTCTTTTCATAAAGAACCCAAATCAGAGTTTGAGATTAGCAGATGCAAACTATTATATAGAGAATGGATAAACAGCAAAGTCCTACTGCATGGCACAGGGCACTGCAGTCAGCATCCCGCGATGAGCCGCGGTGGGAAAGAACACGAAAAAGAAACGTGCAGCTGAATCGCTTTGCTGTAGAGCAGAAATTAACACTACATTGTAAATCAACTGTACTTCAATAAAATAAAATTTTAAAAAAGAACCCAAATCATTTATAGTTTATCTTGTTAAATCAATAGAAAAGTAACACTGTTACAATAGTGGCCCCACTAGACAAAATAGATGAAGTTTTGCCAACAGAATATTATCCGCCCACTTAAAAAATGTGATCAGTGAAAGAGATCCAGACCATTGGAGAGGTGGAAAATAACTCATAGAAGTCTAATTCCTCATCTATGGTGTTCTTTAGCTCAGCTAGAAAAAGCACACGCATTTCATTGCTCTGGCTGTCATTCTGAAAGGGGCTAATGATTTTCTGCAATGAAAACAGGCTGAGAAAAATAATGGAACTTAGTCACCAAGAAGTAAAGACAAGTCAAGCAGAGGCTCAGAGCTGGGAGAACAATATCCGGGAAACTGCTATGTGTTTCACTGATAGAAACCTAAGTGTTGATAAATCAAGACGTAAGATCTATTCCTTACTCAAACATCAACAGGAAACTCTTCTTGCAGCAGAGTTAAACAAAATTATGGAATCAATAGTTCATTGAAATTCCTCTCTGTGGCACGAGAGAACTTTATAAAGAGCTAAAGTTGAGATAGTGCTATATGAGATATACAGTCTTTCCCCAGACTACGGCATTGAATATGGCACATTTAATAATACACATGGCAACTGCTTTAGTGACGTGCATTTCATCTGACCAACGGCCAGTTACTTGACTCAAATAATATGGCAGTTTAATAATATAAAAAAACAAAACCCCCAATCAACAAAGCCTGCTACTGTAATCCTGAATAAAACACTTCAGGTTAAAACATATCATTTCCAGGATTCACAGTTGTAAATGATAATTCCGTATGAACAGGATCTGTTAAGCATTCTCAGACCGAAACTACCAAAAAGATTTATTAAGTCACCTATCTCAATATCTCTCGCAGTGCAAGTCTAGGGACCTCAGATATTGCTGTGCTGGTTTCCAGGGGACAACCCTGGTTGCCAAGTAAAGCTGAGGAACAAGTATGAGTCCTCTAAAATACAAGCTTCCACCAAGGATGGAAGCACAGCCCTCAGTGTGGACCATGCACTCAGACACAAAGTGCAATCCACTGACAAACAGCTCAGAAAGCCAAGGCAAAGTACAAAACCCATTAGCTTTCAAACTTCGAAACGTCCAGAGACAGAATCAGAAACAGAAGCTTTGGTCTTTTAAAAGTGGCCTTCACAAATCAGTTTTGTGTTTGTTTCCATTTTCTTTCACAGTTTAAGCCTCAATCAGATCAGCTGTCTCCAGGGATTTTGAAATTGCTATAGATTAAAATCCTCTCTGACTCAACTGTTTGACTAATGCCGGGTGTTTAATAATTCTACTTGTAAGAGACTTTTTTTTGATGAAACCCTGCTGTATGCGAGTTTCAGATGCGCCACAGCTGTGCCATATAGAAAGCATCACTGTCCTTACTTTTGTTATCACTGCATTTAGAGATGAGAAAATGTATCATGGAAAACAGTTCTGTTATTTGGCAGATGGGGCCGAAAACAATTTTACAATATTAATTTAGCAACCATCACCTATAGAGGCAAAGACCTATTTCCAGGTACCAAGGATACATATTCGTGGCTTGGTTCCAAGGATAGGAAGTTAATAACTGTTTTAGACGGAGTTAAGTTAATGAATTTCTAAACTTCATGCTTTCAATAATAAAGCCATTTAGGCTATAGCAGTTGGACTCTCTGCTTCCACAGATCAGGCACTTTGATACTCCACAGGTTGAGTAAATTGAATCCATAGATTGTATTTACGTTCTCTGTCAAGGTTGCTTCTCCACATTTGAGAGATCAAAGGCCACAACAGTCATCAACCCTGTAGCCTTCAATACTGTGTTCATTACATTTAATCAAGTGCCAACTCCATGGTATCATTCACCAACCTTAACAATATTTAAATGCATGGCATTGTTTAGCAACAAATGTAGGCACAGTACTGTTTTAATACACAAACACACACACAACTTGCCACACTCATGTGCACGCACACTTGCTCGCTCACACGCAGCCATCCCTCCTCACCCTCCTTCCCCAAGAGAAGAGAAAGATGGCAAGAAATATACAGTATCTACATTTGCAAGAAAAGAAGTTAAAAAGGCATGGGAAAAAAAGCCATTAAACATTTTGTATGCAGTCTTCTACCTGAGGCAGCATCAATCACGGTGGAAATTCCCCTTCGATCAGACACTGGACGGGATGACCCTGGCATGCTGACTGGGTCAGAGCGGACTGGCTGGATCCTGCAATGCAAATGAATTTAATTCACATATGTTACCAGCATCAAAACTGTCCCATGCTACAACAGACCTTAAATTAGCAATGCTGGAATAGCCCAGTCCATTAAAGAACCATTCACTCTAAAACAAGGCAAATGGGTGAACTGCAGTCCCTAAGGTTCTTTCAAAAGACTTAAAGCACAGCATTCTCTACACTCTGAACCCCTTCTTCTCTTTGTGTGGTTTTCAACAGCTTTTAAACAAGGGGTTGAAAAACGGATATTCATTTACAAAGGGACAAATGAAACGGAACGAGAGAAGACACAAAACAAATTATGCTGAATCCTTTGGCATCTGAAAAGTGTATGTGGAATCTAGAAAAATGGTACATAGGAAGCTATTTGCAAAGCAGAAGTAGAGCAACAGATGAAGAGAACAAGTATATAGACACCAAGGT
The DNA here is from genome assembly GCF_019923935.1 of Bubalus bubalis. Lineage (NCBI taxonomy): Eukaryota > Metazoa > Chordata > Mammalia > Artiodactyla > Bovidae > Bubalus > Bubalus bubalis. The sequence goes on along the minus strand of NC_059159.1, from coordinate 51,230,906 downwards.
GGGGAAGGAGAAGTGGGATGAGTTGAGAGACAGAGGCTAACATATATACTATGTATAAAGCAGATAACTAGTGAGAACCTAGTGTATAGCACAGGAAACTGCTCAAAGTTGATGGGAGGGGAGTTTGGCGGAGAATGGATACATGTATATATATGACTGGGTTGCTCTGCTGTGCGCCTGAAACTATCACAACTATATTTTAGTTACACTCAAATACAAAATAAAAGGTTAAAAAAGGGAGATGAAGAGTTTTAAGAATCTTCAAATTCATGAATAGAATCGTTGCCTTCCTTAAAAGATATCAATTGATAAAAAAATTTGAGCCACTCCCTTAAAATCCTTAAAGAAAATTACTTTACATATGGCAACAAGCATAGGATAACAAACCTAGACAGCATATTAAAAAGGAGAGAAATCCCTTTGCTGACAAAGGACCATACAGTCAAAGCTATGGTGTTTCCAGAAGTCATGTACCGATGTGAGAGGTGAACCATAAAAAAGGCTGAGTGCCAAAGAATTGATGCTTATGAATGTGGTCCTGGAGAAGACTCTTGAGAGTCCCTTGGTCTGCAAGGAGATCCAACCAGTCCATCCTAAAGGAAATCAGTCCTGAATATTCATTGGAAGGACTGATGCTGAAGCTGAAACTCCAATACTTTGACCACCTGATGTGAAGAACTGACTCATGTGAAAAGACCCTGATGCTGGGAAAGATTGAGGGCAGGAGGAGAAGGGGGTGACAGAGGATGAGATGGTTGGATGGTATCATCGACTCAATGGACATGAGTTTGAGCAAACTTCAGGAGATAGCGAAGGACAGGGGAGCCTGGCGTGCTGCAGTCCATGGGGTCGCAAAGAGTTGGATATGACTTAGCGACTGAAAAACAACACAGGATAACGCAGCTGTGTTGGGATGTGGCTGCCAGGGGGTTAGCTAAAATCTCTACACTCTAACTGAGTCACCTTCACAATATCACTAATTAGCATGTAAGAATCAATTAGAATGTCAGCAAAATTGCAATTTACTACATATGAGTTTAAGTTGCTTGGGAATGGTAAATCTATTAATGCTAAGAGTCTAGTTCCAGCTGTATTTCTGCACTATTCCACCTTCAGTGGAAGGATTTCTGTATGGCCCAAAGAGCTGAGAGGCCCAGGCAACTTAAAGGAAAAAAAGACTTACCATAATAGTCTAAGTGTGTATGTTTTGGCAATGCATTCATTCAATAAGTATTTGTTGAGTATTAGTTATGTGTCAGTAGTATTCAAGGAACAAGCAGAAACAAAACACAAAATGCAAAGTCTGTGTGCAGATGCATGGTATAGCACATGAGCATTCAAGACTGATGCAAAGGAAAACTAGTGTGAAAATGAATGAAATAGGTAAAAAAAGCTCGAAAAGAGGAAATGAGGGAATGAATGCATGGTCCACAGCAGAGTGAGAGGATTTTGTGGAGCTGGAACAGAAATTGGACCCCTATACAGTGTTAGGATGATGTATTTATATGCAAAGGGGCAAGAAGATCCCTTTAAAGACATAAGTAGAAAAAGCAAACCCTTGGATTTGTGGCCAAGCATGATAAATGCAGGTCATCTTGACGAGCAGGATTTGGCTTATGCCTAGAGTTTATAGAGGATCCTGTTGAAGATAAGAAGTTGATAAGCACCATGAGACATTACAGAAGCCTGACATTTCAATTACGGACTGTAGAAAAAGGGTCCTCACTGAGAGCACAGTAGGAATGTGTATGTGTTTGTTGTATGAAAGGAATAAATAGCAGGGAGGTGAAATAGCAGGCGCATTTGACCTAGCACTGGAAGTTGGAAATGCTGGTATGCTAATACTGGTCACTGCTCTAGTGGTATAGGACCCAGTAGCCCTTCTATAACAGCTTCTTTTCCCAAGCCAGTCGTGGTGATCCCATCATCTCATGGTGAGATTAATTAGGTCTGCAATGAGTGGGTCTAAGCAAATGTGGGCCAATAAGAAAACAGGAAGAGTTTACTTAAAGTTTCTAGAAGAGCTGTTTTCTGGGTCTTAATGAAAAACAAGGAGCTAGCCTGTTAGATATGCTCAGTGCATGCAAATTAAAGCTGCCTCCCAGTCTAAGTAACTTATGTGGGCTAATAAATTTCCTATTACTAATTCAATTAATAGCACTGGAGTTTCTGAATCAACCAGGGTTGTGGGTGGAGTGTGCTTTGGGTTAGATGAAAGAAGGTTGGCTAAGAACTGATGTACTGAAACCAGGCACCAGATACACAGGGGTTTAGTCTATTATTCTTCTTAATTTTACAAATTTTATATATGCTTGAAATGTTTCCATAAAAAAAATACAAAAATAAAAAACTGGTAGGGGTGATGAAAATGTCCCAGAATTAGGAGGATGCAGCAAAACATAGTGACTACACTAAAACCACTGAACTGTACGCTGCGTTTTATGTTATATTAATTACATATCACTTAAAATAACATGATTAAAGTGTGAGGATCTAATGTATCACACAGTAACTATGGTTTTGATAATACTGAAGAAGTTTGCTAAAAGAGTAGAAGTTAAATGTTCTCACACAGAAAGATCACAACATACATATATAAAATGTATCAAACAATGGATGTATTAATTAACTAGATGAAAAAATGAAATGAAGTTGATTTCCCAGGAGCTAACCTCGAATGGAAAACTAGGTTTTATATCTCATTCTTTTACATTATCTATTTCTCAGGTCTGTTCATAAATAATTCATTGACCTTTTTCTACATGTTAAATCCTTATTCCAAATAAGGAGCTGCTGCAAGATTAGCCAGGCTCCCCTGGTGCCTCAGTGGTAAAGAATTCACCTGCCAATGTAGGAGACATGGATTCGATCCCTGGGTCGGGACGATACCCTGGAGAAGGAAATGGCAACTCACTCCAGTATACTAGCCTGGCAAATCCCACGGACAGACAATCTTGGCAGGCTATTGCCCATGGGATCATAAAAGAGTCAGACACAACTGAGTGATGAAACAACTCTGAGGTTAGCCATGCCGATCCCCTCATGGATATGACAGCCAACAGCACACCTGACAGTTGCCATTTTGGTTAGGGTACAGCAAGGCAGACTATCACAGCATCATACCGATTCTCAGTGATCTGGGGTACAGCAGAAGGCACTGGATGTGAAGGGCCGGTTGCACCCAAAGATCTAAACAAGACCTCACAATTTAAAGGAGAAAGTAAAATCAGCAGCCATAATACTGAAAGAATTGTAGAACCAGACGTAACGAGCCAGGATAAAGTGATGGTGCACAGAGATGAGGAGAATATCAGGAGTGGGATTTCTAATTGGATGCGGGGCAGGAAATGGTACTAAACAGGATGCGTAATTGAAATAATGTGAGATAAATCTGAATTTTTCATCAAAATTGTGTTCTAATGGGGTTAAGATCTTAACCAAGGGCCTATATGCTCAAAACTTTAAATATAAACTGCAAGAAAAATACAACAAAATTATAAACCTGGGACTAATATAAAGGTTTCTAATATTTATACATGCCCAACAAATAGAATATAAACAATTTAAAGATAAATACCGGGAGCTTTGTAGTATAAGAAAAAGGAAAAGTCCCTGAGGAAAATTCTAGAAGGACTTCAGGAATAAAGCTCTGTCTGAAGCAGCAAGTTAGAGAGCTCTTAGACAAAGACCTGCATCTGAAATAAGGGGTAACAAAGAAAGCTAGAGGAGGTTCAAAACCAAGGAACAGGGCCAGCCTGGGGGGCCTGGGTTCAATCCCTGTTCAGGGAACTAGATCCTACATGCCACAGCTCAGTGTATGCTGCAAATAAAGATCCTGCATGCAGCAACTAAGACCCAGCATAGCCAAATAAATAAAAATTTTAAAAACTCAAAGGAACAGAGCTGGGTGTACAGAGCTGGAGATGTTCTCCAAAGAAAAAGGACAGGATCTTATCAGAACAGCAGGTGACAGGCATCAGAAAAAAAAGGGGGGGAGGGTGGTCACTGAGAATCTTGTAAATAGTAAAGAGAATAAACATAGTTTTATAGGTCCATTTTATTACTATTTAAGTAACAGAATAACCTACAAAAACAGATGAATATGCACTGAATCACTAAGCTGAGAACTGACTCTGCTTGACTTCCTGAAAATGGATCATACTTTATAATTGATATCTGCGAAAAATGGTCCAGCATCCACCGAGTTGCCTCACAACTTAAGAAAAGTTCTATTTCTAGAAAGCTGAAGAAAATATAATAGACCCAAAAGAGCAAAAAAAAAAAAAAAAAAAAAAAAAAAAAAGTGAAGAAATAAAAAACGAAAGCAAACTAAAATAAAAAACTAAAATACTTGAAAAGGTATTACAGGAGACATGTTTCATTCCCTGTGCATGTGTGCTAAGTTGCTTCAGTCGTGTCTGACTCTCTGCAGCCCTACAAACTGCAGCCCACCAGGCTCCACTGTCCATGGGATTCTCCAGGCAAGAATACTGGAGGAGGGTGCCATTTCCTTCTCCAGGGATTGAACCTGGGTCTCTTATGTCTCCTGCATTGGCAGGTGGGTTCTTCACCACTAGCGCCACCCGGGAAGCATTACATGAGTTGTTCTTAAAGAGGATGAGATGGTGGGATGGCATCACCAACTCAATGGATGTGAATTTGAGCAAACTCCGGGAGATAGTGAATGACAGAGAAGTCTGGTGTGCTGCAGTCCATGGGGTTGCAAAGATTTGGACACGACTTAGCGACTGAACAGAAAGAAGAAACTAGTCTTAATTCACCTCTACAACAGCTTTTGCCTTAACAAAGAATAAAAATTGGTTATATATTTGTATACTTACAGTATAAAAATTTGTGACTAATGTTGATAAAGAAGTAGAATAAAAAACATATTCCCAACATATGATTGGAACACATTTTTCAAACAATTTTTTAAAAAAGAGATGCAAGAAAAAAGTGAGAGGGTTATTTTAGATTGAGATAAACATATAATGTAGAAATTTTTCTGAAAAGAACACAAAGAAAGGAAATCATATTGCATTAGACTGGGCCCTTCATCATCTGTTGTACCTTGATATGTCAAGTCTTGGTCTAACAAATCAAATTGCTAAGCAAACTTAAGTTGCAAAAGTCAAAAAGTTCTCAATTACATTAAAAAAAAAAAAAAAAACCCTAAAAATAAAAAGCATACTCTGTAAACTTTGTATTATGATTCTTACAAGTGAGGACCAAAGAATATATATGATGAAAACACAGAGATAGGGGATAATCAGAAATACGAGAGAGGCAACATAAAATAGGATGGCTTTTAAAAGTGCACTGAATATTAGATCCAGGAAAGTACAATTTAGAACACAAATATTTACTGGAGGTGATGAGATCTCACATAAGATCCCCAGTGATTAATAATGAATCACAAGTTACAGTGCACGTGTTCTGCAACATGACAGTGTAAAAGGGGGGAAATGTAAAGATTATCTAAGATGTTCGCCACAAATGAACATTAATCTGGTCAAATCACTCTCTCGTTCTTATTTCTTACCTGAGACTATTGAGGTCAAGATCATCTGTATCAAAATCTGAAAGGGGCTGTGGAGTATCACTTGGACCATGAGACTGCAACACAGATGAACTGGATGATATGACTGTGGTTTGGCCTGAGGGGTGGATGGTTTTGAACTGGAACTGTGGACCCATCCACAGACGTCTGTGGGGTCCGGTATGCGTTACAATTTCTACCTGGAACAGATCAGAAATCATGATTGAGATGTATCATGACCTCCCTCTGAGAGCCTTTCATGATCCCCCCATCTCATCTCTGAACACTCACATTCTCCAAGAAGCCCATCCTAACCTAGTGGGAGAGGGAGAGGGTGTCATCCACAATCGGAAAGTTGTGACAACAGCAGCCTGTATAGACATTCACTACACCCATCTACTGGTTTTTGTCATAATATAATAAAAATTCATTTAGTGTCTGTATGTGTATAAACACACACCCCTCCCCCCATACACAACACAAAAATCACACGAATATAAAAGGCCCAGTTGCCTGCCTCATACACCTAGCATCAGCTGCCCAAAGACTACTTTTTTCACTCATTCTAGACAGTCCGTATCACTCTGTGGGCGTGCAATGAATACTACACTTGTCAATCCACATATTAAAAGTAATTCCTTCACTGAGGACTAAGCTCATAACAAATGCGAAGTTGTTCTTGAACTATCCAAGGATAAGAAAAGGTCTGAAATAATTTAACACTCACAGCCAGTTTCTTTCCACAATTAAATATTATAATATTTACTATACTTCCCTCAAAATTCCCCCAAAATCACTTTTAAAGAAAGACAGGATTACAAATTTTCTCTCAAACTAGATTTGTCTTCAAAAATACCATTTCTTAACTACAGTGTTTCCTCAGCTTCCATGAATGTTGACATAGGTATTTTAAATGCTGCAGAACAGTAATACCAAAATGCCTTATGAATTTCATGCTCTATGGAAGAGGCAGGGAATGTTGCCAATATTAGACAAAGCAGAGAGGAGGACATGCAGTAAAACCTAAAAATACACATGTGATTTTATAAACGAGCGACTTGAATAAGAGACTAAATATGCAAACCTTTGGTGAGACACTATTTCTCAATGTCTTATAATTGCTACATCCACTTCTATATACACAGTTCATAGAACTGACTTCCCATGGGCCTCAGTGTTGCCCTGAGTTCTTCTATATTTAATCACATTTCTCGGATTGTGGTGATTAATTCTTAACAAAACACAACTGAAAAGGTTCTCGGAGTGCAGCTCCGTGTTTGTAAAGTCCTAAAGGGCAAAAGCACCATGGTCTTGGAACAATATCCACATTCCCGCTAATCATGGGGAGAAAACGACTCAGATTTAGGACAGTGATTTCTCATTCAAGGAGTTGCATTCAGCAACATAAATGAGGCCACAGATAAAGCATGCTGTGTATTTTAAGCTCAAAAACATCAGTGTCACAGAGCCCAGAGGTAAACAGATGCCTGTGCAATTTCACTGAGGCGATGGCCAGATGTTCCAGCTCATCCTCCTGTTGTGTGCGGTACAAACACATTGTGTATACTTTCACACTGACAGCACACATTACCCCTTTTTCTAATTGAAAAGTTGAAGTGAAGGACAGTGGTTTCTCTGCCAGCATCCTTTTTTTAAAAACTTCGTTTGTGGTATCCTCAAGAAAGGATGCATCTCCATGTGCAACCTAAAGGAGCTTTTCCTGTGAGTATTTTCAGTGTGATGAAATGTCTGTCACCTAGAAACAATTTCATTCTCTGGTTTCCAGATTCCCTTTAGTAGTTTGGGCTCTCCTCCCTGAGAAAGCAGTGAAACTGCACCCGGGCTCCTAGGAGGCACCTGTCTGCTGAAAAGCCGCGGGATTTGGTAATCCGAGACCCGGTCATTAACTTCGCCCAGTGATGTCAGACTTGAAACAGACATAACAGCATCTGTAATGAAGTCACTTGTAATCTCATCATTTTGAAATCTGCCCAAGTATCTTTTATTTCAAAGCCCTTGAGATGAAGACAGCTTCACCTGGCAGGGGGAGGAAGGGTCAGTGGAAGCTGTTACAGGACTGGTTTGCAGACCCTTGAAAGCCACGTTACAGGAGCTCAGGAAAGGAAGGCCAGCCCAGCACTTGTGCAAATTAGGAGGCAGAACTTCCCTAATCAAAGTCTGGGCCCAGTCTTCAGAAAATGTTGCCTCCACAAAAGAAAGCCCGAAGATTGCTGAATGGCTTCACCATTTTAACCAGGCCAGTTCTTATCTTAATCCAAACAGTCCATCTGAAATCCAGGGTTCTGGGGGATATAAATGGCTTGTTTGAAAGATATACGTACTTTATGTTCTCTGCATGAAAGCTAATGTACACACACATATATGTATATGTGTGTATAAAATATATGTATATGTAGCCCTGCAGCAGTATTTCTGAGAAATTCTTAATATGGAAAGATGATTAATTCTTGATGATCCTAAAAATAATCCGAATTCTGCCCATTTTCCTCTAAGGTAAAAAAATTTTTTTTAATTTCGAGAATAAAGAGAGAGAAATGGATCTCTGTTTTCTGTCACCTTAATAGACCCGATGTTTCCGAGTCTCACCTGAGACAGCCACTCCTCATCTTCCTGTCCACTGTGGTCAGAAGCCAAACTGTCGTAGGACCCGTGCCGAGTAATGGGCCCGGGACTTCCAGGGGGGGCCACTGACGGAGAAAGAAAACATATTTAAACAACTTTAATCCATGCCGTGAAAAAAAAAAAAATGAATATGGGCATAACCATCCTGGATACTATGGTGATTTATAAATCACCAAAGCTAAAATAAGACATTTAACACACAATTCAAATAACTAATGAAGAAGAAAGATTAAATTTCTTAGGAGCAAGAAAAATCTCCAACTAGGAGCACATCTTAAAAAATATCTGTGGGAATCTAATCATGACATGGATCGTTGTTGAAGAAATAAACACCTAACTGAATCTTAACAACACAAGTACAGAAGAAGCAGTGACGATTCCATTGCCTGTGCACCAACGTAACTGCTACACCTCAGGACACTTCAAAGCCTTCCACCTAACAAAGAAATTAAGTTGATGCAGTTCTTATACTCTGGGAAGGGGTTTTAAAAACAAGTATCATATAAGATTCTTTAAAAGTCTACTTAATAGTTTCACATAAATGGAAGGCATTAAAATATTTTAAATTTTAAAACACTTTTAGTTCCTAAAACAATGATTCATCAAAAGAAATGTTTCTTTTTTTTTTTTAATGCTTCTATAGTTTCCCTGATTTTTAGGTCATAGGATACAGGCTTAAAAGAGAAACAGCCTGCTTCTCATACACAGAAGAACCTCTGCTTAGTGTCACTCAGGTGTGTCCAAGTCTCTGTGACCCCAAGGACTGTGGCCCACCAGGCTCCTCTGTCCATGGAATTCTCCAGGCAAGAATACTGGAGTGGGTAGCCATTCTCTTCTCCAAGAGATCTTCCTGACCCAGGGATTGAACCTGGGTCTCCTTCATTGCAGGAAGATTCTTTACTAATACTAAACATGCCTAGGTTAGGGAGATCTCGTGGAGAAGGGAATGGCTACCCACTCCAGTATTCTTGCCTGGAGTACTCCATGGACAGAGGAGCCTGAAGGGCTACAGTCCATGGGGTCACAAAGACTTGGACATGACTGAGTGACTGATCTTTGCTTGCTGCTGCTAAGTCACTTCAGTCGTGTCCGACTCTGTGCAACCCCACAGATGGCAGCCCACCAGGCTCCCCCGTCCCTGGGATTCTCCAGGCAAGAATACTGGAGTGGGTTGCCATTTCCTTCTCCAGTGCATGAAAGTGAAATGTGAAAGTGAAGTCGCTCAGTCGTGTCTGACTCTTAGCGACCCCATGGACTGCAGCCCACCAGGTTCCTCCGTCCATGGGATTTTCCAGGCAAGAGTACTAGAGTGGGATGCCATTGCCTTCTCCAGATCTTTGCTTAGTCAAAGCAATAAAATGATTCAGTAAACATTTATTGAGTTCCTATGAAACAAATATTATCCCAACAAAAACTTACTTAGCCTCCTCTACTTAAAGTCTCATACTTTTTATTTGCTTATTTTTATTATAAAAGAGGACTTTAATTTTTTAGAACAATTTTAGGTTCAAAACAAAATGGAAGAGAAAATACAGAGATTTCTCATACATTCTCTCCCTCATTAAACATTTTAATACTAAGAGAAATAAAACAATAAAGTACTGAGGGGAAATAGAGAAAAGAAAAAAGAAGAGAACCAAAGAGGAAGGAAAGATGGTGAGCATTAAAGAAACCTGGAAGAAACAGAAAAGAATGACAGAAAGAAAATAATCTCAGAATTTCTACCACCCAGAGATATGTTTCTATACTTCAATATGTATATTTTCCATAGGCTACAATTCTAAAATTGAAATCAGAGGATATGAACATATCTATATTTCTTAATGCATATTCCCAGAAAAAGATATACATTTCCACAAGGAGTAACTCACAAGCCAATCTCACAACGCTCTTGCCAGAACAAGTATTTTGAAGAACTAAATCTTAACAAAACTGGTGTAAGTGAGGTAGACAGAGCAGAACGTAGGGCAAGATTTTAAAGAAGATATACTCACAAAAACCTTATCTTAGCTAGCTGGGAGGGGAGAAATGATACTTAAGCCAGTCAATCACTCATCAGAGGGAGATAAATAGTATTAAAATATAAGATTTGCAATGGTTAAAACTATTAGCTGTTAGTTCTTCAAAATCCTAGTTCTGCAGCTGAGAGGCAGGCTGGCAACTGGCATGAAATACAAGTGACCACCAAAGCAAAACAATTCCCTATATTCTGAATATCATGAAGAAAAGAATATCATAATAATCAATAATGTTGAAGCATCCTTTTAAATAAAAACTGATATGTAATTATGTTTGCAAAAGGTTAGGTGTTTCCCAATCACATATAATCTTTTAATAAATAAAGTTGAAATTCTTAATACAGAACAGAGCAAGAGTATGCCTCAAAGCTGCCCTCTCCTTAAAGACTAATCAAGAAGGCAACTAAGGACAAATAGAGGTCAGCACTTTTTGGAATGCAGCTGAGGTCAGAGAAAATTTTAAAGAGGTGAATGAATAGGCCATGCATACATCTGAGAAGAAAGAGTTACAGAAAATATCAATTACAAAGATTTTGAAGTGGGAATATGAAATGTTTCGGTCATGTCAGAAAGCCAGTATGGTAGGTGCGGTGAGGGAAGCTGAGAGTGGAAGATGAATCAGGAGGGCAAAGAAGCCAGGGAGGGAGGGTCAGTAGATGGTTTATGACTTTTTTTTTTTTAATAAAGCTAGGATAGACAGATAACTGGAAAAATTGGAAGAGAAGTGAGAAATTATACCCTTGTGTTACTAACCAGTACCTAATGTGATTTTTCCCCCCAAGAGTTTGTAATATACCCAACATGTGCTGAGCCCAGCCTACTACCTATTGCAGAATAAACACTTTATAAATAAATGAATGAACGGAGCTTTTGATTCTAGAATAAATAATGAAGGATACCAGGATGGTAGGATACTTATTCACCCATCATCAAAATGGGGATAAACTTGGGACTTCCCTAGTGGTCCAGTGGTTAGGATTCTGTGCTTTCACTACCGAGGGCCTACGTTCAATTCCTGGTCAGGAAACTAAGTACCTGCAAGCTGCAAGGCATAGCCAAAAAAAAAAAAAGATGTGTGTGGAAGGGTAAATTTAAAAATAATCCAATGGCAGAGAATGGTGAGGAAGAGGATTATAGCTGAAAAAAACGTTAGTCATGAGTTGATGACTTTTGAGAATTACAGGTACATGGAGAGTCATTATACTGACACAATTTTTTTCTAATTTTGTGTATGTTTGAGATTTCCCACAGTGAAAAGTTTCTCAAGGAGGAAAAAAAAATCTCTTTCTCCTCTTCCTCTTCTTCCTCTCCAACCTTTTTCCCAAAGGAACTGGTAAAAATACCAATCATATATCTATGAACCATTAAATCTGAATCCTAAATTTCTAAATAGAGATTGTGAGAAGAGTTACCATACTTTATGTTCACTAAAAAACAGTATTCCAATTAAAAATGCTTGGAAGAATTCAGAAGATTCACAATATAAAAATATGTGTAGTGGAAAAATATTTTTCAACATAAAGTAAATATCCTTTCTCTCTCCCTCACATTTCTTTACATTTAAAACTTTCTCCAATCCAGGTATGAAGAAAACTCCATGATTACTAGCTGGTGGAAACAATGACATACCCAGTCACAAAGAAGAGAGGAATTCAAAACCCTGACCCTGGGATAAGAAAGAGAGATTAAAAGTATGACAGTTAGGAGCAAAGCTCCCATGGTTTCCAAGCAGCTATTAGGAAAGACATGCAGAAACTGGAACAAGAGCCCCACAAACAGAAAGGGGAAAAAAGAGGGTTCCCAAGGAAGGGTACAAAAGTCAAAAAGTTTTAGGGATGAACAACTGTGAAAAACCCTAATTTCATTCTTGGGTAGTTTCAGGAAGTAGCAGGAGGTCCACTTGGGAAGCAGCATGGAGATTTCACTCTTCTGCAGTGGAGAAGGTGTGCACATGGTGTGTTTTCAAAGCTGAGCCTGTGACCACCTCTCCAAGTCCCCTGTGAATGCGATGATGAATATTTACTACACATTCAAGAGTAATACGGACAAGGTCCAGGCAATTGTCAGGCTTTGAACAGGCTTTGAAGCAAGGACGGATGCTACAAAGACCTATATGAACCAATGTGCTAACTGGTTGCTCAGGCGTGTCCGACTCTTTGCAACTCCGCGGGCTGCAGGCTGCCAGGCTCCTATGTCCACGGAATTCTCCAGGCAAGAATACTGCAGTGGATAGCCATTTCATTTTCCAGGGGATCTTCCTGACCCAGGGACTGAACCCAAGCCTCCTGCATTGCAGGCAAATTCTTCACCATTGGAGCCATCAGGGAAGCCCGTGAACCAATACAACAGCCAAGAATTAAATCTGGTAAGGAACTGGGACATCTCAGTGGTGAAAAAATAGAGGTAAAATATCTTTAGCAATCCCATCTCATATCTTTGCACTATGTAAGCCCTACAGAATTTAGATGCAACTATGTAGGAGGTTATAATTGATTGAGATTAATTTTTCCCTATTTGTTAGGATAGAGGTACAAAAGAGGACTAAAGACAATTTATAGAAAAATACAGTTACATATATTGCAAGCCTGAGTTTAATGGACCAACATAAGCACCTTCTAGCTAAAGAAAAATAGTATCTTTTACATTTACCAACTATTATTAGGGGTTTCCCAGGTGGTTCAGTGGTAACGAATCTGCCTGCCAATGCAGGAGACGCAGCTTCAATCCCCGGGTCGGGAAGATCCCCTGGAGGAAGAAATGGCAACTGACTCCAGTATTCTTGCCTGGAGAATCCCATGGACAGAGGAGCCTGGCAGGGTGCAGTCCATGGGGTCACCGAGAGTCGGACGCGACTGAGCATGCAGCACTGTTCTTAGATAGTTAATGATCCTGGGTTAGGAAAAGGGATATGGAATTTTGAAATAAAAATCTCTGCTATGCTCTATCCCTACTTTTAGTACAGTCATTTAAAACAAGCCTATCCATCTAACTACAAAGAGTACACTGTCAATTTTTTTTACAGAATACAACTCCAAAAGTACTGCCTGTACACACAGGCATTTGATAAATATAGATCAACAACCCAGGGCAGGCTGAGCAGATCATTATGAGGTAACTGTGAGCTAGACTGTTTATATTGTGTTTTCAGGAAAGCAGATCATGCTTCTAGTGAGTAAATAAAAGCTAAAAAAAACCACGAAGTGTATTTTAATGTCTTACAGTGATATATGAGTATGTGTATGTATGTGTGTATTCCTATGAATATATTTATACTTATACGTGTTTATGTGCAAAGCAAACAAAAAAAAAAATCTTCAATGTTGACCTTTGCAAGTTAGTCTCGTTAATCAAACCCCCCAAAATTTCCAAATCAGTAGAACAACTGAAGTAAAATTATGAACAGAAACACTGAATGGTCCTCTGAAAATACCCCTATAGCTGAATGCCCCGTAACAAAATTCTCAGTCTGAAAACAGAAAATGTCAATTCATAATATAGCTCCTCAAATCCATAAGAAGTTAGGAAGGGGATCAATGAGCATAGAATTTTTACAAATTACCCACATAAAATATAGTAAAGAGTTATAAACATTGTATTAACAGATATCTAAAATGATACTCTGAAATCTCATTTTTAACACTAGTTAATGGACTACTTAAAGGTTAGGAAAAATAGGTTTGAGTCAAGCTTCCAAGAATGAGTTATTACCAGTCCTGAAGAAAGGTAGGACTCTCTTGACATTTCAGGCTGTTTTATCCAAAGTAATAACTGTATATCCTCAATTCCAAGAAATCAAATTCTTTTTAGAATACCCTGAAACTAACACCTAGATCTCAATAACCTAAGTTCATCTGCAACAAATCTAGTCTTCCAGTTTTGAGAGAAAGTACATTTTTATCATTAATATTTATACACTTTATATTAGAACAGGTAATTACTTTTCTTAAGTGTATTGGCCACGGTTTGGATATTCAGGAAAAATTAGATCTCCTAACTACCGAGTTTACAACAGGGGACAGAGGCTCTAGATACTCTATTAAAGAAATGAAAGGAATAACTATTTGATCTCAGCACCATTCATCCTTAAAAGCAATGAAAGGAAAAAGAGCTGACAATACATTTCAAAGTTAAAAGAGACTGACCACATACAGGTTATAAGCATCGTTTTTCTAAAAACAACACAAAGCATACAGCTGCACAATGAGCCGCACTTATTTATAAACTCAATGAAGGGACAATCTATCTGATTCTGTTACGTTCTTGTTCTAGTCTTTCCTGCATCTCTTGAACTCCCAGTAATAAATTCTTGTAGCTTCAGAGGACACAGCTGCTGATCAAGCACAGGCTCCGCTGCTAGTGAACTCCAAGCTCCCAACTTTAGGAGACGCTAAAAAAAAAAAATGCTATACTTCCTGAAACAAATCTCAGTGCCACTGGAATCAGAGAGATCTACTTCTCAAGTAAGGGGGTGTGGAGCAGGGCTGACCCAAATGGCATCTACTTTTTTTCTGAGATGCAACTTTCAGCTTTAACTGCTGTTGCAAAGCCTAAAATGAGTTCATATGTTGAACAAACAGCACTAGAAAGAAACTTAGAGAGTCTTTCAATATGAAGAAACAAAAATGGATCCCAAGGTTTTTATTTGGAAAAGTGAGTGTGAGCTGGGTCTTACTGGCAGCTGAGTGGGCTGCAGAATAAAGTATTCTCCAGATTCAGGACCAGACTCAGTTTTTGCTTGCCCCTACTCCTTAACATATCCCCACAAATCCTCTGCAAACAATAAAACCCTTACCATGCTGAAGTCTTTAGTGGAGACCTGAGAGGTGAATAATGTTGTGCCAGCATTATTCAGTCCTTCAGGTTATTTAGGGGAACAACATTCCTTTTTCTAGCAACAGAGAAATTTGTGAGTTAAATGACATCATGCTGCCTTGAATGAAACAGCTCAGGCTCAAAGTTCACCCAAAGGCCAACAGTGATAAACCCTCATCCAAGGACAAACTTCAATATATTTTTGGTACTTATTAAAAACAGCATTTATAGAGCAGCCATACAATAAGAGAAGGCTCTTTACCAAACTCTGTTTCTGATCAGAAAGCACTCAGGATCTGAGGAAGAAATTCTGCTTGGAAAGGTAGTTTCTTAGCTCAGAAAATAATATTTGCCTTTTAAGAAGAAAGGCTCAAAGACAAGTAATCCAAAAGCAAAATGGACTAAGGCATTTCCTAAGGAACAATCAATTCACAGAAGAGGAAATACAACAGCCAACAAACACATATAAAATAGTAGTAATCAGAGACTTGAAAATTTTTACAGGTTATGCTTTCATACTATCAAACTGGTAAAAATTAAACTCTGGACTTTTTAAAAATAATTTTGTAAAAAGGAGAAGGCTTTCAGGTCAAAAATAACACACCTAACTATCTCTATGGAAGTCTAGAAGTTTTCTAATTTATAAATGTTTCCACTTAAATGTAAAGGAATTTGCTGAATTTCACACACAGAATAATCTAGCAATAGCACGATGTATTACTGGCTACTCTGTTCATTAGGAGCCATCTCTCGTACCAGTGCAACAACAGCTGAAGCACTCCAACACGTATAAAAGGGAACAGGTTTTACCTACGCTATATATTAAACAGATCAATGATCTTCCTTGCACCCTGACCCTGCAGTACCATAGATGTTCCCTAATTAATTATTAAAGTTTTCTAACAGTCAGTCATTGTACATCTCTGGTTTCACTTTCCTTTTATTCCACATTCCCAGAAGAACAGTCACAGGCAATATATAATTAGAAAAATGACGTATCCTCATTGCCTATGAGATAACAGATTCCACTGGGTAACTGACAACAGGGTGCATCTCTGCTCCACCCTGCTTTTCTCCCTTGCCCTGCCCCCAAAGCATCATATAATATTCCCACAGAAGACATAAACTAAGGTACTTTCGTTTGGTTCTTCCTGCTACCATAACGGTCCACTGCCATTTTGCATCTGGACAAGCTATACCTGGGGGGAGTCTGGAAGGGTTCACAGTTTAGTTTTGCTCATCCATGTAACTCTAAATGTCATAAAAATGGACAGATAGAATAAAACATAATGGCTTCATGCTATCAGCAAGATCAACTACTCCACTGAAAAGTTCAAACTGTCCCAGCACACTTCTGAGAACTGAATAGGCTGCAACAATCCCTTCAAAACATTTGCAATTAAGGTCACCTGGAAAGATACACACAATTTAATGTGTATTATGGCAACTCAATTCACAGTACAACCACATTGCTGCTGCTAAGTCACTTCAGTCGTGTCCAACTCTGTGTGACCCCATAGACGGCAGCCCACCAGGCTCCCCCATCCCTGGGATTCTCCAGGCAAGAACACTGGAGTGGGTTGCCATTTCCTTCTCCAAGGCATGAAAGTGAAAAGTGAAAGTGAAGTCACTCAGTCGTGTCCGACTCTTCGCTACCCCATGGACTGCAGCCTACCAGGCTCCTCCATCTATGGGATTTTCCAGGCAAGAGTACTGGAGTGGGATGCCATTGTATATACATTAAACTGCAGCAAGATAACTAGAAAAGTCCACCCTGGCTATTTTAAAGGAACATAGCCTGTCTGTATAATACCTTGCTTGCAGCTTACAGATTAAGTTTGTCTTGCCAAGGGTTAGATAATCTACTCAGAAAAATAAGTCTAAAAACAACAAAACCATTCTTATCAAAGCTCACCTTTACATAACAGTTGCCTCAGGGAAGAAAGGGATGAAGGAATGACTCATTTTCCACTAAATATTCCTTGGCACCATTTAAATTGTGTATGCTATGCTATGCTATGCTATGCTAAGTCGCTTCAGTCGTGTCCGACTCTGTGAGACCCCATAGACGGCAGCCCACCAGGCTCCCCCGTCCCTGGGATTCTCCAGGCAAGAACACTGGAGTGGGTTGCCATTTCCCTCTCCAATGCATGAAAGTGAAAAGTGAAAGTGAAGTCGCTCAGTCGTGTCTGACTCTTAGCGACCCCATGGACTGCAGTCTAACAGGCTCCTCCGTCCATGGGATTCTCCAAGCAAGAGTACTGGAATGGGGTGCCATTGCCGGGCTTCCCTGGTGACTCAGATGGTAAAGCGCCTGCCTGCAATGCGGGAGATCCAGGTTCGATCCCTGGGTAGAGAAGATCCCCTGGAGAAGGAAATGGCAATCCACTCCAGCACTCTTGCCTGGAAAATCCCATGGACGGAGGAGCCTGAGAGGCTACAGTCCACGGGGTCACAAAGAGTTGGACACGACTGAGCGACTTCACTTTCATGTACCAACTTAAAATTTGATAATTATAAAAGTTGAAGAATAAGCACAATACAAGTAATATGGTTAGTGAAATCAATCTAACAAGTCAAGAAAAGAAAAGAGAGAAATCACAAGCACTTCAGTGAATGATGGAAACCAATGCATGAAACGAAAAGGTGAGTTTATTTCCTTAGGTTTTGTGACGTTTTCCTTAAAAGGGGAAATGGAAGTGGTTTTACACACTCTTTCTCTCATAATCACTGTACGCATCTTTGTTTATCAGCTTTTAGCAACTACCCAAGTACACATGGGCTTCTGTGGTGGCTCAGTGGTAAATAAAGAATCTGCCCCCAATGCAGGAGATATGGGTTCAATCCCTGGGTCAGGAAGATCCCCTGGAGAAGAAAATGGTATCCCATCCCAGTATTCTTGCCTGGGAAATCCCATGGACAGAGGAGGCTGGTGGACTACAGTCTCTGGGATTGCAATCAGATGTGACTTAGCAACTAAACAATCCAATCAAATACACATGGTAGTGTATGTTTTTATTGAGAGAAATGACTGCTTGCTGGCGCTAATTCTGGGCAGAATCATGAGCTGTAATCTCTTGATAATGGCAACTGTATTCTCACAGCTACCTCTGTACGTTAAGACGCATTTCTTTCAGGAATAATCAGTTCTGAATTCAAACACTCTAAAATACAATATCCTCTATAAGAGACTAAGATGGGAGCGCTTATAAAGAAAGTATTATGAATTGATGTCTTGGAAAGTAAAAAAAAAAAAAAAATCACTGCATTCAATAACCAATGTACACAAGTAGGCAAGAGGCCAAGTACTGGAAATGTATTATTCTCCATCTCACCTACAATGGCACAGTTGAAGAGCAAAGAGTTTAACTACTCAGTCTAGCCTCCACAACAAAGTCCGACAAAACAAAAATAAAGGAGAGGTAGTTGTGGGACGTCCCTGGTGGTCTGGTAGCTAAGATTCCATGTTCCCAATGCAGGGGACCTGGGTTCAATCTCTGGTCAGGGAACTAGATCCTACATGCCACAAGTAAGAGTTTGCATGCCGCCACTAAGACCCAGCACAGCCAAACAAATTTTTTAAAGTATTTTAAAGGCGGGGGGGGGGGGGGGGGGGGGGGCGTGCGGGGGAGTTGTTTGGAAATGGGAAAATGGCAAAAATCATTTTTTTTTTTTTTTGCAAAGAGTTAATGCAGCTTCTTCCATGCTTCCCTTATTTATTATCTAGTTACATTCCTGATAAGACCAGATCATTATACAACAGGAAGAATTAAGTGCACATTTTCCCATGCCTAAGCAGAAGAGCAAAGTTCTCTTGGCATGGAGAGTTAAAAGCTTTTAGTTGTGGAAGACATCAACATTTTCAACTTATACTTTAGAATATAATTTAAAATCTTTTCAAACAATCATTAAGGACCCTTGATGTGTTCCATAAAATAGAGAAATTAAATGATTAAGATTTTTACCTCTAAATAAATCAGAAAATCCATAGAACCAAGAGGACTGGGGAAAGAATGAAACAGAAAATACTACCCTACAAGCACCATAGGGTTCTCTCTCTTTCCAAACACAAGAGAACACTTTTGAAGGCTTGTTCTTTCCTATACTGCACAACATACAACTACTAGAAAGAGCTATCCCCTTATCATTAAGTCTTTGTCATTAGACACATGCAAGTGTTGCTGCTATTGTTCAGTAGCTAAGTCATGTCCATCTCTTTGTGACCCCATGAACTGCAGCAGGCCAGGCTCCTCTGCCCTTCACTATCCCCTGGAGTTTGCTCAAATTCATGTTAATGGAGTCAGTCCATCTCATTCTCTACCACCCTCTTCTGCTTTTCCCATCAATTTTTACCAGCATCAGGGGCTTTTCCAATGAGTCAGCTCTTTGCATCAAGTAGCTAAAGTACTGGAGCTTCATATATACACACACACACACACACACACACACACACACACAGATACATGCAAGCATTAAATAGGTAAAAAGATACAACAGTGGGTGGCTTTCTCATAATACTTTATCTACCATACATTAAAAAGCAACAACAGCAAAAAAGATTTCTGTACTTCCTTTGTGGTACAGTGATTAAGAATCCACCTGCCAATGCAGGGGACATGGGTTCGATCCCTAGTCAGGGAACTAGATTCCACATGCTGGGGGGCAACTAAGCCCATGCACCACAACTACTGAGCCCACATGCCACAATTACTGAAGCCCTCACGCTTTAGAACCCATGCTCTGCAACAAGAGAAGCCACCACAGTGAGAAGCCCGGGCACCGCAACTCGAGTAGCTCCCGCTCGCTACAATGAGAGCGAGTCCACAGCAGCACTGAAACCCAGTGTAGCCATAAATAAATAAAATTTTAAGATAACATCAGAAACAAGAGTGGCAGAATGTTGTTAATTCTTCAAGCTGGGTAATATGTAGATTCATTATACTAGTCACTGTACTTCTGTGTGTGTTTGAACATTTCCATAATAAAAAACTCTTAAGACTATTTCATGAATGGAAAAAACAGCAAATATTTTTTGACCTGCAGATGGACAAAGAGTCACCTTGATTCTTTCATGGCAAGACTAGGAAATGTGTGACGTATTCAGGACTACGTTGTTTTCTCACAGCATCATATACGTGAGAATCGCCCATACTGACTTTAGTTTACTGTAGAACATTTAATTTCTGTGCCGTGTAACAAACTGTATAGTTCATCCTTCCATTTTCCCTTCTTTCATCCTTTTTCTTCCTTCCTTTATTCCCTCCCTTCTCTTTCTTCCTCTCTCTCTCATTCCTTTTCTAAGAAATTCACCTGCCATAGGAACACAGACAGGTTCATTATAAACTTCAAAAAAATACAGAGTAAAAAACAAAAGGCTCACCAGAATAGTGAACAATGATTTCAATGATAATCTCAGAAAATCAAATGTCCTTCTGGCATGTCAGAAATTGGGTTTCAGAGTCTTAAGGCAACTAACTATCAGAAAGAACTTCCAGAGGAAAGCCTTTCAGAATGCAGTGGACACCAAGAAATATCCCAATTCCCATAATTTACTAAGGGATTGAAGATGCTTGAAACAAACAGGTCTAAGAGAAATTTTCAATTTGCTTCAACAAATTAGAATTACTAAGTAAAGTTGCTTTTTATAGCCTTGAAAATACTCACATTAAAACCTTACTTGTCAGGATGACCACTTAACAGAAGAGAAAGGATTTACCACAAATGTTTTCTCTCCACTGTCATTGTTTAAAATTGATTTATGTATTTTCACTTTTGGCTGCACTGAATCTTCATTGCTGCACATGGACTTCTCATTAAAGTGGCTTCTCTTGTGCAGAGCACAGACGCTGGGGTGCACAGGCTCAGTAGCTGTGGCTCGTGGACTTAGTCGCCCCACAGTACACGGAATCTTTCAGGTCCAGGAATCGAACCTGTGTCCCCTGCAATGGCAGGTGGATTCTTAACCACTGGACCACCAGAAAAGTTCCTGTTGTTTGTTAACAATAAAGCTATGCCACCTGGCAGTATCTCAGTCATAAAGCCGTTGGAATACAGAGAGGCAAGAAAGACCTCAAAGGAGAACAAAAATACTATTTCTGTAAATGCCACCCACAACGCTAATCTATAGTTATTTTTTATTCTATCTAAGGTAATGTGTCAAGCTTTTTGGATGAATTCGCTCATTTAATCTAAAAACAATTTTATAAGGTGAACATGAAGTCACTCAGTCGTGTCCGACTCTTTGCAACCCCATGGACTGTAGCCTACCAGGCTCCTCTGTCCATGGGATTTTCCAGGCAAGAGTGCTGGAGTGGATTGCCATTTCCTTCTCCAAGGGATCTTCCCAACCCATGGATCAAACCCGGGTCTCCCACATCGTAGACAGACACTTTACCGTCTGAGCCACCAGGGAAGTCCATGTTAATGGTAGGTAAACTAAAGCCCAGACGTTGGGCTAAGTTATTTGCCCAACGTCATCCAGCTAGCAAACAGCAGGAATGGAATTTAGAACTGCAAACTCCAAAGACCATGTTCTTAACCTGAAGTATGAACTGCTTCCATTCATGATGTCTTTTTTATTATTATTATTTATTTATTTGGCTACGTTGGGTCTTAGTTACAGCACATAGGATCTTCACTGTAGCATACCAATTCTTTCGCTGCAGCACATGAACTCTAATTGCAGCATGTGAGCTGAGCTGCTGTGGGATCTTAGCTCCCAACCAGGGATCGAACCTGTGTCCCCGGCATCACAAGGCTGATTCTTAACCACTGGACCACAAAGGAAGTCTCCAATTAATGATGTCTTTACCTGTAAGTATTTTAAACTAAAATTTTCATGTAAAACATCTTGAGGGTTGTTTATCCCCAAATATGAACTGTATCATTGATTTAGTCTCCATGATTTCTTTATTCCATATCTTAATAATTTTCTCATCTTAATAAATATCTATGCATCTTGATCAGAGGTACCATACAAAGCTATCAAACAATGGGGAAAAAATGACTTTGACCAGAAGTCTCAACATAAGCAAGTTACAGACATTAAAGGAAGGCTTCCATGCAGTAAGAGAAAAGAAAGTACTTCGGGCCACACTTTACATTCTCTATAATACCCCTGAGGAATTCGAAGATTTCATTTTAGAAAATATTGGTTTGGTTTCATACTTAAAGGTATAGATGGCATAACCATAGAAGGACCACTGGCACCTAGAAAACATCCTTGGAAGGCAACAGAATGCCTAACCCCCAAATATTCCTTATAATCTCAGCTCTGACCCAAACTTGACATCACATAAGGGAAGTTGTGAGGCCTCTTCATGTGGTTATAAAATACAAAGAAAGCACAGTAGAAAAGGCAAGAAACTAACGGCATAAAGGCAATAAAGGCAGTTCAGTGTTTCTCGTCTCTCCACCAACTTCCACAGAATCACATGGCAGAAAGCTTCCTGTCATATGACAACAATAAGGAGAACAGATTCAAACTGGAAAGGGACAATCAAGGGCATTCACCCACCACCCTGTGCCTTGGTCACTCAGTTGGTTACCTTCAGTAAGAAAGATCGTGAGAAAAAAATTTGTTTCTAAAAAGAAGTTGAGTGATGATCACGGTTTTTACATCATCAAAGCAAAAGTAAAGCTTTTGACTTAAATAATATGAGAATGCAAAGGGCAAGATAGACAAACAGAGGTACAGCTGAGAACTGAGCAGAAAGGCTTAGTTTCTCTTGTATTTTCTATTCTTCTGGACTAAGAACTAAAAGTTACCATGCAGTCATAAAAGCCTGGCACATAGAGCGCAGCAGCAATTATTATTTTTTTATTACTTAAAGGGCAGTGGCCAAGAGCAGCTCTTCTGTTAACAGCAAAGTGGTGCAGGTAAACACATAAGCAATGCCACCATGAAGTAGACATTTTTGTTTTAACAAAATCTATATTTATATGATTATATTTCCTATGGTTGAGAGCGGCTATAATTAATGGATTTCCCTCCTTCTCCTAATGCAGCCATTTGTCAATTCAAATACAGAATGTCCAATCAATTTTGATGTATTTAGTAAGCAATTTGTCAAATGGTGCTATAATCCAGTTAATATATTAATTCTTGGCATGGAGAGAGCTCTGCCATCTACATGGTTTTCCATAGCTGGTGTGGAGTGAAAAATCTGTGCTGGAACTCAACGGTCACTCTCTAGAGGTGACACTGTGTCTGGGCATCAGGAAGCACGGCACAGTTCATCACTTAATAGGGAAGCTGCTTCACTCAACTAGACACCCGGGGTCAACTGGACAGTGTAGCTGCCAGTTCACTGTACTAAACTGGGTGTCTTTGAGTGCCTGTGTGTCT
This sequence comes from Bubalus bubalis, assembly GCF_019923935.1. Lineage (NCBI taxonomy): Eukaryota > Metazoa > Chordata > Mammalia > Artiodactyla > Bovidae > Bubalus > Bubalus bubalis. Next base: position 51,207,547 of record NC_059159.1, on the reverse strand, counting down.
CATATATTTAAAAAACTGATCAAGCCAACATACGTGACACTAAATGCAAAGTAAGCTTCTGAGAGAGGAACAAGGCTTTATTTATGAAATGTATGCATCTTAAACTTAAAAAATACTTTTATAATGTTTCTTCATATGAACTGGTAAAGAAGTGACTCTCAATCTTTTATTTTTCCTATCCCAATATCCTTCAGGTAAACAACTGATTCCTATTAGTATTTAACAAGACACTGTACTAAGGCCACACAGGAACCAGTGGTCAAGATTCTTAGAAGGCCACCTTCAGTACACACAGTGTGATGCTCTGAACATGACAGTTTTCTTACTTCATTATTGGATAAGATATAAATATATATTTCATCCAATAGTCACTATGTTATCTCCATCTTTTTCCTACATCTGTCTATGTACTGGGGGCTGGAGAAAGAGAAGCAGAGATTTCAAGTAGGTGGCCCAAATTTATATGATAGAATGAATCTGGGTTAGACAGGTGAAGGAAGGATCAAATTCTTTCTCCAACTTTTTAGTGGGATATTCAATCCCTACCAGTTTGGGCAGAGCAGGGAATAGAAGAGGGATTTTCAATGTATCACCGATAACTTCCATGGGCATGTTTGGCAAATACTTTCCAAAAATGATGAATCTATCCATTCACTGTATCCAAATCTTTCCATATTTCTCTATCAGGAAATACACTAGCGGAGATGAAGGCAAATCCTTTCTAGAACACAAAACTGAAAAACAAGGCAAAAAAATTTCATGTTGTTGTATGACAGAAACCAGCACAACATGTAAAGCAATTATCATCCAATTAAAACTAAACTTTTTAAAAAAGAGAAGAAAGAAAGAAAAGAGGAAAGGCTATTGCATTCACATCCCAGACATTAGGCTCCCCTCAGCCCATTTATGAACCATGAGCGAGCACACTGGCAGAGCAGTTCGACACAAGGCTGCGTATTTAAAACCTGCCATGTACACCAGTCCTCCAGACGACCAGACGTCCCATTGTTCCATGTGTCTGCTGAGAAAGGTGCCCTATGTGTCAGAAAAGCACACTGAATCTTTTTCAATGACCCAGGGGGCAGAGGTCGCTTATTATAAATGGATAATGAGACCTAATGCAGTGCTCCGAGTATGGACAATGAAAGGGTCTATCCATAGCCCCTGGTGGATTGGTCATTCAGGCTTTGATTTCCTCTGCACACTTAATGGAGTCAAACAACTGACAGAAATTCTATAGAGAAGGCTGAAACTGGGAGAAACAACTGTATCCTAACCCTGATAGACAGATACAAATAGTGACCCTGAAATGGCGCCAGAACTCCCATCACCACTAATGCAGCACACTGCTGTAGCATTCCCCCTAAATTCCCATTTAGTCATTTGTTAGCAATTTACCTTCCTGATGGAAGTGATGGCGCATCAAACTACAAGCTCCCACCAATATCAACCCACTACATTACTGCAGGTGAGCAGACACAGACCATTCTCTTTTGGCCCCTTATTTTTGGAGAGAAGGGCAAACAGATCCCCCCACACCCTCCATCTTGTATCCCCACTACCCAATTAACAAAATGCACATTCAGAGGTATCAGTATCTGAAGAGAAGAACCTTAAACTCTGGCAAAGTGAAAGTGTTAGTCGCTCAGTCATGTCCAACTCTTGGCAACTGCATGGACTATAGCCTGCCAGGCTCCTCTGTTCATGGAATGCTCCTGGCAAGAATACTGCAGTGGGTAGCCATTCCCTTCTCCAGGAGATCTTCCCAACCCAGGGATTGAACCTGGGTTTCCTGCATTGCAGGCAGATTCTTCACCATCTGAGACACTAAACTCTGGTGGGACAGAGTAAATGACATCAGAAGCAGTGGTACTCCTGGACTAGAGGCTTTATGATCAATAGATTACTTTTCTTTAATCTATCAGAAGCAATGTTCTACCCCAGCCAAATCTGCCAATTCAATGGCAATGAATATTAACAGCATAAATGGAAACAAATATACTCAACTGTACCTGGGGAAAAAAAGCAAGTCATAAAACCACTTAAAGGAACAGTAAGTTGTAATAACACTCATAATTTTGTAAAATGAAAAAAGACATCTAAAAGAACAAAACAACCCTCTGTAATAACTGTTCTTTTGTTTCATTTCAATTTTAAAAAACAATTATAACAGGATGGTGGTGTGACATAAGAACTTTTTCCCTCTCATATGATGAACACTAAAGCAAATGACAGAAATAATAAGATTTAATTAAAAATGAAGTCTAGGTCATTATGTTGTAATAGAAAGGACTTTTGATGCTAGAACCTCTCAACAATAAATAATGACAGAGAAACCCAACCAACTATTCCACAGGTATGAAGATCTATGTAAAGTTATAGGTATCAATAAAAAGCATGTATCCCATGAACACAAGGGGAAAGAAAGTAAACTGAACGTTTTGATAAACTATATATTTTCACTGAGGAAGAAAATGTATTGAATTTCATAATGTTCCTCAAGTTATACAGCATATATATGGCTAAATTCAAGGTCAATATTTCTCAAACAGATAATATGTCTCATGGAGAAAAACACCATTTCACTAAAATCATTTCTCTAAGGAAGGACATATGTCAGTTGATAAAATTAAGTATAAATAAGAGAATCCACGAAATATAATTCAATATGAAGTGGTGTTTTAAGTACTGCAGATATTCAGACCTAGACAGAGCAGTATGACACACCCAATGACCCAACAATGGACTATAAATACTCTATAAATAAGTCCTACATTACAAGTTTCCTCTACAGGAGAAAAACATTTCTTTCTTTCCCCTTCCACCCTACCAACTCTTGGGCAAATATTTATTATGGACAATGCAAGGAAATATTGTTGAGTACCTCTACCATACTTGGTACATACCACAACAGCGATGCAATCCAGGATGTTAGGTTAAATCTAACGTGGCACTCTAAAGAGAGCGGCTCTGAAAATTACTGCATGTTTAATTGCTTTTCCAGGGCACTGATGATGACCATGGTAGAGGAGACCAGTACTTTTTTCATCCTTTTTGTACCAGTATCTTCAAAATAGATCACCATTGTATTGTAAAACCAATAAAACGAGATAGTAAAATACTCTAAAAATGTCTTCACTCTAAACCTAAAAGTGTGATTTTATTACAAGGAAAAACATTTCCCATTTTTACTCTCACAGTTGTAGCTGGTAGGCCAGCAGGACAAAATTTAGGTCAGAATCAAGATCTCTAGAATCTAACCTTAAATATGCTGCCTACTTGCGTTTTTCATAATTCTAAAGTTGCTCAGTCGTGTCCGACTCTTTACAACCCCATCGACTGCAGCCCACCAGGCTCCTCTCTCCATGGCCTTCTCCAGGCAATAATATTGAAGTGGGTTGCCATTCCTTTCTTCAGGGGATCTTTCCAACCCCGGGATCAAACCTGGCACTCCTGCACTGCAGGCAGATTCTTTACCATCTGAGCCACCAGGAAAGTCCTTCAAGCCCTTATCAGTTCTAGGTAAAAGACAAATGTCAATACTAGCTTTAGGTATTATCTACTTCATTATACATAAAGACTTAAACAAAAGTGCTAGTGAAGTCCAAGTGATCAGTAAAACAACATTTTTAAAAAGTCAATATATCAATAGACAGTCCAGCTATTCAAAAGTAACATTTCAGGTGGATTTTTTGATTGATTTACATTGAGTTTTTAAATGTTATGCTGTCTATACCATAATGAAACCTCATCTCTTCCCTCTAAATTCTCTCTAGGATAAAATTATTTCAGAGAAAGTTTACATCAGTGAATGATTATAATCCAAAAAATCTCAGAAAGGAGCTCAAGTCTATAAATACACATATGTAGTATATATAGATGGAGTTTCTGAGTTATCTCCAAGAACCTACTGAATATTACCACCACGCTATATTACTTTGCCAACAAAGGTCCTTATAGTCAAAGCTATGGTTTTTCCAGTAGTTATGTATGGATGTGAGAGTTGGACCATAAAGAAGTCTGAGTGCCAAAGAATTGATGCTTTTAAACTGTGGTGTTGGAGAAGACTCTTGAGAGTCCCTTGGACTGCAAGGAGATCAAACCAGTCCATCCTAAAGGAAATCAGTCCTGAATATTCATTGGAAGGACTGATGCTAAGGCTGAAGCTCCAATACTTTGGCCAGCTGATACAAAGAGCCAACTCACTGGAAAAGACCTTGATGCTGGGAAAGTCTGAAGGCAGGAGAAGAGGACGAGATAGTTGGATGTCATCACTAACTCAATGGACGTGAGTTTGAGCAAGCTCTCAGAGATAGTGAAGGACAGGGAAGCCTGGCATGCTGCAGTCCATGGGGTCTCAAAGAGTCAGACGTCACTGAGTGACTGAACAACAACAAATATACTACATACACCAAAACAGAGGCAACGCTGTAATCAGCAATTTTTTCTCCTATTCAGGGCAATATATTTCTCTTAATGTTTCAGTGAATGATATAACCTTTTGTTCAAGCCAGTCATCCATTTCTCTCTTCTTTTCTTCAGTAACCTCATATAGTCCCAAATCCTACAGATGCAACTTGTTCAATTTCTCCAAAATTCAGCCACTTCTCTCCATCCCCACTAAGAATTAACTTCTTCCTTCTTTAATCAGCTCTAAGCAAAAGGCTATTTTTTGAACCATCCATAACAAAGCTTAAAAATAAACAAAGAAAGAACAAAAATTTATTCCAAGTAACTTGAGAAGGCAAAAGGAGAAGAGGGCGGCTGAGGATGAGATGGTTGGATGGCATCACCAATTCAATGGACATGAACTTGGGCAAACTCCAGGAGATGGTGAGGGACAGAGAGGCCTGGTGTGCTGCAGTCCATGGGGCTGCAAAGAGTCAGACACAACTTACTGACTGAACACCACCAACAACAGCTTGAGTACCTCTTAGGAATAGAGAATAATCCACTAGTCAGTAATGTGAAACTAAAACTGCCCAGCATCCTATCAAAAATCATTAGGTACACAAAGAAGCAGGAAGGCACACCAAGAAGAAAAAAATCAGTCAATAGAAAAACTCCCCAGCAATACCAGGGTGAAAAGAGTTAGCACACAAGGATTCTAAAGCAACTATTACAAAATAAATGTTCTATATGTTCAAACGTGTACATGACAAAGAAAGAAATGAAAGATATAAAAGAACATCCAGATGGCACTGGATGAAAAATATGGTATCTGAAATGACAAATGTGTTGAATAAAACAGCACATTAGACAGAGCAGAAGAGATGATAATATATATATATATATATATATATATATACATATAAAATACAGAGAAATACAAACTATACAAAATCAAACAGAGTGAGGGAAAGAGATTTTTTTTTAACTATTAAACCATTTATTTTTTAACTTTACAATATTGTATTGGTTTTGCCATGTATCAAAATGAATCCGCCACAGGTACACATGTGTTCCCCATCCTGAACCCTCCTCCCTCCTCCCTCCCCATACCATCCCTCAGCGTTGTCCCAGTGCACCAGCCCCAAGCATCCAGTATCGTGCATCGAACCTGGACTGGCGACTCGTTTCATATATGATATTATACATATTTCAATGCCATTCTCCCAAATCATCCCACCCTCTCCCTGAAAGAGAATTTTTTAACTGAGCAAATATCAAGTGGTGAACATACATATAACTGCAGTCAGAAAAAGAGCAAAGAGGAATGAGAGAAAAAAATGTGAAGATATAACTGCATTAAAATTTTCAAATCTGATGAAAACTAAAATCCCACAAATCAAAGAATCTCCAAGGAGAAGAACACCATGCCACAATTTTATGATTTAATTACTTTTCCACTCTGATCTTTACTATTTCCTTTCTTGTGCTGTAATTCGCTCTACTTCTGCTAGTTTCCAAATATGAAAGTGGACGCCACTGATTTCATTTTATAACATGTGCATTTAGTCTGATCAATTTCACCCTGAGTACCATTTTAGTGCCATCCCACAAACTTTTCCTTTTTTCTCCAAAGTTTTTATTTTTAAATAACTATAGATTCCTATCAAGTTGCTAAAATAGTACAACGAAGGTTTGCACACACTTCACCTAGTTTCAAAACCAGGAAAGTATCATTGGTACAACCCAGCGACCTTATTCAGATTTCACTAGTTTTACACATACAATTTTACATACACTCATTTTGTGGTGCGAGTGTGAGGGGGTGTTTATATGTAATTCTATTCCATTTTATCACACACATTTATCTGTATAATCTCTGCTTCAATCAAGATACAGAACTGTTCCATAAAAGATCTACTGAATTCTTTATGGTCATATTCAACCCTCCCTCATACTCTGTCTCTCTACAGGATGCCCTTGAGAATCATCCAACTTGTGGCACGTATTTATACTTCAACCTATTATTCTTTTCTCCCTGAATCTAGTCTCAGATAGGGGTGTGTTCTGTTTTTATTTTCATTCAGCTAAAAATATCCTAATTTCCCCTTTGATTTCTCCTATGAACCATGTATCATGTAGAAGTGTACTGTTTACTTTCCATATATTTGTAGATTTTTCCAGAGATCTGTTAATCGTTTCTAATTTAATTCCATTGTGGTTGCAGAATATACATACTTTGTATAACCTGAAAGCTTTGAAATTTATTGAGACTTGTTTTATGGCCCGGAAGAAGGTCTGTATTTGTCAATGTTCCTTGTGCACGTGAAAAGAATGCACACGCTACTGTTGTTGGGTGGAGTGCTCCACTTTGTCTGATAGTAATGTAGCAAGTGAGAGTTTAAAGTGGGTTTTCCCAGACTAGTGGTTGCCAAGGGGGTGGGGACTGAGGCAGGAATGGAGTTAGCGGATATAAGCTTTTATATATAAATGCATAAACACCAAGGTCTTACTCAAGAGCACCGAGAACTATACTGAGTATCCGATGATAAATCATAATGAAAAAGAATATTTTAAAAAGGAATGTATATGTATGTATCAATATAACCAAATCCCTCTGCAATAAAACAGAAATTAACACAACATTATAAAGCAACAGCTGTTGCGGTTCTTCAGTTGCTGAGTCATATCTGACTCTGCAACCCCATGACCTGCAGCAAACACATGTCAATAAAAATCAACTATATATCAATATAAAAAAATATTGATTAAAAAAATGAGTTTCTCCTAAGCAGCATATTTAATTTTTGACCCAACTTGACAATCTCTGACTTGTCCAGTATTTAGGCCATTTATAACTAACATGAGTACTGATGATGCTTAGGGTTACATCAACTTGCTTATTCTTAACATTTTACTTCCTTTTTCAGCACTTAGGTTTGTTTTTCATTTCATCATACATCTTTAACAACACAATTTGCCTCCAAATAATGTTGGAGTCACATATACAATAAAACCTTACCGTAGTGTAGCTCCATTACAATAAAACTTACCGTAGTGTGGCTCCATTTCCCAGTCTCCTGGGCTTTATACTACTGTTGTCACACACACATATGTGTTTTAAAGACCACAGTACATTCACACTATTTTTATGTTAACAGTCAATTATATTTGAAAGACAGTTAAATAATTAACAAAAACCCCATATATAGGCCTTAACCATTTTCACTGTGTATCAAAGCTATACTTCCCTTGCATGATCCTTTGTTACCATTTAACAAAGAAAACTCAGTAAACCTAGGGAGGAACTTCTCACATACCCACGGATTATCTTAGAAGTTCAAAGCCTGACCTATCCCCAACAAAGCTAGTTAATGTCAGCAACTTAAAAACACTGCTGCTGCCAAATCACCTGAAAGAAAAGGAGGAAACATTATTTTTTGCCCAAATAAAACTTCCCCAGTTTAACTCCGTAAGCCCTGTTTTTAATTTACAATTTGGGAAGCTCGGAAACAGACTAAAGAAAAAGTATTATCTATTTTGGGATCACATTCAAAGCTGGTTGATATCTGTTAGTCTCGTTTTTGTTTTTGGCAAAGGAATACACTGAAATAAAATGCCTATTTTAGAAAAAGTAACTATACTTATGTATTTTTTCTGAAGGAAAAAAAATACTGTTACCACAAAAATCACTAATCATCACTACTGTAATCTTTTATAAACGATTCCTAAGATTTCTTATGACCCAAGCAGAACTTTTTTTTTTAATATTAGATTCTTAACTTTTACCCTCACTGAGCTAGATAGCAAGATGAGACTACCATCTGCATATCTTCTTTACACACATAAACTAATCAATCTACTCAAACCATAGGACTTTTTTGGCTTATTCTAAACAGCAATTTCTTATGGCTCACCCTAATAACAAAGAAGTAAATTCCACCTCCAAAGTGACCTTGTAAGGGGCAGGTTCATATGAGTCAATTTATACACCAAAATTGCTCAATTTTGAATCATTCCATTCAATTAGTATGGGTAGTAAATGTGACTAGAGTTAAGAATACAAAATTTGGAGTTTTCACTTACTTGACTATATTTAGGTAAGAAGTCTTTAATGTTCAGGCACGTTTCCCTTTCCCTGCCCATCAGTGACCCTTAGGCCACATATGCAGAACTTCTGTTTATCAACTAGTGGTGTACTTGTTATGATTACAGGGCTGGAAGGGGAGGTGGGGATTCCTTGCTAAACATCCTGCTCTCCTAGTCTCTTCTCCCTGTGACAAAGTGTCTTTTGCATTTCCATTTACATCATTCTTTGTCCAGTATTATTACTACTTCCGGAGTTTGTACAAGTCTACTTCACTTGATACAAAGATTCAGACACAACCAATGAAAATGCTGGTGACACTAGAGAAGTTTGCATTACAGTTTTACTCCAAATGATTATATTTGAAGATACTTTCAGTACTGTATTATCAGTAGTCTGCAGATTTTCAACATGGTTAAGTAAAACAAAAACTTCCTGCCGCCAGGTACAATATCATCTTTTCAAATGGTTTCAGTAAGGGAAATGGAGAGAAGGCAAGAAGGTAATAAGAAAGTCTTCTTCAGGAGGTTCTAACCTGCATAAAGATGGGCTCAACAGATGGGCAGGTAAAGGTATTCTCTCTAAACCAGCTCCAGCATTGCTTTAACCAATTATATTTCAGCTTTTACTCCTCTGAGGCAGATGTCCATGTCTTGAATGTTTAATTTCTTCAGTCATGAAATATACTAGTTTGTCCAGGACTCTAAATCAAACAGCCTTTTTCTTCTTTAAAAAAATAATATTTATTTGGCTGCACTGTGGCAGGTGGGATCTTCATTGTGTCATTCTAGATCTTTCATTGCGGCACATAGACTACGGTTGTGAAGTGTAGGCTCAGTAGTGGTGGTACTGTGGGCTTAGTTGCTCTGCAGCATGTGGGATCTTACTTCCCCAACCAGGGATCAAACCTATGTTCCCTGAATTGCAAGGCAGATTCTTAAGCCCTGGACCACCAGGGATGTCCAATAGTCTTTCTTTATGTAAGAAAACGTGACTTCAAAATTCAGGCTAAATCTGTGTCTCTGCTGTCAATGTAAAGAAGTGATATAATAATTATTACAGACTTACCTATCTCTGAGGTGTTTTACAAATTAAGTTATATCTATAGTAACATTTCACTAGATAAGAGGAAACATAACAATTATGTAACCTAGATATAGGACACGCATATTAAGTCTGTCACTTAGACAACAGATCTGACAACAAGGTCAAGATCATAGATTCAGAATAGGTATTCCATTGTTAAGTCCTGGAAGTCTATTAATTGAAAATATTTCTTATTTATTTCTGAAATAAGAAATAAAGGTTCAGAATGATGCTTAGCATCACTGCATTGACCACAGTAACATGTTTATAGAGCAAGTATTATTATTGATACTTTATACTTATCAAGTTAATGAGAGGTGGTCTGGAACTAGAAACTTGGCCTTTTCATCCTTATTCCTATGCTAGTCCATCTGGAATTCAAAACATCTAACATGACATGCATTATATTATATACTTTATTTAGAAATCAAACAATCATCAGTGACTATTTCAAATTGCCTAATTTTGTTCTAGTCCAACTGTGCAACATCTCACAGGTTTATTCTGTCTTCTCTGTAAAAGCCTTAACTGACGCCCTCCCATCTTGCTCCAGTATCACGTAGCAGCCACACCTCTTCCCTACTCCTGAACCTCTTCTTACAACACTGCCAGTGTATTCTTTCTAAGGTAAAATTCCGATGGTGGTGTTGCAATGTCTGAAAACGACTGGCAGCTTGGGCTACAGTGGTGGTTCTTCCGTCGTGCACCTGGGGGGTTTGTAGTTCTAAGAATTGGACAAAGGTGTTTAGAGCTGTTAAAACAAAGTTAGCTTAACTCACTGGAACAAATAAAGTCAAGGAATAGAGATAGCTGCATTTTTTTTTTTTTTGATTTTGCCTGTATCTTTTTTCTACATGTTTGGAACTTGCTACTATTTGTCTACTATAAGAGACCTGTCAAAATTACTAAAGAGGACTTTCCTGGTGGTCCAATGGTAAAGAATCTGCCTGCCAATGCAGGGAACACGAGTTCAATCCCTAGTCTGGGAAGACCGCATATGCCACAGGGCAACTAAGCCCATGTGAAACAACTCCTAGGACACTAGCATGCCCTAGAGCCCGTTCTCTGCAACAAGAGAAGCCAGTGCAACGAGAAACCTGCACACGGCTGTGAGCGAGTAGCCCCTGCTCATCTCAGCCAGGCGAAGCCCGCCTGCAGCCATGCAGACCCAGGGCAGCCAAAAGTAAATATATACAAAGTATATTTAAAAATAACTAAACAAAGAAAACCGGTATTAATGCTGAAAAAGTCAACTATACTTAATTCAACAATTAACTATTTTTACCTCTGTAGAGAGGTATGGGAAAATGTTCTTATAAACACTGACATTATATATCAATATATGTTTTTTCCAAGTCATATGATAGAGTTAAATATATGCTGAGATAACCTAGAACCTAAGAACTTTTATATACTCTGCTTCTTAAACCAGAGAACCAGAATCCCAGGGACGGCGGAGCCTGGTGGGCTGCCGTCTATGGGGTCGCACAGAGTCGGACACAACGGAAGCAACTTAGCAGCAGCAGCAGCAGCATCCCTCTGTAAACAATGTATCAACTTAAGCCAGTGCCTTCACAATTACATGTATAACCCTTCACTGATGACCTGCCTCACTTTCTTCTACCTTTTGATAAAACATCTGTCTCCTGAATTAGATACTGAATTCACTGAGGACAGAAGGAACATACTACTCTCATTTAAACCATGAGTTCCTGACACAGAGACGTCATTCAATAAATACATGCTGGAAGAATCAGTGAATTCAATCGTATAAGAGAAATGAAACCGCCAATTACTTGTTACAGTTATGGAGCTTCATAACTTTAGTGCAAAAGTCAGTACACTTGCTCTGTTTCCAGTATAACATATCACACATTATAAACATAAAATTGTTTTACAAATTTTTTACTTCATACTGTATAATACAACCCGGCAAGAAAATAAGTCTGATAGAATAAAACTCCATTAAAAACATGTCAGTGTTGATTTACAGAAAATTTCCTAAAAGCATACAATACTCAGAGCCATCTAGTTAAATTAAGGATTCAGTGAATTCTACAGAATTGCACTATAATTGTAAAGAATTTTTAGTTCTATGACCGTAAGCTGGATAATAAATATTCAATTATCTTTTCCAGTCTCACCTACAAAGAAGGCTATTACTAGTTCAATGTATACTTTTTTCTCCTTAAGTAAAAACAGAACCCAGATCAAAAGTAAACAAAATCCTTATGGAGCTGCAATCACTACTTCAATGTTGCAAAAAAATCCTACAAAGCAAAAAGCCTGCTAATATAATTTCCACAGCAAAAAGTGTGTAACTTCTTTTTATGTCAGAAATAGATTCCAATTTTATGAAACTTTATTATATCCTAGAATCCTTATTTAAAAAAAAAACTTTTGGGGAATACCCACCAGATATTCTCTATCAATTTATATAAAAGTAAGGGTATATGTCATGACCAGGGAATATGAACAGGGAACCAGAGGCACAATTAATGTGTGCTAAAGCTCATGATGTATCATTAAAATATCTTCCTTGCCTCCATCAGATTGTTTATGGCCTCTGGCCTATGTACCACTGGTAATATGCATGGTTGCATTAAAAGTCAGCATTTTAATATGAAAGCTCAAAATAGTGTATGGAAGGAAAATATCAAGAACTACTCACAGCCAGCAAGCAGGAACTGATAATACTGTACTGCATCTGCAGCGAGGAGCAGAGGGTGGTTCGCATTAAATGGTGGCTGCAATTCATTCCATTGAGGAGTTCTAAGGAAATAACAGAAGATTATTAATATTCAGGCTTAATAGATGGAATATAAATCATTATCACTGTCACCACTTATAGACACTGATATAAATTCACGCTATCGTTTTAATCATTAAAATGAACTTGTTAGAGTGCTGAAACCTGAAACACAAAGCCATCTGCTTAGGAAAAATAAAAAGGTGGCAGTGAGTCATACAAATTACATAGAGTCAATATTAGTTTAATAGCAGACGACCCTGCAACATAATAGACAAGACATTCAAAACACTGAACAGAGAGGAAGTGTGAAACTCAAATGTCACAACTAATTTTTACCTAATTTCTGACAATTGTTAGCGTTTCTGACGATTGTTAGCGCCCTCTATTCTTAGAATATATTTACATTTAAAATAAAATAAAGCAGAAAACAATGGTTAAAAAAACACAGTTAATGGTTGACTTATTAAAGACCTGATTATCATGAGTTCCAAAATAAGCCACTTATTTCAATGATGGTGCACTAATTTTAATTAGATCTGCCCACTCCTAAATAGCTTGACACATAAGATATTGATCAGATCAATCCAGTGCAGTCAAGTAGTAGGAAAGAGTGCTGGAGCCGCCAAAAATCAATACAAGAATATTTTTAAATGTCAAAAAGAGTGAGATCATTTTCATATCCATTTTTGTCTGTTTCCTTCCATACATAGCTTCCCTGATGGCTCAGACAGTAAAGAATCTGCCTATAACGCAGGAAACACAGGTTCAATCCCTGGGTCGGGAAGATCCCCTGGAGCAGGCGATGGCAATCCACTCCAGTATTCTTGCTGAGAAATCCCATAGACAGAGAGGCTACAGTTCATGGGGTCTCTGAGCTGGACACAACTGAGCAACTAATACTTCCACACACATCAGGACCAATTTTCTCTGTCTCTCCTGTACCAGTATACACTATATTGAATGGGTTTTGTCCTATATCTTATTTCTCCCTCTTTACACTAGATTATACAAGTTCTAATGACTATGTACTTTCAAGGAGGACTCTGATTTTAATAAGCATTTTTACAGTCATGAGCCATTTTATCTTGGGGAATCACTTTATTTATTATTATTATTTTAATATTTATTTACTTGGCTAATATTCTCAGGAGCATAATTCTTGACAGCTAAACAGTGGCAATGTCCATCAACTGATGAATGGATAAACAAAGCATGGTATATCCATATAAATCACTTGGCCATGAAAAAAGGAATGAAGTTCTGCTACATGCTTAACATGGCTGGGCATTAAAAACACTGCACTAAGAGAAGGAAGTCAGACGCAATAGGTCACATTTTGTATGATTCCATTTACATGAATGTCCAGAGTAGGCAAATCCAAAGACACGAGGTAAACTGGTATTGCCTAGGGCTGAAGGGTTGAAGGAAAATGGTTGGAGGGGAGTGATTACTAACAGATATGGGGTTTCTTTGGAGGGTGATGAAAACTGATTGCGGTGGTCCAGTAGTTAAGAATCCATCTTTCAATGCAGGGGATGTGGGTTCTATCCCTGGTTCAGGAATTAAACTCCAACATGCTGCTGGGCAACCAAGCCCACGCACCACAAGAGAAGCCCTCATGCTGCAATGAAGACCTCACCACCCTCAAAAAATTGACTGTGGTGATGGGTGCAAAACCAGGTGAAAATTCACGTTAAGTGACTGAATTGTATTATATGCATTAAATATAAACTATATCTCAATTTAAAAAGGAATGAATTATCAAAAAAATGCAACAAGAGGCATTTGTTGTTCAGTCACTCAGTTGCATCCAACTCTTTGCGATCCCATGGACTGCAGCACGCCAGGCTACCCTGTCCTTCACTATCTCCCGGAGTTTGCTCAAACTCATGTCCATTGAGTCCGTGATGCCATCCAACCATCTCATCTTCAGTCACCACCTTCTTCTCTTGCTGTCCATCTTTCCCAGCAATCAGGGTCTTTTCCAATGAGTCAATTCTTTGCATCAGGTAGCCAAAGTAATGAAGCTTCAGCTTCAGCATTAGTCTTCCCAGTGAATATTCAGGGTTGATTTTCTTTATGATTGACTAGTTTGATCTCCTTGCAGTCCAAGGGACTCTCAAGAGTCTTTTCCAACACCACAGTTCAAAAGCATCAATTCTTTGGTGCTCAGCCTTCCTTATGATCCAACTCTCACACCCATATGTGACTACTGGAAAAATCATAGCTTTGACTAGACAATAAGAGGGATAAATCAAAATAATTTTGCTGGGAGAAAGAAGACAAAAAGAGTATTCACTCTGATTCTATTTATATAAAATTCTAGAAATTAATAAACTGACCTACAGTGACAGAGAGCAGACCAGTGGTTGCCTAGGGCTCAGTGGGTGAAGTAGGAATGAAGGGGGGCAAGAGGAAAGATTACAAAGAGGCATAAGAAAATATCTGAGGTGAGGATATATTCATAATGTGGGGCTTCAGAGATGGCATAGGGAAAAAAGAATCCGTTTGCAATGCAGAAGATATGGGAGACACGGGTTTGATCCCTGAGTCGGGAAGATCCCCTAGAGAAGGAAATGGCAACCCACTCCAGTATTCTTGCCTGGGAAATCCCATGGACAGAGAAGCCTCGAGGGGCTACCGTCGATGGGATCGCAAAGAGTCGGACACGACTTAGCAACTAAACAACAATGTATTTATAATGTTAATCATGGTGATGTTTCACAGCTGTATACATATGTCAAACCTTACCAAATTGTACACTTTTAATATTTTATACCTCAACAAAGTTGAGTTTTTTTTAATAAAAAACAAAAAGAGATACTACCTAACCAGAGTCCAGCTGGCTCGAGGAGAGGTCATCATTTCCAGTGGGGTGTCATCACTGATCTTGGGGGCAGTGCTTAGTGGTCGTGGCTCCATCACGTGCTCCACTAAGGTCCCATAGCAGCTAATAATGTAGAGGGATTCAACTACAACTTGTTTGGACTGATCTACAAACAGAAAAACAGATGCTGGATATGTGATAATGGCATAAAAGAAGAGCTTCATTTTTACAAGTTACTGACCCTTCAATCTATTCCTGAGGCTGGCTGCAAAAATAAGGCGGCAGAAACTTTTTCACGTGGTGCCCGCTCCTTGTCTAAAGGTTATTCTTATAGTAGATGCTAATAAATATGAAGGGCTTCTTCAGTGACTCAGCAGGTAAAGAATATGTCTGCAATGCAAGAGACGCAGGAGATGCAGGTTCGATACCTGGGTCGGGAAGATCCCCTGGAGGTGGAAATGGCAACCCACTCCAGTATTCTTGCCAGGCAAATCCCATGGACAGAGAAGCCTGGTGGGCTACAGTCCATGGAGTCCCAAACAGTCGGATATGACTTAGCGACTGAGCACAACAATAATGAACGTGAAAAGGTCTTTGCTATCAAAATATTTTTAAATCTTTAAGCAATTTATTTCAAGAATGACACAAATATATTCAAAATGTTAGTATGCTGAAACAATATTATACAATCTTTTGCATTTGCCTACAGTGTAGTAATTTGTCCCACAACACGCAAAATGAATACCAGGTGAGAGAGGGAAGGACTGACAGAAAAGGAACCCTGGAAGGACTAAGATTTAGTTATATCAGAGGTACCAACTCAACTGCATGAGAGACTCCATGTGCCTAAATCAGCCTAACTTCTCACACACTCCCTCTCAGAAAAGTTTCTCCTTTAAATCTCTGGATTAAAACAAACAAACAAATGAAAAACAGGAGCAAATCCTCCTCCCCCAAAGCTTCTTCCCTCATTGCTCTCAGTGGGCTCACCGGCCCCCACAGTAAATGAAGGGCAGTCATGCTTTGAGGGCAGCTGCTGAATATGGATCTAATCAAATGACTTTGTAACAAGTACACATGTCCTCACTACCAAGACAGGGTTAGTCCTCTATCTTGGGTTTTACAGTAAACCTAGGAGCACATAAAATCCCTCATGAGTGCTGGGCGGGTCACCTTATCTCTTTGCCAAAGGACTCAATTACAGCTGATTGGAGAACATGGCTAATGACCAGTCAGTGGGACACAAAGGAGCAGCAAGTTAAAAGGGTAATTAGAACAGAAGGGAGAAGCATTTGAAATGGAGCTTCACAGAGGGTTTTAACTAGTAACAAAAAGTCATTTCGATAGCATCATTAAAGCAAAGGAGGTAACAAAAAAAATAAAGATGGGATAAGAAAATGGAAGGCTGGCCTACTCCACAGTATCCTCCCCCACTTAGGTAAAGAGCCTGCTGTGCCCAGGATCCTATTTCCAAGGAAAGGCCACTGAAAGGCGATAACGAGGGAAAGAGCTGATGTCTGACTGCCAGTATTAAGCGTCAAGGAGAGCCGTTTTGCCAAGAACAATACAGCCTGTGGAACTCATCAGAAGAGGGCTTCGCTAACAATTTAGTTTCTGACCTACTTCAACAGAATCACAATAATAAGAGGAAATTTTTAACATTCAAAATGAAACACTTGGTCCAGGAAAGTAGGGACTCTTTTCTACATAAGAACAATAAGGGATCATATACAGTATTTCTGTAAGCTGATTCTGGTGGTCAAAGAAGGGATTTAAATAAACAACACTATATAAGTTCAAAGGGACACTGGTTACCATAAAAGATGATCCTTATTTCTGAGTGGGAGCCTGTTTTTATATCTTAATTTATAACATGGCAGAGCTGTTGTTGATTATTCTTAGAGATGTATCAGAAAACCTGGATTCAAACTGATAACCATTGCCTACTAACTAGCATTTTCAGCTAAATTATTTAAACTCACTAAACTCAAATTCTTCATCTCTAAAATAGGGATAACAGCATTTTTCCTCTCCACGCTTCATAGACAATGGCATGAAAATCGTTTGAGAAGAACGTAAAAGCTACATATAAGGATATGGGACTGACAACTTTGAGAGCACCTGTATATTGTCACCAGCAAAACAAAATAAAAACACTCAGTGGGCAATTTATTTCACATTTATAGTGAGAGAACAGCCTTTCCTGTTGATGAGACTTGAGTAGTTGAGGAAAGACAATGCTAACAGAGTGGGGGGAAAATTCTATTATTGGGCTGAAGCTTATTCAAAGAGAACTGCTATGAGTTTTCTTCAAGAAACACAAATTACATATGGTAAGTTTAACTTCAGTAAAAACACATACCTTTTTCTCTTTTCAGACCTGCATTATTTGCAAACCACGATCGGGATGTCCCAAACGTTGCTGCCACACAAAACTCTCCACCCATTGATTTGCTTGGTGAAATTTGTGGAGGTGGTTTAACTTTGCTTAAAAGATAAAATGATAGAAAAAAAATTACCAAGATGAAATCACAGTCCTCAAGATAATGACATATTTCCCTTAAAATTCTGCCCCATGTAGACATGCATTTTGACTTAAGTAGAACTGTGATCGGCAGCAAAACTAGTTCAAAGTTTCAGGGTATTATCAGAACAGAAACTTATAAGACCAAGAAGAACTGACTTCTTTCTGAAGAATGTGCTGCCAAAATCCAAGTCAACTTATTTGAAGTGGATAATATTTCCCTGGATATTTCAAAGTGGAACAATAAAACCAGCATAAACCTCTCATAATAATAGGATAGCTTATCATTTCATGTTAAATATAAAACGTGAGGCTGACAATACAGTTGAATGGAGACATCATGTATGAAAACACGAGATGATACAGAATGGAACCCTGACAATGCTCGCAGCCGCATGCGATCTATGGTTAGACAATATCTGGAGAGAAGATCTACCGATCTGATGCAATTAGATGCAATCACTGATCTTCCTATTTCGTACTTTTTCTTCGTGGATTTGTGAAAATGATAGGTCTATTTTTGTTCTGTTTCTTCTAATGTTTAAGAATACAATAAGTAACTTCTGCTACTTCACGTAACTACCATAAAAAAGTACAAGCTTCCCCCTTTGCTTTCCCCAAATCAGCTTCTAGTACAATCAACTTCTGATAACAACCTATTGTCTTCTTTCAATCCTGTATCTCTTCTCTATGTCAAAGTCGGCCCCCAGAGTTCCTTAGCAATTTCGCCAGGGACCTTATAAACTCTGCTAGACAGTCTCCAATGTCAAATGACATTATTTCTACTTTCCTTTGCTCATTATCCTTTATCTCTTTGTCTTTTAATGAAGGTTAGATGGAGAAAGATTGGGTTTTGAGGGTCAGGTAAAAACATGAATCTGAATCCCAGGTGCAAAAGCACCTGTGTGAATTTCGTTTAAGTTACTTAACCTCTGAGACCTCACACAACCAATATATAAAATAGAAAGATCATAATGCCTACCTCGTAGGGTTATTTTAAGGATTACCATATTACATGTGTTCTCAAAGTGTGGACTCTGGCACTGAGAAGTTCTTAGACATGCAAATAATCTTCAAGCCATGCCCCACTCTGACAATCGGTTTTAACAAACCCTCCAGGAGATTCTGGCAACCGCTCAGGTTTAAGAACCACTGATTTTGTAACATGCAGAAAGCGCTCAGGGCAGTGCCTTCCCATATCTTAGTTCTTAATGCCAACTATCTCTTAATAGCACACAGTCTTCAACTAAGTTTTTAAAAGATCAGACTTCAGTTTGGTAATCTCAGTTTCCAGGTGTTATGACACCTGAAATAGTCTCTCACATATCTGATTTCCTGAGCCCTCTGTTTTGATGTCTTCCTGGTAGGGAAAGCAAAATGTCTGGATCAGAAGCCACTCTGCTTGGTGCTTTTGGTGTGTGCCTTTGACAAAATCCATACAATGCACCTTGTCATATATGACAAGGCCTCTTCTTTCCAACATTAACATTTTCTAAACACTCCAAGTTATTACCCATAAAAATCACATCCATGCCTAAAACACCGAAGACTTCCACTGACAGGGCATAAAATAATAGCTTCGTGTGTGTGTCAAGACTCTGTGATAAAATGAATGTTTCTACCAACAATGTCATATCTCTGCTGCATCTGCCACAGCTGCGATGTTGTTGTTCAGTCGCTCAGTCACGTCCAACTCTTTGTGATCCCATGGACTGCAGCACACCAGGCTTCTCTGTCCTTCACTATCTCCTGGAGTTTGCTCAAATTCATGTCCACTGAGTTGGTGATACTATATAACCACCTCATGGTCTGCCACCCTCTTCTCCTTTAGCCTTCAATCTTTCCCAGCATAGGATCTTTTCCAATGAGTTAGCTCTTCACATCAGGTGGCCAAAATACTGGAGCTTCAGCTTCAGCATCAGTCCTTCCAATGAGTACTCAGGGTTGATTTCCTTTAGGACTAACTGATCTGATCTCCCTGCAATCCAAGGGACTCTCAAGAGTCTCTTCCAGCACCACAATTTGAAAGCATCAATTCTTTGGTGCTCAGCCTTCTTTATGGTCTAACTCTCATATCCATACATGATTACTGGAAAAACCGTAACTTTAACTACATGGACCTTTGTCAGCAAAGTGATGCCTCTGCTTTTTAATACGCTGCCTAGGTTTGTCATAGCTTTTCCTCCAAGGAGCAAGTATGGCTGCAGTCACCACCTGCAGTGATTTTGGAGCCCCCAAAAATAGAATCTGTCACTGCTTCCACTTTTTTCCCATCTATTTGCCATGAATTGATGGGACTGAACGCTCTGATCTTAGTTTTTTGAAAGCTGAGTTTTAAGCCTAATTTTTCACTCTCCGCTTTGACCCTCACCAAGCAGCACCTGAGCTCCTCGGCGCTTTAGTTCCTCTTCACTTTCCGCCATCAGGTAGTATCATCTGCATATCAAAGGCTGGCGATCTTGATTCCAGTTTGTGATTTATCCAGCCTGGCATTTTGCATGACATACTTAACCTGCATGTAAGTTAAATAAGCAAGGTGACAGTATACAGCCTTGATGTAGTTTTCCAATTCTGAACCAGCCCACTGTTCCATGTCCAGTTCTAACTGTTGCTTCTTGACCTGCATACAGGCCTTTCAGGAGGCAGGTAAGGTGGTTTGGTATTCCCAACTCTTTAAGAATTTTCCCCAGTTTGTTGTGATCCACACACTCAAAGGCTTTCATGTAGTCAATGAAGAAGTAGATGTTTCCTGGAACTCTCTTGCTTTTTCTATGATCCAACGATGTTCACAATTTGATCTCTGGTTCCTCTGCCTTTCCTAAATCCCGCTTACACATCTGGAAGTTCTTGGTTCACATACTGTAGAAGCCTGGCTTGAAGGATTTTGAGCATTACCTTGCTAGCATGTGAAATGAGCACAGTTGTATGGTAGTTTGAACATTCTTTGGCACTGGCCTTCTTTGGGACTAGAATGAAAACTGACCTTCTTCCAGACCTGTGGCCACTGCTGAGTTTTCAAAATTTGCTGGTATGTTGAGTGCAGCACTTTAACAGCAACATCTTTTAGGATTTTAAATAGCTCAGCGGGAATTCCATCATCTCCACCAGCTTTGTTTATAGTAATGCTTCTTAAGGCCCACTTGACATTACACTCCAGAATGTGAGTGACCACACCATCATGGTTATCCAGGTCATTAAGACCTTTTTTGTACAGTTCTTCTGTGTATCCCTCCCTGCCATCTCTTCTGCTTCTGTTAGGTCTTACTGTTTCTGTTTTTTATTGTGCTCATCTTTGCATGAACTGTTCCTTTGGTATCTTCAATTTTCTTGAAGTGATCTCTAGTCTTTCCCATTCTATTATTTTCCTCTATTTCTTTGCATTGTTCACTTAAGAAGGCTTTCTTGTCTCTCCTTGCTATTCTCTGGAATTCTACATTCAGTTCAGTATTTCTTTCCCTTTCACCTCTGCCTTTCGCTTCTCTTCTTTTCTCAGCTATTTGAAAGGTTCCTTCGTAGTCTTTATTTCCATTGTGTGTGCGCTCAGTAATGACCAATTCTTTGCAACCCCATGGACTTGGATTTTCCCAGCAAGAATACTGGGGTGGGTTGCCAATTCCTCCTCCAAGGGATCTTCCTGACCCAGGGATCAAACCCACGTCTCCTCTGTCTCCTGCATTGACAGGTGGATTCTTTACCACTGAGCCCTCGTTTCTGTTATCGAACTGCTATCAGGGAACTGTAAGTTCCTGTAACTATTAATAGCATCTTTTAACTTCCATTGGCTAGTTTCTGGAGGCTGGAAGGCTGAGGAGAGAAGGGGGGAAAAATATTCCAGAATTTTTTTGAAAGGTGTTTCTACTGTATGACTTATTTTTTTACTAGAATCACCATCAAGGAGCAATGACAGTACAAAATATACAAATTCAAAGTTCTTTGCAAATTCCTGAGTTATTTTTGTTTTTGTTGTTTAAATCATGTGGTAAGCAACAAGACTGAACCTGACGCTCCAATACTTTGGCCACCTGATGTGAAGAACTGACTCATTTGAAAATACCCTGATGCTGGGAAAGATCGAAGGCGGGAGGAGAAGGGGATGACAGAAGATGAGATGGTTGGATGGCATCACTGACTCAATGGACACCGGAATTTGAGTAAACTCTGGGAGTTGGTGATGGACAGGGAGGCCTGGCATGCTGCAATCCATGGCGTCACAAAGAGTTGGAAACGACTGTGTGACTGAACTGAACTGAACTGAAGCAACAAGACAGAAAACAAGTAGCATGCCACTTCTTAAGAGAGTCTATGGTGCATCTAAGCTATGTATACTAAATAGATTTTAAAACTTGCTACTGGGCCAGTTGGCTACCTTTGTAATATAATAATCAATTTAGTCTTTAGTCAAGCAAATATATATTTTGTATGTTTACTGGCTTACAGTCTAATTATTCAATGTCAAAAGCTGAAGTCTCAGACTTCTTTAATGTTACACATAACTCAGTTTCTGAACACATGACTAAAATCCATCAATATAGTATCATTTTACATAAACTCATTACTTCCTGCAGAGAATAAGTACCTTAATGTTAAAAATATTCTTAAAATTATGAAAAAGTTATCATTTTTATTCTTATATTTCATCATTTCTTCTTATTCTTCTGATAGGGCCTTCATAAATCACATTAGTAAAAGTTCGCATTTAATATTAAAAGTTTTTATCCCTGAAAATAACTTGCCACCTCCTACATGACACAAGGCAATGTATTGGGTACTTAGCATATTTGGTGAACATAGTCATAACAAGTTAGTCCTATCATCAATCTACCTTTGGAATGATTATGGTATTTAAGCAAAATAGAAATTTTAAATATGTGCAGTATATGTGTACAAGATTTTCAGAAAAATAGAAAAGAGACATAATCTAAAGAAAATATTATTATTAATAAAGTATTTTCTATATGAAATATCCAAAGGAAGAAAATTTAATATTGATTCAATTTCCCCTTTATCCTAAAATTTTAAAAGACCAAGACCAGGTGGAATATTGGGTGGAAGCAGAATTGAACTTTTCCCAATGACCCAAAATATTTCTATTGCAAAATTACCTTTTATTGGCAGAAAGATAAAATATTGAAAAATGATACATATGTGAAAAGAATAAAAGAGAAAAGTGCTAGCCTTGTAACTCATGCTTATTTATAGATTGGTGTTCCAACCATTTTAGAAAAGCACTCCAATATTAGCCTTCTTTTCTTTCTTCTCAATATCTATCTCCCTTTATCTTCTGAAAGAGACTTTAAAAATTCTATTATAAGACATTTGCAAGTTTAAAACAAATGCCTCTCACTGCTTAACTAATTTACTCAATTATGAGTTGATAGAAAAAAAATTATGTGTATACGGGGGTCCAGAAATTCAATTGTGTCATCGTTACAAATGAATACAAAACATCCTGATAGAGCTGGTGGACTCCTATCCATTAATGACTCCTGCACTATACTCTCCTGTGCCATAAATAATTCCAAGGTCAAAAATTAAAAGAAAAATTTGCCTTCACTTGTGAGCAAAACATAATGGACTACAGAATGAATTCGACCTTCACCATATCAGAAAACATCACATTTACAAAACTTATTAAGAGACAACAAAATCAAAACTAATATAAATATATGATTAAAAAACAATAACAAATAAAGTGCTAAATTGAAACTCAGGATTTTAATATTTCGTCATTTCTTCTGGGAGACCTAACCATCTAACCATAGAAAGAGAATCATTTTTAATGCCATCAGATGTTCTAGGGACACTAACATGATGACATCTTTAAAAATATTTACAAAGACTATTGAAGTTACCCATTGGCTCCTTCTGTATTATGTAATTCAGTCAGATAAACATATTAAATTTCTCTGCTTGTTTTTTTCTCCACACTCTAACCACAGACAGACCAAAAAAAAAAAAAAGCAAGACTCTAATGATATAGGCTTTAAAATTATAGCAAAATTATGTGCATCTGGATAATTTTCTATGTTCTATAAAATAGGATATGAGTGGTGAATCTGTGGATGGCATGAAAAGCAACAATGAGGTCTGGGGCCTTGTTTAGGACACAAGCATGGAAAAGGGCTCAGCTGAGATAGAAGCACCGTTTCTTTCATTCCCTAAATCACAAGGGTACAGGCAATACTTTAGTTCAAATCTTAGACAATATTTATATAAGAATTACAAGTGGTGTTATACCTTGTGTTAAAGAGAAAAAGCTTTTCTTTATATTCCTCACTGTGATTAGCCTTTCAAAAGGAATTTAGAAGTTTCCCGCATTCTCAGATTTATTTTCGAAAATAAAAACTAAGAAGGAAAATGAAAGTACTATATATTTTAAAAAGATACTAACCAGGTATCTAAAAGTACTCTATCACAAATTCTTTTTAAAGATCTAAGAGATTTTCTTTGAACCCGGCAGATAAGAGTCTCCTCTCCATATAAATCTTTTCTTCTGAAAATGAATTTATATTTTTTTCAGTAGTGTCAGAATAACTAGATTAGTTTAAATTAACTATTTATAAACATATTGAAAACTTGGCACTAATTAAAACTTTAAATATAATTTGATACGTAAGTTTTAACTCTTTTTTAAAATTACCCTTATATACTATAAAGATATATTCAAATGAACTACCTTTTGTCTATACTGTTCTGCATATATTTTTTCTTTCACTAAGAAATTCAAAAACTAGGAAAGTTTACTAGATGCAGATTAGGAACTCCATAACAACTTGCTACTTATTTGTAATATTGAAAGCAAAATTCATTTTTAAAATTTCACTGTATTTCTCTTAAATTTTCTGCATTTAAAAAGTGTATCATGTGTGTGATTCTTTTACATCATTTATACCATCATTTAAATTCCCAAATCCTAGAAAACACATAATCTTCAGAATGTATAAAATGGCTCAAGTGTTGAAGTTGGTCTGCATAGTTAACTTTCCAACAAGCTTATTTGGTTGTCAAAGGAAAAGAAATTATTATAAACTGACTCATCTGAAGCCACATGCATTTAAACAATTAAAACAGTTTATCAAAGAATGGAGAAATGAGCAGAAATTGTGATCGATCAAAAGCAAAATCTCAGCTAAATATAACTGTTTCAACTGAAAAATAATAAAAATTTGTATGAAATTCATATAACATTTTAAAAGGAACTATAAAAGTTTCATATTCTTCCAAAATACAAATCCTACCCTATACTGAAAGTCCTAAAAACTTGATGAAATAAATAATTTTATTTAACATAATATTTATTCTAAAACAGTAAATAAAAACATTCTCAGGTTGAATGCTAAACAACATGGAAAAATAGTAAAAACTCTTAAAACAAAGAAGCTTTTTATAAACAACATGGAAGAAGTTGTCAAATTTATATTCATTTTGCTGCCTTAATTTGAGGTTTCATTAAGATCTTAATGGGAAAAACATGCATCACCAGTAAAGAGACGTATTTTAAAGGAGGATCTTTTAGGCTAGTACAAGTGACTAAAAACGAGTTTCTTGCTAGCTAACGATGGCATCAAACAAACCACAAAGCAGTCTTCTAAAAGACAGGCAATGATTTAAAAGTCTACTATATTTCATATATCCCTTTCTTTAATCTGGCTCTTTTAATCTTGTTTCAACCTCAAATCATTTCTGGTTGACAAGTGCTTTTGCTTAAATTTGAGGAGCACATAAGCTGTTGAAGGCATGGGCTTTTCTTATTTCACATACAACATTTGTCATTCCATCTTTACATCTATGCTAAAACTTCAAACTTTATTAACATACTAAAACTCTTTTCTTTGTACTTAAAATGAGAAATTTATCCCGAGATGGAATTCAGTTCTAAATTGAGTCTACAAAGAAATCTTGTCATATGTTGAATCTGGCATTTAAAACTCCACTGTTTGCTACAAGCTCCTCAGTAAGATCCATGCATCTTATTTGTTTTTGGAAGAAAATCTAGTTAACACAAGAATGAAGATTGACTTTCAGGGAATTTTTACTCATGTATAGCCTGAATTTGCTTATCACAGTTTCACAATCTGTGTACTAATTTTGATACTACATTCTAAAGAGTAAATCTTTACGATGATTTATCACCCTACTCTAATGCAATAATGAAATTTTCAGATGTTCCTATTAGCGTATGAACACTGAAATTAGTTTGTGTCAAATTATTTAAGTTTCTTTTTGTCCAAGAGGAAAAAAGACTGTAAGACTTTTCCCTAGGACCATAAGACAGTATAAACAAGTCTCAGAAGTAGTTATGAGAATTGCACATACATGTATTCTGACTAAATTTATAAAATTGATATAAATTAACCAAAATGTCTCTTGGGCTCACTCATTCCTAGAACCAAAACAAAATAAAGATCTAACTTAAAGAAGTTTCTTCTCAAAAATGGAATTTCCCCCTTAAACCAGAAAAGAAATCAGAGCATGGCAGGTAACATTTACTGAGCTCTTATTATGTGCCAGGGACTGTTCTAAGTAATTTATACGTTGGTTCATTTAATCCTCATAATGAACCTATAAGGTAGGTACTACTGGTAACTCTAATAGAGATAAGGAAACCAAGATATAGACTGGCTTTAGAAAAGTGCCCAAGATCATATGGGTAGTAAGTGTGTGACCTGGAATTTAAGACCTAGACAGTCTGATTCTGGAGCTCTGACTCTTAACTATTTTGTTAAACATATTACACCAAGCTCTAGACACATTCTATTGCACATCTTTACATAAAAGTATGAAATATACTGTTTCTTTTCTATGATCATCATGCTAAGACTGACAAAGTTATATTTTATGCACTCATATAAGAATGTAAATGAGTTATAGTGGGTAGGTGCTAATAACTCAAAATAATAAGTTATTTAGGAATTTACGAGTTTGTACGTAAAACCCAAATTTCCCCATGTAGCTAGCTCTTTAACTACCTAAACTATTCAAAACAGAACGGACTCTTTTGCCTTTGGTACCAAATAAAATGCAGTAAAAATTTATAGGGTATTTTTAGTATAACAAATATATTTATATTTCAAAATAAATCATGTCTTCAGAAGTTCAGCATGTCATATAGGGAGTTTCTATCTTCTATCACTATAATACTAAAAGCTTTAAATGTGGGTGTTGGCCATGTCTTATATACCAGCATTATTATGAGAGAATTCTTCTCCTTTCTTTTTTTTTAAATATTATTCTATGATTTTTTAATGCAAATTTTCAAGAAATGAAATGAAACCAAGAAAACTAATCTTTTCAGGCATAAATACCAACATCTACCAATGACTCAGTAATTCGGTGCATCTATCTGTGATCAGGCCATGCAATTGAAAACAAAGTACAAAACAGAGTTACTTTCGGAGAGTACAGCAAATGAATTAGGCATGCGGGACTGAACTGAGACTCACCATGGAGCTTTTATGGAAAAACACCCCGCTCCAAACAGATAAGGCCTTCATGGAAAAGGGGGGAAAATGCACAAAAAATATTAGAGGAAAATTCATTTAATATTAACAAATACATGTTGATCATACTGTTAAAGAGTATGGATAAAATGGCTAAAAAAATTAGTAATCGTTTGCAATTCTGCTGTCAATACTAACAAGTCTGACATAACCATTGAACAGAAGGATGTGTGGTAACAAGTCCCTTCATTTTCATAAGGTTACAGATTTCAAAATGCTCTGTTTCTCCCCCTTTTCTGGAGCACCCCTGTAGGGTTCCTAAGGTAAAATAAAATTTACTTCAGAGGCCCTTTAAAACAAAGTACAAATTAAATGGAATAACTGGACGGAGAAAAGAGTGGAACCAGTAGCAACACATGTGTGGTTGTGCGACACGAAATGTTTAACACTAGTGAAAGAGGACTCGATAAAAATTTGATAAGCATTGTTGCTGTTCACCAGTTGTCTCAGAGTCACAGAAAGTACGTATTTTCTAAGCTGCTTAATTACAGTAAGTTGTACTGCATACTGCTGGTCAAAGGAACTAACACTAAATACAAGTCTGCGGTATGATTTACTTCCATTTTAGGGTCACATTCCAGGAAATCAGCATTTCTCTTAATAATGACAGAAGAGGTTAGCTTCCTCTATCTGGCCTATACCAGGCTAGGTTGGAATACAGGAAACTAAAGCCACAATTGCTTGTTTTAAATATAGCTGGGGATATAAAGGCAGACTTCCATGTTACACATATTTCTTCTTAATATTCTGTTCATAGCATTTAAGACATGCTATGCATACTTGCACAGAAAGAAGACTGACTTAATTATATCCAGAACAAAATACTGTTGTTGCATCTAACATTTGGAAGGAAGACATAACAAACTGAGAAAGAAAGAGCACTGCATAACTTGATAATTCTCTCCTTCAACTTTGGTGCCAAGAACATTGAAACAGAAAACTCATGCTAATTAGCATCAATCTCCCAGTGAAGTGGACACACAACACTGAGTACAGTTCTGAGGACTGAAGTACAGAAGATATGAAGAAGAGAACAAAAAAGCAAGAGACTACTAATATTAGAAGAAACTGTGAGTTGGAAGACAGAGATATTAGAAAACTTTAGAGATGATTCAAATGCAAAGCAAAGAAATCTCTCCCACAGTTAATGATAAGACCACAACCAGAGATATGATTTCATCACTCACATCTAAAACAATGCATTTCAAAATTGTTTTGACTATGACCCACGGAAATATGCAGTTGGCCCTCCATATCCAGAAGGCCCATACCCACAACCAGCCATAGATCAAAAATATTCAGAAAAAAAAATTCCAGAAAGTTCCAAAAGGTAAAACTTGCTATGCACCAGCAACTATTTACAACTTAGAAAAGACTTAAAGTATCTGCATAGATGTGTGTGCTACTGCTGCTACTAAGTCGCTTCAGTCGTGTCCGACTCTGTGCGATCCCACAGATGGCAGCCCACCAGGCTCCCCCATCCCTGGGATTCCCCAGGCAAGAACACTGGAGTGGGTTGCCATTTCTTTCTCCAATGCATGAAAGTGAAAAGTGAAAGTGAAGGCGCTCAGTCATGTCCGACTCTTTGCGACCCCATGGACTGCAGCCTACCAGGCTCCTCCGTCCATGGGATTTTCCAGGCAAGAGTACTGGAGTGGGGTGCCATTGCCTTCTCCTATAGATGTGTGTAGGTTATGCAAATACTAGGCCATTTCATATAAGGAACTTGACCATCCACAGATTTCAGTACAGGGTGGGAACCGATCCCCCTCGGATACTGAGGGATAAATGTACTAAAGTATAAGCTCATATGTACCTGAACACAACAAACTGAAATAATTTAATGAATGTGGGGAGTTGTGTTTGTAATCAATTTTACTTTTTCCATTTCAATGTTTTGTAGACATTAATGCTGGGATTTAGTTTCAGTGACGATTAATTCATATTATGACAAGGTAGGTAGGTCTGGGTGGGACCTTCAATTCTCTATTTCTAACAAGCTCCTAGATAATATAAGGTTGTTAAGTTTGAAGAACAAGGAGCAAGATTACATTTTATTATATTCTATTTCATTAATGAAAAAAAAGTTAGCCATGATTCCCCTGTCCATTGATTTCATGATTCACTGATTACATCAGAAACAAAATGTTAATGGAACTCATCTTGTATTTTGACCAACACCAATTTAAATAACTGTGACCATGTGAAGACACCAATCTCTCAATGGCACTGTGATGCCATGAAATAATGATCAGAAAACAGAAGGTTCAAAACATTTCCACATGCCCACAAGTGAAAGTAAAAGTTGCTCAGTCACGTCCAACTCTGCCACCCCACGGACTATACAGTCCATGGAATTCTCCAGGCCAGAATACTGGAGTGGGTAGCCTTTCCCTTCTCCAGGGGATCTTCCTAACTCAGAGATCTTCCGAACCCAGGTCTGCTGCATTGCAGGCAGATTCTTTACCAGCTGAGCCACAAGGGAAGCCCAAGAATACCGGAGTGGGTAGCCCATCCCTCCTCCAGTGGATCTTCCCGATCCAGGAATCGAACTGGGGCCTCCTGCATTGCAGGCGGATTCTTTACCAACTGAGCTATGAGGGAAGCCCCTAAGATACTGCCTAAATAAGAAGTTATTGTTGACACATACTACCCAACTTCTTTTCATTTTCTTCCTTAGGCAGACACCTGAATTAATCAAACAGTCCAAACAATTCTGACAGAAGCCTTTGTGATCTGGAACGTCTGGGCATGAGTTGCTCTTTTCCATACATTGTATAGAAGCTGGATAAGTCTCCCATCTCATTCCAAATATCAGAATACAGGGTTCCCATTGGAACCTGGTTATCCATTTTAAATACAGCAGTGTATACAGGTCCACCCCAAACTCCCTAACTATGCCTGCTCAATGTTAAGAGGCAGCCTGGAAGGGAGGGGAGTTTGGGGGAAAATGGATACATGCATATGTATGGCTAAGTGCTTTTGCTGTCCACCTGAAACTATCACAACATTGTTAATCAGCTATACTCCAGTATTGGAGAAGGCCATGGCACCCCACTCCAGTTCTCTTGCCTGGAAAATCCCATGGATGGAAGGGCCTGGTAGGCTGCAGTCCATGGGGTCGCTAAGAGTTGGACACGACTGAGCGACTTCACTTTCACTTTTCACTCTCATGCACTGGAGAAGGAAATGGCAACCCACTCCAGTGTTCTTGCCCGGGGAATCCCAGGGACGGCGGAGCCTGGTGGGCTGCCGTCTATGGGGTCGCACAGAGTCGGACACGACTGAAGAGACTTAGCAGCAGCAGCAGCATACTCCAATATAAAATAAAAAGTTAAAAAAAAAAACACCCAAACATCAGAATAATGCTGATTCATTGCAAATAATTTGCAAGTTTTATCTTAGTCCTTTATGCCTTAAATGGCTTCTGAGTGACCCCCGAAACCAAACAAACAAAAATGAAACAAAACTTTAAGTTTCTACAGTTCAAAAGACCAGCTTATTGTCCAGTAAATACCTTTTACCAAGTAAATACCTTTTACCAGTAAATACCTTCTACCAAGTTTAAATTTCCTTATGTATAAAAAGTAACATATTAGCTGAACAAATTAAACACTTAAAAAAAAAAATCTGCTAGATTCTCCTTCCCAGGCAATAGCAGCATGTTACCAACAAGACGATTTCCACAACTTCACGATCCCCAAACGCACTGTTAACTCTCACTCTCTAGACACTGCAATGAGCGGGCATGCAGTGAACAGCAGCATGGTCAAGCTTTAAGACAACACAGCTCTCACTGTTCACAGTACAATTCAGCTGGATGCATTAAAAGTCATCCTTCTTTGGCCAAAGAAGAATCTAGAGACTGGCCCAGCTCAAGGAGAAGAAGACAGGGGAAGGGGGAAACAGGTGAGACCTCCTTTCTGGCATGGTCCCAGCCTATACTCACCCACTTCTTAGCCGCTCCTACAAA
Source organism: Bubalus bubalis (assembly GCF_019923935.1). Classification (NCBI taxonomy): domain Eukaryota; kingdom Metazoa; phylum Chordata; class Mammalia; order Artiodactyla; family Bovidae; genus Bubalus; species Bubalus bubalis. Next base: position 51,176,409 of record NC_059159.1, on the reverse strand, counting down.
CGGGATCTCCGCCACGTACATGGAAAAGAAGACCCATAAACACCAAAGAATTAGAGTGACTGATGTGATCACTGACTTGGTATGGGGAGTGTCAGCTGTTCTTTTGAAATGTGCCCGCCTCATCTTTTCTCAGTAGTTAAAGAATGAAAATAAAAAGTCACAAAGGCCAAGTCCATGATCCAGCTGTCTTCACCTATGGCTTTCCCCTCAGAATCCCGCAGCTGTAGTTTTACAAGGGGTGGTTTGAAGGAGGAAAACAGCACGTGAGTCAGAGTGCATGCTGAATTAAAATGGTCTGCATTAACAAATGCAACTCCAATTATCATATTCAGGTGTTAAGAATGTGTATATTTCCAAACACTAGTAAGTTTCAGCAGGTTGAGCAATCCATATAAAACTATCCACTTAGTCATGATTATGTCCTTCTGAAGCTGAATTCTGATTGGAAAACATCAGGGTTGGCCAAGAGACTACAAATCAGAAATACTAGTCCAGCATTAAGTGACATTGCCACTGGTTCTCAAAGTGTTTCTTCTGGAGATTCTCAGAAGACAAGAAAGAATTGTGCTATATATCAAATCATTGTGTGCCTGCGTGCTAAGTCGCATCAATTGTGTCCAATTCTTTTTGACCCTATGGACTGTAGCCCGCCAGACTCCTCTGTCCATGGGAGTCTCCAGGCAAGAATACTGGAGTGGGTTGCTGTGCCCTTCTCCAGGGGATCTTCCCAACCCAGGGATCGAACCCGTGTCTTTTATGTCCCCTGAACTGGCAGGTGGGTTTCTTTACCACTAGTGCTACCTGGGAGGTCCCATATCAAATCATTAATACTATGCAACTCTTTAAACTCTGATTCATTTTTTTTAAAGGCCACACAGTACCACATAAGCTTTGGTCTTCCTAGCTGAAAATAAGACTAATAAAAAGACTGTTCAAATGTTAAGAGGAAAATAAAATCAGATTTTATTTGAACATGGTAAAACCCTTTATAACCTGACTCTGCGGCTAAAAGGCAGTAATAATTAGATTTCACCATCTTCAGAGTTAAAGAATAGTTGGCATCTAAAAAACAGCAAAGAAAGGAGCAGGTGGGATGAATTGAGAGAGAAGCAGTGACATATACACTACCATGTGTAAAAGAGACAGCTAGTGGGGACTTGCTATACAACACAGGGAGCTCAGCTTGGTGCTCTGTGCTCTGTGATGACCTAGACGGGTGGGATGGGGGGAGTGGAAGGGAGATTCAAGGAGAGGGGAGATAGATAGATATATCTCCCCATATATATATATATATATATATATATATATATATATGTATACTTATAGCTGATTGACATTGTTGTACAAAAGAAACTAACACAAGAATGTAAAGCAATTATTCTCCAATTAAAAACAAACAAAAAATTCTGAAAGTTCCACTTTCCAACTAATCATGTCCTATGAGAATTCAAGCACTGTCACTTAACAGACATAAGAATGAGCCCATATAAATATTAAACATACTGAACAGAGAAAGGGCTGTACAATACTATCTGTAAAATAGTAAAGAAAAGCCATATAGTCTAACACCACATTCCAGGAACCCCAATGACTGTGCTACACCCTAAACCCCCTCGTGTTAAACAGTAACTTTGATGGACTCACATTCCCCATGTGCATACAAGCAAGTTAGTCCTCATATCATTTTCAAGTATTACTCTAAATTTTTCATTAATTTAACTACTAAAGAGACCTATGGCACTACTGGCTCTCAAATTATTGTTCTGAAGGCAAATTCAAGCTGAAATATCCAGGTGAATTTTCTAATCTGAGATATATTCAACATGCAAATTTAAACTACAAGCTCAAGATTTTCATCAGAAAAAAAATCTCTAGTTCAATTTCTGCCAGATGTGGCAGAAGAGAGACTAGAATAGCACACACAGATTTCCAAATTTCCATAGAAAATAATCCTTGCTGACTTGTAATACATTATACAGGAGACTTAATCTCCTCCCTATTCCCACTCCCCAAAATTCACAGATTTATGGTAACAGGGAACAAAGTATGGAATGGCTTAAGTACTCTACTGACTTAGTACAAAAACTGGAAACTCAAACTGTGCATGTATGTTGCACATGTAGAAATATCCATCCTAATGAAAATATACATTACTAGTTATTTTATATCTGGAATGAAACATTTATAGCTTAGTTATCAAGAAATAATACATGGATAAGACAGGACTAGGAAGTGGAGAATTACCATTTGGACTACAAGGAGATCAAACCAGTCAATTCTAAAGGAAATCAACCCTGAATGTTCATTGGAAGGACTGATACTGATGCTGAAGTTCCATTACTTTGGCCACCTGATGCAAAGAGCCAACTCATTGGAACAGATCCTGATGCTGGGAAAAACTGAACGCAACAGGAGAAGAGGGCGCCAGAGAATCAGATGGTTAGACAGCATCACCAAGTCAGTGGATACAAGTTTGAGCAAACTCTGGGAGATAGTGAAGGACAGGGGAGCCTGGCGTGTTGCAGTCCATTGGGTCACAGAGTTGACCATCACTCTTTTTGTGTAGGACACAACTTAGTGACTGAAAAACAAACCCCACTGTAACTGGGCAGGGGGTGGAGGGGTGTCTTTTTCCAAATCTTTCCCATTTAATTCTTCAAACTTCACCTATAAGATTTGAGGCTTAGGTCAAAGTGTCTAAATAAGCCAAGGCAGACCAAAGTGAATTAGAAAGAGGAACAAACCTCCCTCAAGGACTATATGCCAATGTCAATGACGAAATTCACGTAGGCACACTGGAAATGGCAGAACCAAGATAAGAAGATGGAGCTTCAGACTTCTAAGATGGTATTGTTTCTCTATATTCCCTAGCCTACTTCTCCAGAGTCAGGCCCAAGGTTCCTAACCTAGCTCAAACTGTTCACAAAAAAATGAATACATACAAACATGGTGGAGAGAGGAAGTAGCAGGAAGCTGCTTGATTTAAGAAAACCAGTGAAAGACAACAAATCGTATCAGGTTACTTCACTAAACATGTCAGCTAGTGAAGGGCAAGGAAGTAACTTCATTCCCAATTTCTATATTTTTTATTCCCATGAAATTACTAAGACCACTTAAAAAAAATTTATTTGTTTATTTATTTGGCTGTGCAGGGTCTTAGTTGAGGCATCTGAGATCTTCGATCTTGGTTGCAGAATGCAGGATCTTTAGTTGTGGCTTGTGAACTCTTGGTTGCAGCATGTGGGATCTAGTTCCCTGACTAGGGATCCAACCCGGGCCCCTGCACTGGGAATGTGGAGTCTTAGCCACTGGACTACCAGGGAAATCTCTCTGACCACTTTTTGAAATGTCCTATTCCCCGCTTGTGCCCACAAAATGATGTACATGTCAATAATTTTAGATTTAATGTATGTAAAATTAAGCATATTGATGAAAAATTGTCTACTTAGTAAGTTTTTACATAGGAAGCATTTTAAAAAAACCCTTCATCACGTATTTGATCCATTAATTCAGTCAAACATCTATGAGCTATTGCTTCGTCCCTACTACAAAAAATTCACGCTCCAAAACAAGGAGCGATCCCTTGGCACCCACTTTCACTTTTAAAAGATGAGAACTATGCTGATTTACACATGATAAAAACAGGATGGAGGCCTTTCCAATCCTCTAGTCTTAGACTGGAAGAAATGGGTTTTGTTTGAATGAGCGGCTATTAAACCAAACGATTCCTAGCACATCTTTCACCTTCATCAGCGTATACCACAGTTGGGCTGAGCAACAGCTGTTGCCAAAATAGGCCTTATTTCCTCCCAGTGCTGCTTCAAGGTACAGAACATGAAGGTGTAAATACATCTGTCTTCTGCCATTTGCAGTTCTACTGGCCTTGCGAATGTCTGTGAGTAAGACAGATGGTCCCTGACACTGCACAGGCTTTCAGGGATGTATCTTTCTATAAATAAGGGGGCAGATGTGAAGCGTGGTAAGCACACGTCTATCCCCTGTAGGTTTGGGTTGAGGTTTCCATCTAAATTCGGTTATTTAAATACAGGATCCTAAGCAATCCTTGGAAATCTCTATGCTAGAATGTATTTTTTAATATTTATTTTATGCCATTATGGCAAATATCTAGGACACGGAATATGTATTTGTAACTAGATATAATATTAGGTGTATTGGAACTTTATGCCTATAAATGAGTCAGCTCTGTGTTCTCTTTCTACATAATTGTCAAATATATCTGTAAGCTTTATTTTTTAAATGCTAGAAAACACCTTTCATTGAAGCAAAGTTAGAGTAAATTAGGATTTCCACAATGACCTGGAAAATTAAAAGACTATTTGCTCATCACTCTGGTGACCTTAATGTGGTAATTAAAATCCTCAGGAAACACAATAAAACTTGATGGAAATAATGCAAGTGAGCTAACTGCAGCTTAAGAACTGCCGCTGCTGTTGCTGCTAAGTCGCTTCAGTCGTGTCCGACTCTGTGCGACCCCATAGACGGCAGCCCACCAGGCTCCCCCGTCCCTGGGATTCTCCAGGCAAGAGTACTGGAGTGGGGTGCCTCTGCCTTCTCCAGCTTAAGAACTGGTCACAGTAAAAAAAAAAAAAAAAAAAAGAAAAATTTAAATAAAAATGAAATTAATGTAAATAATAAAATCTAATGGAAGAAATCTAATGATTCAAACCATTAGATGTGCTTTGGGATGTGCTTCAAATCTCACCATATGTCAAAAATGGAAATTCAAGGAATACCTTACTCTCCCAAAACAAGTACTACTTTTGGTTAGTCAAAATACATGTATGTCAATGAAAATGCTAAGAGTTGAGATAGTAAAACCACAAACTACACTCTGAAAATTCTATGACCAAACAGTACTATAAGAATTATACAGACAAGGTCAGGGAAGCCTGGCATGCTGCAGTCCATGGGATGGCAAAGAGTCGGACATGACTTAAAGACTGAACAACAACAAAGAATTATAAGTAATGTCACAATAGCAATTTCTGAATACAGTCAACAAACCCTTCAGAAAATGGTTTAAGAGTATTAGGTCTTATAATCTAGCAGTGACCTGCATAAGTTATGAATACTATCATCAAAGTGTTTTTTGTCACGGTAATCTGTGTTAATAGGAAGAGGAAAAAAGAATAGTAGGAGGGAAGGGGAAAAAAAGAGTGGATGGGGTAATTTACGGAGCACTAAAGCTCTGCCACAAGTAAAGAATTCATTATAGACAACAGACATATGGAAGAAAAAAACTAATAAAATGAGTTTTTGGTGGATGTGTATGTATGTGAGTGCGTCTGTATGGAGTGAGAAAAGATAAATAAGGCAAATTCATTAAACTGTTAACATTTGGAAAATCTGGGCATGCAGCAATTCCCTTTTTTATTAAAATAATTGATTTATTTTAATTGGAGGATAATTTCTTTACAATATTGTGGTGGTTTTTGCCATACATCAACATGAATCACCCTCAGTTGCGTATGTGTCCCTCCAACCTGACTCTCCCTCCCACATCCCTCCCCAGGAATTCCTTTTACGGGTCTAATAACACTTTTTTCCCCAGTAAGTCTAAATGAATCTCTATCAAAATTTTGGAAATTAAAAGCCAAGTACTCATTATGGGACAAATATTAATTTTTCTCTCTAAACACTATAAGAAAGGACGTGCTAAAAAGAATTTTAAAATTTGGCAAAAATAAAAGGGTTTAAGAACTGAGATAAAAGCCCAGCAAAAAATATGATACATGTACCTTAAACTTATATTAATTTCAAAGAACACAATTAAAATTCCTATCACTTAATTCATTAATAATTATTAAATTATCTAGGATACAAGGAACATAATACACATGCTCTAAGAAATCTAGGAACTGTAATCAAGTTTTTAAAAAGAAAAGGAAACATAAAAGTTATCTAAGTTCATACAGTATGGTAGCTTAGGAAGAGACTAGATGATAAATAGTTTCTACCCATCTAAGGACACACAGAAAGAATAGCAAGAGAGAGAGTAAAAAACGTGTGATGGAGTTTATCTTTTTATCAAGGGAAGTTTCAAATATATGCAAAAGTAAACTCACTTTCTAAGTGTGTATTAGTCACTCAGTCATAACCAACTCTATGAGTCCCAACGGACCAACTCTATGAGACCCCCTATAGCCCACCAGGCTTCTCTGTCCATGGAATTCTCCAGGCAAGAATACTGGAGTGGGTAGCCATTCCCTTCTCCAGGGGATCTTCCTAACCCAGGGATCAAACTTGGGTCTCCTGTACTGCAGGTGGATTCTTTACCATCTGAGCCACCAGGGAAGCCCCCAGAAACTCATTTTCTAATCCTCCCCACAAATAGTTTGAATTAAATTCTAACATCACACAATTTCAGGCACAGACTTTAGTCACTATCTTAGAAATAAAATTAAAATCATGAGGAACAATTTTGAGTGTTCTTTCACTTATATTCAGGAAAGATAGACCAAAAAAGGTACAATTATATACTGACGTCTGTGAATGAAAAAATACTAAGATTATGATTCAAGATTTAGTCCCATTTTTATTTGATTCTATATCCCAGAAATGTATCATTATCCAAAGAAAAAAGCCAGCTATCTGTAAATTTAAGTTCGTAACACCTTTACTATTCGTAGTCACTCTTATTTATTTTAAATTAAGAAACTAAAAGAGGAAAGGGAAGTAAAAATTCTACTTAAGCTACTACTGAAGGGTTAAAAAGCGGAAATCAAGTTTTAAAAATATAGCCAAATGATTTGTATCACAAGATGTCAGATTTTGGAGCTAGGTTTTCTGTTTCCCAGCTTCTTTTTTTTCCCCCCTTAATACACCACAAACTCAATTTCTACATTCAAAATAGGATCACTTTATAGGAAAACACCACTCCACTAGTCAGAGGGTCAATTTCGGTGTCACAGTGAAATCTGGAGCTCAAAGGCCTGGTCCCTGAGAATGAGTATTTCTTCTTACAAAAGTATCTCATGTCAGCACTTTACCACCTAGCACAACAATAATGACAGATTATTATATGTAAGTGGTACCTCAATATAGATGCTTTTTCAAAGTACCAGAAGCATGGTTGTCAATTTAAGTTCTCTCTCCTTAGTCAAAATTTGGGGGCCATTATAAATCCAAATCATGTCCACAAAATCAAGAAAATGAAACTGTACTACTTTCGGACAAAGCCACAAGGCAGGAACTACAAGACTGAGTAGATGGATCTGGTTTTCATTAGCCAATACGAGTTCTCACAACTTGTCACTGCTTTGTTTTTCTCTATGCATGTGTGTGCACATGCTTGTGCATGAACGTGTCTGCGCACATTCTATACTTTGTACTTAATCAGCTGACATTAAGCCTCATGTGGGCTGGGAATGAAGAACATAATCAAAACCACCCAAGGAAAAAGTATGCTTTATTTTTATGTATTTAATCCTCTAAAATAGCTATTTAAAAAGTCTCAAGCCTGAGGCCTTACCCTGTTCGTTTGGTGATGGTACCAAGTGTCATTGGCTGCTTGATTTGGGCGAGAGGCATCAACACCATCAGGCTGGGAAGAGGAGAGAGTCGAGGGTTGCCAGGGTTGTTGTTGGCAAAATTATTGTAGGAGTCTTGGCTGTTGAGCTTCCCTATAAAGAGAAAATAGAAAAGAAAAGCATCACCAAGAGGAGATTCCTTCTCTGACAGGATTTGCACTGGCTCCACTAATCTTTTAAGAAAATTATCAAAGGCAGACATGATTCTAAAAGAATCAAGACTCTATGGAAGGGGGGGTGGGGGTGGGGGAAGGACTCTGGTAATACCAAACATGACTTGACTATGAACAGAGACTATAGTCTTTGAGGATGGAGGCTTGGAGGATACAGAATTGGATAGATGTTAAATGGTTATACAAATTGGTATAAAACTGAATTTTGTGGTGTTACAAAGAAATATAAGATAGTAAGAGAAAAAAAAAATGAAAAGGTCTAAATTAGTCTAAAGGAAGCATGGAATGTTTCCTTAAACAAGCTAGGGAGTCAGAGGGGAAGAATATTCCAGCCATGGCAACCTATAAAGCCTCCAGAGGGCAGAAGAAACATGAGACATAAGGATGTATATCCACAGAGAATACCATGAGAGACACAGGATGAAACTGACCAAAATCAACAGGCAAAAACATTGCCTGCCTCCCAAAATGTACCACTACCCACCATAAAATTAAAAATCATGAATCAACCCTTTATTTTATGACCACATTAATATAAAAAAATAAAAAAAATAAGAACTATGGCTCACTAACAACCAGGAAAAACAAACTGAAATAAAATCTGATCTGCATAAAGAGAAATTACTCTCATCTCACCAATAAGCAAAATTCCTCTTAGGTACTTACCTTTTCTCCCATTCCATGGCTCTGCATTTTCCAGAATGTTCTATAAATGAAGTATGTACTACACTGAATCTTACCTCTTTCACTTACCATTAAGCATCTGAGATTCAATCACTCTACATTTTCCTACAGGTATCAATTCCTTCCTTTTTATTCCCGAATATAATCTCATTGTATGGAAGTACTACAGTTTGTTTATCCAGTCATTGGCAAAAGGACATTTGTTTCCAGCTTTGGTTATTACAAATAAAGCTGCCATAAACATTTCTGCACAAGTTTTTGTATGAATGTAAGCTTTATTACATTCAAAGGAGAAAAGGAAAGATATACCCATTTGAATGCAGAGTTCCAAAGAATAGCAAGGAGAGATAAGAAAGCCTTCCTCAGCGATCAGTGCACAAAGAAATAGAGGAAAACAACAGAATGGGAAAGACTAGAGATCTCTTCAACAAAATAAGAGATACCAAGGGAACATTTCATGCAAAGATGGGCACATTAAAGAACAGAAATGGTATGGACCTAACAGAAGCAGAAGATATTAAGAAGAGGTGGCAAGAATACACACAAGAACTGTACAAAGAAGATCTTCACGACCCAGATAATCACCTAGAGCCAGACATCCCGGAATGTGAAGTCAAGTGGGCCTTAGGAGGCAGCACTAAGAACAAAGCTAGTGGAGGTGATGGAATTCCAGCTATTTCAAATCCTGAAAGATGATGGTGTGAAAGTGCTGCACTCAATATGCCAGCAAATTTGGAAAACTCAGCAGTGGCCACAGGAATGGAAAAGGTCAGTTTTCATTTCAATCCCAAAGAAAGGCAATGCCAAAGAATGCTCAAACTACCGCACAATTGCACTCATCTCATATGCTAGTAAAGTAATGCTCAAAATTCTCCAAGCCAGGCTTCAACAATACGTGAACTGTGAACTTCCAGATGTTCAAGCTGGTTTTAAAAAAGGCAGAGCAAACAGAGATCAAACTGACAACATCTGCTAGATCATCGAAGAAGGAAAAGAGTTTCAGAAAAACATCTATTTCTGCTTTATTGACTACGCCAAAGCCTTTGACTGTGTGCATCACAATAAACTGTGGAAAATTCTGAAAGAGATGGGAATACCAGATCACCTGACCTGCCTCTTGAGAAACCTATGTGCAGATCAGGAAGCAATAGTTAGACCTGGACATGGAACAACAGACTGGTTCCAAATAGGAAAAGGAGTACATCGAGGCTGTATATTGTCACCTTACTTATTTAACTTACATGCACAGTACATCATGAGAAACACTGGGCTGGATGAAGCACAAGCTGGAATCAAGATTGCTGGGAGAAATATCAATAACCTCAGATATGCGGATTGACACCACCCTTATGGCAGAAAGTGAAGAAGAACTAAAGAGCCTCTTGACAAAAGTAAAAGAGGAGAGTGAAAAAGTTGGCTTAAAGCTCAACGTTCAGAAAACAAAGACCATGGCATCCGGTCTCATCACTTCATGGCAAATAGATGGAGAAACAGTGGAAACAGTGGCAGACTTTATTTTAGGGGGCTCCAAAATCACTGCAGATAGTGGCTGCAGCCATGAAATAAAAAGACGCTTGGTCCTTGGAAGAAAAGTTATGTCCAATCTAGACAGCATATTAAAAAGCAGAGACATTACTCTACCAACAAAGGTCCATCTAGTCAAGGCTCTGGTTTTTCCAGTAGTCACGGATGGATGTGATAGCTGGACTATAAAGAAAGCTAAGCACTGAAGAACTGATGCTTTTGAACTGTGGTGTTGGAGAAGGCTCTTGAGAGTCCCTTGGACTGCAAGGCGATCAAACAAGTCAATACTAAAGGAAATCAGTCCTGAACATTCATTGCAAGGACTGATGTTGAAGCTGAAACTCCAATCCTTTGGCCACCTGATGCAAAGAGCAGACTCGTTTGAAAAGACCCTGATGCTGGGAAAGACTGAAGGTGAGAGGGGAAGGGGACGACAGAGAATGAGATGACTGGATGCCATCAGTGACTCAATGGACAGGAGCCTGAGTAAACTCCAGCAGTTGGTGATGGATAGGGAGGCCTGGCGTGCTGCAGTCCATGGGGTTGCAAAGAGTAGGAGACGACTGAACAGAAGTTTTTTAAAATATATATCTAGGAATGGAGTTGCTGATCCTAGTACATGAATGTTTACATGGAGATAATAATTTTATGTTTAAGATTATGAGAAAATGCAAAACACTTTGACAAAGGAGATGATCCATTCACATTCCCACCAGCAAAATGTGACACTTTCAGTTCTTCTGTATCCACAGTAGAATTTGGTGTTGTCACTCATTTTGATTTCAGCTATTCTGGTCAAATATGCAGCTGCTGCTGCTAAGTTGCTTCAGTCGTGTCCGACTCTATGTGACCCCATAGTTGACAGTCCACCAGGCTCCTCTGTCCCTGGGATTCTCCAGGCAAGAATACTGGAGTGGGTTGCCATTTCCTTCTCCAATGCATAAAAGTGAAAAGTGAAAGTGAAGGCGCTCAGTCGTGTCTAACTCTTCAAGACCCCATGGACTGCAGCCTACCAGGCTCCTCCGTCCATGGGATTTTCCAGGCAAGAGTACTGGAGTGGGGTGCCACTGCCTTCTCCAGGCCAAATATGGGTGTTGGCCAAATATGGGCTGAACAAGTTGCTGTTGTTGTGGTTCATGAACTTATCTGCCATCCATTTATTTTCCTTGGTAAAATACCTATGTAAAGCTTTTGCCAATTTAAAAAACTGGGTTAATATTTTTGCTGAAATATAATTCACACACCAGAAGATTGATCCTTTTGAAGTATACAGTTCTATGGTATTTGGTATATTCTACAGAATGATACTAGGATCGCTATCTAATTTCAGAACATTTTCATTACCCAAAAAAGAAAGTCCATACCCTTAGCAGTCACTCTTCTTTTTCCCTACCCATCAGCTTTTGATACAGGAATCTGTCCAGTTTCTGCATATTTGTCTATTCTGGATAATTCATATAAATGGAACCATACAATGTGGCCTTTTGTGAGTGCTTTTTTCAATTATGTTTTCAATGTTTATCCATGTTGTACCATGTATCAACAGTTCATTCCTTTTAATGGCTGAATAATATTGCACTGTATGGATATACCACACTTATACCAGCTGATGAATATTTGGGTTGTTTTAACAGGCTACTATGAATAATGCTTCTATGAACATTAGTACATAGGTATTTATGTGGACTTGGGCTTCCAATTTTCTAGCGTTCATACGACTAGGAGTGGAACAGTTAGGTCTATATTTAACCTTTTGAGGAACTGATAAACTGTGGCTACACCAGTGTATGAGGGCCCCAAATTTTCCACATCCTCAACACCACTTGTTATGGTCTATCATTTTTATTTTATCCATCCTAGTGGGTGTGAAGAGGTATCTCATTGTAGTTTTGATGTGCGTTTTTTAAATATCTTTTTCATGTGCATTTTAGTTAATTTATATACCTTCTTGGAGAAATGTCTATTCAAAACATTTGCCCAAAATTGAGTTGTCTTTTTATTGTTCAGTCATAAATAAGAGTTAAGCATATGCTCAGAATGTAAATCCCTTAGCAAAAACATGGTTTATAAATATTTTCTCCCCTTCCTATGTCATCTTTTCACTTTCTTCATGGTATGCTTTGAAACATCCAAGTTTTTAACTTTGATGAAGTCTAATTTATCTATATTTTCCTTAGTTGCTTATGCTTTTGTTTTCATACCAAAAAAAACACTGCCCAGTCCAAATATACAAAGATTTATAACTATGTTTTCTGCAAAGAGTTTTATATTTTTAGCTCTAGCATTTAGGTCTCTAATTTTGAATTAATTTTTATAAATCATGTGAGGTAGGAGTTCAACTTCACTTCTTTTGAATGCTGAATATCCACTTGTTTCAGCATCACTTATTGAAAAGATATTCTTTCCCAACCCAGAGGATTATCCTGGCACCCCTGCTGAAAATCAAATGACTATAAAAATGTAAGAAATTATTTATGGATCTTATTCTCAAATTTTAAAAGTTCTTTATATATTCTGGATATAAACCTTTTATTAGATATGATTTTCAAGTATTTTCTTACCCTGTTCTGACTTGTCTTTTTGTTCTCTTACAGATCTTTTAACAAGCGGAATTTTTTTTTAAAATAAATTCCACTTCATGAATTTGTTTTGTACATTCTTATTATAAAAATTCAATCTAAAAACATTTTAATTTTTATATTTTACTCTTACAAAAATATAATGAGACTTCCCTGGAGGCTCAGTGGAAAGAATCTGCCTGCCAATGCAGGACACACAGGTTCGATCCCTGATCTGGGAAGATCACACATACCACAGAGCAATTAAGCCCCGTGTGTCACAACTATTGATCATGCACTCTGGAGCCCACAGGGCACAATTACTGAAGCCCGCGAAGAAAAGAAGAAGAAGAGGAGAAGCCACTGCAGTGAGAAACCCACGCACTGCAACCAGAGAGTAGCCCCCACTTGCCACAACTAGAGAAAAGCCCGTGCAGCAACAAAGACCGACCACAGCCAAAAATAAACAACTTAAAGAAATACATATATTTCTTTATGATTCATAGTATTTATATGATATAGTTAACTTTATTGTAAGGTAGAAAATACAATTTTTTAAAACAGAATAATGAAATGAAACAAAGGAAAGGAAATGAAACAAAATCTCTGAAGTTTAACTGACATTTACTACAACCTTACAAACATGCATTTCGATTTTTTTTGTTTGTTTCTTTAACCAGCGTCCTCAAAATAGTACCGGCAATGTCCATTACTTCAATACTGAGATACTTTAAGTCTGAGGCAAGGCGGGATCCACAATCTCTCATTTTTCCATTCAACTGATATCCTGGCCTAAAGACAAACTGAGCTAAATTTTGTTGAGCTGATATGTTATACCAATTTGTTCTGCTATCTGAAAATAAAAATAAAATATACTTAGTCACCGATAAGAGATGAGACTATCAGAAGGGAACATACTATACTGCAGAGCAGAAGCACCCATTTGGGCGTTTATTATTTCTATATTATTTGGTGTCACCACCTTGTAAGCCTACTGCTACAAAATTCAAATAAGCTACAAATCTCCCGGAGAGAAGAGTATGCAATGTAAAGGCAGACGTCAGGGTAACACTGGCAACGTCCTCTTCGGATACAAGCCACATGGAATTAGAAAATTTAGATCCGTATGTTTGTTTTTCTGATTTCTGTAATGCTTTGAAATTCTGCCATATCGGGATGGTTTCTAAAATAGCCATTACATAAATCCTCGCCTAAATACAGACACACAGAACCCACTGATGATAATACTTTAACTTTCAAAACTCCAAAAACCCTTGTTCCAAGAAACCTTTTCCCAAGAAAGAATAAGGATTGTGAAGTATCTCTGTCACAGCAAATAACTGTTTTCACAGGGACTTAAGATAGGAAAAAGTAAAATCAGGTTGAGTTGTTTTTGATTCTAAGACAGTCAGTGGTCTGTTACAAATTTTTGATGGATCATCATATCCAGCAAAACTTTCTGCTTCTACCTATATTTTGTCCTTATCTGCAAAAATGCCAACTCACATTTTGATAGAGATTGCACTCTGTTGATCAGTATAGGAAGTATTGCTATCTTAAGCATATTAAGTCTTTCAAGCCAAGACCATGGGATATCTTCTCACTTATGTAAGTATCCTTTAATTTCTTTGAATACTGTTTGGAGCTGAAATAAGGCCACAACATGAAATATGTCACAAGCTAATGAAATTCAAGGCCTATGTTTAACACACACATTTCACAACAACAGTCAAATATTTGTTGAGTGCCTCAGCCGAAGATCATACACTGTGAGGACTGCATTCTTTGCTGTTGCAAAGCTTACAGTCTAATATGCATGAAACAGGAATAATTAAGTGCTAATTGCCTAGTACTAAAGATAAGTACACATGGGATCAATTATTTGGGGAAGATATCAGGGAGCAGATGGGACATGACTTAGGCTTTGAATGATGGATAAAATATGGGTAAGAGCAGGACAGAAGAAATATTCTGAGGATAAAGGATAACATGAAGAGCAGAGATTGTAAAGTGATGCCACAGATGTGAGCAAGAGTACGAAATCTCTTAACTAGAGAAAGAATTATAATGGAAAGAATGGGAAGAAAATATATTTCAGTTTTAGAAGAAATATTTCAATTGAGGTGGAAGTACCTAAATTTCGGCACCTAAATTCTTCAGCAAGGGAACAGCACAGATTTTGAGAACACTGAACTTAAGAGATACAATGAGAGGTCTAGAAAGTGAAGCTTTTCACTGAGAAGCTGCAAATCTTGTGGTTTAGTTAGTTTAGTTAGGTTGACTTAAAATCCTTCACTGCCCCACCAGCTTAAAAACAACCTCAAGGTACATCACACCTGTCCTTCTTCTCAGTTTTCTGGGACACCTGAGTATTTATGAGCTTTTATTCTTGGTGTCTGTATTCATGATGGAGCCTCTGAAACCCAGTGATCTGAAAGAGTAAAGTAAGCTGGGTAGATTTTATGTTCATAAGAATAGGGTAGTGTCTGACTTATGTTTTATTATGTGGCAAGTAAGTTATTTAAAATGGCTTTAATGAAAGAAAAAATGTGTTAAACAACACCAAGGTTCAGAAAGGCAAACTCAGAGAGAAAGCTGCTAACTCTGGTAATCTTCTGTTGAAGACTACCTTTTCAAAGAGCTTCCCTTGTGGCTCAGTCGGTAAAGAATCCGCCTGCAATGCAGGAGACCTGGGTTTGATTCCTGGGTTGGGAAGATCCCCTGGAGGAGGGCATGGAACCCACTCTGCTATTTGTGCCTGGAGAATCCCCACGGACAGAGGAGCCTGGCAGGCCACAGTTCATGAAGTCGCAAAGTTGGACATGACTGAGTGACTAAGCACAGCATGGCAATCTTCAATAGGGTAGCTTCACTAAAGAGGCGAAAAATCAGATTTGTTGTTGTTGCTGGAAAGGGATAAGCAATGGGTATACTAACAGGAAATGATCACGGTAATGGATACAGAACACAGACTTAAGGACTTGGAGGCTAAAAAGACATTAACAACATGAGATAATGCACCAGGCAAAGGACTCATTCAACATTCATTCTTTCAGTTCACACTTTTGGAGCCTTATTGGTATGAGGCCCTGTTCTACGCCTGGCTTAACAAATCCCAGGACTCCTAAAATTCATAACATAATAAGATAGAAAGACTTTAAAGAATTTAAAGGGAGCAAGCATGCTATGAGAGACATCCTCAAAATGTCTCAGGAAAAAAAGGAAGGAGATATTTTTATTATTGTTGTTTTAAATGGAAAATATTCAAATTTTGAGTACAGAGGCAAGAATTTGTATCTTCCCATCTTTAATTTCCAACTAGAAAATAATGGATGAGAGATGTGTGAATAATTAATTCAGGAACTAGTAAAATGAGGGAACTCACATAGACAAGAAATCTCATCATCTCACATGTAATGATTTATACATTAAAATATACCAAATTTTAAAATGAAAGTCCATATTGAATCAAATACACAAAAATAGTATAATGATCCTTTCTTCCCCTGTCAATTGCTCAAAGTCTTTATTTAAAGATGATTCTATCACCTCCCTGTATCATGGATTTTCTTGGAAAATGCAGCTAGAATCTAACAAACTTCCAGATTTATCCTCCACAAAAACTGAAGACTCCTCCAGAGTAGTATCAGCATCTTACTAATTGTTGACATCTCAACAGATGTTTGCTGAATGAAGGAAGGAAATACATTTTTTCTCATATCCAGGAAGTACAGGAAAACACAACCCTATGATCTATAGAAAAAAAAAATTAATTTTGGAGGGGACCCAAAGCACTTCAGAAGATAGCGAGGGGCTGGAATCTATCGCTTTCACTACTCGCTTTAGCCTCAGGTTGACTCAACCAGGAGCATAGGTTTGGTAACTTTAAGAATAGATCTTCAGTCACTCCCTTACGGTTACATCAAGCCACGATTTTTCATTAAGCCTGAGGCTTCTTACTATAATGAGATTCAGCAGAAGAAACTCATAGTATCCTAAACCTTGGACGTGGCTTAAGTGTGTCCCTCCAGCCTATGCTTCAGCTTTCCTTTGGACGGAGAGGCAGAGCAGTGCCCCTTTCTTTATTTCACCTTCTAAGCACACATACGATAGTAACCTTAAAATTCAAAATGTCTGAGGTCAGTGAAGAGTCACTATGTCAATTCTAAATGTCACCTTCACCAACCATTCTCTACTATACTTTACTATATAAGCATAATGAAAACAGTAGAGGTTGTTTAACGGCAGCTTTAGTAGTGGGCTTCATAAAACTTTAAAATACATGTAATATTTCACACACCATTCTACTTACAAACCCCAGCTGGGATAAGACCTGTAAGTGACAAATGCCATGAGAGTGGATATTCTCACAGTATTTCTGGCACATCCCAAACAGAGGAAGTCCCAAAAATCTCATGAGAAAATAAGCTCTTCTAAAACTCTCATCCCAGTTTTTTGGGCTTACTCTATATAGATAAACTTCCATAAGCCTTCAGGCTTTCGGGTCTTTAACCAAATCCACCAGAGCTTTGATCCTTTAGAGGTTTACCAGTCCCCAAGATAGACGGCGTTCTCTTGGGGGAGAAAAAAAAATCCCAAGCTCCAATAAAATGGTTTTCTCAAAGCAGGAATTCTACTTGCGAACAGAAAATCATCTAAAAATCAGAGTGTTCAAAACATCCTTTGATGTTTAAAGCAATGATATTCTGTTTTCAGTTGTTTATTTGTTAATGGTTATTATTGTTTTTAACATTACAAAGTCCTAAGCCAGAACAGTTCACTTTGGGGTTTAACTACTGACTTTCTGTATTTCCTTGTACCAGTTGGCGTTTTTGAAAAAGGAATTATGAAAACAACCTTGTGGGCTCTTTTCTTCCTTCCGTTCTGCCTTCTGGATGAAGAATACCTGCAAGTGCTTTGGGAAAGGACTCTCAGGCTCCTCACGAGTACACAGCACCACTGTCCGTGTGTGAGGTGGACAGGGTGTGATCTCTGTTTACTAAAAAATGCTGCTAACTTCAAAACGCCACCTTATCATGTGTGCGTGGTCCCAAAGTATGTTTTCCCACACACTCTACACTGTAAAATCACAGGGGGGAAATGGATGAAGTTGAGGATAAAAGTAAAGACAGAAAATAACAATGGTCTTTGTTGCTGCGCTGGAGCGGCAGCCTGTCAGGTCAGCCTCGCAGAGGTATATTCCCAAACCAGTCATCATTAACGGACTCACTTCCACAGGAAAAAAAAAAAAAAGACAGAGTCTGAAAACTCCGGACAAAAGAAATCCCTGCAGACAAAGTAAAAACAAATTAAAAGACCCATTATAAAACACAGATGCTACAAGGAAAATAAACTTTCCAAGATTTACTGGGCTTTGACAAACTTGAACGTTTGTGGAAAAGACATCAGCAACAACTCCCAGGTATGTGGCTGCGAAGCTAGCCTCCTTTCTGTTTTATCTTTACCGTCCTCCACAAGCTGCCAGGCTGGTATTCTCAGCTTCTGAACGCAGCGATGTGAGGACATGTGGATGTGGCAAACTGCCAGGCACGAGAGTCTCTAAAGCAGCAAGAGCTGAAATTACTGACCATCTCAGATTATGCTCGATATTAAAGTTAATACCAGTGTATCTGTGTGTACACATGTATTTCTTCTTAAATGCAAACCAGAAGAGGAAAAATAAGACATAGATGCAATTACAGGCTTCCTTCCCATCCTTTAAAAAAGTTTCCCTACCCTACCATGCTGTGAACGACGAGCAGTTAAAATAACATTATGCAATCAGGGGGTCAGAGCTGTAGATGAGAAAGTACCTTAAAACAGTATCACATCAGTGAGAAAGAGAAAACTTCTTGTTTCAAGTTTCTAGAGGCACAAGCTACAGATTATTGCTAATGAGGGTCCGAGGAAGATTCTAGGAACAGAAGGTATAAGAAACTAAGAACTACAATGGAAACAAGTGGACCAAATGGAGAGGGGGGAGGATAAAGAAGCATTGTCTTTTGTTGTCATTAGGGATGCAGGGATAAATATAAAAATGGCAGAGATTCACGTGGAAAAAAGCAAAATGACACTAGGCAGAGTTGATGATGCCCTAGGGGAGAGCATAGCTTTAGGAGGTCTGCATTATCCTCTCACTTTTTGACCCTTACCAGGGACACACTCTTATCTCCTTTAGGCACTCCATTTTCCTGAAACTTTACAACAGAAACATATACAAAATGAGACTCCGACAAGAGTTTCAAATTCTGTTCTCATCACCCATTCACAGGACCCACTCTTGTTCTGGGATACAAGCCTTCCAATCAGCGTCCTTGGTCCCCTAATATTTTAAACTCTCATGCTATGCAACTGGAGTAATGAGGCATACTGAGAACCAGTGAGTGTGTGACAGGCTGCCAATCCTGGAAGACAATTCTACAGGAAGAACTCTATTACCGAACATCCCATGACTGTCCTCCTTCCAACAACGTCCTTGCTCTAAGACCTCATGGAGATAAATGGTTCACACTCAACATCACATCTTTCCAAAATAAAAACTGGCAGTAAGTTCATATGGGGCTTATTTTTTGGTGCTTTGGCTTTCCACAGAAGACCAAAACGTCCAGTCTGCTTTTAATATCCCGCTGTGGAATCGACAGGGATAAAAATGCAAAATATACCAATGAGTTTAACCAAGTTTAACTTCGTAGTTGAAAAGCTCCTAACTTCTTGACTCTGTCAAAGGGAATACAATGGTAGCTTGTTTTGAAACAATCACTGGAAATCTAGGCTTTGAAAAGTTAAAAACACGACTGAGCTCTGGCTTGCCATCTAATTTAACATTAAAGCTTTCTCAGCTAAACACTCGCTAATTATTTAATCAAAACCAAATAAAGTCCTTTCCGAATATATAAAAAGTATCCTGTGCAAATGGGAATTTCCTGACTGTGGGCTGCTTGGGGTTGACATGAGAGTGTCTATTTCTCTTTTTCTTTCTCTTTTTTTTCCCCTTTCCTAGATGAGAATGACAAGCTTCCCAGCTGCAGTTCCAGGACTTTCACCTCCTTTTTGACCTTTTCTCAGGCGTATTCCAGTATAATCTGTAATCTACTCAAGTAGGAAGAGGAAACAGCAGCGCCCTGGTGAGAAACAGCGCCTTCTGACCCACATACCAAACTGGGCGGAAGCAATGCTTGTTCACAGGAGCCAAGGCGAGCAGAACACACACAATTAGGAGAAAATGAATAATGCATCCATATTTTTTAAAAGACTGTTAACAGAACAAGCAAACAGCTTTGGTGACAAAGTGCAAGATAGGAAGTGTTCAAGGCCAATTCTGATTAGGTACTGACTTGCTCTCCCTGTAACTTTTTTGGAGAGTAATAGGTGGGGAAGCAAAGATACTGTAAAAACGTTTATGCATTTCAAGCAAAAACACTTGTTGCTTTTTCAAGTACACAGCACAAGAGACATTAACTACAGGTACTCTGGGGAGGGGTAGGAGGGTAGAAAAATAGGAGAATACCCCACAAAATTGACTTGAAAAGAAGAATCCAATTTTTTTTTTTGCAAGATGGTGATTGAGGTTTTTAATGATACTGTCATCACTCTTCCCATCACATACAAAGGAGCTGCATGGACCTTCACACTAGTGCTTATTAAATGTCAGGAGAATTAAAACTTCATATTCTGGAGAATTAAAACTGCACTAATTATTAAAGTTATCAAGGTATAAATTTACAAATAATCAAATATACAATTTGCTAGGTGGTTTCCTTTTCCATCTGAATACTTTTTCATCAGTTAATTATTACCTTAATGTGTTCACCACTGTTTCATGTAAATGTGTTTTTCTTTCCTTAAATCTAAAACTCAATAAATTTAGAAAATGTATATGTAAAAACTAAAGTCAAAAGGAGCTGCTGCTAAAACTATATGTAGAACAAGATCAGTCTACACTACTCTCAAAAGATACTAAAGCTGTCTGAGAACAAGGAGCCTTGGAATGCAAAAATAAGCCTAGAAAGGGAGATGAGATCAAGAGTTAGAAACAACATTCATAAAAATACAAATGTGGGGAAATAGAAATATTTCCAGAAATTTTCAGAGATAAAATGTGTATGGGGACAGGCAATTAAATATATTGTGTGAACATGTTTTGTCTACATTTCCTTTCCACTCTATTTCTGGCACAATCTGTTCACAGGGCCAACTCAAATTTACAAAATGAATTTTTAAAATCTTTCCCCATAATTGGGAAGTTCATTACCTTAGTTTATTATTCTTACAGCACTCTAAGATTTGAGATGAAGAACATTTGTAAGAGCTGGTGCTCTTAATATTTTAGAAGTTTCAGCAATTATTAATTCATTTTAAACATTAGGATTGTAGTTTACCACTCTTTCAACAATGAAAAATCAAAACAGTAAACGGACTATACTTAACACTAAATGGACTATACTTAACACTACAGGGAACAAAGCAAACTCTTTGTATAAGAAGAATAAAAGAAAAAGATCTTGGGACTTTTGCTTTCAGATTCACATTATTCCTAAATCTAACAAATTTAAGCAACCTCAAAATTTCCCAGTCTTCTGAAGTGAGCTAAAGCAGAGTTTTGGGAGTAAGTCTTAGAAGTGAAGACTTTTAATAAACTTAGTGAAAAAAAATCCCCAGAACTAAAAACCCCATAATCTGACATCACTTTAACCAAATTTGGGATTAAATGAGTTCTCCAAAGTATAAATAAATCCTCATTGAAATGCCTTTTAAAACTATACTACACCCCTATCTCTCATACTTAAATATCTTGCAATGAATTCTGTATCATGTCAACAGAGTAAACAGAAGCACTGAACTGACAAAGGAAAAAGCTTATAGAAACTTATCGGCATCGTTCAGTAAATAAATGCTATTATTTAAACTGAACATATAAGATGTGGAAGAATGGGAATTGGCACTGAAATAAAAACAAACACTGTAACAAGATAAAATACTGAATAAATTGCCAGATTTAAGGTGTAATGTTCTTAGACTCGGAGGACTTGAAATAATTAAAACATTTGCAGAACTGGTCTTTTTCTAGTACGTTAAACACCGTATACTGAAGGAAGAACTAAATATTAAAATCCAAGTATTTTCTGCTGAATAACAACTATCATACTACACTGGAAGCAACTTTCCTAATAATAAAAAAGACATAATTCAAAATAGCAATAGCAAAGATGCTCCCCACAACCTCCTTCTCGCTCCCTTACCCCCACTCCATAGAAGCCTTCCTTCTTTTAACTCATGACCATTAAGGATATTTTCTGGCTCTACTTCAGCATCATGACTCAGGTCATGAGAAGTGTCAAAGATGCATTTCCTTCAGATGGGAAAGAGCAACAGATTTTAACAACCATACAAAGATGGGAGTACTGTGCAAAAGAGCCAAATCAGCATTTTTGACAGAAGGGAAGATAAAACCTTTTATACTCACATATATTTTATTTCCAGCTTAAAAACACTTAAATAGCATTCTATCTAAAATATGCTTACATGTTCTGCTCAAGAAGAAAACAGGAAACCCATAC
Source organism: Bubalus bubalis (assembly GCF_019923935.1). Lineage (NCBI taxonomy): Eukaryota > Metazoa > Chordata > Mammalia > Artiodactyla > Bovidae > Bubalus > Bubalus bubalis. The sequence goes on along the minus strand of NC_059159.1, from coordinate 51,154,363 downwards.
TCAATTTAGCTGCCTAAATTATCAACAATGTGTGAGAGAGAACTGTTCACCAACCAAAAAAGAAAAAAAAAGAAGTTAAAGTATACCCTACGAACATTAATAAATAGTTCAAGTCTTTGTCTTCTAAATGTATTTCTCCAAAAGCAAAAACCATGAATTTACCTGTTTACATTAAAAACTACTTTTGATAGAAAGTCCTTGAGGGAGAAAATCACAAAGAAGAGTGATACCTGACCCTACCTGGGACCTGAGAATGAAGACTGCCACCTTCCTTGTGACTCTGCTGCCTTAGCAGAGACACTTTTTCTTAATCAGCTGGATTACTGCCAGGAAAGCATATTCAATGAACAGCACTGTCGCTTTATATTTTCTTTCATCCATGATTTTATCAAAGTGTACATGTTTTAATCCACTCCAAATTAGACAGGAGTGAAATATTATTGAACATTTGTTAATTCCTGACTAGGAAAGGTTCTCAGCACTGAAAAGGGAATGGCCTGTCTCGTCTGAAGCTGCCAACAACAGCAATGCCCACACGAACTCCACTCTATCCATTCTGAAACAGCTTCACTCCTGTGCTTCATTCTAGCTTCAATATTCTCACCTGCAAAAACACATCATCCAATGTTAATAACTCTTTCAATGAACCTTAAATCCCCTTCCTTTTCTCATCCTTCTCCAAATTCTAAATGTCATTTTATGCTAAGAACCATTATAGTTTCTATTTCTCAACAGAAACCATTATGGTTTCTATTTCTGTGTAAGCCTGGCACAGCACGGACCCCACCCGCTGTACCCTTCTGCAGTTTGCAAACTTCAAGCCAGTAGTCAGGCTTTTACTTCCTGCTCAGATTCTTAAGTTCAAGACTGCTCATGGCTGCTACTCCCAAGTCTCATAATTTCCAAATCTGTTTACTTGGGTCACTTCTGCAGACACTGGTCATTGAGTATCAGAATTTTCCTACTTAGTTATCTTCCTCACTGGAAAACTAAGGCTAAGCTTACCTGCAAATTGATAAGCCAAATCCTCTTATAAGCAGCAAAGAAATGGATCAAAAATTATAACTACCTTTTAAAGAGATAAACAATTTTACATCTATAGAATAACCAAAGAGTGAGATAATAAAGAAACATTCACAGAAAGGATATTAAAAGCATATTTCAGAAATTTTAAAACCTGCAGAAATAAAAAAAAGAACATACTGTAGAAATTAAAATGCAATAAGCAGGTTAGGAGATAAAGTTGGGGATATTCTTTTAAAGTAAAACAAAAAGACAAAGAGATAGAAAATGGAAAAGGAAGTTAGGGGTTCAGTGTAGGAGATCCATTATCCAACTGAAATGATTTTGAGAAAGGGGCAAAAAAAACCAAAACAGCAAGAAATAAATTATCAAGAATTGAAGCCTCTGAGTAGGAGCAGTGGGTGCAGGAGAGTGCAATTTTTCATTATAAAATTGTGATATCATTGTATGTACTGCTTTGGTACAAAAATTTTATTGAATAGGTAAACAAAAATAAAACTCCAAATGTCAGCAGAAAAGCATCAGGCCTAATGATGCCTCAGTAGTTGAGTGTAATCACTGCTCCCATAAAGTACAGAGATAGACCCTTGAGTAGCAATATATAGAGAAACAAAGAAAGGAACTGCTAGAACACACAGACACCACTCCCTCCAATGATTAACTAAAACATTTGCCTTCATTCAACTCCCTAAATTCATTCATAGGAGCTAGGTACCTGGATGAGATACTAAAACTAGATAATAAATGACAGCAGTTTATTTCAAAAATTCAATTCTGTAATAAGACTTTGAGGAATAAATCATAGAAAACATAATAAAAAGGAAGCTAAGTTATTACAAAATCTTAGACGGCTTCAATATCCATAGAACACCAGGTTCATGCCAGGGCGGCCATGACTGCAATCATGGGAAAGTTTAGAAAAGATCGCCCTCTAGAGGCGTGTCTCATTAACCATTTTAAAACAAAACTTGAAACCTGCAGTCTATGACGTGCCAAAGTTAAAATACAGAGAAAACACAAAATATTTCATAAAGAGTAAAGAGCAAAATAAAAAGTACCAATTTTGCTTCAAGTGATAACTACTTTAGCTAGAATTTATTTTAAGAGAAAAATATGCCATATTACAAATGATATAGACAAAAGATAAAATAGTCAAATAGACTGGTTTTTATTGTATTAAATTTAATATAAAGTAAAATTTAGAGATAATATAAGAGTTTTTGAAATATATTCCATAGGTGGTTTTATTTTTCTCAAAACTATCTTATCTTAAACTCCCTCTCAATTTTGCTATGAACCTATAACGGCTCTATAAAATAATCCATTAAAAAATCATGCTATCTTTATTTAGTAGATGGTTTCTTCAATTAGGGCTTCTGAAATAGAAGCACTTTGTTTTCAAGACAGTATTTATTATAAGGCCTCTCTTTTCAATCTACTTTCCCTAAAGAACTCATCTGCCCTCTCAGAAATAAGAGGGAGTGACATGAAAATATTTTAAGTATGCATAGTTTTTGTGCATAGAAATGTAAAGACAAAGATTATCAACTAAATTATGAGGAAAAAAAAACTCACTAGGAAAACTAATAGACTTAAAAAAAGAAATTAGAAACTTCACCAGAACTACAAGAAAGTACACACAACCAGTTAAAAGTACATGCAACCAGTTAAAAAAAAAAAACTACTAAACTATGATAGCCTAAAAGAAGATTTTTATCCATTTAACATGTATACACTATATATATACTCTGTGTCATATGAGGCATAAAATTTAAAGCAGAGCTACAGTGCACATGATTGATTTTTCTTGGCAAAAATTAAAACATACAAATGGAAACTTCAATCCACAAGTAAACAGTGATGTGGAAAGAGAAGTCAAGAAACATCACATTATTACTGATTGTCTTCAGGACGTGAAACTATATAAGGCTGAAACGTGTGGTTGCTTTGTATTTACAATTGTGATGTGGTCTGTATCAAGAAAACTACCGATCAACAAAAGTAAGTAAGTACAATAAACCACCAAATGAAGGCTATAAACAGAGTTTCTAACAGAAACAAAGAATGCCTCATGTAGATGCCAAGAAGAAAAGTGATGCTACCAGTTACTTAGAAGCACTTTATTAAAATAGGGAGACTTCAAGTCCAAGAAATTGGAGGCCCCATCTACAGGACTCAGAGTCTTATCAACTAATTCCATTTGAAAGAAGCAGAATCTGGAATTCAGATGCCTGAAGCTATGATTCCCTTGAGGACTTATGACTTAATGGGAAGGAGACACCTCTGAGAACCACAGAAGTGAATCCAAAACCTCTCTGTTGATGCAACGGAAAAAAAAAAAAAAACAGGAAAAAAACAAATTCTTTGAAAGCCCTATCATATAGTAACCGCCATATTCTTGAACCTAAACTGGAAAACTAATTTGCAAAATGAAGAAATGCAAAGGCCAGAGAATGGATGGATTAATTTATTCAACAATATTTCCTAATGTATGGTATCACATACATAAAGAAAGCTGAGCACCAAAGAATTGATGCTTTCGAACTGTGGTGCTAGAGAAGACTCTTGAGAGTCCCTTGGACAGCAAGAAGATCAAACCAGTCAATACTAAAGGAAATCAACCCTGAATATTCATTGGAAGGACTGATGCTGAAGTTGAAGCTCCAATACTTTGGCCACCTGATGTGAAGAACACTGGAAAAGATCCTGATGCTGGGAAAGATTAAGGGCAGGAGGAGAAGGGGGTGACAGAGGATGAGATGGTTGGATGCCATCATTGACTCAATGGACATGAGTTTAAGCAAACTCCAGGAGATAGTGAAGGACAGGGAAGCCTGGCATGCTGCAGTCCATGGGGTCAAAAAGACTCAGACACATTAAGAAACAATGTCAGAAATCAACTTATCAATTTTGAGTCTAATAATGCTATAAGATCCTATACATAATACGGTCACAATTATATTTCAGTCACTTATCATTGGATGATTTCTTCATTTACTCTCTTTTCTGCATATAAGGTACTATACAAAAATATGAATAGTGAACAGGTCCTATATACCTCATCAGTAATAAACAAAATTAATAATGAAACTAATCACAGCAGCTAATCTTTTCCTAAGTTATTTCATATGTGCCAGACACCATTCAAAGTGCTTTGATCCTCACAGTAACTCTCTAAGGGAGGTAATTTTATTATCCCCATTTTACTGATAGAGAATTAAGGCACAGGTAGAGCAAGTACTGTGTTTAAATTAAAGGAGTCAGAAAGTTACCCAGCTTCCACCACAGGAAGTCCGACTGCAGGTCCTCCAACTGACTCCAGAAGGAAGTCACAGTTAATAATGGAGATCATCAAAAATAATAGGTAGAAAGCAGTAAGCAATAAATCCAGATAAAGAACTTACAGAAGAAACAAATACTGGAGTTAGGCACTTTAGGTTAAGAGGGAGAAAGCACACTGGGAGCTGAGCTGAGCTGCCAAGATGCATTCAACATTTACCTGAAGAAATAAGCAGAAAGCAATTCAGGTGCAGAAACAAGGTGCCGACTGAAGCTGAAAAGCAAAAGCAAGTAATTAAATTTGCTTGAAGCATAAATAATAGTGGCACAAAGGGTTTCTTCATTCAGCAAAAACTTCCTAACTGGTAAAGGGAATGCCTCATCTCCCAGAGGACTACTTGCCTGTCTCCTTGAAGCTCCCAATACCTGCAACCATACTCACTTCCTGTTTCTATGAGAAAACAGAAGCAGTCTTCTCTTTGCCCTCTAGTGTGAGTGCACGCGTGCTCAGTCAGGTCCGACTCTCTGTGGACCCCATGGACTGCGGCCCGCCAGACTCCCCCATCCACGGAATTTTCCAGGCAAGAACACTGTAGTAGGTTGCCATTTCCTACTCCAGCTTTGCCCTCTAACTTTTCCCCATTTTCCATCAATGCTCATTGAAAAGCCTGTCAATGCTGGCCTCAAATTTCTCTCTTCCCATCCTTAATAAAATCCACCCCTATCAGGCCCCCACGGCTCCACCAAAATTGCCCTTATCAAAGCCACATGTCCTCTCTTGACTAAATGCAATGGCATTCTATCTTTTTCTCAGTCCTTATCTTAATTGTCCTATTGGCAGAATTTAACACATTAATCACTCCCTCTCTTTTCTCAGAAGAAAAAAAAAAATGTCTTCGTTTGGGCTCTAGGATTTCTCATGTGTGGCTTTCTTTCTATGCCACTTACTACTTCAAGTCGGAGGGCCCTAGGGCTCAGACCTGGGACATCTCCATCTTTTCATACTCATTCATTTATTAGGTGATCTCCTCCTGCTTTGGCTTTCTTTATCTATGCCTTCTCAACATTTATTCTCAGCCTGTTCCTTCCCACTGAACTCCAGATTCATAAAACCAACTACCTACCTAGCATCACTAGGTCAAGATGCCTCTTAAACTAAACATGTCCAAAACTTCTGATCCTGTCTTTACCCCCAAACCTGCTTCACCCCGGTGATCCTCATTTCCTGTGATAGCAGTCCCACCCTTCCAGGTGCTCAGGCCAAAAGCCTTACTGGTCACCCTGACTACTCTCTTTCCTCGCCTGGATTTCTGCGATACCCTCTTCACTGGTCTCAAAAGGCTTCTAATCTTACCAGACGGCAGACGGTGCATTTCCAGTACACGTCTCCATTCTGCAGTCTTGCCATGTCACTCAAAACCCTCCACAGCTGCCCCATTTCACTCTGAGTAAAAGTCAAAGGCTGACATGACCTGGCTGCACTTCCTCTCTGACCGCATCTTCTACTCTGCAGCTTGCATGATGTTTCTCGGCCACATGGGTCTCCTTGCCTCTCCAGGGACACTCCAGACACATTCTCAGCTCAGGGGTTTTCCACTGGCTGTTTCTTCTGCCTGGCACACGTTCTGCAGGTATCTGCATGACTTCCTCCTACACTTCCATCACGCTATTCAAATGTCATCTTCTCAGTAAGGCCTGCCGGAAGCATCCTAATTTCAAACTGCAGTCCTCTCCGGTACACCCTATTTCCCTTCCTTTACTTTGTTCCATAGCACATAAAACTACCTATTCATCCATCCATCCACCTACCATCTATCCTATGTATCATACATATCACTCCACTAGAAAGTCAGAGATGTTTTCCTCTTTTATTCACTGCTGTATCCTTAGAGCTCAGGAACATAGTAACATTAATGAAAAGTTCTTGAATAAAATGAAAGAATCTTACAGATGTTAAAATGAGAAGCAACATTACCATGAATGAAAAGTTCTTCATTCTGACAAGTAATGAATTGTTTTTATTAGAAAACCTTGATAGATGTTTGAAAACTTTCATTTGAAGAGTTAGAATCTACATTTTACCAAATACTATGTGAGGCACCAAGGTACAAATATGAACAAGAAAGATCCTCTCTTCATAGAGGTCAATTCACTGGGAGACACAGGCATGCCAATGAACAAATAACATATTAAAATATAATAAAATTATGTTCACAGTGCCAATACCAAGCCTGATAAAGAAGACACAACATCAAGAGATGTTTAAAAGAGGTTTAAGAGATGAAGTGGGAAGAAGGCAATGGCACCCCACTCCAGTACTCTTGCCTGGAAAATCCCATGGATGGAGGAGCCTGGTAGGCTGCAGTCCATGGGGTCGCTAAGAGTCGGACACGACTGAGCGACTTCCCTTTTACTTTTCACTTTCATGCATTGGAGAAGGAAATGGCAACCCGCTCCAGTGTTCTTGCCTAGAGAATCCCAGGGACGGGGGAGCCTGGTGGGCTGCCTGTCTATGGGGTTGCACAGAGTCTGACACGACTGAAGCGACTTAGCAGCAGCAGCAGCAGCAGCAGCAGCAGCAGCAGCAGCAAGAGATGAAGTGACAGTGTTAGCTAGATCAGAATGAAGTAGGGTTTTAGTAAACATTCAGGGAATAAAAAGTATTTCGAGAAGAGTATGTCAAGAAATGAATATATGTGGCCTTTTCAGGGAAGGGTACAGAAATGTAGGTATGGTGGGACAAGAAGCTGGGAAGAAGATAGAACCTTCCATAACATCCCAAAAGCATGGTGAAACACTGAAAAACTGAAAGTAGGAAAGTGGAAGAGTGTATTTATGGTTAACATAGAAAATGCTTCCAATAGTTAAAAGAAAAAAAAAGGGCAAGAGTCTACTGAAACAGATGAGGTAAGAAATGATGACAAGAGATCCTTAATCGTTTCTGTCGTGGACTACTTCAACAGTCCAGAAAAGTCTGTGGATTCTTTCTCAGAATAATACTTACAAATGCGTGGGATACAATACACAGAATTACAAAAGAAAACTGTATTATTATATTGAAGTAAAGCTAGCAATTTATTTTAAAAATTAAGTTCTGCTATAGTAACACATGTAAATAAATATTAAAAGCAGTAATATTACCTAATAATATATAAAAATTTTCAAGCAATGATGAGCATAAACCATATTTCAAAATATATCAACAATTCAAAACACTTCAAAATATATTTTTTGTATATGATACAAAAGCATCTGTGTTTTTATTGGTGACAGTGTTACAAGAACTGCTATTACTAGCATGTGTTGTCTACATTCATAGTAAAATAAAACATTTAACTTTGGGTAGGGGATCATAAACCTAAAGTTGAGATATTTTCCTATCCACGTTCATGGATCTTAAGAATGCCTTACAAAGACTAAGGTCCAGGCGACAAGATTAGAAATGAAAGAGATATTTAGAGAGAGTTATGTTTCAAATAAATAAACATCCTCTGTTCAGTAAAAAATGGCAAATAGATAAAATAATCCTAACTTAAACTGGATTGCCTCCAGAACGTAAAAAGGAAATATCCCTATATCAACTGTTATTTAACAGTTTCCTTTACTTTGCTAAAAAGAGCACAGACAAACAACGGTAATACCGCCAAAGCATGATTCATTTTCAAGATGAATCCCTCCCCGTTCAAAAGTTTACATTGTTTTTGACTAGCATCAGATTGTTTATCCACACAAACTGTAAATACATCATTTTTAGAACTAGCCAACAACAATGCCCACTTTGTTTTGACATGTACCGTACAAAAAGAACATAAAGAAAAATGACCAGCACTTGAATGTCTGCACTTTAAAAATGAGAAAAAAATGACAGAGTAAGCAGGTGAAATTCCAACTTAATAAAACTTCAGCACACATTATGAGGAGGAAAATGTCCCCAGAATTCCTTGTTTTCAAAGGGGAATTTAAGAACAGCTGTGTTGCCCAATAACCCATAATCTCCTCTCTGAGATGTCTTCTCTTAATTTTATGCAAAAATATTAAGAAAGTTGTGAAAGCAATAATGCTGAGAGAAAATAATATATTTTGACAGAGAATTCAAGTATTACTCTTCAAAGGTCTGATCTTTTACAGATGACAAATCCTTAACTGGTTGGCACTTCGCACTCTTCAGCAAAAATACACAGAAAGGTACTTGTTCAGCACTCAAGTATGTGCTTTTTCCCCTTAGACAAAAGCAGAGATGACCTCAATTTTCTGTGCATCTTATGCCTAAAGTCTAACACAGAACCTGGTATATGGTACCTTATTAGAGAAGGAAGAGTGGGAAGAAAAGAGGAGCTCAGAAGAACGCTCTCTGAAAAGGCACACATGGAAAGACTATACATTCTCCCTATTTTTCTACTAATACATCTGGTTCTCTGGTCAACCTAGCCAGCCAGTGTGCACACTGAATCTCTCTCCATGAAGTTTATAGTAAAAGTGAAGTTAAGAAAGATATGCAACACAAAAAGCAAAGCCCTTGAAGAACCTATGTTGTTCAATGTTCAGTCGCTAAGTTGTGTCTGACTATGTGACTCCATGGACTGTAGCATACCTGGCTTCCCTGTCCTTCACTATCTCCAGAGTTTGCTCACACTCATGTCCACTGAGTCGATGATGCCATCCAACCATCTCATCCTTTGTTGCCCTCTTCTCCTCCTGCCCTCCATCTGTCTCAGCATCAGGGTCTTTTTCAATGAGTCGGCTCTTCACATCAGGTGGCCAAAGTACTGGAGCTTCAGCTTCACCATCAGTCCTTCCAATGAATATTCAGGGTTGATTTCCTTTAGGATGGACTGGTTTGATTTCCTTGCTGTCCAATGGACTCTCAAAAGTCTTCTCCAGCACCACAGTTTGAAAGCATTAGTTTTTTGGCGCTCAGTCTATACCACCTCCTAATTATAGAACAAAGTTGTATTGTTGTTGTTTAGTAGCTCAAGTTATGTCCAGCTCTTTTGTGACTCCATGGACTGTAGCCCACCAGACTCCTCTATCCATGGGATTTCCCAGGCAAGAATACTGGAGTGGGTTGCTATTTCCTTCTCCAGGGGATCTTCCTGACTCAAGGATCAAACCCACATCTCCTGTATTAGCAGACTTTACTACTGAGCCAACAGGGAACCCAATGTGACAAAAGTTACACCAAAAATGTAAGGAATCATTTCTGAAGTAAAATGTCCTGAAAATAGCTGAAAAAATAAATAAATATCTCAAAGCTTTCTAAACCTTTAAACATGCTAAATACTTTTTTTAATGACTGTTTTCACCCAAGACTTATTGTAAAAGATTTTCATGGACCACTGCTGCTGCTGCTGCTGCTAAGCCGTGTCAGTCGTGTCCGACTCTGTGAGACCCCATAGACCGCAGCCCACCAGGCTCCCCTGTCCCTGGGATTCTCCAGGCAAGAACACTGGAGTGGGTTGCCATTTCCTTCTCCAATGCATGAAAGTGAAGTCGCTCAGTCATGTCCGACTCTTAGCAACCACATGGACTGTAGCCTACCAGGCTCCTCCGTCCATGGGATTTCCCAGGCAAGAGTACTGGAGTGGGGTGCCATTGCCTTCTCCCTCATGGACCACTAGTTAAATATAAATGAATCACAACTGTTCTTATAAAAAATAATAGAACCAAAGCACAAAACATCATCTAGGTAGAAAACAAAGATCCCAAGCTTGGGACTTCCCTGGTGGTCCAACAGTTAGGACTTCACTTCCTCATGCAGGGGTTGTGGGTTCCATCCTTGGTCAGGGAGAGAAGATCTCCACATGCCTGCCTTGTGGCCATAAAACCAAAGCAACATAAAACAGAAGCAACGTTGTAACAAATTCAATAAAGACTTTAAAAATGGTCCACATCAAAAAAATCTTAAAAACAACAAAGGGCCCAAACTTTTCTGAGTTGCAGAATTTCTCCCCAGGATTCTAGTTACAAATATATTTTTTCAGTCTATCTTAAAATTTCCTCCAAGGAAAAAATATATCTAAATTTATCTATTACATGTATCTTTAATTGACTAAGTATTACAAAAGCACATGTGTTTAAGCAGGAGCTAAAACAAATAAGGATAAGGATATATCCAGAACCATAAAGATACACTCAAACAAGTATTTGTACACACATGTTCATAGTACCACTATCCACAAAAGCTAGAAGGCAGAAACAACCCAAATATCCATCAATGGATGAATGGATAAAATACTGTGGAACATTCACATAACAGAATACTATTCAACCATAAAAAGGAATGAAGTGCTGATACATACTACAAAGTGGCTGTACCTCAAAGAAGCCAGACAAAACGTGACATATTTTATGACTGCAGTTATATGAAATATCCATATCAGGTACATCCACAGGGATGGAAGCAGATTGGTGGCTGCTAGGGACTTGGGCACAGAAAAGCAGGGAGGAATTTCTTAAAGAATATGCAGTTTTTGTTTGAATTGAAGAAAATATATTTGGAACTAGATAGAAGTTGTTGTTGTACAATTGCTAAGTCATGTCCAACTCATTGCAACCCTATGGACCACAACACACAAGGCTCCCCTGTCCTTCACTATCTCCCAGAGTTTCCTCAGACTCGTGTCCATTGAGTCAGTGATGCCATCCAACTATCTCATCCTCTGTCACTCCCTTCTCCTCCTGTCTTCAATCTTTCCCAACATTAGGGTCTTTTCCAATGAGCTGGCTCTTCCCATCAGAGGGCCAAAGTATTGGAGCTTCAGCCTCAGTATCAGTCCTTCCAATGAGTATTCAGGGTTGATTTCTTTTAGGATTGACTGGTTTGATCTCCTTGCAGTCCAAGGGACTCTCAAAAGTCTTCTCCAGCACCACAATTCGAAAGCATCAATTCTTCAGCACTCAGTCTTCTTTATGGTCCAACTCTCACATCTGTGCATGACTACTGGAAAAACCATAGCTTTGACTGTAAAGACCTTTGTCAGCAAAGTGATGTCTCTGCTAGATTTCCAAGGAGGAAGCATCTTTGAATTTCATGGCTTCAGTCACCATCCTCAGTGATTCTGGAGTCCAAGAAAATAACTACAACCACTCTGGTAGTATCTACCAAAGTCACGATTTGCATACGTTATAACCTAGTATTTCCACAAAAATGAGCACACATTTGCACTATAAAACAAGTACCAACATTTTCATATCTTCATTATACATAAGAACTCCACAAGAAACCACCAAAATATAAATCAACAGTTGGAGAAAGAATAAACAAATAAGTAGAAATATATTTATACAAATGGAATATGTAAGAGAAATGGAAATAAATGAATTAAACCTACATAGAAATATATGAATTAATCTCACAAACAATAGTGAGCTATAGTTCACTTTTTTTAAAAGGAAGTGATTACTCTAAAGCCAGAATCATGGTTTGCTTTTATGGAAAGGGGGCACAAAAATGGAGTTCTGATGTTTTATTGATTGATTAGGATTATGGTTATACAAGTATTTTCTCTAAAATAAAGTAACAACTTATATGTGTCTTTGGGATTTGGGGAGCTTTTTGTGCAACACATTAATAGAAATCCCACAGAGGTGTATTTTAAATAAAATGCAAATGCTGCTCTAAAATATGTATGACTCAAGACTATCCCCCTCCCACAATAGATATTTCTTAATGAACTACAGTACTGACTTTGGTTAAAGCCAGAGTTTTCTGGAAAAGATCTACAGATAAAAAATTCAATCTCTAAATTTATGAAAACGGTCTTGAACACATATTCCATATACATGGCATCAAGTAATCCTTATATAGTTAAAAAGTTAGGGAGTTAAAATATCATGGTAATGATCATCATCACCATTATTTAAATTTATTAAATGATTTAATATATTAAGAATGTCCTCAAATGAACCCAAGATTTTCTTTGTATGAACAGATTAGAACAACGGGTTTATCTTATCCCAGATCTCAAAAATTAAAAGTAAAAGGGAGAAGGCCTGTTGGGAACAGTGAAGAGAAAACTGAGTTTACCATGCAGAGGGGATCCAGAGGGGCTGCTGGATAGACCTGGAACAGGGCTACAGCGACCTCCTTGCTTAGACGTCAGTTCCTGTTCAATCTCTTCCAGCCCAGCACTCTTCTGGAAACGGCTCATACGATTCACGACTCGTGGTGACATATGCGTTCGAACACAAGGCTGGCCACCATAAGGGTTGATTGGGAAAACATGGGAAGTGCCCCGGAGTGTACTGACCACAACCCAGCGACAGTCATGGCTGAAGCATATGTCTTGCACCTAAAATGAAACATGGAAAAACACAGAAATGACCGAAACTATTCAGATTTAATGAAGAATATCACACACATATTTCCAAATATAAACAGAAATGCTTGCTTGGTTACCAAATTTATCTCAGATCAGGCTATATTTTCAAAATGCTTATCTTAAAGATTAGACTCATTCTGAATAGTGATCAAAACTTTACATCAGGGATTTGATAAGATTTAGATATTCTAAAGGGAATTAATTCTGTCTGTTGTTGTATAGAGTGCCAAATCAGAAAATAAGACCTAGGCGGTTTCACTCTATAAACCTATATTTAAAAAAAAAAAATATATATATATATATATATATACACATGGATAATATTCATTTCTTTAAAGGCATCTGCCTTCCAAAAAGTATAGAAGAGAAAAATTAAAACATACATTATACAATGTATACAAGGTGAAGTTATTAATCTAATCATTTGTTCAACAAATATGCTAAGTAACATGCTAATAAATACTAGGAACAGGAGGCAGATAAAATCATCCTTGAGCTCACAGCCTACAAGGAAGGAAAGACATAAGAAATTAACAAAAATATAACATATAAAAGTGAAATAACTATTACATATGAGGCATGGTGGTAACAAAAGAGAAGGAATATACAAACTCTGCTTGTGACAGGCAAAAAGGAGATGTTCGAGAGGGTAGATACAGATCAGGAGTGGCATCAAAAAACATGATCTGAATAGTTCTGGGTTCTGGAAATGAGTTTTGAAGTAGGATATATTTATAAAGAAAGGAGAGAAGGGCATTCTAATTCAGACATATTAAGATATTCTACTTTGGATATAAATGCATAAACATAAGATGGAAGGGGCTTCCCAGGTGGCTCAGATGGTAAACCTAAGTTCAATCCCTTGTTCAGGAAGATCCCTTGGAGAAAGGAATGGCAACCCACTCCAGTATCCTTGTCTGGAGAATTCCATGGACAGAGGAGTCTGGCAGACCATGGGGTCGCAGAGTCAGATACAACTGAGAGACTAACACTTTCACTTTCAAGATGGAAACGAATGGCAAGTAATTCTGTATGCCAGAAACAACATGAAAGTCAGAGCAAGCGGTGTCTGGATTTTATTTAGAAAAGAGTGGAGTAAAGATTTCAATTCTGAGCAACTCCCTAGAGGTCCAGTGGTTAAGACTCGGCACTTTCACTGCCGTGGGTCCGAGTTCCATCCCTGGCGGAGAACTAAGATCCCACAATCAGCACAGCACAGCCAAAGAAAAACAGAGCATTCAGTTCTTGAAGGATGACTGTGGGAGTGAAATGCAGGGGAGTGGATGTGTAGTGGAGATAAGGATAGCTGAAGGAAAGTTAGGTAGGAGTTCCTTCAATAAACACAGCAGCTAAAGGACCCTGAAGAGAAGTAGGAAGAGAAAATGTCTCAAAACACTCTAATGACGACCCAAATGCCCATCAACAGATGACTGGAGAAAAAAGATGTGATATATACATATACACAGTGGAAGATTTCGGCCATGATAACAATTTAAAAACATAAAAACTTATGTATTGCAGTGGTTGGCAAACACTGCAGGCCGTATACTCTCTCTCAGCTATTTCAACTACTCAACTCTGCCCTTCCAGGGTCAAAGTTACCATAGAAAATATATATAGATCAATGCATGCAGTTATGTTCATTAAAAAAAAAACCTTTTTTACAGAAACAACTGGTTGGCCACAGACCTGATCCAGGTAAAGTTACTCACTAAATTGTATGACATTTATCAGACACTAATATGGAATTTCCAGTATTTTAAAAATAACAAACTGAATTTATTACTTTTATCTTGAAACCAGTCTAATGGTGACAATTTAAACAAAAATCTCTATTTACTTTTATACTTTAAAAAGATAGCCAAGTAAAATTCAATACTGTTTTAACCACAGTCTCTTGAAAAACAGGCAAGTCACAGGTACATAAGATTTCTACACTGACTAAATGATAAACTAATTTTCCAGCACATAAAACAACTGTCAAACAGTATTTTAAAAAATAAACAAGACAACAAAGGTATGATAATTTAAAGATGCTGATGAGTAGGATTTAACATGAAAAATGCACGTGTGTCTCTATATATATGAATATGAAAAATATTAGCTAACATTATAACAACATGAACTAAGTAAAACTCTTCAAGCAATCTAAGAAGCTAATTTTCAATATATTAAATCTTTGATAAGCCTAAATTCAGCTCAAAATCTTGACTAACATTCCAGAAATATCCTATAAATAAAAGCTATAATTATTCATCAAAGTACAAGAGCCTAGAACCTTTGAAATAAAAAGAAATTTTAGTTTTATACATCAAACAAATATTTCATTGCAAGATGACTGATAGGCAAAAATGATCAATACACAGATAAACCCTAAAATGAACCACACACCCACCCATTTCAATTACTGTGACACATCCAAATGCCACGTTAATGTTATAATTAAAGAATCTCCTGATTCTTTATGCTGAGAAATTTAACTCCCAGCGAGTCTAGAATTACAAATAGAAAGTCGTTCCTCAAGTGTCTCATTTGTCTTCTTCGCCTACAGTAGCTTTCAGCTAAACAAATAACAGAAAAGCAAAAGAAAAGGAAGCAGCATGACAAAGGAAAGGGTAAATAGCAGAAGCAAGAGAGAAGAAACACAGCACCAGACGAATTTAATATTATTGTACCATACGCATTAACACAAGCCAGAATCAAATAAATAAAAAAATCTTTAGGCTTATTGAGTAACTTATGTTCCATCATCAGTGGAACTAAACCATGTTATCTAAAACCTTTTTCCAAAATACTTATAATCAAGACAACTTCTTGGTCTGGTCAAGGAAAAGAAGTTTCCTTCTTTTAAGAATACTTCTGCAATGAGGTGGTGGTAACAAACAGTACCAAGGCAAGAAGACAGAATCCCACTAAATGCTTACTTAGAAAACTGCTGTTAGAGAAGTGATTCTGCTCTATGACCTTAAAGACACATCAGGATACATAAATGAGCAGAGACGAGTTGCTGAAGACATCAGCAGTCAAGAAACTAGGGAAAGTTTAATCCTTTAAATAAAGTTACAGAAGATAACAAGTCGCCTATCCACAAAATGCAAAATGATGTAACTGTCCATGTTATCAAACAAGTTGGGTGGTTTTTCACATATTGTTAAAAATAAGAAAGATGGGGAACCCTCATTAAGACACTCATTATTATCAGTTTTGAGCTTTCAAATAAGCAAATGTCATCATGCTTAACAAGATATAAATGAGAAATACACAGTGCTTAATTGTTTTGCAAATTTCTATTGGGTTACATAATTTATTGCTCTTTAAATGCATTATTTGGCATATTTATAACATCTCACACTTGCCTCTTATTGTAATGATGAAAAATTTGGCTATGAGAAACCAATTAGGTCTGTAGAAAACTAAATTTTTCTTAAAACTTAATACAGCTGTATTTCAGTAATTCTACTTTATACAAGCATTTTTTCAGCAATCTAAATCAATTCCATTGATTTACTCACCCATACAATATTTGGGGCCACAAAAGTCTAATATAGCAGACATATATGGAATAATTATGTTCAACATTTTATTAAAACAAAACCCCAAGAATATATTCATTCATAGAACAGGCTGAATTCAAATTACATATAAAATAACAGTATTTGAGCATAAGAATTAAGTGTTATTACATTTAAGAATCTAACATACAGCAATCAGCATCACACAAGGCTCTAAATTTATGCCACCAATTTACTCCACGGTCTCAATTAACCAGTAAGAGCAGTTTAAAATTTTAGGGTTATTTTAACACCCTAAAATCCCTAACTTTAGTGTGCTAAGAAGCACCTAGATTATCTAGAATAAATACAGATTTTTGATCCCACGTTCAGAATTACAATTCAGGAGGTGTTGGGAGGTCTTGGGGGAGACACGAGCAAGAAACCTGCAGTTTTTGAACACTTAGATAAGGACTCTGCTACTGACCTTAAGTCTCTAATATGGAGCTAGAAAAATTAATAAACTGACCAGAAATAGCAGCCCTGTAGCCCCATACCAAACCTTAGAAATTATGTAAAAGATACTTTTTTTAAAAATTAAGTAAAAGCAATGATTTCCTAGGATGTGAGTGGGGCAGTAGGTTGACTGAAAAGGGCCAGAGGAAACTTTCTGAGATGATGAAAATGCACGATACTTTGATTTATGGTTATACAGATGTAACTAGTGGATGGCACATGGAACACCCGACCTCCTGCCTTCACAACCTCACCTGCCACCACTACAGATGCATCCAATGCACTGCCCACAGCCTCTCTTACAGCAGGCGCTGACACAGTTATGATCAGCCAGACAAAAGCAGGATGCTGCTGCAGTATTCTGGGAAAGTATCCACTTTCCTGATAAAAGGAATTAACATCACTGAAGCTGTCCTTACTGTGTGAATTCATCTTACTGCTTTGAATTCAGAAATGATGCCCCATGGAGTGGCAATTACAAAGTGATCACAAGAAAAAGAAAGTCACTGAGACACTGTACCAAAACCAGCAGCAGCCTTCTTGTAAGGTGAGAAAAATAAACCCTGTGTTTTTATTTCTGTAGCCAAATATATGCCTAAAGATTCAATTACCAATTCCCTTTCCAACTCCCTTGTAAAAAGAAAGAAAACCTGAAAGCAGAGAGTACTCAGATAAAATATCTCAAATCCCAGAGTACCTACTGTCTTTCAGAAGCCTGTTAAGAATGGCAATCAAACCATAAAGACAAGTCCCATACCACAAATGCTAACTGGTCAAGGTCCAAGCCATCAGATGAGGTTATGTTTAATGAAAACAAAGGAAAATATTTAAAACAAGCTATGTGCCCAAGAATGAATATATAACATTAATTAATACACAATATATTAATATGGGATTCCCTGGTGGCTCAGTGATAAAGAATCTGCCTACCAATGCAGGAGATGTGGGTTCAATCCCTGAGCTGGGAAGATCCCCTGGAGAAGGAAATGGCAGCCCACTCCAGTATTCTTGCCTGCAGAATCCCACAGACAGAGGAGCTTGGTAAGCTACAGTCCATGGGGTCCCAAAAAAGTTGGACATAACTTAGCAACTAAAAACAACATAGACATTCCCAACCCAACAGTTCAATGATTTCTCTTTCAAAATTAATAAATACACTTTCATTTAACATGGTCTAACTCTGACAAAGCAACAAGGTTAAAAGCAATAAGCTGGCGTGAGAATAAGTTGCTTACATGGAGATGTGGTACAGACAGATAATCCATACATAGCATCTAACTCATCTGCCTACTGCCTCCCCATATCGATTCTTCAGATTCATTTATGTAGTCAATAACATATTCAGGGGAAGCCTTTCAAAGCTTGCACTCTGCTAGGCGCTAAAAATTTGAAAATGAGCTAAAATAAGTAGCACACTGAACTCTTTGGCATCTATGCCAGAGAAATGAAAAGTATGTTCACATAACATATTCGTAATACTGCAAACTGTAAATTGTTCAGGTGAATGTTTATACAAACTGTGAAAGTTAGGTTACTTACAAAAGGGTAATATGAGGGGACTGTTCAGTATCTTGACAGCAGTGGAAGATACTGCCGACATATGTGATTAAAATATATACACTTACACACACATATACACACATGAACACAAGTAAATCAGGTGAAATCTGATCAAGTTCAATGCATTGTGCCAATGTCAGTGTATTGGTTGTCATTCTAATTTTGCAAAATGCTAGTGCTGGGATTAACTGGATAAAATGTACATGGGATCTCTTAGTACAATTTCTTTTAAGTGCACATGAATCTATGATTATTTCCATAAAAACTGAAACAAACAAAACGCGGATGTGACACCCTGGTGTCAGCAGTGCCCCTGGAGCCGACTCCTGCTGGAGCTTGAACTTGTGTGGAGGCGAGGATGAGGGGCGGCCCTAAAACGCCAAGGACTACAGTGTGAACCATGGCAGTGCTAAGAGTGGGGACAGAAAGGAAGGGGCTGCTGTGCCTGGATCCTCCCTGGACACTGGTGAGCAGCACCGCTGCTCATCCAGAAATAACTGGCACGAATGCTTGGCCAAATGAGGAAAAAAGGCTGACACTCCTGGCTGCGCCCATAGTATCTGCAGGCTAGCCTCCCCGGCCGCAGAGACAGGGGATAATGAGATGACCTGGCAGCTGTCACTGGAAAAACTGGCATGTGCACCTTAAAACACGTTAGTCCATGTCCTCGTGTAAGGGGAAACAGCCCTTACCTGCGCAGAAGTAAAAAATATCCTAGAGCAAAGCCTAAGCACAGAGAACTAAAGTGACCTTGTGCATGCGTGTGCACGTGCTCAGTCGTGTCCAACTCTGTGTAACCCCAAGGACTGTAGGCCACCACACTCCACTGTCCATGGGATTCTCCAGGCAAGAACACTGGAGTGGGTCACCATTTCCTTCTCGAGAAGATCTTCCAAAAGTAGGGGCTGAACCCGCGTCTCCTGCATTGGCAGGCAGATTCTTCACCACTCAGCCACAGGCGGGTCTACTATCGTAGTTTATGTTCATGAGTATAACTAGTGGCAGTTTCTGCCTTGTGGCAGAAAGCAAAGAAGAACTAAAGAGCCTCTTGATGAAAGTGAAAGAGGAGAGTGAAAAACTTGGCTTAAAAATCAACATTCAGAAAACTAAGATCATAGCATCTGCTCCTATCACTTCGAGGCAAATAGAAGGGAAAACAGTGACAGACTTTATTTTTGGGGGGCTCCAAAATCACTGTAGATGGTGACTGCAGTCATGAAATTAAAACATGCTTGCTCCTTGGAAGAAAAGTTATGACCAACCTAGATAGCATATTAAAAAGCAGAGACATTACTTTGCCAATAAAGGTCTGTCTAGTCAAAGCTATGGTTTTTCCAGTAGTCATGGATGGATGTGAGAGTTGGACTATAAAGAAAGCTGAGCACCAAAGAACTGATGCTTTTGAACTGTGGTGTTGGAGAAGACTCTTGAGAGTCTCTTGGACTGCAAGGAGATCCAACCTGTCCACCTTAAAGAAGATCAGTCCTGAGTCTTCATTGGAAGGACTGATGCTGAAGCTGAAACTCCAACACTTTGGCCACCTGATACGAAGAACTGACTCATTTGAAAAGACCCTGATTCTGGGAAAGATTGAAGGAGGGAGGAGAAGGGGACAACAGAGGATGAGATGGTTGGATGGCATCACCAACACAATGGACATGAATCTGAGTAAACTCCGGGAGTTGGTGATGGACAGGGAGACCATGGGGTGCTGCAGTCCATGGGGTCACAAGGAGTCGGGCACAACTGAGTGACTGAACTCAACAACTAGTATTAATGGCTTAATTGATTGTACTTACATGCTTCTATGTGTCGGGGGGGTACCCTCTGCCATGAAGACAGAAGCCCATAGGGGCTCACCTACTAGCCTTTCTGTTTCTTCCCACGTTATGTAACAGACACATCAGAATCCAAGGAAAAAGTGAAGGTGGAGGCTTAATGGCTGCTAAAGCATGCAGAGGTGTTATCCCAGTACAACATCGCCACCTGCCTGAGCCAGCATCCAAGTGCACTCCCTCTTTTAGATGGCAGCTACTAAACCTGCTTCTGGGTTCTTGTCACTGAACAACTGACTCATGGAGGATTTGTGATTTTTCCAGACCTGTACTGGGACAAGTCAATTCCAATCCAACGATGAGTGTGGTAGAAGGTTCCAAGAGGGATTGCTAGTCAAGTGGGAAGGGTATACTCCAGAATGTGTGCCAGAACACCCCCAGGAGCACCTTGTTTTTACAACTACTTTATCACCTACTCTACTGCCTGAAGCAATGCCAGTGGTTCAATAAGCCCTGGAATCACAGAGTTTCCCTTGAATGCCTGACTCACTGATGGTTTGGCTAAGATGAATAGTGATGGTGTCCACAGGCCCAGAGTAGCTGCACAGCACCAACAAAAACTTGGGATAGACAAACATAAGGATCAATCAGCGCAGCAGGATAATGGAAAGCTATCGCCTCTGCTTTAATTGAGGAATCACTATAACTGCGGGCCAGTGATGCCCATTCATTTCTGTATGGACGTTTTTGTGCTACAATGACAAGTAATACAGAGGACATATAGAATGCAGAGCTATTTTACTTTCTGGCTTTTTAAAGAAGTTTGTGGATCCCTGCTTTAGATAATCCCCCTAAGGACTATTAATAGAAATGCTATACTTATACTGAAACTTGGGCATCTGTCAATGGCCTTGCCAATGGTCTGGTGTGCCATGAAGGAGATTATATACCGGCAGATTGCAGATGTCCCTCTTTTAGGACCAGGAGCTGTACAAATACATCGTGGCTGGTAACAGAAGAATCTGGGTCACTAAGGCCCAAGGTGTGAATCCAGCCACTGGTGAGGAAGGCTAGAGTCAAGCTGCTCATCATAGCCGCTTTGCCCTGCCCTGCATAGTGATTTCCATCCAAATTCATCAGTCATGCATCTTTGCCCATCTACTGTCCATTGCTTCCTATCATACAAAGTATACAAGATGTCACACCTTAAAAGCATAAATATACTACAGGTGTTGGGGGTTAGCTGTTCAGGACAAGATAGTTAACAGGACTGCTCAGAGATTTGCCCTTTTTTCCTTATGTATTTAGTTGTCCAGTCATGTATGACTCTTTGCGACCCCATGGACTGTAGCCCACCAGGCTCCTCTGTCCATGGGGCTTCTCCAGGCAAGAATACTGGAGTGGGTTGCCATGCCCTCCTCCAGGGGATCTTCCCAATTCAGGGAGCAAACCCAGGTCTCCTGAATTGCAGGCGGATTCTTTACCGTCTGAGCCACATCAAATGTTTAGGAAGTGTTATTAAACTTAGTTTTAGGTGCACAGACATTTAAATCTTCCTGATAATTTGACTCTTGAACATTGTGAAATATCTCTGGTAATATCTTTTGTCTTAACCTCTTTCTTAGTTTATATTAATACAGTCAAATTTTTAATATTCATGTTTATTATTTGCATGACATACCTTTTAACATGTATTTACTATCATTATATTAAAGACTCAAAGACAATCTTTAGTAGGTAATTTGTCCCTTTAGTTTGGAGTTCTTTAGGCTGAAATATGTTAATATTTAGTATATGATTTATATGGCTGGATTTTGATGTACTATTTAATTTTGTTTTCTGTTTATCCTGTGTCTTGTGTCTCTGTTCTTCCCTTTTGGCAAAATTACTTTTGAATTAATTAAATATTTTTTTAGAATTCCATTTTAAATGAAGTTTTGTCTTTTTAGGTACAGCACAAATGAACCTTGGAACAGTATAATTCCATATACCTGTTCCCGCCCAACCACCAACGGTATTATGCTATAGGTATCATATGTACTACATGTATACAATACAAGCCCCAGAAAATGTTTAAATTTCTCACATATAAAAAGTATCTTAACATTAAATTTAAAATGTTAACATTTATATTTTAAATGAATTAAGAAAGGGGAGAAATCCTCTTTAATATGAAATTGATCATTCCTCGGATATCTCATTACTTCCGAAATATCCAAGTTTGCTCTGGTTATCCTTTCTCCCTGCACAACAGTGTGGATTTGCAAGGTTTACTGTTCACTTCGTCGTTCTTAAATGATACTCTTGCTAGATGGAGAATTTTTTATTACCAGTATTTTTTTCTTTCAGTCCTTTAAACAAGATATTCCACTGCCTTCTGACTTCCATGGTTTCTGATAAGAAGTCAACAGTTTGAAAATGTTTTTTCTCTGTATATGTTATTTTCCTCTGGCTACTTTCAAGATTTGCTTTGGTTTTCAGAAAGTTTACTATGTCATTCTTAAACTTCAGCTTTGTCATATTCAAAATGTGTCTTTCACTAAATCTGGAACATTTCCCATCTTTATTTCTCCATGTATTTTTTTCTGCTTCATTCTCTCTCTACCTTCTTCTACACAGATCAAAACAAATTTTGCTCCAGGATGGATCATACACAGGGTGACAACTAGACCGAATTTGGGTACTTTCGATGAGATGTGAACTTTGAGTCTGATGATATTTTAAAGAGATTTTACTGTTAAGAACTGATGTTGTAATGTGCTGAGATTTCCAGGGATGTTCGTATGGGGTAAACGTATTTTGCACATGAAATTATCCTGAATTTGAGGGTTCAGAGAGGGTGGACTGTAATGAAGTAAACAGTGCTCAAAACAAGACATACCCAGATCCTAATCTGTGGGACCTACATAGAGTACATTATAGTACAAAGAGTGACTATTACCTTGTATGACAAATACATGATTAATATCTAGATCAGAAGTTATCATGGATTATCAGTGCTAATATTAAATGGAATCATTTAATGATATTAAATAATTAATTAATGTACCCTTAAAAGATACAAAGAAGAGGAGAAGACACAGAGAAGAGGAGGAAGAAATGAGACTCCAGAGGTAAATACTGGAGTGGTATCTAGCCATAAGGAAAGAAATGTTTAGTCACCAGAAGTTGGCAAAGGCAAAGAACAGATTCTCTGTTAGAACTCTAGAGGGAGTGCAGCCTCGCCAACACCTTGATTTTGGACTTTGGGCTTCCAGAAATGAGAGAAAATAGATTTCTGTTATTTTAAGGCCATTTGGTTTTGTTCTGTTATTTTAAGGTAATTTGTTATGACAAGCACAGGAAAGAAATGTGCAGTAAATTTGTATACAATGTGAATTTTATGTTATGGACTCCCCATAACTGAAGTTGCTGGGTGGTATGGCAAGCTTATGTTAAGATTTTCAGAAACTGCCCAACTGTTTTCCAGAGTCGCCGTACCACTATACATTCCCAACAGCACTGTGTGGAAGAGCCAGTTCATCCACTCATTCACTTTTTGAGAGTTCCCTTAAAATGTGGTGTAGATACCAGACAACTTGAGTCTAACTCAAAGGGTTTCTCCTGTGTTTTCTTCTAAAAGCTTTACAATCATAGATTTTATACATTTAAATCTATGGTCTAGTATGAGTTCATTTTTGTATACGGGATGAGACATGGGCTAACATTCATTTTTCACACATAAATACCCAGTCAGTTCATTACCACTGTTGAAAAGACTAACTTGTCTTCATTTTGCACCTTTGTCAAAAATCAATTGTACATATGTATGGAAATGTGCCTGTTACTATACCTTTAATAAGTCTAATTACCAGGTAATGCTCCAACTTTTTCTTTTTCACTATTATTTTGCCCAGTATAAGTCCTATGCAGTTGTATATAAATTTGAGAAATAGCTTATTAATTTTTATCAAAAATGTTTAATACTGCTGGGATTTTAATGGAGATGGCATTGAATATACAAATCAGTTCAGAGAGAAATTATATTCTAACAATATTATGTACTGCAGCCCAAGAATATGGTTTAACTCTTTATTTAATCAGATCTTTACTCTCAGTGATGTTTCACAGTTTTAGAATACAGTCCTACATGTGATATGCTCATTGTTTTTAACTTAACAATTTTTTTTAATTGACAATTGTTTGTTTCTAGTATATGCTTTTGGTACCCAGAAGTCTTGTTAAAATCACCCATTAGTTCTAGCTTTTTTGTGGTATTCATTAGATTTTCTGTATGTCATCTTTAATGTAATTTTACTTCTTCCTACTGGTATGATGGTGGTTCTTCCCATGGTTGCAGATTTCTCGGCAGATCTCAAGGGTTTTTTCTTTGTAGCTTTCATCTCTCTGATACTCAGTCCTGGGAACTCCATGATCTTGGTCTTCCTAGACTCACCAATATCTCATCAACAAAGGGAGTCTAGACTCCATTTGGGTTCCCCTTTCCTGTACCACAGGCTGTTTTTTCCTGAACTGACCATCGCAAAGAATCCGCCTGCCAACCCAGGAGACACAAGAGATGTGGGTTCAATTTCTGGGTAGGGAAGATCCCCTGGAGAAGAAAATGGCAACCCACTCCAGTATTCTTGTCTGAGAAATCCCATGGACAGAGGAGCTTGGCAGGCTACAGTTCATGGGATTGCAAAGAGTCAGACACAACTGAGCATTCACACACAGGTACTTTTCTCCTTGAGAATTAAACATATTAATCATACCATTTTGCAGGATTGCTCTGATAAAGTAGAAGTAACATGTTTCTAATACGCAGAGGTTTCCAAACCAAGTGTGCCATTTATCAAAATTAGCATGTTAAGTACAAAAACTACTAGTGTCAGCTTTGGTAAGACTTTACAGAAGTATATTTTTAAATACTGTAACGTTTTACTACATATGACTTTACTGATGAAAACTAAGAATATTTTGCTAACTACACATGTACTTTATGAGGAAAATTACTGTCAGATGCAGAGGATATCCCAAGTCATAGATCATAAAACAACTTAATTCAACATAATTAGATCCACATATTTGATCCTTTTTTCCTTGCATGATTAAAGTATCCTCAGAGTTCTTGGAAGATTCCAGAATGACATGATTTTAAAATACTCAAAGACAGACAGATTACTTGCCATACAGATTTCATCATCAGTATTAAATTTTATATATCATTTCAAAATCATTTCAGTATATACTTATAAAAATTAATTTTATGGTTATCAATTGTGTTTCCTTAGATCTTTATGTTTAAGGATTAAAAATTTCCAATCTCCTAAATTATAGGATGTGACATAAACAACACAATTTTAATAATGCCTGTTTGGTTTTCCTACCTGTTAAATAGGAATAGCATTGGCATCAGCAAATATTAGCACCCACCGACATTTGTCCATGTGCAGTGCACTGTTTTATGGATGAGAGACGCCAAGAAGCTTAAGCAAGATCTCTGTTTCCGTGTTAGAAATAAAGGTAAATTGAATGATAAATAATGTTAATGCAAAATAGGTATCAAAAATGGATGTAAACTTTTTAAAAGGTGTGGGTGCTTAAAATGTTCAAATTACTGGAGATTACAGTTGACGGAGAGCATATTAGTAAGTAGGGAGGATAGGACGCAGATTAAAAAACAATAAAGAAATAAAATGTGGGGCTTCCCTGGTGGCTCAGTGGTACAGAATCAGCCGGCTAATGCAGGAGACACAGTTTGGATCTCTGATTTGGAAAATCTCACAAGCCATGGAACAACTAAGCCCGCGCACCACAACTACTGAGCCCACGTGCTGCAACTCCCGAAGCCTGTGTGCCATAGAGCCCGTGTTCTGCAGGAGAGGCCACCGCACTGAGAAGCCTGTGTGCCATAGAGCCCGTGCTCTGCAGGAGAGGCCACCGCACTGAGAAGCCCACACACCACAAGTGCAGCAGCCCCGCCTGCCACAACCAGAGAAAAGCCCACGCAGCATGAGGGCCCAGCCACAGATAAACAAATAAAATTACTTGTTAAAAAATTTAAAGAAATAAAACATGCCCCGTATTGTACAACACAGGGAATAAGGCCAGTATTTTTTGGTAACTATAAATGGAATATAACCTTCAAAAACTGTGAATCACTATGCTGTACACCTGCAACTTATATAATATTGTACATCAACTACACATCAATGAAAAAAATCTTTTCAAAGAAATAACATGTGCCCAGCAGAACATTTTATAGTGAAATAGTAAATCTTTACCTAAAATGCTCATCTAATTGAAAACTTCCATACAAAAGCAGTAACAGCAAATGGTTATTAAACAGGAGAAAGCAACTTCATTGTGCCAGAATGTAAGGACACTGTCAAAGAATAATGTACATATTATAAGCTAATAGATGTCAAAGATGTCAAGCTAATAGATGTCAAACTAATAGGCTCCAACAGGCCAAATCCGGACTGTTCTGAGTACTAAAATAATTTTTGAATGAATATAACTCATTTAACAAAGAATCTATTCAACCAAATGATATATGTAAATAAAAGATGTAATAAAAAGTATGATGAGGAATGGGATATTTATATAGTTTTAAGTGACTTCTCCTAGCCCACTATCCACTCAGGCCACAGCACAAAGACAGCAGACTAAAAATGTCCTTCTCCCAGTCTTCCCCTGAAAGCAGTATATTTGCATACTTTAAAAGCTGCAGTCTGAAGGCTCAGTTCCCAATCAGTCTGCATCTAGGTGCTGAGATCCACACCACATCAACAAAATGAAAAATAAAAATCATATGACCATCCCAATGGATGCAGATAAAGCATTTGACAAAATTCAACAATCATTCATGATAAAAACTCATTAAAGTAGGTACAGAGGGAATATATTTCAACGTAATAAAGGTCATATATGACAAGCCCACACCTAACATTATACTCAATGGTGAGGAGCTGAAAGCGCTTTCATATAAGCCAAAAGCATTTACAATTGCATCAAAAAGAATAAAATACATAGGAAAATTTAACCAAGGAAGTGAAAGACCTGTGCACTCAAAACCATAAGATAGTGATGAAAGAAACTGAAGACACAAATAAATGAAAAAATATTCCATACTCATGAATTAAAAGAACCAATACTGTTAAAATATCCACACTATCAAAAGCAATCTACAGATTCAATGCAATCTCTGCTGCTGCTGCTGCTAAGTCGCTTCAGTCATGTCCGACTCTGTGCAACCCCATAGACGGCAGCCCACCAGGCTCCCCCGTCCCTGGGATTCTCCAGGCAAGAATACTGGAGTGTGTTGCCATTTCCTTCTCCAATGCATGTAAGTGAAAAGTGAAAGCGAAGTCGCTCAGTCGTGTCCGACCATTAGCGACCCCATGGACTGCAGCCTACCAGGCTCTTCCATCTGTGGGATTTTCCAGGCAAGAGTACTGGAGTGGGGTGCCATTGCCTTCTCCGATGCAATTTCTATCAAAATTCAAATGGCATTTTCACAGAACTTGAAAACAATCCTAAAATTTGTAGGAACCACAAAAGACCCCAATAACAAAAGCAATCATGACCAAGAAGTACAAAGTTGGAAGCATCATGCTTCCCAATGTCAAACTATATTACAAAGCTAAAGTAATCAAAACAGCATGATACAAAGTTTAAAAATAGGGGGTACTATTAACAAAGAAAAGACCACAATTATTACTTTTAATTACACATCGCTTTAGAGTTCCAAACTAATGCAATAACAAAAATAAAACTGAAAATGGTCAAAATCAGCATAATACTTGTCAGAAAGTATGTTCTATATAAGGGCTTCCCTGATAGCTCAGTTGGTAAAGAATCCACCCACAATGCAGGAGACCCCGGTTTGACTCCCCGGGTCAGGAAGATTCCCTGGAGAAGGGATAGGCTACCCATTCCAGAGTTCTTGGGCTTCCCTTGTGGCTCAGCTGGTTAAAAATCTGCCCGCAATGCGGTTGAGAAGATCCCCTGGAGGAGGGAAAGGGTACCCACTCCAGTATTCTGGCCTGGAGAATTCCATGGACATTCCATGGAGTCACAAAGAGTCAGACACAACTGAGCGACTTTCACTTTCACATTCTATATATAAAATACAAGAAAAATTTTTCTGAAAAAGTATTAGATCTCAAAATAGAGTGCAGCAAAGCAGGAAAACACAAATCTAATACAAAACAATATATAGCCTATTATACCTCAGCAATAATAATTTTAAAATGTAATAATTCCTAGATGCAAAAATTCTATAATTAATGATGCAAATTCTAACTGCATTAAAATGTAATTTCAATGTAATTCAAATTAAAAACTTAAAAATATTCTTTATATAACTTCAAAATATTTTTATATAACTCAATATTCTTTATATTACCCCATAACTAAAATGCATTTCAATGAAAAAATGCTCGATAGCTGAAAATGTTTTCAAAAATGAACAATAAGTCTGCTATAAAACAGTAAAAGTGAGTAAAACAGCATAATGTTGGTGAAAGGTACTGCTTTATTTTTACTTTCTACTAGAGGAATTTCTTAATACACACTAAATCTAAAGACTGCTATAATGAACCACCAACATCAACATCACCTAGCTTTGACAATTATTAACACTTTGCATATTGTTTTCAACTTATGTCTTAGTTTACTTTGTTCTGCCAGAATATTCAAAAGCAAACCAGACATATCATATCGTTTCACCCATAACTACTTCAGCATGATTGCAGAATATATGCCTAATAGACTGGACTTGAAGAAAACAAAAAAATGGTTTTAGGACAGGAAGAGAAGAATAAATTGAACTTCTGTTTTATCAACATTCATTGTTCACCTACTGCTTATGTTATTAACTGGGCCAAAACAGGATAAAGTTCTTAATTATCTGACCCAGTCTAAAAAACTGTATGAACACACCAACATTAATATTAAGCTCCAGTATGATACAAATAACCTCTGGATTAGATGTCATATTACACAACAAAAACACCTTCTGAAAAAATATACAACTTACTTTGGCTTCAGTTTCTCCCCTGTGAAGAGTATATAAATGATGGACAGCACTTTGTGATGAGGACCAAGGATGAGTCAAAATTTGGAAGACGTGGAAGTCATGGCCAAGGGTATCTGTTGTGACTAGAAGCATTCCTGAAGGACACACCAAAAAAGGGTAAAAATAAACACCAGTATGTACGTGGATAAAATATTTTCACAAGGCACTCATCATACTTTAAAATATTATTGAAGGGAAAAAGTGACCAAATATATAAGAACTTCCTACAATTAAAAAAAAAATTAAAACACAGGACTTTTTTCCTGTGTGAACACAAAACCTTAAGGTCATATCAGTATTCAAGTATAGTGACATACTTACATGTCAAGGTTTTATGATGTTCTCATACAACTAGTAGAGAAAAGTTTACAATGCTGGAATCACAGAGTTCACAAGCATTTTAAAATAGCAAATCTGATAATAAAGAATGTGAAAGATTTTCCCCCATGGAATTAAAACCTACTTTCACTTTTTCCATTTCTCAAAACCTGAATTCTAAATTCCAATTTGAGTACTACTCACATAGAGCTAATAATACCCTACTCAATTCACCAGTTTAAAACTTGTCTCCACTCTAGCCTATTTATTTAAATTCCCTACTGTCTTTCACAAAGCAAATTTTGATGAGATGTCATCGCTAAGAATTATGCACCTAACACAAGGTCACAAAAATTTTGGTTTCCTGTTCAATTTCACTGTTTTATATTTTACATTTAGTTCTTTCATCAATTTTGTGTTAATTTTTGTACAAAGTGTGAGGTATTAGAAATTATCTTTTTTGAAAATCATGTTCAATTGTCTCAGCAGGATTTCTTGAAGAGGCTAATCTTTTTTTTTTTCTTTTTACTTTACAATATTGTATTGGTTTTGCCATACATCAACATGCATCCGCCATGGGAAGAGGCTAATCTTTATCCTCTTTTATTTATCTTTTATTCTACATTCAATGTCAACATGCCAAAGATCAACTGGCCATATTAGGATGGGTGTTTTTCTGGAAGTCCTATTCTGTTCCATTGATATCTGTGCTATCATTCATTAATATCACATTTTCTTAACTATTACTTGGAAATCACATAGAGCAAGCCTTTTCTGACCTTTTCCAAGATTGTTTTAGCTACTCCAATTCCTTTGTCTTTACAAACACAGATTCAGCTTTTCGATATCTACATAATGAGGATAACGAACATCTTAACAATAATGAGTCATCTGATCTATGAACATCACATATTTCTTGATATGTCTTGCGTTTTTTCTTTTAGCACATTGATTGTATTTTCTTAGTGTCACTATCACTGGTACTCTATTCCAATTACCAAATTTTCCTTGGCAGTATATAGAGATATAACTGACATTTATATAAATATCTGTATGCAAGGAGATTGAACCAGTCTATCCTAAAGGAAATCAGTCCTGAATATTCATTGGAAGGACTGATGCTGAAGCTGAAACTCCCAACACTTTGGCCACCTGATGCGAAGAACTGACTCACTAGAAAAGACCCTGATGCTGGGAAAGATTGAAGGCAGGACAAGAAGGGGACGACAGAGGATGAAATGGTTAGATGGCATCACTGACTTGATGGACACGAGTATGAGTAAGCTCTGGGAGTTGGTGATGGACAGGGAGGCCTGGTGTGCTGCAGTCCATGGGGTCGCAAAGAGTCAGACACAACTGAGAGACTGAACTGAACTGTGTGCATACCTACA
The DNA here is from genome assembly GCF_019923935.1 of Bubalus bubalis. Taxonomy (NCBI): domain Eukaryota; kingdom Metazoa; phylum Chordata; class Mammalia; order Artiodactyla; family Bovidae; genus Bubalus; species Bubalus bubalis. Next base: position 51,123,625 of record NC_059159.1, on the reverse strand, counting down.
CACTCTACAAATTCTAGGAGCTTTTATGTAGATTACATGGAATTTTCTTTCTAAACCTACAGTATGTGAATAGACATAGTTTGATTTTTCTCTTTCCACACTACATGACCTACATGCCTTGTTTTTTCTCTTGACCTGCTATTTTTGCTGAGGTAAACAAAAATGACGAGAGGCAATATTCACGCCTTGTTCCATGTTTTAGAGAAAGTATTCAATCTTTAAGCATGATGCTAGTTGTAGATTTTCTGTAAATGCTCCGTATCAACTTAAGGACATTATTTTCTACTTCTAATTTGTTGAGAGTTTTAATAATAAACAGATGTCAAATTTTGTCTAATGCTTTTCTGCACCTATGAGACGATTATGTGGTTTTTCTTCTTTGGTCAATTAGTATGGTACATTTTAATAATGAAAGGTTATCAAATGTGGAACAATCTTGCATTTCTGGGATAAATGCCACTTTGTCAAAATCCTTTATTACATGCTGCTGCACTGAATTAGCTACTATTTTGTTGTTGTGAATGTGTTCCTGGGGGATACTGGTTTGTAATTTTCTTTTCTAATACTGTGTTTGTCTGTTTCTGGTACTAGGGTAAAGCTGGTATGGTTGTATAATGTTCCTTTTATTTCTAGACTTTAATAAATGTCCAGTAAAATTTTCCAGTGAAACTATGTGGGCCGGTTTTGTGTTTGTGTGAAGACTTTTAGATATAGTAATTTAACTTCTCTTTAAATTTTATAAATATAAAATGTAACATAATTTTTATAATGTAAAATATATTGTAATGTTTTTTCTTGGAAGAATTACTCTCTGTAACTCAAGGAAATAGTCTGTAGGGTCTTGAGTAATGTCCACTTTTTCATTCAGGATATTGAAATTTTGTATCCTTTCTCTTTTTTTCTTGGTCAGTCTAGCTGCTGCTACTGTCGCCGCTAAGTCGCTTCAGTCGTATCTGACTCTGTGCGACCCCACAGACGGCAGCCCACCAGGGTCCCCCGTCCCTGGGATTCTCCAGGCAAGAACACTGGAGTGGGTTGCCATTTCCTTTCTTCAATGGTCAGTCTAGCTACAACTTCTCAAAGAAACCATTATGGTGTCACTGGTTTTCTCTTTTCCATTTCACTGATTTATCTTCCTTCTTTTGCTATCATGACCATCTATTACTATTTCCTTCACTGCCCTTGCTTTAGTTTTATTTTCTATTTCTTCAAGTTTCTTAAAAGCTGAAGCTTAGATCACTGTGTCAAGAAGATATGTTGTTTAGTTTCCAAATGTTTGGGTATTTTCCAGTTATCATTCATATACTAATTTCAGATTTAATTCCATTATGATAAGAAATTAAAGTTTGTTTTATATCTCAGAACAACGTATCTCGTTAAGTGTTCCATGTACACCTGAACACATGGTGTATTCTCAGTGTCAATTAAGTTAACTGATACTCTTATTGGATCTTTAACATCCTTACTTGTTTGCCTGCTTTTGTGTTCTATTATTGAGTAGAAGTTAACATCTCTGAGCATAATTATGGATATTTTTTTCAGTTATATAAGCTTCCTAAATTTGAGCCCTATTTTTTTAGGTTCATACACATTTAGGATTGTTACAACTTCTTGGTGAATCACCTCTTTTATCATAATGTCCCATTTTGACCTTAGTGTCTCTCTTATTCTGAAGCCAACTTTCTCTGATATTAATATCACTACTTCAGCTTTGCTTTGATTGATGTATGCATGATATATACTTTTCTATTATTTTACTTTCACAGTCAATATAATTAAAAAATGACTCTGTTTTGGATAATAACTGGGGTTCAGTTTGGGTTTTTTTATTCCTATCTCAAACTTTTAATTAGTGTTTATAGATCGTTCACATTTAGTGTAACTTGTGGGTAAGGTTGGATTTACATCTACCATTTTGCTACTTTTTATTATTTTTCTGATTGTACCCTTGTAGTTTTTTTCCCCTTGATTTTTTAAAAAATTTTACTTGCTATTGGAGTACAGTTGATTAACAATGTTATGTTAGTTTCAAGTATATAGCAAAGTGATTCAGTTATACATGGATCTATTATTTTTCAAGTCCTTTTCCCATTTAGGATTTTACAGAATATTGAGTAGAGGTCTCTGTGTAATACAGTAGGTCTTTGTTGGTTATCTCTTTTAAATTTCACCCTTGTTTTTACTTTTATCTGCTCTTGCTTCCTTCCCTTTTTTTAGATAATTTCACTATTTTTAATATAAAATTTAACTTATCTATTGGTTTTACTGGTTTTTCCAGAAATTAAAATATACATATTAAAATGTTTGTGTGTTTGTTAATATTTTGTCCAGAATATATTTGCTTTCTGTGAGAAACAGAAGCAAAATCGTATTTTGTAATTCCTAAAATGTCTTTGTTGAAAGAATATCAAGCACCTGTGGAAAGATAAAGTGGGCCTTTATATGGGAAGGTGAAGTATATATGAGTTTTCTACTTATTGGCTAACATATGGTACAGCTCCAGTCATTATATTTGATTAAAAAATAGCATATTAGATGCCAGTATCTTGGCTATTTCCAAGAGAATACATTTTAAGATGATGAACTGTGTCATTTATTGAGATCTATAACAATTTATTTAACATTACCACCCATTCTGTGCATAGCTATCAGCATGAGGTCAATAAATACTGTTGTTATCCATACAATAAATTTCAAAGATTGGACATGTTCTTTTTTGTGGACAGTATTTCTTGACTCCCATTTTTTGCTTAGTTATAGTAAGTCTGAATTATCACAATTCTACTACTATGTTTTGATTCCACATTCCCACAACAAAATTATTTCTGCACATGAAAAACAATTCAGTGGAAATATCATTATGACAGGAAATGTGATGCACTTGTATTTATAGCACAAATATATTACTCATTCCCAAACATAAACTTCACTTTCTTTTATTAGCATATCAATGATTTACTCATAATTAGCATTCACATAGTAGTCCCGATTAGCCAAATCAAGACTCTTATTGTTTTGCAAATGAAAGATAATCACAAATAAAAACTTTTCAACATGCTCCTAGTTTTTCAAACTGGCATGCAAACAACTTCAAATTTTAAGAGAATTAGCCATTGAAAATCTATCCTGATTATCTTCCTGTATCCTGTCTCAAAACGTTTTCTTCCACTTATTCATGCAAATACAGCTTACATAACTCAGAAATAAGTCCAACTTTTTGACAAAACTTTAAAATAATTTTTAAAAAAATTTTATAGAGAGGAAAGGAGGAAACAGCTAGTGTAGTACTATACCAATAATATGCTTCCTTTGAATTTATAATTTCCTCTTTTGCACACATTCTGCAGGAAGAAATGACAAGCTTTTTTTTTTTTTTTTCTAGAAAACAAGTTAAAAAGCAGATATACATAAAAGGAAAAACTTGTACAGAGTAGACTGTGGCTTGAGAACTATTTATGCAGCATCAGAAGACTAAACCAGACTCCAGCCTGGCCATAAACTAAACCCACGCCCCAAATGAGGTGCCAAGCCACAAAAAGCATTTGCGTCATCTGGGAATACAAGGAAAAGAAGGACTTCTAATTATAGGGCCTGGAAGCGGAAGCCTAGAGTGATTAGCTGTTTAGGCGCTGCTGTATGTTTATCTGGAAGCTTCCTTTCCTTCACTCTCAGCCTTAAGTTTGATAGATGAGCGCTAGCATTAGAGGGTAGGGACTAAAGCTGCTGATGGTACATGGCGTTCCCCAAAATCTGAGGTAGCTGAAGACTGAACATTAAGGCTTTTGTGGCCTCATAAGAACATAAGTCTTTTCAACTGGGCGTCAGCTGGTTAGCCCAAAAGGCAAAATTAAAGAGTAGCAAACCTCGACTGGGCATATGCTATAAAATCTTGGAAACTTGAGTAGGGATGTCTTTTCTGCCATATCCTATTTATAACACCTACCTAATTGTATGGTTCTTTATCACATGCACACATATGAACTGGAAGACAAATTACCAGCTTATTCACACTCTCCTCCAAAAACACACATAACCACGGATATGTTGGGTCAAATGGAAATCTTTACAGGAATTCAGATTATCATCACTCATAAATAACTGTACATTTTAGTATTAATCATTGCAAATTTAATACTTTCTCATCAACACCTGTAGAGATGAAAACCTAAAAATTATTAAAGTTTGTAATTTGCAAACATTCGAACACCTTTATTTAAATAATTACTTTCTTCCTTTCACTTTACATAACATGAAATTGTTACCGTTTGAAGATATCTTTGGCCATATCCAACGGCCACATCCAAAGGCCATAACCAAGATAGAGAACATGTGAAAAAATTCTCTTCTATTTGCAGTCCAATCCCTCCCCATCACCTGGCCCCAGCAACCACTGATTGACTTTCTGTCATTACAAATTAACGGTCACCAACTCGATGGACATGAGTTTGAGCAAGCTCTGGGAGATAGTAAAGGACACAGAAACCTGCTGTGTCCATGGAGTCGCAAAGAGTCAGACACGACTGAGCGACTGAACTGAGCTAAGGCACATTTAATTTGATAAGAAACTGAGAAAATGTTTTTCCAAGCCGGCGGTATCATTTTACTTTCCCACGAACTCCATAATTTTGCAACGTTTGGTGTTGCTGATATTCTTAAATTTAATCACCTCAGTGAGTACTTTGTGGGTTTCTTATGGTTTAAAAATGCTATGCTCCTTGGTGATCAGTGATGCTGGGTGCTAAACAGTTACTTGCATATTTCCTTGACTTTACTGTTCAAATCCTTTGCTTATTTTAAATTGTTTTGTCTTCATTTTATATACATTAAAATTAGGAGAAGGCAATGGCACCCCACTCCAGTACTCTTGCCTGGAAAATCCCATGGACAGAGGAGCCTGGTAGGCTGCAGTCCATGGGGTTGCTAGGAGTCAGACACGACTGAGCGACTTCCCTTTCACTTTTCACTTTGATGCATTGGAGAAGAAAATGGCAACCCACTCCAGTGTTCTTGCCTGGAGAATCCCAGGGACAGGGGAGCCTGGGGGGCTGCCGTCTCTGGGGTCGCACAGAGTTGGACACGACTGAAGTGACTTAGCAGCAGCATAAAAATATTAAAATATATATACGTGTGTGTATATATATATCAGATATATACTCATGGCTTATATATCCCAGTTCATTTGCTTAACCATAAGTTTCCAAGTAATGAAGACCAATCTGATGGTTTGTTTTTTTGGTGTCCTATCTAAGAAATCGTCCTCTATGCCTCCTGGGTTATAATGATAGAATCTTTACATTTTCTTTTTGAAGGTTTATAGTATTAGGTTTTAAATTAAGTGTATGATTGATTTTGAGTTAAATTTTTGTCTATGCTGTTAAGGAAAAGTTTTGCTGTTGTTCAGTAGCTAACTTGTATCTAACTCTTCGTGACCCCATGGAGCATACCAGGCTCCTCAGTCCTTCAACATCTCCCAGAGTTTGCTCAAATTCATGTCCACTGAGTCAGTGATGCTATCCAACCATCTCATCCTCTGCCACCCTCTTCTCCACCTGCCCTCAATCATTCCCAGTATTAAGCTCGTTTCCAATGAGTCAGCTCTTCATATCAGGTGGCCAAAGTACTGGAGTTTCAGCTTCAGCATAAGTCTTTCCAATGATATTCAGGGTTGATTTCTTTTAGGGTTGACTCATTTGATCTCCTTTTGTCCAAGGGTCTTCTCCAGCACCACAATTAAAAATCATTAATTCTTCAGCACTCAGGCTTCTTCATGGGCCATTTCTCACATCCATACATGATTACTGGAGGAAACCAGTTTACTTTTCACCAAATGGATATTCCAGTTGTTCTAGGACCATCTGTTGAGAAAATCACGCTATCCCTAAAGTGAATTACTTAACACTTTGGTCAAAAATCAAATCATCGTAAGAGTTTGATCAATTCCTGGATTCTATTCCATCCGTCTATGACTGTATTTACCCAAAACCATCCTTTCTACATTACTAAATACTTATTTTAAAAAGTATATATTTAAGTAAGTCAGAAATTTAGGCAGAGTCAGTTTTTTAAATTTATTGATCTTTTTCAAGATTGATTTGACTATTTTACTTTATATCCTTTGAATCGCCATATAATTTTAGAATAAGCTTCTGTTGATTTCTGGTTTAAACATTCACTTTTAATAAAGTTAACTAATAGTGAACAATATTAACACAAAACACTAATAGGATATCAAAGCACAGAAGTGATAAAATATCTTTATGAAAATGTGGTTTTCTCTCATAACTAAATATATGATTTTTCTTATCATATAATATTATAATCATCACAACATAGAGGTCACTAGGATGGCAAAAATGTACAATTTTTAGATAAACTAGTTATCTTGGGGACATTATTATGTACCAAAACAATGCTATTGTCCTGCTGCTGCTAAGTCGATTCAGGCATGTCCGACTCTGTGCGACCCCATAGATGGCAGCCGACCAGGCTCCCCCGTCTCTGGGAGTCTCCAGGCAAGAACACTGGAGTGGGTTGCCATTTCCTTCTCCAATGCAACAAAGTGAAAAGCGAAAGTGAAGTTGCTCAGTCATGTCCGACTCTTCGCGACCCCATGGACTGCAGCCTATCAGGCTCCTCCATCCATGGGATTTTCCAGCCAAGAGTACTGGAGTGGGGTGCCATCACCTTCTCTGTGCTATTGTCCTATACAGATACAAATACACAAACACAAAAGCAGTACTAACTTAATGTCACAGACAATCATTGCCACAAGTTCATAATAAAATACAATTTGAATGAAGGTTAACAGGAATTTGGTAGATCAGTCTGCTTAGAAGACATATTTTACATATTAAAATTGTAAGATTTAATTTGAAAGGTAAATTTGGAAATCTGGGAATTTCCAAAGGAATGCCATTTGATGTACTTCAGAGATGCATGAAAACAGAAAACTTTAAATTTTCTGGATGGAACGTATACAGAGGTAGATACATGTGTATGTATGTGTGTGTAGAAATTCACCAAGCTATACACTTAAGATCAGTAGACACAATCTGTATCATATAATTACATCTCAAGAAAAATGAAGATGAACCAAAACAATAACAAGGATGAGGGAACAAGATAATTTTTATGGCTTTATCTAGAGTGAAAGAAGAGATGATAAGATGGTAAATAGAGCAGTTAGAAAGTTAAAACTCTACCCCTACAAGTAGAAAAAAAGACACATCAAAAAAACATAGCAGTCACAGAGGGATGTATACGAAATGACAATACATAGGAGTAAGGAGTCAAGAAAGAGGTCTACAAGTCTCAGATGTGTAACTTGGCCAAATGATGGTCAAAGCACCATTACTCATGAATTCCACTTTGCAGACACAAAAATACAACAGATTTAATTCAGAATTCTAGCAGGGGAGATCAGAAACTATGTAACGCGTAACAATTAGATGGAAGATAAAACTGGGTCATCACTTAGCACTTTCACTTTAGGAATATTTGCAAATGTAGCAAATATTTTTCTTAGCCCATCAGAAAGATATGATTTGAAAAGAAAGACTAACAACAACAACAAGAATAATCAAAATCTTCCCATGAAATAATCAAAGGTATGGCATGGGATTGGGGGAAATCTAGTCTATTTTTTATTTAATAATAATATTATTTCTTCTATGCTGTTGGTAAGACTTTGTTTAGATTATATATATTAAGTTTGAGTAGACTGCTGTTTCTATGTTTTCTTTTTCATCTTCCATTCCTAAATCCATTCCCCACTGCCATCCTTTTCCCACCATAAATACACATCATATTGAATTTAATATATGTTCTTTGAATATATTTATCCTTGAAAAATTTTAAGAGTACTGTTCAAACTATTAAAAAAATATATATATATATAATATGTATAGATAGAGTGTTAGTCACTCAGTCATGTCCAACTCTGTGTGACTTCATGGACTGTAGGCTGCCAAACTCTTCTGTCCATGGGATTCTCCAGGCAAGAATACTGGAGTAGGTTGCCATTCCCTTCTCCGGAAGACTTTCCCAACCTAGGAATCGAACCCCAGTATCCTGAATTGCAGGCAGACTCTTTACCGTCTGAGCCACCAGGGAAGCCTCCAATATGTATATACACATATTTAATATATGGCAAGAATATAGACCAATCTGAACGAGGAAACTGAAACAAGCCTGAAGCTGGAGAAGGGCCAGAGTATACGAGCAGAGTGGAAAGGAGAAGGGACAACGATAGTCAAGGCTTAACCGTTTTAAAGTTGTCCTGATAAGCAAAAGTTCAATTCAGCCTTGGCTACTTCACCTGTATCTACTTGGTCATAGACATCCTTTTTTACCTTTTTCAAAATTTAATACCGGATCTAATAGAATACTTGCAGCTGCAGTGTTATGGGCATTTATATTTACCTCACATTTTTGCATGGTAGGTATGCCACTGTACATATTCACATCTTTCATTAATCCATTCAGCATTAACTGAGTACCTTTGCTATGGCCACTGCTTGTATTCACATCTTTCGTTGGCTCCTTCAGTATTCACTGTGCCACTGTATATATTCACATCTTTTTCACTAGCATGAAAGATGCCATTGTACGTATTCGGTGTCTTCATCTCTCACTAGTTCATTCAGTATTAACTGAGCACCTTTGCTGTGGCAGTGGTGATAGCAAAGGAGCAGGGTTCCTTCTTATTGATGGACATTCAAGATCCAGGGCTGCATTAGGACTTTCACATACCCTGGACATTTTTGCCTTCATTGACCCCCTCTTCCATGAAAAAACTATTTTATGACTATAGTTGCTGGTTTAAATGTATATTATGGATATTAAGGCATTCCATTAAAACTTTATATATATATTTGCATTTTAAAGGAATTAAACATTTTGGTGGGGCCCTAAAATGACTGTGGGCATGTTGCCTACTGTACTTTATGGCAAATCACACCTGAAAAATTCCCTCTGACTCTCATATATAAGCCCAGTGCCACAATGAATGTAGAGCGAACACAACAAATTCTTCAAGGAGTAACTCATTACGTGAGTAAAAGATATCACTTTACAAGATGAAAAAACAAGAGAGTAACCACAGACTTCTAAAGGAAATATCCCCACGACAGGGTCGGGGAGGAGGCAGTAAACTCTTCCAGCTGCCTTTGCGCTGCTAGTGACACAGCGTGCGTGACTGACACTAAGACACACAGAACCGTCAGGGGAGAGGAAAACCTAAAGCCACCTGATTCTACAAACTGAGAAGACCTTGTAAACGTTAGCAAAAATCAAGACAAGGTATTTTTCTGACCACTTGCTATGATCAATCTGGAAAACTGCAAAAAACAAACAAACAAAAATCCAACTGTTTAAATGATTAACCCAAGACCACCAGCACCTTTCAATATACAGCATTTAAATAACCAGAAAAATGCCAAGTCTGTTAAAGATGCAGCCAAGCATTCAGAGGGGTTCATGTTTAATCTACTTTACTAGAGACCCAACATCCATTTTCCTCTTATTAATGGATGGAAAAGCAATTTCCCTGCCAAGGAAGGGTAATTATTTAAGACGTGGATGTGTTGCCCTTCACAGCTCTAGGCTACTCAGCTGGCAGAAGTAACGCCTCTGGAAAGCAGATCAATTATTTACTGAATTAAAGACAACAGGTCTGTGTGAGAAACATCAGACCACACTGCAGAGAGCTGAGAATTTCTTCCTTATGTTTCTAATATCTAATCTAATTAATTAAAAAATACATATCTTCTTTGATGTCAAATATCATGAAACTAATAATATTCCCATCTAGTGTACCAAGTCACAAAAATGTAGTTTCCACAAGATACTTTTAATTTCAATATTAATCACATGTGATATGCACCTGCATTTAATATAATTTGCATCATGGAACAATCCCACAATTGAGGGAGGGATACAATTTTTGTTCAAATCAGAAACTGGAAAAAGTTGGCTTTATTCACAAACAACTAAGTACATTAAATTAATACCTTAACATGGCCCTGATTATGCTGTTGTTCACTTGCTCAGTTGTGTCCGACTCTTTGCGACCCATGGATTGCAGCATGTCAGACTTCCCTGTCCTTTACTATCTCACTCAGTTTATTCAAATTTCAAACCACTGAGTCTGTGATGCCAGCCAGCCATCTCATCCTCTATTGCCCCCTTCTCCTCCTGCCCTCAATCTTTCCCAGCATCAAGGTCTTTTGTAATGAGTCAGCTCTTTGCCTCAGGTGACCAAAGTATTGCAGCTTCAGTAACACTCCTTATAATTAATATTTAGGACTGATTTCCTTTAGGATTGACTGGCTTGATCTCCTCACTGTCCAAGGGACTCTCAAGAGTCTTCTCCAACACCACAGTTCAAGAGCATCAATTTTTTGATGCTCAGCTTTCCTTATGGGCCAACTCTCACATCCATCCGTGACTACTGGAAAAACCATAGCTTTGACTAGACGGACCTTTGTTGGCAAAGTAATGTCTCTTTTTATTTATTTATTTATTTATTTATTTTAATGTCTCTTTTTAATACACTGTCTAGATTTGTCATAACTTTTCATCCAAGAAGCAAGTGTCTTTTAATTTCATGGCTGCAGTCACCATCTGCAGTGATTCTGGAGCCCTAGAAAATAGAGTCTGCTACTGTTTTTACTTTTTCCCCATCTATTTGCCATGAAATGATGGGACTGGATGCCATGATCTTATTTTTCTGAAAGTTGAGTTTTAAGCCAGCTTTATCACTCTCCTTTTTCACCTCATCAAGAGGTTCTTTAGTTCCTCTTCGCTTTCTGCCACTAGAGTCGTACCATCTGCTTATCTGAGGTTGCTGATATTTCTCCCGGTAATCTTGATTCCAGCGTGTGCTTCATCAGCCCAGCATTTCTCATGATGTACTCTGCATTGAAGTTAAATAAGCAGGGTGACAATATACAGCCTTGATGAACTCCTTTCTCAATTTTTAGCCAGTCGGTTGTTTCACATCCGGTTCTGTTACTTCTTGACCTGCATACAGGTTTCTCAGCAGGCAGGTAAGGTGGTCTGGTATTCCCATCTCTCTAAGAATTTTCCAGTTTGTTGTGATCCATACAGTCAAAGGCTTTAGCGTAGTCAATGAAGCAGAAGCAGATGTTTTTCTGGAATTCCTTGCTTTTTCTATAATCTGTTGGATGTTGGTGAGCCAATGGATATTCCTCTGCTTTTTTAAGTCCAGCTTGTACATATCAAAGTTGTCAGTTCACATACTGCTGAAGCCTAGCTTGAAGGAGTTTGAGCACTATCTTGTTAGCATGTGAAATGAGTGCTATTATACAGCAGTTTGACCATTCTTCAGCATTAGCCTTCTTTGAGATTGCAATAAAAACTGACCTTTTCCAGTCCTGTAGCCACTGTTGAGTTTTCCAAATTTGCTGGCATATTGAGTGGAGCACTTAATAGCCTCATTTTTCAGGATTTTAAATAGCTCAGCTGGAATTCCATCACCTCCACTAGGTTTGTTCACAGTAATGCTTCCTAATTCCCAACTGACGTCACACTCCAGGATGACTAGTTGAGTGACCACACCATTGTGGTTATCCAGGTGATTAAGACCCCTGTTGTACAGTTCTTCTGTGTCTTCTTGCCACCTCTTCTTAATCTCTTCAGCTTCTGTTAGGTCCTTGCCATTTCTGTCCTTTATTGTGCCCATTTTTGCATGAAATGCTCCTTTGGTATCTCAAATTTTCTTGAAGAGATCTCTAGTCTTTCCCATTCTATTGTTTTCCTCTATTTCTTTGCACTATTCACCTAAGAAGGCTTTCTTATCTCTCCTTGCTAGTCTCTTGAACTTTACATACAGTTAGTTGGGTATATTTTTCCCTTTCTCCTTTGCCTTTCAGTTCTCTTCTTTTCTCAGCTATCTGCAAGGCCTCCTCAGACAACTACTTTGCCTTCTTTCATTTCTTTTCCTTTGAGATGATTTTGGTCACCGCCTCCTGTACCTAGTGGCTCAGACTATAACAACAATCTGCCTGTACGAGGGGACCCAGGTTTGATTCCTGGGTCAGGAAAATACCCTGGAAAAGGAAATGGTTACCTACTCCAGTATCCTTAACTAGAGAAGTCCATGGACAGTGAAGCTGGTGGGCTACAATCCATGGGGTCCCAAAGAGTCAAACACCACTGAGCAACTAACACTTCTAAGATTATAAAGACAGATAAGACAACTAATTAATGTAACTACTCAATGTACACTTACTATCAACTATGTGAAAATTACCAGGCTAATAATATCTGGGAACAAAATAAAAGCATAATAGCAAGTAGAGATAAGAAAGCCTTCCTCAGTGATCAATGCAAAGAAATAGAGGAAAACAACAGACTGGGAAAGACTAGAGATCTCTTCAAGAATCAGAGATACCAAGGAAAAATGTCAAGCAAAGATGGGCTCAATAAAGAACAGAAATGATAAGGATATAACAGAAGCAGAAGATATTAAGAAGAGGTGGCAAGAATACACAGAAGAACTATACCAAAAATATCTTCACGACCCAGATAATCATGATGGTGTGATCACTCACCTAGAGCCAGACATCCTGTAAGGTGAAGTCAAGTGGGCCTTAGGAAGCATCACTATGAACAAACCTAGTGGATATGATGGAATTCCAGTTGAGCTATTTCTAATCCTGAAAGATGATGCTGTGAAAGTGCTGCACTCAATATGCCAAAAAATTTGGAAAACTCAGCAGTGGCCACAGGAATGGAAAAGGTAAGTTTTCATTCCAATCCAAAAAAGGCAATGCCAAAGAATGCTCAAACTACCACACAAATGCACTCATCTCACACGCTAGCAAAGTAATGCTCAAAATTCTCCAAGCCAGGCTTCAGCAATATGTGAATTGTGAACTTCCAAATGTTCAAGCTGGTTTTAGAAAAGCCAGAGGAACCAGAGATCAAATTGCCAACATCCTCTGGATCATCAAAAAGGCAAGAGAGTTCCAGAAAAACATCTATTTCTGCTTTATTGACTATGCCAAAGCCTTTGATTGTGTGCATCACAATAAACTGTAGAAAATTCTGAACGAGATGGGAATATCAGACCACCTTACCTGCCTCTTGAGAAATCTGTATGCAGATCAGAAAGCAACAGTTAGACCTGGACATGGAACAACAGATGGGTTCCAAATAGAAAAAGGAGTACGTCAAGGCTGTATATTGTCACCCTGCTTATTTAACTTATATGCAGAGTACATCATGAGAAACACTGGGCTGAAAGAAGCACAAGCTGGAATCAAGATTGCCAGGAGAAATATCAATAACCCAGATATGCAGATAACACCACCCTTATGGCAAAAAGTGAAGAACTAAAGAGCCTCTTGATGAAAGTGAAAGAGGAGAGTGAAAAAGGTGGCTTAAAGCTCAACATTCAGAAGACAAAGATCATGGCATCCGGTCCCATCACTTCATGGCAAATAGATGGGGAAACAGTGGAAACAGTGGCTGACTTTATTTTTCTGGGCTCCAAAATCACTGCAGATGGTGATTGCAGCCATGAAATTAAAAGACACTTACTCCTTGGAAGGAAAATTATGACCAACCTAGACAGCATATTAAAAAGCAGAGACATTACTTTGTCAACAAAGGTCCATCTAGTCAAGGCTATGGTTTTTCCAGTGGTCATGCATGGATGTGAGAGTTGGACTATAAAGTAAGCTGAGCGCCGAAGAACTGATGTTTTTGAACTGTGGTGTTGGAAAAGACTCTTGAGAGTCCCTGGGACTGCAGGAGATCCAACCAGTCCATACTAAAGGAAATCAGTCCCGGGTGTTCATTGGTAGGACTGATTTTGAAGCTGAAACTCCAATCCTTTGGCCACCTCATGCAAAGAGCTGACTCATTTGAAAAGATCCTGATGCTGGCAAAGATTGAGGGTAGGAGGAGAAGGGGACGACAGAGGATGAGATGGTTGGATGGCCTCACCGACTCAATGGACATGGGTTTGGGTGCACTCCAGGAGTTGGTGATGGACAGGGAGGCCTGGCGTGCTACGGTTCATGGGGTCACAAAGAGTCGAACACGACTGAACTGAACAGAAAACATGTTGAAAGGATACTCTGAAGTGAAGTTGCTCAGTCATGTCCGACTCTTTGCAACGCCATGGACTGTAGCCTACCAGGCTCCTCCGTCCATGGAATTTTCCAGGCAAGAGTACTGGAGTGGGTTGCCATTTCCTTCTCCAGGGGATCTTCCTGACTCAGGGATCAAACCCTGGTCTTCCGCATTGCAGGCAGACGCTTTACCATCTGAGCCACCAGGGAATTAGGGGAATTATTAGCCAATTCTAAATTCATATCGCCAGGATGGCTCAAGTCACTCCTTGTTCAGGGATCAGAAGATCTATCTCCTGTCCGTTTTGGAGTACTATCTCTACCAAGCTGTGTTGGCTCTTTAGAGATATCTTGAGAAATCTTATTCCCAGAAACCAGATTTTGGGGGTGTTCATTAGAATGGCACTCATTGGTCCTGAATAGGTATCTGAGACCTCCCAGGGGCTCACAGGTGTATTGAATGTCCTCTTCTGTTTTCTTCCGTAGCTTGACTCGTGAGTAGTGAATCCAGGAGTCATGTCCTGGTACCTTGACTGCTGTGGGGGTAGAAAGTATTACAGGGTAGGGGCCCTTCCATGTGGGCTGGAGTTGAGCCTTTGGGGACTCATCTTTCCAGACTTTTTAATTAGGACTTGAGTCACTGGAGCATATAGTGGTGACTCCTTAGAATATTTTGGGTCCTGGTTCATACTCCACAAGCGTATATCCTGTTGGGACTGTCCAATGGCCATGGTATAAGACTGGAGGGTCTGAACCTCTGGATCTAGGAAGAGGTCACTGACATAAACAAAAGGTCTCCCATAACATCTCATAAGGACTAAGACCAACCTGTTCTTTGTGGGCAATACAGATGCGGAGGAGAGCTATTAGTAAAGCCTCCTTCCATCCTGGGAGGTCTCCTGGGTTATCTTTTTTATCACTGATTTTAAGAACTGGATACTCTAGATAGAGTATAAATCAATTAAAAACTAGGATGAGGGAGGTTAACAACAAAGAAAACAACAGTTAATATTTATTAAGGTTTCACTATATTTTAGGTATTGTTTTAGATGACAGTACAGCCCTCATTTTATTGATGAGGAAACGAAAGTACTGGGAGTGATCCAAGCAGATTAAGTAACTTGCCCTATTAAGTAGCCAGGTGAAGGGGGGACATGATATCTTACATAGGGTCAGGTAAGTTTTCCCAAAATGATACTTAAGATGGGACTCAAGAGACACTAGGGCTTCCTTGGTGGCTCAGACAGTAAAGAAACTACCTGTTATGCAGGGGAACCCGGATAGGATCCCTGGGTTGGGAAGATGCCCTGGAGAAGGGAATGGCTACCCACTCCAGTATTCTTGCCTGGGAAATCCCATGGACAGAGGAGCCTAGTGGCTCCTTTGCAACCCCAAAGAGTCAGACACAACTGAGCAAATAACACTTTCAAGAGATAAACAAGAGGCATAGAAATGAACATTCCAGGCAGAGGTAAAATGATGTAACATGTTTAAGGAGCTGAAAAATAACTAGAATGGCTAAATATGGGAGGAAACATGTCGATCAAGTTGAAGTGGTAAGCTTGTGCCATGCTGTAATACTTTTAGACAATACACTCAATAATAAAAAGGTTGTTGAAAGATGTTTGTATCATTAACATTTCTTATAAAATATTTGAATATCTTAAAATGGAAGTAAACATGGAACATGATACAACAATCATAGTTGAACCTAATAACCCAGAATTGGGCTGGGATTAAATAAGACTTTTTAAAAACAAGCGTAACTGAATGATTCTCATACATATGGTTATAGAATAAATGTCTGTAGAGCCCCTAAATTCCTATAATGAAATGCCAGAAACCTACTGGGGTTATATGTGGAGTTGGGGGCGGGAGCTATACGTGAAGTGGGTGTGGGAGGGTGGTGTATCTATGGAAGTAATTAAGTTTACATGAGGTCATATGGGTGAAGCCCTGATGTGAGAGTATTAGTGTCCTCATAAGAAGAGACAGCACAGAGATAGCTTTCTTTCTCTCTCTCCCTGCTCCCTTGTATCAAGGAAAGGCCATGTGAGGACACGTTAAGAAGGTGGCCATTCGTTAGTGATGAAGAAACACCTCAGGAGAAACCATCAGCCAAACCTTGATCCTGGTCTTCCAGCTTCAAACACTGTGAGGAAAGAGATTTCTGTTATTTAAGCAACCGAGTCAATGGTACTGCCTTCTGGCAGCCTGAGCTAATACATGTTCACAGGTTATTGTCTAAACCACGTATCATAGAAAGCATTTTACATGCTCAAATGACCACTAAATAGTCTTTTGGGCTGGACTTATAAAATCAAAAGAGGCTGTTGTTCTTGCTCTATGAGAAACTGATGAAAAAACAAATCAAAGTTATAAAAAATACTATTAAAAACTAAGTTCAATACAAAGCAATTAAAAGTAGCTGCTCTCACATTGAGCAGAACAGAAGAAGGAAAAAGAGTTCAAACAGGTGAGGGTAAGGACAACTCAGTAACCCTTTAAATAATTTTCATTGGCTCCATTTGAGCTGATGTAACAAATCAGAACACTGCCCCCACAAAAATACAACTCTGTACCCAATTAATCAAGAGGGATAAGATTAATAACGCCAAAAGCTGTGAACAAAGAGAGCTGACAATAGCTGAAAGAAGAAATAACCATCAAACTAAACTATCAAATCTAGTTGAAATAGTCCTCAAAATTATGGGCAAAATACAGATGCTGACAGAAAATGCTAAAAGAAGTCATCTTCATCACAGAAACCAGAAACAGCCAATGGAAGTGTGTTACTTAGTAAAGTGCAAAAGTAATTCAAAGGAAGAAGGATAATATCTTGGGAAAAATGATGAAGTAGCAAAAACAGGGACCAACCATGACCTAAACCTGATACATTATACATTAAAAATAACACAAAAATATTTAAATTATAAATTTAAATATAAATGTGAAACTAACATCCTGTTAGAAAATTACATAGGAGAAAATCCTTGCATCCCACCCAGACTGGTGACCATTTCTTAGACATGAACACAAAAATACAACTAAAAAAATTTTTTTAATGTATTTGACAAAAAGCTAAGAAGTTTGCTCTGCAAAAGACCCTATTAAAAAGATAAAAGGAAAAACTTCTCTCTGGGAAAAAAGATTTCCACATCACATATGTTAGAGAGGATCCATAAAATAGAAAATGATGAGATAACCAAATGCTGGCAGAGAATGAGGATGCAGAGAAACCATGTCTAGAGGATTAAAGGGAAGTTTGAGAAGAATGTCTCACCAAGTAGGGGACATCAATAGACAGATAACATTATAAAAATAAACAAACACAAATCTGGAGTTGAAAAGTATAGTAACTGAAATGAAAAATTAGATAAAGGGGCCCAAACAGAAAATTTAAATGGCAGGAAAAAATCAACTGAAATTATCCAGAATGAGAGGAGGAAAAAAAAAAATGAAGAAAAATGAACAGAGCCTTTGAGATCTGTGGGAGGTAAGTCTACGGGAGTCCCAGAAGGAAAGAAGAGGGGGAAAGAGACAAAGAAACAACGACTGAGAGGTCCCAAATTTCATGAGAAACATTTAGGACAGTGAAACTTTTCTGTATGACGCTATAATGGTAGGTACATGTCAACAGTCATTTCTCAGAACCCGTAGAATATACACCACCAAGAGTGAGCCCTAATGTAAACTATAGACTTTGGTTGATAATAGTGTGTCAGGATGGGTTCATCACTTGTAAGAATAAGATCACTGTCAGGTGGAGGGTGGATAGTGTGGGAGACTGTATGTGTGTGGGTGTGGCACGCGGGCGGAGAGAGGGGGAAGGCAGAAATATGCGCGCGTTGTGTACTTTCCGTTCAATTTTGCTGTGGACCTAAAAGCGCTCTAAAAAAATAAAGCTTATTAATTAAAAAAATAAGTTCCCTAGAAAATGTTACTCATTGCATATCTAAATAATTGAAAGCAACAAACTTACACCACCCCTACTGAAGCTGCCCTGATCTAAGCACGAGGTCTCTCTGGCACTTCTAAACAAATCATAAATGTTGCCGTTAAAATATTTGTTTTAATTCAGGACTCAGAGTCACAGCTAACAAACAAGAATGGGAAGGAGAAATTGAAAAACAAACTGAATACAGCTGCTGAACTAAAAGTTTCACAACTCTCTTTAATGGTATCCCTTAATTTCTTTTCTGAATAGGTTCCACACAAGGC
The DNA here is from genome assembly GCF_019923935.1 of Bubalus bubalis. NCBI lineage: Eukaryota > Metazoa > Chordata > Mammalia > Artiodactyla > Bovidae > Bubalus > Bubalus bubalis. The sequence continues at coordinate 51,105,302 of NC_059159.1, read as the reverse complement.
CAAACTGCACGCCACCGAGTCAAGCAATCTACATTTTCTCCTTAATTTCCTTAGCAGTGTTTTTCCACCATGTAAATTGTTTTTAGAATTTCTTAGGAGTTGGACAACATTCCTGGTTTGATCCTGGATTTTGATATCCAGGACATTTCAGTAACTCTGTGATCTAAAGATAGCCTCTCTAAATAAAAATGTTTAACAGTGAGATATATACAGGTAAACTAGTTAGAGAAAATCAGATTTACAAACAAAAGACAGGCAATCAACTTTTCTTATATGTTTTGTTTCACTTACTTTTCTAAGTGAACTTCCCTATACTTTTCTAAGTAGTACCAACAAGTACTACTCTTGTTATTGGCCACAGTGCAGACCCAAGGAGAAAATCTTTAACCAAATAGAGAATTACTGGAGTGTCAGTTAAAACTTGCTGAATATAAATAAATTTTGAAATATATTGGATCCATGTAAGGAAAAACTGGGGTGTTACTGGAGGATCTACAAGTTATATTTTGAAACGGCCAATTTAATTTAAAAAAAAATGTGTGTGTGGCATGGGATTTAAGTTAGATGCCATTGTGCGTCCATGCTGAGTGTGCTAAGTCACTTCAGTCATTACAACTCTTTATAGAGAACTTAAATCTTGATAGAAAATACATCTGATCTCCCCAAAATATTTAAGTGTTACAAAAATAATTACAGGGAAAAACAGTAACTACTAAGGTATTTACAAATAGCAAAGAAGCCTCTTGACTCAAATATTTTGTACATATGAATGTCTCAGTCTGAGAGTGTTAGAATAAACCAAGAAATATGATACAGAAATTAAACAAGCAAAATAAAATGTCACCTAGTGATAGGAGCTGGATAATAGGTAGTCACAGCTGAGTCCAATGCCTTTCTCTGAGAAGCTGTTCAGCTACTGAATAGCTAAAACAAAATCAAGACTTTCAAATCATTGAGAATTGAATATTTTATACATACACTTGTTCATATTCAAGCAATAAAATTCATATTCTGAGCAGCAGAAATACTCAGAAATAAACAATAAATAATTAAGATGAATTGTAAGCAATGGCATGAAATCTGTGCCTATCAGCTTCTATAGGAGATCCTGTAAACCAATTTTCCGAGTGCTTGCTGAATTATGAACCCATCATTTCATTCAAACTTTAAGCAGATACAGAGCAGAAATGATGACACACTGAAAAATTGATCTTCCACATAATGACTGACGAGCCCACTGTACACAGCCCTTGCTTCAAAATCTACGTCAGCCGTGCCATATTTTTCTTGCCTCATTCATTCAACAAATATTTATTTATTTACTAGGGACTGAATCATTATTTCCGAACCATCTTTTGGCTCCTGTTTAGAACTGGCTTTCTTTTGAAGAACTTTCCCCAAAAGCAAAATACCAAGTTAATATTCATCTCCTAGCATTCTGTCCTTGCTCCACAAAGGACTTGTCTTCCTTTTTTCTTTTTTTTGGAAGTCCCTATTCCACCAGCAGACTCCATGGGTAGGGACTGAACCAGGCACTGCGAATGAAGTCTAGCTTCCGATGTGTTTAGCTGAAACAAGGGAAAGCATAAATGGGCTCATAAACATTTTAGTGCCATGAAAATTTTCAGCAATATGATGAAGCCTAAGAACCTCTTTCTCAGAATAATATTTTTTAAAGGTAAAATACTTAGGGTTATTAAAATTGACATGCAGCAGAATATGTGATTTTTTATTAATAGTAATACATTAAAATACAGGCTCTGCCATGATTTTGAACCATTGCATTAATTAGAGAATTATATAAATAACATCAAAAAGATATGAAAATATCCATTATTTATATTACAAATTCACAAAAAAGCTAATATTTCAGTAGTTTATTGTACATATTGATAAGTGAAAGAATTTTCATTAAAGGTTAAAGAAAAGAGGGCTTCCCTAGCAGCTTACACAGTAAAGATTTCGCCTGTAGTGCAGCAGACCTGGGTTGGATCCCTGGGCCGGGAAGATCTCCTAGAGAAGGGAATGGCCACCCACTCTAGTATTCTTGTCTGGAGAATGCCATGGACAGAGAAGCCTGGTGGGCTACAGTCCATGGGGTCACAAAAAGTCAGACATGACTGAGGGACTAACACTTTCACTTATCACTTTCACTAAAGAAAATAAAGATGTGATTTTTTTTCCTAAGTTCACATACTCTCTAAATATTCTCCGTGGACCTCACAGACCCAGGTTAAGAAGCTGTATTTTAGATTCAAGAAGAAATGTAAGAGATCCTAAAACTCATAAAATATCAAGGCTTCCCTGGTGGTCCAGTGGTTAAGAACTCACCTGCTAATGTAGGGAACATGGGTTTAATCCCTGGTCTGGGAAGACTCCACACGCCAAGGGGCAACTATGCCTGTGTGCCACAATTACCGAGTCTTACCCTAGAGCCTGTGAGCCACAACTACTGAAGCCCACACGCCCCGGAGCCCGTCCTCCTCAACAAGAGAAGCCACCACAGTGAGAAGCTGCAACCACAACCAGAAGGGAGCCCTCACTCTCTGCAACTCAAGAAAGCATACACGCAGCAACCAACACACAGAGCAGCAAAATAAATAAATTTTTAAAAAATGTTGACAATTCTCATAAAATTCTCTTTCTTCCAAGAAATTATAAGATTCGGTGTGAGACTGAATAAAGATACAACAGTATAAAATGTCGATTTACATGTGTCGAAGCATTACATACCAGAGGAAAGATCAAAGAAATAATTGATATTGCACTTCATTAAAGTTAAATACTTTGATCTTTGAAAACCACTTCAAAAGAATGAGAAGACAAATCACAGACTCGGAGAAAATATTTACAAAACACATATCTGATACAGGACTGTCATCTAAAACATACAAAGAACACTTAAAACTGATCAATCAAAAAATCAACAAACCAATTTAAAAATGGACAAAAGATACAGACAGCTCAGTAAATAATATATACAGATGACAAACAAAGTATGATACAATAGAATATTATTCAATGCTAAAAAGAAATGAGCAATGTAGGCATGAAGAGACATGGGAGACTTGAAGGCATATTAGTAAGTGAAAGAAGCCAATGTTAAATGGCGAACTATGTAACATTCCAACTGTATGACATTCTGAAACTATGGAAAGAGAAGAAAGATCGGTGGTTGTCAGGACTTGAGAGAATGAGGAATGAACAGGCAGAGCAACAGGGACTTTGTTTGACTGTTCAAACTATTCTGTATAGCACTGCTGTGATGGGTTGCTGCTGATGTCATTGTTTAGTCACTAAGTCATGTCCAGCTCTTTGCGACCCAATGGACTCCTGCCCACCAGGCTCCTCTGTCCGTATAATTCCCAGGTAAAACCAGTACTAGGGTGGGTTGCAATTTCCTTCTCCAGGCGATCTTCCCAACCCAGGGAGCGAACCCACGTCTCCTACATTGGTAGGCGGCTTCTTTACCACGGAGCCACCAGGGAAGTCCTTATAATGGTGGATACATGCCATTATCTATTTGTCAAAACCTTGAATGTATAAGACCAAGAGTGAATCCTAATGTAAAGTGGAACAGACAGGCTAGCAAAATAATATTTAAAGAAATTATTACTGCAAGATAAATTATACAGTTATACAATTAACATGCTGGGAACACACCAAAGTACAGAACCTACTACACAGCACAGGGAATTACATTCAGTATCTTGTAACCTACACTAGAAGCTGAAAGAGAATATATATATTATACAACTGAGTCATTTTTCTGTGTACCTGACACACTGTAAATCAACTATACCTCAATAAAAAAAATAAAATTTTAAGTATAAACATAAACAACTTTAATCTTTCCATTAAAACATAAATTTGGGAGTTAAAACATAAATCAAGTGGCAAATGTAAACAAAACTATGAAATCACAGAAATTTATGGTCTTCTAGAACTGACTGCTACATGACAACAGAGGTAACTACAATATCCTTTAAGTTATGTAAGTTGTTTTTATAACAATGGAGATTCACAGACAGGAAAAAATACAGCTTCAAATGTCTGAAGCATCCCAACTCTGGCCATATGAAACACATATTAACACAAAGGAGATCTGACATAACAGATCTGACATAACAGATGGACTATCAAAAGTGAGTCATACTGGTTACTCTAAGAAGAGTACTATAAGTGACATAACTTCCAGATTGTTTCTTCAAATTCAACTTAAATCCCACAACATTCAGAGCATTTCAATAAATCTGTCTTCATTAATTAAATCTATCCACTGACCAACAATTACTACAAAATCTTCCTCTATTGAAAATGAGTAATTAAGAGGAGGAAGATTACTCAAATACTTTTATTATCCTCTTATGATCATTCTTGATCTGAAGATGAAAAGAAGAAGGAGAAAGATGGGTCTTTCCATTAGTTTTAACTAATATTCTGCAGAATAAGAAATGGCAGTCTCCTCAGACCCACCAAGCAAGGAAAAGTCCACAAACTAATGAAGACTATTTAAGCTCTGAAAGCATCAGAGCAATTTTATCTTTTATTCATAATCAAAGTATTTTTGAAATAAGTCCACAGGATTTCACCACTGGAAGTATTAAACCAATTCCTAACTATGAAAATTGGTAATTAAAGAGGAAGCATTACATATTTACCCTGCCTTTTACATCCAGGAAAACTGTGGCTCATTTCTAGTTAATGAGAGAAAACTCTTTCTTTATACAGAGTTAACAGAAGTTAATCAATGCTGAAAATATGATAGAAAAACCACCATTCTATAGCCTTCAATGTATAATGACAAAACTATTTAGTAAAAACTTGTTTCAGAAATGAGACCAAGGGTTCCCTGCTGGTTCCATGGTAAAGAATCCACCTGACGATACAGGAGACACAGGTTCGATACCTGGTTTGGGAAGATCCCACGTGCCACAGAGCAACTAAGCCAGTGCACCACAACTATTGAGCCTGTGTTCCAGAGCCTGGGAATCGCAACTACTGAAGTCCACGTGCCCTAGAGCCCGTACTCTGCAACAAGAGAAGCCACTGCAATGAGAAACCCGCGCACCACACCTCGAGAGTAGCCCCTACCCACTGCAACTAGAGAAGAGCCTGTGCAGCAACGAAGGCTCAACACAGCCAAAAATTAAATAAATTATAAAAAAATAAATAAATAAAAAAGCAAGAAATGAGGCCAAAGTAACACTCTGCACTTGCTAATCTCCACAAGAGAATCTATTTTCAAAATGCAGACATTTGATGGTCACTAACTTACTCATGTGATTAAACGTAGTATTATAAATGACAAGACAGCCTGATATAATGTATCCCCTGCTAGGATGAAGTGATGCAGACAGCAATATGTAGGAAGTTTGAAAAAAATAATCTTCAGGCCTGAATGTATTTAAAAGCCTTTAAGGAAAAAAAGGAAAACATTATTATAAAGAAAATATACATGACAAACGCAGAATTTGGACAAGGTAACTAGTCTGGACATTGCAAGTTAGGGGGGAAAAAGTGAAAGCTATAAACTGGATTAAAAAGAGCTAAAGAGACATAAACTGGAGAAGGAAATGGCAACCCACTCCAGTATTCTTGCCTGGAAAATTCCATGGATGGAGGAGTCTGGTAGGCTACTGTCTGTGGGGTCACAAAGAGTCGGACACGACTGAGTGACTTCACTCACTCACTCACAAAGAGACATAAAACATAAGGAGTGAACTTTAATTAGATCTTGATTTGAATCAGTTAGAGAACTCATTTTTGAGACAGTTGGGAAATTTGAAATTATGACTTGGATTTTAGATAATACAATCTATTACTTTTCTGAATATAATATACTGCTGCTGCTAAGTCACTTCAGTCGTGTCCAACTCTGTGCGACCCCATAGATGGTAGCCCACCAGGCTCCGCCATCCCTGGGATTCTCCAGGCAAGAACACTGGAGTGGGTTGCCATTTCCTTCTCCAATGCATGAAAGTGAAAAGTGAAAGGGAAGTCGCTCAGTCGTGTCCGACTCTTAGCGACCCCATGGACTGCAGCCTACCAGGTCCTCCGTCCATGCGAGTTTCCAGGCAAGAGTACTGGAGTGGGGTGCCAGGGCCTTCTCCATATAATATACTATTTGGTTACAAAGTACAAGAAGGACCTTACTCTTAGAAAATGTATGCTTAATTTGTAGTTGGTAAAATGTCATCACATATGTAACTTACATTCAAACATTTCAGCAAAATACATACACACACATTATATAAAATGGGAAGACTTGTTTAATCAACATGACATCTGTCACTGTACTGTTTAAAAGGAACATGCAGTTACAAAGAAAATGCCATTCACATACATAAGTAGTTTTGAATATTAAAGTCCTTGCCTTATAACACAGAAATAAATGTAATTCAACAGCACTGTTTATGTACTATTCTACATCTACTATTTATCTTTACCACTCAATCACAACTTTACTCAGTAAAATTAACCTTTATAGGGTTTCTAAATTTTTATTATAAATTCATCCATTCAATAATCACTGAAAACTACTTACTGAGGTCATATACCCTAACACATATATTTCATATTTTCTATTTCCAAAAAATTGGATCGAAAACTCATAATATAAATAAGGGTGAGGGGAAGGACATACCACTTGTATTAAAAGCCATACAGCACACTGGTTTTTCATGAGCAGGGAAATGGGCCACGATGCCATCACTGTCCGAATCCTCGCTCACAAGCACCTTTACAGAAAGGAAGAAGGCAAATGGAAGTTAACCAATTACTGACCTTGAAGATACACAACACCACTACATCCCTGACCAAGTAACAGGCTTCCGCTACATTTGAAGATTATTCTTCATGATACAAGGTGAGAATGCCACTTCAGAAATTGGGAAAAGACGTAAATTGCCCCCAGTGAATCAATCACATAACCTCTAAACACAACTGGTTGACCTGACTGCAGATGACACTGATTTCTTGAAGCTTCAGTTCAGAAAAAATGAAAAGCCTAAAATCAGCTCTACACAGCTTTATCTAAAAATAGAAATAGGAGTTCTTATTGTGTTATGGCCTGCTGAAAAACTCTTGCCCATGACTGGAACAGAACAGCAAAAAAAAAAAAAAAAAAAAAAAAAAACACCATAAGTTAAATACAAACAAACAGGCACATATATATATTTAGGGGAATGACCAAATATTTTATACTTAAAGTACAAACACTGTGGTCTTTAACCTCTAGTTTTTAGACGGACACAACACTTCTTTGAAAACACTACCAGTAGAACAGGCAGTTTGGTATGTCAAATTCATTCCCCTTCATTTTCTTATAAGCATACTGAAATACAATTTACATTCCATACAATCTGCCTATTGAGAGTGTACTATTCAATTATCCCTAGGGAAAAAAGTTTTAAAACAGCATGTATTCATTTTGCAAAGCAAGCAATTAGCTCAAGAAATTAAAACTTTTACATATCTAATGTTACAAAGGGAACGCCTACTATACCAATATTGGATCATGATATTCAAAGAATTTACCTGAAGCAATCCAGGAAGTAGTCCTACACTGGCAAGGTTAATTTTTCTTTTAGACTTAAAAAGGTTTACAGAGGTATCATTTACATAAAAACTACTTATTTTATGTTTACAATTCAATATTTTTATATAGTACTGTAACTGTTACAACAATCCATTTTATAGGAATGCCTTTTTTGTCATCCTTTTCCTATCTTAATTCCTATCTTAATTTCCTATCTTAATTTTCTTGCCTTATTGTTCTGGCTAGAACCTGCAATTCAGTCAAGCTGCAGACTGTCAAATTTTTGTCTACAGGTCTTGTTTTTATTACCACTATAACCATTTTTAAGTATTCAGTTCAGTACCGTTAAATATATTCACATTGTTAACAGATTTCTAGAACTCTTTCACCTTGCAAAACTTAAATTCTATACCCACTAAACACTAAGTCTTCTTTTTCCCTCCTCCCACCCTTAGTGACCACCTTTCAACTTTGTTTTTATGCTTTGACTATTTTAGAAATTCAAAATAAAAGGAAGAATTTAGTGTTTGTACTTTTGTGACTGGCTTATTTCCCTTAGCACAATGGCCTCAAAGTTTATCAACACCGTAACATGTGAAAAGATTTCCTTCTTTTTAAAGGTTGTGTAATGTTATTACACTGTGTGCATGTGTGTGTGTGTGTGTGTGCACGCGTGTGTGTGTATACATTTCTCTTTATCCATTTACCTGGTGGTGGACATCTGGATAGCTTCTACCTCCTGGGTACTGTGAATAATGCTACAATGAACATGGGTGTGTAAATATCGCTTCAAGATCCTGCTTTCAATTATTTTGCATATAAAGGCAGAAGTAGGATGACTGGATCACATAGTAACTCTATTTTCAATTTTTTTAGAAATTTTCAAGCTGATTTCCATAATGGCTATATCATTGTGTATTCCCACCAAAAGTTCCCAAGGGTGCCAACTTTTCCCCATGTTTGACAACAGTTATTTTCTGTTCTGTTACTAGTGGTCATCACCTGATAGGCGGGAGGTGATACTTCACTATGGTTTTGATTCACTAATGATTAGTGATTCTGAGCATTTCTTCATATGTTTATTAGACATGCCTACATCTTCTTTGGAGAAGTGTCTTGATTCAAGTCCTATGCTCATTTGTTAATTTTAATTGTTGAGTTGTAGAAATTCCTTATTTATACTATATATTAACTCCTTATCAGATATATGATTTACAATGATTTTCTTCTACCCCATAGGTTGCCCTTTCACATGGCTGGTTATTTCCTTTTAGGCACAGAACTTTTAAGGTTTGATGTAGTTCCATTTGTCTATTTTTCACTTTGTTACCTGTGCTTTTGGCATTATATGCAAGAAATCATTGCTCGATCCAGTGTACTAAAGATTTTCTCCTATGTCTTCTTGCAGGAGTTTAATAGTTTCCAGTCTCATGGTTGAATCTAAAATCATTTTTGTATATGGTATAAGGTAAGGGCCCAGCTTCATTCTTTTGCATTAGCTATCCAGTTTTCCCAACCTCATTTGTTGACAGTGTTTCCCCACTGTGTATTTTTTTTCAACCTTGTCAAAAATATTTTGGATGTATATGCATGGGTTTATTTTCACATTTTCTAACTCTTTTCCATTGGTCTGCATATCTATCTTTATGCCAGTATCACATCATCTTAATTACTATTGCTTTGTAATATGATTTGAAGTGAGGCAGTGTTTGTTTGTTTTTTTTTTTTTTTTTCAAAGAAGGCAATGGCACCCTACTCCAGTACTTTTGCCTAGAAAATCCCATGGACAGAGGAGCCTGGTAGGCTGCAGTCTATGGGGTCGCTAGAGTCGGACACGACGCAGCGACTTCACTTTCACTTTTCACTTTCCTGCATTGGAGAAGGAAATGGCAACCCACTCCAATGTTCTTGCCTGGAGAATCCCAGGGACGGGGAAGCCTGGTGGGCTACGGTCTATGGGGTCGCACAGAGTCAGACATGACTGAAGCGACTTAGCAGCAGCAGGAGCAGCAGTATTTTTTTACCCCAAAATTGTTTCAGCTTTTCAGGGTCCCTTCAGATTCCATAAGTATTGTTTTCTCTACTACTACCACAAAATGTCATAGAGCCTTTGATAGGTACTGCATTTAATGTCACATTGGGTACTATGGATATTTTAAGAACATTAAGTCTTAAAATCCACAAGCATGAGATGTCTTTCCACTTTTCTGTATCTGAAAGATGCCTTTCATGTCTTGTAACAACGTAAAGTCTCTCATCTCCTTGGTTAAGTTTGTCCCTAAGAGCTTGCTTTCTTAAAAAAAAAAGACAAAATTGGCAAACCCTTAACTAGATTAACAAAAACAAGAGAGAAAATTCAAATAGTTAAAATTAGAAATGAAAGAGGAGCCATTAAAACTGATGTTACAGACATAAAATGGATTATAAGATATTTCTATGAGGCCCTCATTGCCCTGATACCAAAAGGCAAAAAGGAAACTACAAATCAATATCCCTGAAGAATAATGATGCAGTCATCTAAAAGAAAATGGGATCAAACCAAATTCAACATATTAAAAGGATTATACACCAAGAAAAGTGAGGTTTATACTTGGAATACAAGGATGGTTCAACATACAAAAATCAATCAATGTAATACATATCACATTAACAAACTGAAAAACAAAAACCACATGATGATTTCAATCAGTGCGGAAAAAGCCATCTGACAAAATTCAACCACTTTCATGACAAATCACTCTGGGAAATTACCATGTTTAGTATACAGAGTCCACAGTTAACATTATACAAAATGGGGCAAGACTGGAAGTTTTTCCTCTAAGATTACTAAAAAGGCAAGGAGGTCCTCTCTCAGCACTACTGTTCAACACAGTACTGTAAGGTCTAGTCATAGCAACCAACTCAAAAGAGAGGGGGGGAAAAGGGAAAGAAATACAAGGCATACAAATGGTTAAAGAAACTTCCCTCTCTAGATTACACACACACACACACAAAATTCAACAAAGCTGCAGGATACAAAATTAACACTCTTAATTGTATGGCAAAACCAATACAATATTGTAAAGTAATTAGCCTCCAATTAAAATAAATAAATTTATATTAAAAAAATAAAATCTAAAAAAAATTAAGAATTTTTAAAAATCAGCTTTTTTCTATATATTAACAAACACTAATTTAAAAAAAAAAGAAACTAAGAAAACAATCTCATTTGCTATACCAGATGTATCAAATTTGTTAATATTTTCACAGAACCAGTATTGATTTTCCCCATCATTTCACTGCTATTTTGTTGACTGCTGGTCATATTTCTATTATTTACTTCATTTGTCTTGCTTTCATTATAATTTGCTGTTTTTAAACTCTCTTGATGGAGAGCTAAGGTTATTAATTTAGGACCATTTTTCTTTTCTACTATAAGAATTTAAAGCTATAATTTTCCCATTAAGGAATAATATAGCTACAATTATAACTTCTGATATGTTCTATTTCTATGTTCATTGCATGCAAAATATTTTCTAATATTCTTGAGATTCTTTTATATCATAATTTCATTCTATTATTGATTTCCATGCTTTAGATTTGCTTTATGGCCAATCATATGGTCTATCTTGGAGAACATTCCAGATACTCTTGAAAAGAATGTGAAGTCTGTAGGTTGGGGGATGGGGAGTTTCAGATCATTTTGGTTGATAGTGCTAATCAAGTCGTTAAATCTACCAATCTCTTAAAAATTTTGTATAGTTTTTCCATCAATTATTGAAAGCACAGTATTTAAATCTCAAACTATAAATGTTGGCTAGAATCTTTTCTTTCAGTCTGTCAGATTTGGCTTATGTTTGTTGCCCTATGTTGCTATGTGTTTATCATTTTATCTACCTATTACATTGACTCTCTCATCATTATAAAATGTCCTTCTTTTTCTCTGCAATATTTCTTGACTTAAAATCTTTTATCGGATATTAATATAACCACTCCAATTCTATTACCGTTACTGTTTGCATGGTACATTTCTTACAACCTTTTACTTCAGTCAATTATGTCTCTGAATCTAAAGTGATTCTGGTGGGACAATCACTCTCTTTTAACTGGAGTCCATTTATAGTTAATACAATTACACAGATAACTGGATTCAGGTCTGCCATTTTCCACTTACTTTTATGTCTCAGGTGTTTGTTGCTCTGATCCTCTTCCTTTGTATTAAACAATTATTCCTAATGTTTACTATTTTTATCTTCTGTTGATTTGGGGAGAGCAATTTCTTAGTGATTTGCTATACAGGCTGTAAGGTGCTTTATAGAAAACAGGATTACAGGTTAATTTCAGACTTGTGATAAATTACAGCTCCTTGCTCCAACACAGCTCCATTGCTTTTCCCACTCCTTTGAGATACTCCTGTCTTGTCAATTATCAACTAAGAAGCATCGTATTCCCTAAAACAGTCTTCCAATTATATACATACAGATGTTGGTGTGTTTGCTGCTGTCCCAGAGGTCTCTGAGACTCTCTACATGTCCTCAATTCTTCCTCTCTATTCTTTTTGAATGGGCCCCAAACTGAGATTGCAAGCTCGGACTACGAGAGCACACATTATCCTATTCATCACCTACCAAGTCTAATGAAAACACTGTTGGACTTCGGTTTTAACCTTCTATTCCAAATCAAATAAATCCATCCTCTAAAAGGGAACTGCTTGTTTATATGGCTTACTCTGCTCTGCTTAAACTACCACACTCACCAAGCCCCTGGCAGATGTAGATAAGAGAAATGTGAATTTATGTTTATCACTTCTTTCTTAGCTTTCTGATCAATTTCTAGAGCCCTCCCCCCCAAAATAGTTACTTTTGAAACTTCTGTCCATATGTACTTATTATCTGGGAAAAAGGGACTGTGAGAACAGAGGGGTGGGGAGATATTATTTAATGGGTACAGATAATGAAAAATTCTGGACATGGATGATAATGATGGTTATTCAACATTGTGAATGTACTTAATACCACTGAATTGTAAACTTAAAAAAAAGGCTAAATGGCAAATTTTACATTATATATATTTTCCCACAAGTGGGGGGGAACATGCATTACAAATTATTTCTCTCATCTCTCTTTTCCATTCTTCCATTCAATTTTCAAAAATGTTAGAGAGGAACACAAGAAAATGAAGTCTTACAGGAGCAGTCTCCAGGAAAGTCTGCTAAATATACTAAGGATTTGCTTTAGGATACATGGCATATTCATAGAGTTGTGCAACCATTATGACAATCAAATTAGAACATTTTTATCACCTAAAAGAAACTTCATACCATTAACAGTCACTCTGCAACCCCCTGTTTTCTTCAAACTCCCAGCCCTAGGCAAACAATCTACTTTCTCTTTCTATAGATTTGCCTGTTCTGGACATTTCATATAAATAGACTCATACAAATATGTATTCTTTTGCGACTGGTTCTGTCACTAAGCACAATATTTTCAAGGTTCATTCATTTTGTAGCATTAATACTTTACTTCTTTTTACTGCTAAATAATATTACATTGTATGTCTATGTCACATTCTATTTACCCGTCCATTGATCAGTTAAAGTACATTTATTTGGGTTGCTCCTATTTTCTAGCTATATGAATAATACTGCTATAAACATTCATGTACAAATTTTTACACACACATATATTTTCATTTTTCTTGGTTATATACCTCCTAAGAGCAGTTCTCTTAGGAGACAAATGCCCAATCAAATGGTAACTCTTTTCCAAAGCAGCTGCACTATTTTACGTCCCCACCAGCAGTGTGCCAGGGCTCTCATTTCTGCTCACTGGCCATTGGTATATTATTTCCAGAAAGATGTCTATTCAAATCCTTTGCTCCTTTTAAAATAAGGCTATTTATCTTTTTATTATCCAGCTATAGGAGTTCTTTCAATATTCTGAAAACACACACAAATGAATGCAGGTAAAAACAAATGGTGAGAGCTAAATATGGTCAGAAGCCTAGTTAACAGTAAGGTGTCATTGTCAATAACCTGGTTCTGACATTTTATGACCGCTATGTAAGATGTCACAGTTTGGGAGAACTTGGAGGAAACAGGGGGAAGGGCACATGGATATATCTGCAACTTACTGTGAGTCTACAATTATTTCAAAATTAAAAGTTAAAAATGGAGAGTATGCCACAAGCTTTTTAATTTCTCTCATACTGATAGGTGACAAGTGGTACCTTGGTACAGTTTTGTCTTTCTCTGATAACAAGTTAAATCTATAGATTTTATGCCAGTTGTATATGCTTTTTTCTGTGAAATATTTTATCCTTGCCCATTTTTCTATGTCAAACCAATCTCTTATAAGAGCCTCTTATCTTTCATGTATTTTAACTCTGTACCCTCTCTTTGCAATACAATTAGTATTGAGTACTCTATTTGATGGTGCTAACACAGAAGCCATGGAGCAAAAGGGCTCATTAATCTTGGTGAGTACCAAAACCTCCTAAAAATATATAGACTTCTTTGAATTTTCTCTGTATGAGCTTCACAAATATAACAACCACCAGATACTTTTGAAAAGACTGTCTTCACTGCATCATCACCTTGCCTAAAACATCAAATTAATACCAAAGATATCTCAAATCAGTTGTCCTAAGACTTTATTTTCACTCACTATCTAAACAGGCTAAAATCCTGTAACAATTCAATATTATTAAAGCAAAGCACTTTAAGTGATACAAGGTGGATAAGGCTTTACCATATGAACAAAAAGAGAGACAAACACCACAGGAACCACTAAATTATTATGAATTACACTTGTATTTACACTCAGGGTAAGAATAGCTCTAGTTTATGTCACCATTCTGGAGCATTTTTCTTTGATTAGAGACTTTGCCACCTGCTAACTTAAATTATGTTACTTTATAAAGGCAAATTATACTGCTTATGCTTTTAAGTAAAACATGGAAGTAACACAGACAAAACAGACAGTCAACCAAATCTATCCCTCTTTAATGCAGTCACCATACAGTGATCCTGCCACCATCAAATACTACTAATCAATTCACCATCAGAAGGATGGTGAATCAAACTTTATATACTATCCCTGTAAACATGAAAATATCTTTACTGAAGTCTCAGTGGATTTAAATAGCAAAAGTGAACATAATGTCAGCTTTAGTTCCTAAGACAGAGATGGACAAGGGAAAAACACTACAGTTAAGGTCAAGCATCAATGGGAAAGGGCTTAAAGTGATAAATCCATGACATTAATCACTGCAGTCTTTTTAATACAATCCAGCATAACTTTAAAACAGCTCTGTACTCCAACTGAACTATTTATCAGAGACAAAAATGTCTTCTTGACAAAAAACAGATTCATGTTAATAAAAGAAAGCAGTATTATACTGAAGAAATCTTATTGCTTTAAAAAAACACTTATGATTCCTTAAAAATGTACATAGCAACTTCTCATTTATTTCCTGTCTTTTAATAGAATTTTTAAATCAAGCAAAATTTCAGAATATAAGTAGGAATGAAAAGAGATTATGCTCTGAACAAATGATAGAAAAGATAAAATTTCTCAGGTTGAGCAACACTTTCAATTTTTTAACTTTTAAAAGCTAACATTTTATTATTCTTATTTCCTAATGAACTACTTCAGTTGTTTCCAATGTTAACAATGCACTTCTCACAGAAAAAATAAACTTTCATATAATCTACAATCCATTTCCATATTCCAAATGTGAGAATTCCAATTGAAAGTTATGAAGAGTTAACAAAGGACTAGGGGGGAAAAAAAAAAAACCACATTTGAAAACACAAGACCTAAGGCTATGCTTTTTGTATAAATTAAATTCTCTTTACTCATTATATAAATTAACTAGTTATAGCTCTATTTCATCAAAAATAATAGGAGATAACAGTTTCAACTTTTAAATCAGCACACATCAGTCTGTCAACAAATGCTAGATGTTTAACAGACTTAGGTATACCCGCCAAACTAGACAATATTGAGGAGGGTTGTTACTACTTAGTAAATGTGGGTGGCCTTGGAGGTGAATTAATTAAGAATCAAAGGACAAAAGAAAATATTTGTTAACACTCATAAAACACTAAGCGTTTAAATATTTAATTCCAATTTAAAAAGAGAACATCTGTATGTGTCTGTCAACTCGAGCTAATTAACACAACATTAAAAAAAAAAGTCATTACAGTCAACTGAAAAGTTTGCTAGCACTTCATTAAAAAGATTTTTAAACAGGAATACAAGCCTGTAACATATCTGGTTAACCACAAAGTTAAGATGGGAAAGGCAGAGAATTATATTATTCATATTTCAAATAAAATATAATAGCCAAATTCAATAATAGCCAGAATTTCAAAGACTTTTTTCTTTTCACTGCAGCACAGTCTGTATTTTTTTGAAACGCCACTTGATCTTACTATAGGAATTAGTATATGAGTACAGGCCAAATGTAATCTCTCATCAAGATGCAGAACCATATATACTGGAAGCAGATTTCTAAAAAAAAATGCAGTATTTAGGATTAATATTTTAATGGATCACATAATTATGTTCTGAAAACAGAATTAAATATAAGATCTATGTTTATATTTAATATTTAAATAAATATAATATAAATTGAAATAATTTGTATTTCCAAATCTTGCTCTACTCCTATCTCATTCTAGTAATCAATTTTAGATTGTGTATTTACAGCAAAGATCACAAGCCATTAAAATTACATTCCTTTAAGAAATGTATTTTAAAATCCATAACCATGATTCAAAAGAAAAGAGTTTATGAGTGCATGGGGGACAAAAACAAAACCAAACTGGTTTATTTCTAGCAAGACTTACATAAGCATAGCATATTTTTCCATGTTTATAATCACTCTTAAATGTTTCTAAACCTAGACTGTAAAAATCTGTTTTATATGAACATATAAGATCTATTTTTAATCTGAACATATTCTATTTTTTATCTGAACATATAATAAGTTATTACCATTTACGTATTCTAATATACTCTTTGAGATTTTGTGTATTTTTTTTTTGTATTTGTCAGGAAGTATCGGTAATAAAATTTGTAATAAAATTCATTAACATAATTGTCATTTATAACCACCACGTGCATGCATGCTAAGTCACTTCAGTTGTGTCTGACTTTTTGCCACACTGTGAACTGTAACCTGCCAGGCTTCCCTGTCCATGGAATTCTCCAGGCAAGAATAATGGAGTGGGTTCCATGCCCTCCTCCAAGAGAACTTCCCAACTCAGGGATCGAACCCACATCTCTTGGGTCTCTTGCATTGGCAGGTGGGTTCTTTACCGCTAGCACCACCTGGGAACCGTAATTAGTTATAATTAGACTGATTCAGCTTATACAAAGTGTCATTTAAAAAAAAAGAAACAGTATTAAACAGTATAAAAGAGATATATAATTATTTATTTATGGAACAAATGTCCTGATGAGATAACAGGAGAATTCTAAGAAACTTCCATTTTAACTTCAGGTTTGATACATTAACAATGTCTGAAATAACAGGTTTTAACATGTTACTTCCCAGGTGGCTCAGTGATAAAGAATCTGTCTGCCAAGAAGGAGACGCAAGTTTGATCCCTAGGTCGGGAAGATCCCCAAGATAAGGAAATGGCAACCCTCTCCAGTATTCTTGCCTAGGAAATTCCACAGACAGAGGAGCCAGGCAGGCTACAGTCCATGGGGTCACAAAAGAGTCAGACACGACTTAGCGACTAAGAGCAACATCATTTTTTAAAAGTTTCTATGCCAATTATAGTGGGCTTCCCAAGTGGCTTACCAGTAAAGAATCTGCCTGCTAATGCAGGAGACATGGGTTCAATTCCTAGGTCCAGAAGATCCCCTAGAGGAGGAAATGGCAACCCACTCCAGTATTCTTGCCTGGAGAATCCCAAGGACAGAGGAGCCTGGTGAGCTACAGTCCACAGGGTTGCAAAGAGTAGGACACGACAGTGACTGAACAATACAATAATGCCACTTATGGGGCTTCCTCGATGGTGCTAGTGGTAAAGAATCTGCCTGCCAATGCAGGAGACATAAGAGACGTGGGTTAGAGTCCTGTGTTGGGAAGATCCCCTGGAGAAGAAAATAGCAACCCACTCTAATATTCCTGCCTGGAGACTCCAACGGACAAAGGAACCTGGAAGGCTACCTAAGGTCGCAAAGAGACAGACATGACTGAAGCGACTTAGCACACATGCATGCCATTTATAATTATTACAAAATATTGGCTATATTCTCTGTTGTACAATAATTACTCATTTTTTGAAGAAAAAAAAAAAAATTCTAACCTGAAATAACCTTAATTTTCTACAATTCCAAATTAACACATCTCTGAGGCCAAACACATTTTGTACGATCTTGATCCCAAATGATATTCTTAATTGCTCCATCCTCTGCACAAAATGAACATTACAGGCATCACAAACTCTTACCTGGCCCTCTCCAACTGTTTCAGTGTCGATTACTGTGATGATTCCTGGGACCAGAGGACTCCGCCTTGAGTTACTATGGATGGCAACATCATCTTCCGTCACACCTGAAGGGAGCGTGCCCGTCAGCTGGGTCACCACTTTCCCAACCATTGTCAAGCCAGTTTTCAGTGTCTAAACAATGAAAGGTAAATGTATCATTTTGCATCAATACTTGGATTCTAAACAGAAATATGTGTTTTGATAATTCAGATTAAATTCTTTATTTTCTAATAAGCTCATATGTAGCAGTGCACTGTCACAGAAACTCAGTCTGACTTTTTATACAATCTTACATTTTAGCTAGAAAATTAGCATTAGGTTGAGTAAATGGTATCAGTAGGTACCCCCAAGTCAGTATGGTGAGAATTAGGCCATAGGTAAATAATTACAGAGTTTGTTTCACATGAGAATACAATTATATATTTATTAAAAATATTTATTTTCTCCCTCTCCTCAATGCATGTAACTTAAAATATGTGAAATATTAAGAAATAGGAACTATGTGATATTCTTTTTTAACTGTATACACCTAATTTTCAGTCTACTTTTTAGCATAAAAAAGACTAAGCTACAGATAGAATCCATACATGAAAACGACTTTCTCATGTAAATCTATAACATGATGCTACATAATACTGTACATCAAGATTTGGTATGTAGGTAATGCAGACTCCATCTAAGATACTTCAATTACTACATGAATGAAATGTCATAAAATTAGTTAAAAGGGTTCTTTTCTCTCCAGAAACAGAAAACAATTTAATGCAATATTTCTAATATATTATTTCAATTAAAGACATGTTTCATAATTAATTTTAGTTCCATTTCATTCAAAACAAACAGATAAAAAAACTAACTCATCTGTATATTTTCTTTTATGTGAATTTCATCTGATTATTCTCATAACCATTAACAATCATGTTTAGTAACAGGAGTTTTTCTTTTTCTCTGAAAGGGAAGAAAGCAAAAACAAAGAGAAAGCTGTATGATTCATACACATTAACTCTAACCACTAAAGCCAAAATAAACTGTCCAGTCTACATGGACATATCAAAAATTATGTACAATATAACAGACACATCCTCATTATTGTGAGGAAAAGTTTTTATTAAGATACTTTAAATTAATCTTCAATAATGTGACTTGCTCTTTTAAAATAATTATGCACCTATATTCTGACATATGCTACATCTAAATTTAAAAAGTATATTGCTTCCACAGTATATCAAATATTAATTTACAAATGATAGGCAAAGAAGGTTGTCTATAAAGGCCTAAATATAATTTAAGCAACAGTAAGATGGAACTTAAAAAAAGGAAATGCACATAATATATGTATATTTTACTGTAGCTATTAATATATTCCATGGAACCTTTATTATGAACTCGGAATTGGTCAAGGCTCTTTAACAAAGATGTAGATAGGTTTCCTCAAACACCTCAAACACCTCGGGTTTATAGAAGAGAAAACTGAGGCTACAGAAGTTAAGGAAAATGGCAGTTCAAACAGCCAGTCAATAACAAAGCCAGAACTCGAAACCAGGACTTGCTCCAAACCACTATCCAGTAATGCCCTGCAATCTTTTCCTGATACTACTTGTGATCTCACACGTCATGAATTCAGAACACAAATGTATACTGGGAAGGAAAAAAGGGAAAATCAAGACTCTCATAGTGTTTCCTAATAAATACTTCAATAAAATGACCAGCAAAGCCATTTGCAGAATTCAAGCAAAATGATATAACTTACAGCTGACTGAAACCAAGAAAAAGCCACAAATCAATTGTAACAGTTTTGTTTAGTGCTAAAAACTCAAACTGCAGTGATTAGAAAACACATTAGTGTTCTTCAATTAGCAGCCAAACATTTGTTTCAATAATTCACAAGAAATGACTTACACAAAGTCTGTTAGAGTGTTGTCAAGAAAGCCTCCAAAGGACCAACAAAACCAGGCGCCACAGTGTATTGATGTCAAAAGCTGGCCAGGAAGCCTGATTAACCTCTGAGATGCCTCAGCTGATGTCCTCACTCCATTAATGCTAATGGAGATGCTCCCACTTCAACGGAGCTACCCCCTTTATCAAAGGAATGCCTTTCAGGTTTAAAGTCTTTGATTGTATATACTCCCCATTTGCCCTTGAGCTTATTATTTCATGCTCTTATACCAATGAAAAGGAATAAAACTAAAATAACTGGAGCACACAGAAAGTGGGAAGTAATGTACCCAAAGCAACCACAAGATAAAGGGAACAGTTAATACAAGAGAACTGGGAAAAAAAAAAACTCCAGAAAGAGGGGGAAAACAAAGTAGTACGTTCCACAGTCAAAGGGGAATAAAGTATTACAGGAGGAGTTAATGATGTTTCTCACCCCCCAAAAAAAACTTAGGCCTGCTGGTGGCACCTTCTTATTAGTGGACCAAAATCTAAAGCCCAAATTTAACAGCCTCAAATCTGTAATTTGTATAGTAAGTGACACGACAGTACTCCCATAGCTCATTAACTTTCAAAATAAGGTCTTAGGGTGTAAAAGAGGGGTACTGAAAGCTTTCTACATTAGTAAGGACCTTTACCTTGGGGAGAAGTTTGTTTCCATGTTAGAATCACACGTACCAGTGAGCACTACTATCCTCACAATCTGAAGAATATTACAAGAATATTCACAGAACTAATCTGGACTGTAAAGTGCTAAACCTAAGACTATAATGTATGTGTCAGATAATCTACTGTGACCAAAACTTCAAATGAACATGGTACTTATTCTGTTCTATTGCACAGAGATTTGCCAAAGGTCACTAGTCATCTTTAACCTTTCTCAGGCCGTATCAGTTGTCCTCCTTATCCATTAGGACTAATGGTGCTGCTCTCACAAAAGCTGTTAGTTGTCCTAAGAAGTTATCAGATAACAGAGAAAGCAGAGGCATTTTTATTAAATCAATTCACCACGCTGGGTTTAAAACACATTAAAAGGAAAACTCAAATAGGACAGTTGCAGGATAACTAGAATATATGGACCAAGATTTAATAAATGTTTCAAAATAATCCAATTTGAACAATTTCAATATTAAAATTTTTCTTTCAACATGACCTCAGAGAATTTATTATTATTATATTCTTTATAAGGAAAGTCAAATAAATTATTTGGAAGGATGAATTTTAAGTGCTATTTGAAAATCCAGGGAGGGAAAAAAAGATTATTTCCTTGAAAACAATCCAAGCACACATACAATTAATACAATTTATATTTACATTTGTAATGTGAGACATCAAAAAGAAATAAAAGTTTAATAACTAACCCTTCTATGTAACAAAGGGGTAACCTCTATGAAGCCACATTAAGAAGCTGTCGTCAGAGAGAAAAATATCAATGACTACTTTTGTCGGAGAAAGTGACTTAGTATTTTCTTAAGGAGCGCATACTCCATGGCTTTTAAATATTTTTTCATGTTACAGCTCAACAAATATCATATTACCTAGAAATTATTCAAATGGTAAGAATAATAATAATAAATTTTATTTTCTATTTTCAATATGATAGGCTAGGTAAATCAGATCAATCCTACCAATGAAAACAAGTAGGAAAACTAGAGTCTTTTTTTTTTTTAACTCTGCTTGAAGGTACTGAATATTTAACAAAACAGTGATGAGTTACCAGGTCCAAATCCAAGATAACAGGGAAATTCAGCTATGTGAGCTGGTATTTAGGCCTAAATGCACTGGATAATGGGCTTCCCCAGTGGCTCAGCACCAAAGAATCCACCTGCAATGCAGGAGACACAAGAGACGCAAGTTCGATCCTTGAGTAGGGAAGATCCTTGGAGGAGGGCATGACAACCCACTCCAGTATTCTTGCCAGGAGAATTCCATGGACAGAGGAGCCTGGCGGGCTACAGTCCATGGACTCTCAAGAGTCGGACATGACTGAGTGACTCAACAACAACAACTAAGAGACTGAGTAGTGCTTCTGATAAGACTTGTGGTGGGACCTAGGCTGTCATGTCCTGCTTTCCCTGCATGCTTCATGGTGAAATATAAAGGGACACAAAACAGAAATAAGAGCGAACTTGTACTAATCAGGATCCCACAGCTATTTCAGGTGACCTTTATTTAAATAATTTAAGTACTTTCAATCCATGAAATTGGATAAAGATGATCCAAGTCTGAGCGCGTCACAGAACTCTGATATCATCTCAAACTAAAAACTTTTTCTAAAGATCTTTTAAATATATTTTAGCAAACAAAGAGTCAAGACATCATAAATGAGAACTAAGAGAAACAGTAAACAAAAACACAACAAAAATGGAGCCAGATAATGGAATGGTCAGAAACAGAGCATGTTTACTGTGTTTAAATAGTCTGGCAATTTGACAAAAATTGAATTCATGAGAACGAAAGACTATCAGTATTTACTAAAATGTTTTATCAATACACACATGTTCGATTTCATCAACCCCTTTTGGTACATAGATTGAGGTAATTTTTATCATTTTCTCCTGTATTATGTTAATGTGGCAATGAGACCCACTAATTCTGAGTAATAAACCAGCCTTATATTATGGAATTATCCCAAATGAATTGTGACACATTACCCCTCTGTGTAATTTTTTTTCTGCTAATATTTTATTTAGGATTTTTCATATCTATGTTAATGATTTAATGAGTAAGAGAGGACTGTAGCTTTCCTTTTTCATAACACTCTTGTTAAATTTCAACATCAAAGTGATCTTGCATTATGAAACAAGATTAGGCATAATCTGACCTTTTCATTCTATGAGTCTTTGCAATATTGCCATTGTTTATTCTTTTCCTAACTGAAGTATAGTTGATTTACAATATTGTGTTAGTTTCAGGTGTAAAGCAAAGTGATTTAGTTATACATATACACACTTTTCAAGTTATTTTCCATGATAGGTTATTATAAGATATTCAATATAGTTCCCTGTGCTAAACAGTAAATCTTTATTATTTATCTATGCCATTGTTCATCTGCAAACATTAGAATTCTCTGGTGAAAGTTTCTAGATTTGAAGGTATCTTTAGTTTTACTTAGTAAAGTTTTTATACCCACTTAAACAACAAAGTACAGGAATTGTCATGTAGAAAATGTAAAATAATAAATTTCAAATTATACTACTTAATTATTGCAGTAATGTTTATGTTCTTACCATGGAAAACTAGAACTGCTTATATCTCAGAAGGTTAATTTACCCACAGTTACTAATACTGAGTAACTTACTAGAAGAAATTACATTTGGGGGAAAAATCATCCCAACTTTCCAATCTTTCCCGTATAAAATAGCCACACTTTGTTGAAATGAAGACTCATTCCAGATCTGATAACATTTTAGGAAAACAATTCGACAGTATTTTCAAAGAAATCTCAAAATATTCATGTCATCTAATTCAGGAATCCATAAATGCACAGAAAAAGATTATATAAGAAAAATGTTTTTTAAATATTTCATGAAATTTAAGCTAAATATGAGTTAAAAGAGCAGGGTTCAATATATGACAGGACGTGTTAATTAAGACTAGCAAGAAATGAGTGACTTGCATTCATGGCTATATTTTTTCCTTCGTTTTATAAATGTATAAGCAAGCACATGAATAAGCACTAAAATCAGGGTAAAGTAGGTAAAAGAAAAATTAAACATTGATCGCTTTATTTAGGAGTTAGTGGCAGAAACTTCTCTTTTGTCAGAGGCAACAGGGACTGCAAGCAACACCAGCTGTGCTGGTGGCCACTGCCCGCTGCGGGGCTGCCAGCAACACCGCCTGGCGGGGCCCAGTGGGGACGTGAGTGCGCTCCTCGCCGGTCACAACGCTGTGGTGCAGAAAATCAGGGAGTTTGGACTTGCTTTTTTCAAAACACATCAAGTCTAGCCTCGTTCCAGTAAGTCTATTTTCAGCTAACAGTTAAACAGCTAAACAGTTACTGAATGAAGCAGGTCACTTTCCTTTTAAGTAGGCACACAAACACACAATTATACCAAAGAAGAGCTGGAAAATTATCGCTGGTCACACAACTAAAAATTATTCAGAATAACAATACAGTGAGTTATCCTGACCAAAGTGTGTGACACAGATAAGTCAGAAAGAAATTGAATACTTGAGAACTAGATCTCATTGGTATATTGTAAATTAACTAAATAACACCGATGCTGCCTTTACTGTTTCAGATTTCTCTTCACTGAGCTAACCATCACAACTTTTTCATACCCAATAGAGAAAAGTAAGCCATTCTTACAAAGATTCTGAAATCTAATATACGCTGCAGTAAGCAAAAAGCCATTCAGTATTTTCCTTTGACTGAAAAATACATAATGCTTCTCTCATCAAACCCCATCATGGAAGCATTTGTGATCAATCTTGAAGTATTTCTGTATTTGTTTTACATAAAACAGTGTGACCTTTGATTCCCTCCCTGTGGTTTGTTTTAAACTGTTGTTCTTTTCTGAATAGTTGTGCTTTCTATTACATGCTGTCATTCAGATTCACTATGTCATCCCTATTATTAGAACTGTTTTGTTGTATACTTCACAATTCAAAAGAACGGTGATTATAAGGATACCTTATAATCAGCATAAAGTTTACGAGCCATCATCAAAATGAACCCTCACGCATACACAAAAAGAACTCACTTGACAAACACGCAGGGGGCAGCTCTGTGACATGAAAGGGTCTTTGAATGCACCAGGGCCTTCACTCAAGTTTTCTTAATGACTAATATTCTTTTTGTGTCAAGAAGATTCATAAATGTTCAAAAATGCAAAGGGATGTCAGTATGGGTAGAATGATTCAAATCACACACACACACACACACACACAAATAGAATCCAGAAGTCACTACTTAAAATGTGCAAAGCTTCTTTCCAAGTAATTAGATTATAGACTTCGACCTAGCAAACAGACATAAATATCTTAAACTGGACAAACGCAAACCTTAAAATCGTTACAAGAGAAAATAAAGTGTGATTCAGGAACCTTAAGAGATTAAATACCTAATCATTTAGGCACCAATTCTCAGGTGACAAAATAATTCTGACTTACTTCCTAAATTTGTTCGACACTTGTGAGTGAAAAGGGAAGGGAAAATCTCAATACAATTCAGGAGAGAAATGTGATAATTACTCCACGCAATCAAACCTCCCCGAGACTGCAGGCTACTCACTTTAGCAGCACTAATGACTGTGGCAGTGTAAGACTGAATGTTGTCTCCACAGGCTCCCCCACGGGACTGGTGACATCGAATCAACTGGAAAGAGAGAGAGAGTGACCATTCTGTTCAACTGTTCAACTCTACAGGCTCTTAGGACAGAGCTTATTTACCACATAGAATGATGGTGATGGGTGGGAATGTTTGCATGAGCCCTTTTTCGACAAACAGCTAAAAGCCCTGCTGAGACACTTTTACCCCTTTTTATAATCTATCGGTGCCACTCAGGCAGTTTCATGCTCAAATACGATTTTTAATTACAAGATGAATAGTCTTTAAGAATTCATAAACTGAAATGGTAGGATTTGAGATCTGGCAGACTTTCCACAAATAAATTTTAGAAACATAATCAAAGGACTTAGCCACGACTTCCTAACATTAAATATTTAACATGCTAGCAAATTGGAGGTTTTGTCCTTTTAATTCCTACATAAAGACAGCAAAAGGAAACTTTGAAAAACAGACAAAAGAGTGTGCCATATTTCCATTTTCGATTGTGTTTGTGGGAAAGCGGCAGAAATTGTGCATAAATCAACTATGACACATATAATAGCTGTCCACTTCAGAGGGCTCACTAGTTTTAACATCAGAAGGAAAGAGACATGTCCTTATTCGTGTCTGATGTAAATAAGTAACTTGCCAATTTTCAAAATGAATCACTAGTTTCAATGCATGATTCTCTCATGTGTTGAGCAATAAACCAGGACTGAAGCCTCCACTGCCCTTACACTTTCTAAATTTAGGCTTAAAAAAAAAAGAAAGTGAAATATAAAAATTATTAGCCATATTTTTACACTGAAAGGTTTTTAAATAAAATGGCAATAGACTATTAGAATAACTCCACACTGTGATATGAATTATTACAAGCCTATAGAAATCAAAATCTTCC
Source organism: Bubalus bubalis (assembly GCF_019923935.1). Lineage (NCBI taxonomy): Eukaryota > Metazoa > Chordata > Mammalia > Artiodactyla > Bovidae > Bubalus > Bubalus bubalis. The sequence continues at coordinate 51,079,168 of NC_059159.1, read as the reverse complement.
TCTCCCAAAATACAAAAAAAAAAAAAAAATGCCTTAGATAATTTAAAACCACCCCCCTGATAAAAACTAATGTGTGAACTTTTATTCTTTTATTTTAAAATCAAAATTTTCTTCATCTCTGACATTAAAAAGAAACAATCCCTTAAAACAAGAGTGGTTAGGTATTTCCCAAATCACAGGTAATTGGTAAATATAGTTCCACACATGGGAAAAGAGAGAGTCTGAAAGGCGCTCATTTTAGCTAATGAAAAGAATCTCCCTCATTAACCCACTCACTCATTCATTCATTCATTCACAAATACACATTTGAAGAATTATAAAAATTATCCCTCTGCTGCCTCCTGCAGGACATGCAAGGAAAGACATTATCTTAGAAACACTACCATCTTCTCCCAGTCTCAGCTAATTAAAATAATCAAGGAAAAGAAGCCATACTATTACCTCTTCAATTCAACTAAATCTGAGTTAGCATTTCTACATAAACATAACTAAGTCGGAACTCTGTTTAAAACTGAGACCCATTGCAAAAATTATATTTGCATCTGAGGTACATCAAAATGAAAGATAAATCAGAAATTTCTGTAGTGCAAAACTCTTATCACGACTAAATTCTAGGAAATACTGGTGAGTGAAAAAAGCAGTGTACAAAAGAACATATATATATATACACACTATATATCTATACACACACACACACACATATAAAATGTTATCTTTTAGGAAAGAAAAAATATATATCAAACACATGATAAAATATATAAGCATATAAATAAAATATAAACAAAAAATACACAATTACCTACCAAATAATACATTATTTATACATTACGTATTATTTGGTACACAATACATAATTGAATAATACAATGTAACAACAACGGAGGAATGCAAAAAAAAAAAGGGACAAAGAACAAACTAACTCAAACAATCTATGAACACAGTATTTGATCTTGTATCTTCAGTCTTAGGAAGTAATAAAGTAGAGAGAATTGCAAAAAAAATCCTGAACTCTTTTTAGTTGGTTTGATTTTTGTAGCAGTGTGAGCAAGCAATTCTACAATTTCTTTTTGTATTACAGAACTGAAGAGATGAAGAAAACGTGCTGATGTCATCATGGTCTCCTATCTGAAACAAAGGACATATAAATAGGAAATGGGGGACAAACAGAGAGAATCCTGTGGAAATGCCAATGTAAACTCTTCATTTCCAAAATGTATTATGTATATATGGAAATACATGGGTGCACAAATATGCATCTATGTATATTTGCCTATTTATGTGTATATATGGAAGTATGTTTGGGTGTATAACATGCATGTTTGTGAACTCTGTCCACTGAAAGAGTCTAGAAGCAAAAAGACCCCAGAAACAGTAAACAAGTCTACTGGACAAAGTTTAGGTATCTAATATCACTGTCAATTTAAAAGAACCAGTAAAATCAGACAATTCCAGGCCTGAGACAGGGCAAGTACAAGATGCATCTGGACAAAGATTTATGATAGTGAGCAAGGAAAGAGTATTTCTTTTTTAATTTTGATGAAGCCACAACACAATGTCACAAGAAGCAGACTAAAGGGGCTCTTTTTGATTGACTCTGGGACAATCTGAAAGCCAAAATAATTACAGACAGAAAAATATTAAAAACTACTGAAAAAAAAAAGGAATCCATGAGCCCATATCAAAAATACAGATACAGTAAGATTTTTTTAAAGACGGGGAAGTTCTTGATTATAATAAAGAGCCAAATACCTACTGGTGGACAGTGGAACTGGAAAATCATTGACTTGGAATATTTGTAGGAAAGACTGATCACACAAGAATCATCGATGGGTGCTAAGCTTAGGTAAGGCTAAGATATTGATGAAAAGTAGGATGTAAGCCTGCTCTTTCCAAATTATCTATTGGTTAACAAGAGGAAAAAAACAGTGATTATTCAGTATGGAAATTGGACAAGACCCTGACAAAATTAGCATCACCAACAAGGAACAGATGTGTATCATGTACCTCCAGATGTGATGCTGTGGGAATTACGGAACAACCCCCGTGCACTGTTCCAGCCAGAAATACAGAACCCGGTTATAATCAAGAGAAAACATCAAAAAGCTCAAAAGAAAAATCATTCTATTAAAATAAAAAGAATAAGGGGCAGAGGTAGAGGGTTGTTACCAATCTTGTAAAAGACAAAGCAAGAAAGGGACACTCCTACAAAATATAATACCTGATCCTAGACTGGATGCTGCACCACAGGAAAGAAGCTTTTTACAAATGACAAGATAGGGTTAATTGACAAAATTGGAACAGGGACAGTATAACAGATAAAAGTAATTTATCAACATTAAATTGGCTGATAACAAGTATTTTGGAGGCACTGAGATACATGCAACTTACTCTGAAATGGTTCAGAGGACAAGCTGAGTTGAGAGTACATGGGTACAGTTTATTGGACAATTTTGTGGTGCCCAATTAAAACAAAACCAAACTAGTAAGGTACACATTCATTACTAGTTGTGAATTACCCTTGGAAAACTCAACACTTGCTCCATAACAAATATTCCAACATGGGCTCTGCTTACCTTGTTTTCTGCATAAGCAAGCCAGCGACTCCCAAGAGCAATAGGATTCATGTTGGGTCCAGGACAAGGGTAGCAGCCTGAAATTTATCAAAGGGCAATATTAAGAAATTTCTTAATGAATTTTCTGTTGGTACATCATATTTTTATGCCATAAAAACAGAAAAATCAAGTGCTTTTTTTTCCCCAAATCTCACTTAATTTCTCATAACCTAGCTATTATTTTAATAGCTCAAAAAGGTTCCTTTTTTTTCCTCCTCGATAGTTTCCTTTGGATTTTGACTCTGTTCCAATAAGAAACAAATCTGGGAAGAACTGGTATTCGCTTTTTGCAAAAATTGGGCATTTTTAGTTACTCCTAGAATAAGAGAGAGAAGCCAAGAAGAACCATGTAAAGTTTATAACCCTACAGTTTCAAAATTCTAGCAAAATCATCTGAAGAAGAAAGAAAAGGATACAATTGACTCTGGAATTTAAGGGCAAAGAAAAGGAAGATGTACACCTTAAATGAAATGACATAAATACGGAAGGAAGGAGGTAGAAGTAAGTTAGGTATGGGGCCAATGGGGAGAAGAAATCCACAAAGGATGCGTGAATAGATGCTGGGGAACTAATTTACACAATCCTGAGCATTTCCTTTAAGCATCCAACTTCATTCTTCTTGCTTTCAGCCAAGCCAATAACAAACTGGTAAAAAGGATTATTTTGCGGTTCTTTTCCTAAAAAAAATTAATTCCATATTCCCGACAGTGGACACCCACACCATGGAAACACCAATGCCATCTTCCTGAACCCCACTGAACAAGACACAACACAATTCATTCAAGTAAGTGGTATGTGTCATCCTTGAGGCTCTCATCTCCCCTCCTGACTACGCCAATAAGGTCTCTGGGCAGAATGTCCTCATCCATCAGCTACACAGGACAATATTTCAGAGGCTCACAGAACTGCTTTTAAAGGACTACTCAAAGGAGACTGGAGAATCAAAGGACACCAAAAGCCTAACCTAAAGAATTTGAGGTCTATCATTCCACAAGTATCTCATTAATATTTCACAAACACTTTTCTCTAAAATGTACACTAGAGCAAGGGCCCCCAACCTCCGGGATCTAATGCCTGATGATCTGAGGTGCAGCTGATGTAATAATAATAGAAATAAAGTGCACAATAAGTGTAATGTGCTTAAATCGTCCTGAAACCATCCCCTCTCCCCAGTTCGTGGAAAAATTGTCTTCCAAGAAACCAGTCCCTGGTGCCAAAAATGTTGGCCACTAGAAGATCAAACTGAGGTTATCCGTTTCATAGTTTGGGGCTCTATTTGGAATCTGAATTAATATAATGAGACAGGTTTTTATAAAAAAATAACTTTTATTACCATGGCAAAAAAAAAAAAAAACAGCCAAACTGCACGAAACACATGAGTGTAACTGGAAAAAAACAGCATGATTGGAATAGCATGAACAGCACACCTGAAAATCTCTGACCCAGCAGAAAGCCTTGGTCTAGTACTGATCCTGAGAGGAAGGGAGCTATCAAGGCATGAACAGTAATTAACTACTTTGACTTGTACTGTCAAAAATAAAAATAATTTATATGTTCAGTAATATACTTAACTATCTTTTTGCTTTATTTTCTATCTTCCTCCCACTTGATAAAGATCAAGCGTTTGTGTCTTTTGTTCACAGCTAAATCTCTACTGCCTACAATAATACCTGACAAACAGCTTAATAAAAATGCTGAATAAACAATGTACCTAAATATTAACCAACCTTAATATTTATAAGGCATATAGGCAAAAAAAAAAAAAGTCATCTACTGAAGAAAATTTTTCTAAAAGTGTGCTTGCCTACTCTCTAGGTTAGGCTTTCTGTGTTCATTTTAAAGCCATTTTTTAATAGAAATCTTCCTTAATTGTACATTCGTGCTTCCCTGAATTCAGGAAGACTTCTGAGTAGCAATTTCTGAACTGATAATGCTGCTGTTTTCACAACCACTAGACAAGCACAAGTCGCTGTTGTTTCTGGTACCCTTTAATTTTCATTTCCACTCCTTCAACTCCATCAATTTTGAGTTTACTATTCTTTTTTGTGTGTGTGGCTACATTGAGTGCCTTGTGGGATCTCGATTCCCTGATGAGGGACTGAATCTGGGCCCTTAGCAGTGAAAGCATGAAGTCCTAACCACTAGACTCCCAGAGAATTCCCTGAGTTTTCATTTTTAAAGAAGATGAGGCACTTATAAAGAAAATATGATCCTAAGAGAAAGTCCATATGTCATACAAAAATACAAGGTACTACCAGCTTTATCATTTGCTGCTCACTGTTAAAAGAGATTTTTTCTGTGTATTTCAGAGTTTAAAGGATGGTGTATGGAAAACTTGGATTTCCGGAAAATCAGCTTCTGGGTAACTGTGATGTTACTATAATCACTGAATGCACATTATGGACATATCCATAGAAAAAAGGACTTCCCTGTTGGCTAAGCGGGTAAACAACCCACCTGCAACACAGGAGACACAGGAGATGTTGGTTTAATCCCTGGGTCAGGAAAATCCCCTGGAAGAGGAAAATGGCAACCCACTCCAGTATTCTTGTCTGAAAAATCCCATGGACAAAGTAGCCTGGTGGGCTACAATCCAAAGGGCTGCAAAGACTCAGACATGGCTGAGTGACTTAGTATACAATATAAACAAAGACAACATACTTTAACATATATATCACACAGTATTTACATAGTAGATTTCATTATTACACTCCCACCTAATTCATACCAAAATGTACTTTATCTGCCTGCCAATACAGGAGACATGGGTTCGATCCCTGGGTTGGGAAGATCCACTGGAGGAGGAAAATGGCAACCCACTCCAGTATCCTTGCCTGAAAAGTCCCATGGACAGAGGAGCCTGGCAGGCTACAGTCCATGGGGCTGCCAAAGAGTTGGACACAACTTAGTGACTAAACAACAAATATACATATTTCACATACACTTTCAGGACTGGAGAGAAGAGCATAAACATGGTCTCTAAGAAAATTTCCCCTTTTAAAATGTAATGTAAAAAAAGAACCAAATGAAAACCAGAAATAAATACCTGTGAATTGTGGCATTATATTAGAGGTGAATAATCTCTTGGGAGAAGGCAATGGCACCCCACTCCAGTACTCTTGCCTGGAAAATCCCATGGATGGAGGAGCCTGGTAGGCTGTAGTCCATGGGGTCGCTAAGAGTCGGACACGACTGAATGACTTCACTTTCACTTTTCACTTTCATGCATTGAAGAAGGAAATTGCAACCCACTCCAGTGTTCTTGCCTGGAGAACCCCAGGGACAGGGGAGCCTGGTGGGCGTCCGTCTATGGGGTCGCACAGAGTCAGACACGACCGAAGCGACTTAGCAGCAGCAGCAGCAGCAGTCTCTTGAATTTTAAAGTCAACATGTGCTTAGTTGCTCAGTCAAGTCCGATTCTTTGCAACCCCACAGACTGTAGCCTACCAGACTCCTCGGTGGATGGGGATTCTCCAGGCAAGAACACTGGAGTGGGTTGCCATGTTCTCCTCCAAAGGATCTTCCCAACCCAGGGATTGAACCCAGGTCTCCTGCATTGCAGGCAGATTCTTTACCATCTGAGCCACCATTTAACTCAACTGTGATAAAAGTTTTGCCTCAACAGATCCTAATAAGTATATTTGCTTTCCAAATACTAAAGAATACTAAGGAAAATGTAATGTACAATTCGTCATTTCACTTTTTGAGTCAATGTTTTTAGAAAGCCAGTGGACCTCAAGAATTAGAGTGTACTGGAATGAAAGCAAAGTTTTTCTGCTCTCCAAAACACATTTTACAGCTAGAATCAGCAGACCATCAGCCTCTCAGAACTATCCCAACTTTATAAGCATGACTCCTTTAAACATTAACCACTGCCTCCAGCTAAACTTTGAAAACAAAGTGAAGGAAAACAACCACCACCACCACCACCTAAATCTCTACAATACTAGGACTAATTCTAACAAGTTTACAATGTTTGTGAACAAAGTAAAAGAGAACTGGATATTAAAAAACCTCAAGTTTACAAATTTAAATAAAGGTAAGATCCACGAAAAGCCCCGCTAACATGAAGATGATTCCATAACTAAAAGACTGATGGCAATTTTACATGGCGTTCTCGCAGAACAGGGGCCCTAGTGGAGAGAAGGCCTGAACTCATTTTGAAATACAAAGGGTTTAACTACTCTCTGTAATACCCTGCTTTATTTTCCTTGAAAAGAACAACTCAAAAGATTTCACACCTTTTTGGAAAAACACAGATGTCTGCACTTATGATCAACTGACTTTCAACAAGGCTACCAAGACAAGTCAATGGGCAAAGAATAGTCCTTCCAACAAATGATGATGGGCCAACTGGATATCCACATGCAAACAAATGAAACTGAACCCTGATGTCGCACTGCATACAAACTGGAAATGAACAGAAGACTAAAGCTAAAGCTTGGAACAAAACCATGGTAAATCTTCATAACCACAGGCAATCCTTTCCTAGTGCAAGCCTGCTCAGTCATGTCCGACTCATTGCAAACCTATGGACTGCAGCCAGCCAGGCTCTCTGTCCATGGGATTCTCAGGCAAGAATACTGGAATGGGTTGCCACTCCCTTCTCCAGAGGATCTTCCTGACCCAAGGATTGAACCCAGGTCTCCTGTATTTTAGATAGATTCTTTACCATCTGAGCCTATTACATTTAGGTCTGTGATTCTTTTTGAGTTAATTATTGTGAAGGATGAATAGTCTGAGTCTAGATTCAGTTTCATGCCTATGAATGTCCAGTTGCTCAGCACCATCTGCTGAAGAGACTATCTTTGCTCTATTATGCTACCTTTGCTCCTTCATCAAATATTTATTTCTGGGGGCTTTCTATTCTGTTCTGTTGATCTATTTATCTGTCCTTTTGCCAATACCACACTGTCTTGATTACTGTAGTTTTATAGTAAATCCTAAAGTTAGGTAGCAACACAGAGGAAACTTGGTATTATTAAATGAAATAAGCCAATCTGAGAAGGCTATATACTATCATTCCATCTATATGACATTCTAGGAAATCCAATGGTTGCTGGGGACGGGGTGGGTGGGTGGTGCGGGTTGGGGAGGGCAGCGATGAACAGGCAGAGCACAGAAGATTTTTAAGACACTGAAAATATCCTGCATGATATTACAATGATGGATATACAGCAATATGCATGCACATGTGTGTTCAGTCGTGTCTGACTCTGCAACCCCATGGACTATAGCCCACCAGGCTCCTCTGTCCATGGAATTTTCCAGGCAAGAGTACTGGAGTGGGTTGCCATTTTCCTCCTCCAAGGGATCTTCCTGGCTCAGAGACTGAACCCACATCTCTTGTTTCTCCTGCATTGGCAGGCGGATTCTTTACCACTGGGGCCACCTGGGGAGCCACATGTGCCATTATGCATTGATCGAAGCCCAGTGACGTACAACACCAAGAGTGTGTCCTAAGATAAACAATGGACTTGAGTGATAATTTTGTGTCAGTGTAGGTTCATCAAGTGCAACAAATATGCTACTCTGGTGAGGGACGCTGACAATGGGGGAGACTGTGCACGTGTGGAGCTGGGGGCATACGGGAAATGTCTGTGCCACCTGCCCAATTTGCTGCAAATGTAAAACCACTCTAAAAATGTAATATTCTACTATGTTCAGTGAAGGACACAGAGTCACAAAAGACCATACACTGAATGAAGTTCAGAAAGGACTATAAAAACCTCTCCAGAAAGACATTAGGACATAAAATATTAAATGCCACTTCAGAGATTTATTTGACCATCTTACTGATGATTAATGACCCTCTTAAGATTCCATGAGCTTTGAATTTAAATCTTGATTTCATTTTTGCTTTGTTTTTTATGTATATAAAACAGTAATGCCATTGAAAGGCTCAATGGGTGAAAATTATTAATATGTGCAGAGAATAGGGAAAGCATGTTATTTCATGGCACACATGTTTAGAATCCACTTCATACTGCATACCTGCCTGGGCTACAAAAACATCATGGCAGCCTAGTCTTTCATATATTTATGGGAACCCAAAAGAATAGCGTTTTAACTTGAACTGGTCTTAGATGCCACATTAACCTGCCCATCTCTCCTTACGGAAGTTACAAGCTTCTTTAGAAGCATAAAAAGAAAGGCCCCTCTTCTCAATATTAAAAATAATTTTGCATTTTAAAGATCCTTTAAATACATTCTTTATTATTCACCACTAATATAAATGAAGAATATACACTGTAACACTAAGAAATAACAATAGGATTGTAAGGAATAAATTTTCCTCCTCAAAGCAAAAACAGAAGCCAATGGAAAGAGTTACTTACTACACAATACTCTGGTCTCTCTGGAGACTTCGTATCTGAGTTTAAATTTAAGCACACTGGAAATGACTGCTAATGACATCTATCAGTCTTTGTCTTTTGTTTTCTTAATCATACATGGGTTTTGGATTTCCACATCAGACAGCTGCTCAAGGCCACCTTTTCTGTTGAGCCAAATACAAAGGCGTCTCCTTTCTCATCACATTGGCTGCACTCCCTTTCTAGCTCTTTATCGGCTCTCTTTAGCTGACCCTTCCACCCTTTGGCACAAATCCCCATGATGCTTTCTCTGATGAACACAGTTGTGTCTACTTATTTTACAGACTCATCATTGTATTCATACCCAACTCAGGCAATCACGATTGTATTACACAAGAGCTTTTCAAACTCTTCGAGAAATTAAATGCTTGCATGAACAAAACAATATCCTCATTAAGAATGTGTCGCTCTACATGGCCTTTAGTACTAGCTCTTTAAGAACTAGAAACCAGTCAATGGGGGTTGGGGGAGAGGACTACACGGCACAGGCAAATGGACCACCACATATGCTATTCTCAGTGTGCCTGTCAGCTCGCTGTCCCCCAGCCCCTACACCCTGGCTTACAGGCATGAACAACCCAAATTTGGAGAAATACACATAACCTATACCATGCTTCTTTCGACCTGCCAAAAGTTTCAGTCTGCTTAAAGGAATGGGGGAGAGGGGAAACTGCAAAAATTGGGGGAAAACAAACTTCTTTAAAGTCAGAAAATGGCTCCATTTGTTTCTTGATTTTAAATATTAAGTCTTGCTCAATTCTGCTCAAAATATTGATAAGAATTTCTTAAGGTGCAGTTGCATTTCAAAGAAAAGAAGCTAAATTTCTTCAGACAAACATGAGTCAAATATCATCAATCTTACAAACCTAACATTACTCGAATAAATCTGGTCTACAGGGTTTTCAACTAAAATAAAATAACATGTAACCAAGAGTGCAACACTTCTTAATGGAAGTATGAAATGAGGTATATAACTACTACTGGCCAGAGTATTCGATATGCAAGGTTTGGGGGGATCTGTTATGAAATGCTACAATAAATAGCAATCAGAGTGTGAGGAAAGAAATCACAAACTTTTGCCATTTTTGATGCTTTCTGAAGTCTTTTTTTTATATATAAACTACAACACATAAATACGATATAAAGAAGTACCCAAGTAAACCAAGTAAACATATGCATACACATAAGCAGTACTCAAAACAAAAGAGACAGGATATTATAGAATCCCAAAAGCCCCTTCTCACACCCCCTCTTTCCAGGTTATGCAGCATTCTGCATTCTGACAACTAGTTGGGGCTCCCCTGGTGGATCAGATGGTAAAGAATCTGCCTACCGAGCAGGTTTTAGTACACAATTTATTACATTATATCCATCATTTATCACCAAGAAATGGCAGCTGTACTTTTATACTACCCCACTTTGCAACACGTAACATACATTTCAGATTTAAAGAAATCCACCACTCCAGATTCTTGCCTGGAGAATTCCATGGACAGAGGAGCCTGGTGGGCTACAGTCCATGGGGTTGCAAAGAGTCGAACACAACTCAGCAACAAAGCAGACTAAACAGACTTCATGGCATCTTCAAACTGAGCGCCATTTCACAAACAGAAGACATGATAATCCTAATGGATCTGAAATAATTGAAAATTCACTACTGGAGCCTCTACCCTGCTTGACCAGGACTTACTTATAAGCTGCATGCCACTTAAAAAGCATCTGACTGCAACACTAAAAAAATCTGGTGATCCTTCCATATCTCTTCTTCCCATCATGAACAATTCATGGAATACAAGAGAGACTAATAGTTTAATAACACTTGTTCAAGTAATATTTTAATAATACTTGTTCAGTGGTCCAGCAATACAGAGGGAAGCATTTAGGACTATATAACAAAGATTCTAAAAAAACATTAACTAAATAAAAAGAATAAAAGTTAAGAAAGTAATAACATCTCAGTCTCCCATTCATTTTTATCAAAATCAACTGATATTTTGTGTTTCCAAAAGGCTTATAAGGGCTTCTCAGGGGGCTCAGTGGTAAAGAATCTGCCTGCTAATGCAGGAGACATGGGTTCAACCCCTGGGTCTGAAAGATACCCTGGAGAAGGAAATGGCAATCTACTCTGATATTCTTGCCTGGGAAATCCCATAGACAGAGGAGCCTGTCAGTCCAGGAGGTTGCAAAAGAGTCAGACACAACTTAGAGACTAGAACAACAACAAAGGCTTCTAAAACAGAAGCTCCTATTCCTGAAAGGGGAAGCAATACTCCAGATACGGGAGAGAGACTCAAGAGCTGATCATTCAGTTCAGTTCAGTCGCTGTCGTGTCCAACTCTTTGTGACCCCATGAATCGCAGCATGCCAGGCCTCCCTGTCCATCACCAACTCCTGGAGTTTATCCAAACTCATGTCCATTGAGTCGGTGATGCCATCCAGCCACTCATCCTCTGTCGTCCCCTTCTCCTCCTGCCCTCAATCTTTCCCAGCATCAGGGTCTTTTCCAATGAGTCAGTGCTTCACATCAGGTGGCCAAAGTATTGGCGTTTCAGCTTCAGCATCAGTCCTTCCAATGAAAACCCAGGACTGATCTCCTTCAGAATGGACTGGTTGGATCTCCTTGCAGTCCAAGGGACTCTCAAGAGTCTTCTCTAACACCACAGTTCAAAAGCATCAATTCTTCGGCACTCAGCTTTCTTCACAGTCCAACTCTCACATCCATACATGACCACTGGAAAAACCATAGCCTTGACTAGATGGACCTTTGTTGGCAAAGTAATGTCTCTGCTTTTGAATATGCTATCTAGGTTGGTCATAGCTTTTCTTCCAAGGAGCAAGCATCTTTTAATTTCATGGCTGCAATCACCATCTGCAGTGATTTTGGAGCCCAAAAAAATAAAGTCAGCCACTGTTTCCACTGTTTCCCCATCTATTTCCCATGAAGTGATGGGACCGGATTCCATGATCTTAGTTTTCTGAATGTTGAGCTTTAAGCCAACTTTTTCACTCTCCTCTTTCACTTTCATTAAGAAACTTTTTAGTTCCTCTTCACTTTCTGCCATAAGGGTGGTGTCATCTGCATATCTAAGGTTAGAGACTCAAGAGCTGATCATTACAAAGATATAAATTTTCAAATAAACTCATACTTTAAAAAAGTTTTGTCCTTATTCTGACCAGAGGGAGAAACCTCATTCACCTATGCATTCATGTATTCATTCCTTTAAATACTTGCCAAATTTATAATTCCCAGATCAAACCTGTATCACTTTCTCTAGAGACGAGTACTGATCTTCTACGAATAATTTTCCTTCTCATCTGACTACTTTTGATAGTGCTGCACTACGTTCTCAACCATTTTGGCTAACTAAACATTCTGGAAAAGAACCACTGATGCTTCGAAACTTGAAACAGTTGTGATAAATGTTTTCATATTATAAGGAGCAAAAATAAGCATCAGAAATATTTTTAAGTTAGCCAGAACATAATGGATATATTTTACCTTGCATGATGGACCTTATTTTCTTAAACCAAATCAAGATGCAAGAAGATTACTATAGGGTGTCAAAGAAAGAAGGAGTAGACAGAAAACACATACAATAAGACAGAAGGTAAGTGTCTTAACAGAGGGAGAGATAATACTATAAGAGCATTCCCAAAGGGTACTGGGTAACAAAAGAGATCTCTAATCAGATAAATCTGGGAAATACTGAAATGTAGTAAATAAATTTAAACAGATTAAAATGTTAATCACCACTGGTATCCTCCAACAGAAGGCAGCATTTCCTAAGTCTGTTTTACCAGGGCATCCCGATTTACACAGCATGCTGAAGGTCTACTGTTCTGCAGTCAGATTTGGGAATTGCTATCTTCGGGGATTTAGGAGGAGAGGCTACTTTAAACTAAGGGGATCAAGAAATACTTCATATAAGAACTAATATGCACACTGGGGCTAGAAAGACACATGGGATTAAGTCACTATGAGGAAACAGATGGTAGTGAAAAGGCCATTTCAGGCAGGGAAGCAAAGCAACAAAGCCTCTCCAAAAGCTGAGATTCATGAGTGACTCAAAGTAAAGGTAGCATAAGCAGCATGAAAAAGGATTGTAGAAATAAAAGATGTAGCAAGGACACTGGATTTTGGTAAAGAACATTTATCTATGTCAGAAACCTTGGGAGTTCAGTTGGAAGGGATGCACAAGTTTACACTTGTTGACCAAAGCTAAATCAACTATGGCCTTTGTTCAAATCAAAAGACCTCAGTTTAGACGACAAGGTACTTGATCATTTGGCAACAGAGAAATAACGATTCTACAAATTCTTGTCATTTAAACATAGATGATAGATTAAATTGTATGTCAGGGATATGCTTCGAAATAATTTGGGAAGGGTATAAATGAAAAAGATTGTCCACAAGTTAGTACTTATTGAAACCAGATCATAAGTACATGGTGGTTCATTACACTACTGTCTTTAAACAACTGTATATATTTCCTGAAATAAAACTTTGAAAAAAAAAAAAAAACACTCAAAGGAAATGAAATGGTAAATCTATGACTTCAGTAATTTAATAAAATGCAATATTTTGCCATATCACTAAATGACTACATTTATCAAATATGCAAACTTACTGAAAATCAAAAGTGACTAAAAATTCACCTTTCTGCAAGAACGGCATAATTTCAAGTAAGAAAAAGAATACATATTATACTCTATCTTTTTCTGCTTAAAGGTATTTTTGCTCTTATTTCTACTATAAATGGTTTAATTGAGAAAGCACAGTAAAACCCCATGAAAATATGGAATTTCTTTAATGTGCCAGTTTCTATATTGATCCTGCCAACTGATTCAAGAGCTTTACGTATCTGATGTAAGATGACCCAAATAAGGATATTCCAAAAACAAACTCTCCTACTGTAAAATCTCAGACTGCAAAACACTCCCCCAGTAAAGCTGCAAATATCATTAATGTGCAAAAACAAAACTTTTTTTTTTAAAAACTGTAACTACAGCCTACAGTGAGGTAGGATTTTGTTTAAATCTTATTTATAAATCCTTATGCATTTCTATCACTCATTAGTAAATAACAGACACATGTCAGTTGAAACAAATTTCACTCATATTTAGATATATACAATTAAAGATACAGGCTATATGTACATGATTATATGCAAAATTCAATTAGAACATCTAAGCTTAAAAATTACTGATAAATTTTACATATTTTCTCCAATTAAACAGAGTACTATGAAAAGCCTACTGATTCTAATGTATCAAAATTATTACAAAGCCTATCCTTTGAATCTAACTATGAAACACACAAATCTAATTATTTTAACTATCTCTTTATTATAAAATTTAATTTTTTCTTTTAAAATTCTATAGTGGATATTAAACTAATCAATGAAAAATCTATATAGTTTACTTATCCACTAAAAAAAACCAGCATAAATATGGAATGCTGCTGAACTGTGGTGTTGGAAAAGACTCTGGAGAGTCCCTTGGACTGCAAGGAGATCCAACCAGTCCATCCTAAAGGAAACCAGTATATTCATCGGAAGGACTGATGCTGAAGCTGAAACTCCAATATTTGGCCACCTGATGCAAAGAACTGACTCTTTTGAAAAGACCCTGATGCTGGGAAAGACTGAAGGCAGGAGGAGAAGGGGACAAGAGAGGATGAGATGGTTGGATGGCATCACCGACTTGATGGACATGAGTTTGAACAAGCTCCAGGAGTTGGTAATGGACAGGGAAGCCTGGCATGCTGCAGTCCATGGGATTACAAAGAGTCGGACACGACTAAGTGACTGACCTGAACTGACTGAACTCTCCATTATTAACTTACTTACATATATTAATTTCTCTCTAGTCATTGTGACAACTGACTTAGTAGCCTAGCATTTATTACAAAGAAGGAAACTGAAATCTATTGACAAGTGTAATATTACTTTCAACATACAAAACGCAGTAGGCACAGTGTTTAAATAAGGCTTAAATTTCAACACATACATTGTCATTTAAATAAACTATTTTAACAAATAATTATTGAAGAGTTCTCCCCAATTTAATACTCAGCTGAGACAGCAAGAGCTATCCATAAGTATAAAATTAAAATGGATCCACAAGAGAGATATCTAACTTTTCAGAAGCCAAAGCACATGTATCTTTAATCAACGATAAACAACAGAAAACTACTGATAAGATGTAAAGACAAATGCTCAGGAAAAACTGGCATCTTAATCTGGCTGTAATATTCATATTTCATTCCAAATTACTCCTCTGTAGCCCACAAACTTGGAAGGATGGAAAGATTTATACATGATTCCTCTATTTCTCTACTTGTTTTAATTCTAACAATGAGTGACATGATTATAAAGTAATATGTTAATGCATAAGGTTTGTATAGGAACAAAGAATTAATATGCTAAGACAGGCCATGTAATATCCAAAGCTTACTGTATTATGTACATACAGCATTTGTGAATGAAGATGTTAGTAACAAAGCTATGCTCCCCCAAAGCTTTTAATTTATAGATGAAACAATAAAAGATCCTTCCTAGGAATCTATATTTAATAATTATTAAGACATCAGTAAATTTCTGATCAGCACAATATAACTGACTGATAAGTAGGTCAATGTATTCATCATTCAAGAAATATTTAATGAGAGCCTTCACTGTGCCAGCTAATGTCCTAGGTGCTGGAAACACTCATGTAAATTGGTAAATGGTGTACATTTCACCTTGTCATAAAACAAAAAATATCTCTATGAACATGATCTCTAGTATTATCTCTGTAGATCTCTGAGAGAAATGACTACAAGATTAAGGAGATGAGTTATATACTGTATTCTTCTTCATAGTCTACAAAATGACAAACTATACGTTACAATGAATTATTATGTATTGTTATGTATAATATATATTATATAATCTATGCAATTACATACAGACTACAAGGTATTATCAAGAATATGAGCTCTTATCAGAAAGGAATAATGTCTACTACCAGGGCTTAATATACGGATAAACATCTGATAAGTAAGTGTGTAAACAGTTTTGATATTTCAGGAGATGCAGTAGTATGACTGGGATTCCCTATACATAACAAAATTGAGCTCTATTCCAAAAGAACTATTTCTGCAGCATACACAAAACAGTCTCTGAAAAAACAGCTATACCTTTGATGGTGAGTGTTAAGACATTAAAACATAAACGAGGGAAAACTGTTGCTTCACTACACTGTATTTGAAAAAAAAAAATCTAACTCCAGACTTCCTACAGACTCAGCCCTTGGAATTTCCACCCTGCTGGACTGCCCTACGTGTGTGTGTGTGTCTGTGTGTGTGTGTGTATGTGTATTTGGATCCAGAATCTGGGCTTATTTCTGCAAATCCAGGCAGAATCGTGAGGGGTAGGGAAAAGAAAGAGTGAAAGACTGACACACTTCCCTCATGAATGATAATACAGTTACATCCACAAGTATGTTATGTTAATTAAATAATTTAACAACATAGTTACACAGACCTAAATTAGTCACAACTACTCAAGCAGAATATACAAGGAAAAACTGAGTGTACAACAAAGCGTCTACAATAACATGAAGAAAACATGCTGTGGGCTGAACACATATGCCATAAAATTATATTACTAAATAAGGCGTGCACAGAAACAGAGAAATACAGTAACGGAAGAAGCATGAAATATTGATGCTATGATTCCAATTAGTCTGTTGATTCTATCAAGTAAATAATATAAACTCAAAGGCACATAATAGGAAATAAATCAAGTTGATACATACTTGTGACAAAAAATTTTTTCGTGAAAGTACAGCTATCAAAGGCAGCAATTTTCTCCTGCAATACTACAACAAGGATCCTAAAATCAGAGGGAAAAAAATCATAAACTATAAACCGAATCATAAATAAGTTAAATCAGTATCTACCATAGCAATTTTTAAAAATCAAACACATCTTATAACATATAAGCTAGAAACATCTGCTTCTTAGATATAAAAATATAACCACAAAATCCTTAATATGACCAATACAGACAAGATTAGAGGAAGAAAAGTGATAGGAGAACTACACCTCAAAATAAAAAAATTTTTTATAATATTTTAATTCATTATAAATCAAATGAACCTATCTTCATTAAGAATGTATGAGATCAAAAAAATGCTGGCTATTTACTAAAAGTGTTTTTCCACTGCTGGCTCAAAGTCATGGAATTAAACATAAAATGGATTTATACAACCTGTCACTTAAAATGACTATGGAATTTCCCAACACAAGAGCCAAAGAAGAGAGGGAGGGAAGGAAAACAGGAAGGAAGAAAGAGGAAAGAAGGAAGGAAAGGACTGAGGAAGGAATAAAACTCAGACAACTGTTATTCAGTGTAAATGAGGTATTTCTGATTAAGGATATATTAAAATTAATCAGAATTTGTATTTTTCCCAAAGTCCAAGATTTAAAAATAACTAGGAAAAAGTTACAAGTTTTCAAAACTAAACTGCATCCAAAATGAAGCTACTTTAGAGTATTGCTACATGCTATCTTGTACGAAAAACACATGAAATACTGCTTTACCTTTTGTTGCAATGGAGATCATAGATAGGCGTTTTAAACTGAATGGACTTGACCATCTCCCCAGTACGAAGTGAATATAAATCCACACAACAGTAAGGTGGACTTGTGCTACAAAAACAAACAAACAAAAAAGACAAGAGTCATTATGCTTTAAAAGGTGGGAAGGCCAGTAACTTTTCTTGTTAACAATACACGCAAACTGATTATGCTGCTGCTGCTGCTGCTAAGTCACTTCAGTCGTGTCCGACTCTGTGCCACCCCATAGATGGCAGCCCACCAGGCTTCCCCGTCCCTGGGATTCTCCAGGCAAGAACACTGGAGTGGGTTGCCATTTCCTTCTCCAATGCATGAAAGTGAAAACTGAAAGTGAAGTCGCTCAGTCGTGTCCGACTATAGCGACCCCATGGACTGCAGCCTGCCAGGCTCCTCCATCCATGGGATTTTCCAGGCAACAGTACTGGAGTGGGGTGCCACCGCCTTCTCCGAACTGATTATATATATATATGTTCCAATCAATTTATCTCAGGAATGCCAAATGAAAACAAATAATGAAACATCACTCAATTAATACTGTAGAACAGGAAAATTGTAAGATGATCTCAATAAATGAAGTAAAGCATTTGAGAGAATTAAAACCAGTTCATAAAAAATATTTCATTAATCTGATAAAGGATACCAACCTTAAAACTAATCAACAAAAATGTGAAATACTGAAACGTTTCACCCCAAAATGAGGAATTAGAAAAGAATATTTGAATACTATAGCACTGTACCCCATATAGTATGGAAAGTCTATGCATAAGAAATTACTACAAAAAAAAAAAAAAAAAAGAAATTACTACAAGAAAGGAATAAAGCTACCATTATTTGCTGAGAACTTGATTGTATAAAACCTAGTAACACAAAGTGCAATATATATACAGACAAGCCTGATAATAATAAAAGACTAACCATTAATGTATGCATTAATTTGTAAACTGATTATTACTATGGATTATCAATTAATATATGGATTTATCAAGGTCACTAGATAAAACATCACCTCTACTATTATAAACTAAGGATAAACAATTATGAAGTGAGATCAAAGATACAAGTATTTGAATATCTCAAATAATTCAATTTCTAAAGGAAAGATTTCAATACATTTACAGGAAAAGGAACAAAGCAAACAAAACAAAAAGGCCAAAGTGAATGGATGTATACACCATAGGCTGACCCTTTCTAAACAGATACAATTCAAGCCTAATCAAGAATCTACCAGAAATGAGATCTCATCCTAAAATGTACATAAATAAACATTCAAAATAAGATTTAAACGATAAACACAGTGTGCTCCAGACACTAAAACAGATGATGAGATCAATGTTTCCACCTTAATAAAGTATGAAAAGAGCAAGTTAAATCAAATCAAAGTGAAATGGAGGAATTAACAACAAATCAACGAAATAAAACTCGGGAAAGCAAAAGAAGAAAATGAATGAAACTAAACCTAATTCCTTGAAACAGCTAATTTGAATATTCCAGTATCTACAAAGGAATTGAACTCATAACTTAAAATTCCTTACAAAGAATTTCTTAAAAATGGCTTCATTTGAAAATTTTACCAATTCTTGAAACTAGTTTAGATATCCTACACAAATTCTTTTAAAGGTAGAAGAGAAGTCACCAACTTATTTTATGAGGCCGTAACACCTGATTCCCAAAATAAACAAATACTTCACAAGAAACTATATATACATTTATAATGTCTCATGAATATACATCAAGAATTCTCAACAAAATATAAATAAGTCAAATCTAGCAATACAAAACTAGATGAGATTCTTCCTAGAAATAAAAGACTGTTGAATAGAAGAGAACTTCTTCAACTTGATGAGGGGCATCGACAAAAAACCCACAGATAGAAGATCAACACTTTCCTGAAAGATGAGGAACAAAGCAAAATCACCTACTCTTAACTTCAATAACCACAGATACGCAGATGACACTACCCTTATGGCAGAAAGTGAAGAGGAACTAAAGAGCCTCTTGACGAAAGTGAAAGAGGAGAGTGAAAGAGTTGGCTTAAAACTCAACATTCAGAAAACTAAGATCATGGCATCTGGTCCCATCACTTCACGGCAAATAGATGGGGAAACATTGGAAACCGTGACAGACTTTTATTTTGGGGGGCTCCAAAATCACTGCAGATGATGACTATAGCCATGAAATTAAAAGATGCTTGCTCCTTGGAAGAAAAGCTATGACGAACCTAGACAGCATATTAAAAAGGAGAGACATTACTTTGCCAATAAAGGTCCATCTAATCGAAGCTAGGGTTTTTTCAGTAGTCATGTATGGATGTGAGAGTTGGACTATAAAGAAAGCTGAGCACCGAAGAATTGATGCTTTTCAACTGTGATGCTGGAGAAGACTCTTGAGAGTCCCTCGGACTGCAAGGAGATCCAACCAGTCCATCCTAAAGGAAATCAGTCCTGAATATTCATTGGAAGGACTGATGCTGAAGTTCAACTCCAATACTTTGGCCACCTGATGTGAAGAACTGACTCATTTGAAAAGACCCTGATGCTGGGAAAGACTGAAGGCAGGAGAAGGGAACGACAGAGGAAATGGTTGGATAGCATCACTGACTTGACAGACATGAGTTTGAGTAAGCTCCAGGAGTTGGGGATGGACAGGGAGGCCTGGCGTGCTGCAGTGCATGAGGTTGCAAAGAGTCGGACACGACTGAGTGACTGAACTGTACTGACCTACTCTTACCACTCCTGTTCAACAATAACAACCTAATTTTTAAATCTTTATGAAAATTCATAAAACATAGTTTGGGGTACTTTAAATGTATAAGAAAAGAGGAAATCCTGCCACTTGACAACAACATAGGTTGAGGGCATTATGCTAGGTTAAATACAAGAAAAATACTCTATGATATAATTTATATAGTGAATTTAAACAAAAACTCAACTCATAGAAAAAAGAACAGGGGCTTCCCTGGAGGTCCCGTGGTTAAGGCTCTGAGCTTCCAATGCAGGGGGTATGGGTTTGATACCTACATCCCACATGCCACGAAGCATGACCAAAGAAAACAAATGAAGTTTTTTTTTAATCCAATTTAAAAAATTTTAATAAAAAAGAACAGATTAGTAGATGCCAGAGCCCAGGTCAGGTGGGGAGGTATGAAACAGGTGAAGATAGTAGAAAGGTACAAACATGCAGTTATAAGATCAGTAAGTCCTGAGAATGTAATGTACGTCACGGTGACTACAGTTAACAATGTGTGTAGGTGCTCAGGCGTGTGCGCCAACTGTTTGCGACCCCATGGACTATAGTCTGCCAGGCTCCTCTTGGCCATGGAATGTTTTAGGCAAGAACAGTGGACTGAGTTGCCATTTTCCCCCTCAGGGGCTCTTTCCCACCCAGGGATCAACTGGCTTCTGATTTTTATGCCCTGGTCGAAGTCTCAACCATTTGATTGCCAAGGAAGTCCCTGGCCATAATGTTTTAAAAGATACTTTACCATGGAAGATACATATATAGTAACTAAGGGCTTGAAAAAATGTTAAATATCACTAATTATCAGGAAAATACAAATTAAAACCACTAAGGGATACCACTATGAGAACGACTAAGATTTTACAAGACTGCTAATTCAAGATTGCAAGACTTTCATACATTGCCACTGGGAATGCAAAAAGGTAGTCACTTTGAAAAGTGGTTTCGCAGCTTCACATAAACATATCTAAGTCATGCTGTGGGACTTTGTTATTCATAATTTTGTTTTTGCACAGTTAAATGTTCCTCAACAGGTGAATGGCTAAATGTATTGTGATATATTCGAGCAACAGAATATTAATAACAGAGCAAACTATCCACCTAACAGCACAGATGAATTTCAAAACCATCATCAAGTTCTTGGGGGAAAAAAGGTCAAACACAAAAGTCTACATACTCTATGGGTCCCTTTCAATGAAAAGCCAGAAAGGTAAAACTGTAATAATAGGAGGCCGATCAGTGGTTGCCAGCGGCCAGAGGAGGAGGGGAGCTACAGAAAAGCAGCATGATGGGTGCCCACTTACAGGATGGCAGAAATGGTGCTGGGTATTGATTCTGCTAGAGATTCACACAACTGCACAGAAGTGGCAAAACTGAAGATGGGGAGCATCTTGTAAAACCTAAACTCCCAACTCCAAAACGGACACAAGGCAAAAATTCTTTTCTTAATGTTCCCAACTAATTAATCCAGTCCTCTGCTGAGAAGCAATGAGTTAATAATGAATGAAATTTAACATTTTGCCAGACCAACTGGGAAGGAAAAAACAGCTTGTCACCTTCAATTAGCAGCTCATTAGAGCCATGGTACACTAGAAACTTGAATTCTGATCATTTTGCTGGCATCCATACAATGTCACAACTGAGAGTCTTCCTGCAGAAAGCCTTCAATAGTAGACAAAACAAATGCTATGAAGGTTCAGTTTAGAGTTGAGTGAACAAGACGTGGTAGAGCTAAAAATTCTATTTATATATGGAAAAAAACCTCTTCTTCAATGCCTAATAGAAAAAGATAATTCATTTAAAATCAGTTTTCAGAAAGTCACACATTCATAAAGGAGTCACGCTATCTGCCAATAAGACAGTTGCGTACACGCCTGACATATCCTTTTGTTCTCTATTTTCTCTCTTTTTAAAAGCCTTGACTATTTCCCTGGGACACAGCAAGACAATCTTAATTTTCCTCATGGGTAGGCTGATGAGAAAGCTTTCCATAACATCAGCAGTATGCAAGCCCCATAACAGAAAGGATGTGTGTTGTGCTACAATATACTGGTAAGAAAATAAGCTTTCACTTTATTACTACCGTGCACCAAGCAGTGTCAAAAGCTGTACACAGAAGTCTTCATTAGATTTCTGGAGCTCAAATGGGTTAACATTTTTATTGGTTTGCATCTGACATTTAAACCTAAAGTTGTGACTTCACTTTAAGATAAACCTAATTAATATCTTAAGGAGAAAAAGTTCACACAGAAGTGTAGAGAATCTAATTCAGAACATAACTGAACCTATTGTAAGCAAATCCAGAGTGGGAAAGAAAAGCAGAAATGATGTAATTTGTCTTATTAAATGATTGGTTAAAGGACTCTAAACTGTGCCCAGGAACCACTGCCTTTCCAACACATAAATAATCAACAGGGGTAACATAAAGTTATCTAGTACTTTTAATGAAATATAAAATAGAAATGAATGCAAATTCTGCTTAACTGACCTTTCCTTTACCTAAGTAACTTGTTTTACAGTGAGTAACCAGGACATACATTAAAATTTTTTGCACTGGAGCAATCTGTTACCTGCTATACGCATGACCTATACACAAAAAGGAAGTTATAAAGCCTTTATTAGCAAGGGCCTAGTCCTCTCAGAGCCAAAGGTATGGAATTTACACATTTAATTCATTTCAGTGAAGAGAGTTTCCTTCAATTATTGAAAGAATAAATTTTTAAAACTTCCATTACTCAAAATGAAAGGGATAAATTAAGCAATTATATAATATAAAATAGCTAAATTGGATTTTTTAAAAGCAAATCCTGAAAATATACAGAAGATAAACACCAAGAGGAAAACACTAAGGATTTTCGTTTAAATATGTGGCTTATTTTATTATTTCTTAATTTCTCTGTAATCTTTCTCATCAGATTTAAAAATTTTTTAACGTGCTTGATGTTTTAGAGCAGTTTTTGGCTCACAACAAAACTGAACAGAAAGCACGGATTTTCCCATGTAGTCTCTGCTCCCGTTCGTGCACAGTCTACTCCATCACCAACGTCCCCTACCGGAGTGGGATACTTGCTCCAACCTGTAATGACACATAGTCACCCTATCTCCACAGTTTACAGGACGCTTCACTCTTGGTGTTAGGCATTGTATGGGTTTGGGACAAATTTACAATGACATATATCCAACGTTATAGCGGCATACGTAACAGTCTCACTGCCCTAAAAGCCGTTTTTTGTCTTCCTATGCATCTCTCCTAACACTCACCTTCTTACCGTCTTGCTGTTTCTGTCTTTTCCAGAATGTTGTTTACTTGGAACCACACAGTATGTAACCTTTTTAAACTGGCTTCTTTCACTTACTAATATGCTCTTAAAGGACCCCAGCCCCTTTCTTTTCTTTGAAATTTTTGAAAAGATTTCAAAAGATTGAAAGGTTGTTGCTTCTAAATCACCGTGTCAGGTCTGACTCTTTGGGACTTCCTGGACTGCAGCACACCAAGCTCCTCTCTTCTCCAGTATTTCCTGGAGTTTGCTCAAACTCATGCCCATTCAGTCCCTGATGCCATCCAACCATATCATCCTCTGTCCCTCCATCTCCTCCTGCCCTCAATCTTTCCCAGCATCAGGGTCATTTCCAGTTAGTCAGTTCTTCGCATCAGGTTGCCAAAGTATTGGAGTTTCAGCATCAGTTCTTCCAATGAATATTCAGGACTGATTTCCTTTAGATGTACTGGTTTTAGTCCTAAATAATATTCCATGATCTGGATGTACCACATTTTATTTATCCTTTGACCCACTGAAGGACATCTTCAGTTCAGTTCAGTCACTCAGTCATGTCTGTCTCTTTGCAACCTCATGGACTACAGCACGCCAGGCTTCCCTGTTCATCACCAACTCCCGGAGCTTACTCAAACTCATGTCCAGCAAGTTGGTGATGCCATCCAACCATCTCATCCTCTGTTGTCCCCTTTTCATCCCACCTTCAATCTTTCCCAGCATCAGGGTATTTTCAAATAGGTCACTTCTTCGCATCAGGTGGCCAAAAGTATTTGGAGTTTCAGCTTCAGCATCAGTCCTTCCAATGAATATTCAGGACTGACTTCCTTTAGGATGGACTGGTTGGATCTCCTTGCAGTCCAAGGGACTCTCAACAGTATTCTCCAACAACACAGTTCAAAAGCATCAATTCTTCAGCGCTCAGCTTTCTTTATAGTCCAACTCTCACACCCATACATAACCACTGGAAAAACCATAGCCTTGACTAGACAGACTTTTGTTGGTTAAGTATTTTTACCATGCTGTTTAGGTTGGTCATAACTTTTCTTCCAAGGAGTAACCATCTTTTAATTTCACCATCTGCAGTGATTTTGGAGCCCAAAAAAAACAAAGTCTGTCACTGTTTCCATTGTTTCCCCACCTATTTGCCATGAAGTGATGGGACTGGATGCCATGATCTTAGTTTTCTGAATGTTGAGTTTTAAGCCAACTTTTTCACTCTCCTCTTTCACTTTCATCAAGAGGCTCTTTAGTTCCTCTTCATTTTCTGCCATATGGGTGGTATCAGCTGCGTATCTGAGGTTACTGATATTTTTCCTGGCAATCTTAATTCCAGCTTGTGCCTCATCCAGCCCACCATTTCTCATGATTTATTCTGCATATAAGTTGAATAAGCAGGGTGACAATATACAGCCTTCCTATACTCCTTTCTGTACATGGAACCAGTCTGTTGTTCCATGTCCAGTTCTAAGTGTTGCTTCCTGACCTGCATACAGATTTCTCAGGAGGCAGTAGGTGGTCTGGTATTCCCATCTTTTGAAGAATTTTCCAGTTTGTTGTGATCCACACAGTCAAAGGCTTTGGTGTAGTCAATAAAGCAGAAGTAGATGTTTTTCTGGAACTCTCTTGCTTTTTCAATGAGCCAACAGATTTTGGCAGTTTGATCTCTGGTTCTTCTGCCTTTTTTAAAACCAGCTTGAACATCTGGAAGTTAATTCCTTCATCCCGGGACCATGCCTGCGGAATGAGGAACCGCGTTAGGCATTACTGACAGTTAATGGTTCATGTACTACTGAAGCCTCACTTGGGGAATTTTAGGCATTACTTTGCTAGCGAATGAGATGAGTGCAATTGTGCAACTGTTTGAACATTCTGTGGTATTGCCTTCCTTGGGGACTGGAATGAAAACTGACCTTTTCTAGTCCTTTGACCACTCCTGAGTTTTCCAAATTTGCTGGCATATTGAGTGTAGCATTTTCACAGCATCATCTTTTAGGATTTGAAATAGCTCAACTGGAATTCCATCACCTTCACTAGCTTTGTTCGTAGTGATGCTTCCTAAGGCCCACTTGATTTCACATTCCAGGATGGCTGGCTCTAGGTGAGTAATCATACCATAGTGGTTATCTGGGTCATGAAGATCTTTTTTGTATAGTTCTTCTGAGTATTCTTGCCACCTCTTCTTAATATCTTCTGCTTCTGTTAGGTTCATACTGTTTCTGTCCTTTACTGTGCCCATCTTTGCATGGAATGATCCCTTGATATACCTAATTTTCTTGAAGAGATCTCTAGTCTTTCCCATTCTATTGTTTTCCTCTATTTCTTTGCACTGATCACTGAGAAAGGCTTTCTTATCTCTCCGCTATTCTTTGGAACTCTGCATTCAAACGGGTATATCTTTCCTTTTCTCCTTTGCCTTTCACGTCCTTTCTCTTCTCAGCTATTTGTAAGGCCTCCTCAGAAAACCATTCTGCCTTTTTGAATTTCTTTTTTGGGGGGATGGTCTTGATCACTGCCTCCTGTACAATGTAACCTCCTTCCATAGTTCTTCAGGCACTCTGTCTATCAGCTCTAATCCCTTGAATCTATTTCTCACTTCCACTGTATAATCGTAAGGGATTTGATTTAGGTCATACCTGAATGGTCTAGTGGTTTTCCCTACTTTCTTCAATTTAAGTCTGAATTTGGCAACAAGGAGCTCATGATCTGAGCCACGGTCAGCTCCCGGTCTTGTTTTTGCTGACTGTATAGAGCTTCTCCATCTGTGGCTGCAAAGAATAAATATAATCAATCTGATTTCACTTTTGACCATCTGGTGATGTCCATGTGCAGAGTCTTCTCTTGTGTTGTTGGAAAAGGGTATTTGCTATGATCAGTGCATTCTCTTGGCAAAACTCTTATTAGCCTTTGACCTACTTCGTTTTGTACTCCAAAGCCAAATTTGCCTGTTACTCCAGGTATCTATCGGAGAAGGCAATGGCACCCCACTCCAGTACTCTTGCCTGGAAAATCCCATGGATGGAGGAGCCTGGAAGGCTGCCGTCCATGGGGTTACTGAGGGTCGGACACAACTGAGCGACTTCACTTTCACTTTCCACTTTCATGCCTTGGAGAAGGAAATGGCAACCCACTCCAGTGTTCTTGCCTGGAGAATCCCAGGGACGGGGGAGCCTGTTGGGCTGCCATCTATGGGGTCACACAGAGTCAGACACGACTGAAGTGACTTAGCAGCTTAGCAGCCAGGTATCTATGACTGCCTACTTCTGCATTCCAGTCCCCTATATTGAAAAGGACATGTTTTTGGGTGGTAGTTCTAGAAGGTCTTGTAGGTCTTCATAGAACCATTCAACTTCAGCTTCTTCAGCATTACTAGTTGGGGCATAGACTTGGATTACTGTGATACTGAATGGTTTGCCTTGGAAACAAACAGAGATCATTCTGTTGTTTTTGAGATTGCATTCAAGTACTGCATTTCAGACTCTTCTGTTGACTATGATGGCTACTCCATTTCTTCTAAGGGATTCTTGCCCACAGTAGTAGATATAATGGTCATCTGAGTTAAATTCACCCATTCCAGTCCATTTTAGTTCGCTGATTTCTAAAATGTCGATGCTCACTCTTATCATCTCCTGTTTGACCACAATGGAAACAGTGACAGACTTTATTTTTGGGGGCTCCAAAATCACTGCAGATGGTGACTATAGCCATGAAATTAAAAGACCCTTACTCCTTGGAAGAAAAGGTATCACCAACCTGCTGCTGCTGCTGCTAGGTCGTGTCAGTTGTGTCCGACTCTGTGTGACCCCACAGACGGCAGCCCACCAGGCTCCCCCGTCCCTGGGATTCTCCAGGCAAGAACACTGGAGTGGGTTGCCATTTCCTACTCCAATGCATGAAAGTGAAAAGTGAAAGTCAAGTTGCTCAGTCATGTCCAACTCTTCGGGACCCCATGGACTGCAGCCTACCAGGCACCTCCGTCCATGGGATTTTCCAGGCAAGAGTACTGGAGTGGGTTGCCATTGCCTTCTCTGATGACCAACCTAGACAGCATATTAAAAAAACAGAGACATAACTTTACCAACAAAGGTCTGTCTAGTCAAGGCTATGGTTTTTCCAGTGGTCATGTATGGATGTGAGAGTTGGACTATAAAGAAAGCTAAGCACCAAAGAATTGATGCTTTTGAACTGTTTTGTTGGAGAAGACTCTTGAGAGTCCCTTGGACTGTAAGGAGATCCAACCAATCCACCCTAAAGGAAATCAGTCCTGAATATTCACGGGAAGGACTGATGCTGAAGCTGAAATTCCAATACTTTGGCCACCTGATGCGAAGAACTGACTCATTTGAAAAGACCCCGATGCTGAGAAAGATTGAGGGTGGGAGGAGAAGGGGATGACAGAGGATGAGATGGTTGGATGGCATCAACGACTCAATGGACATGTGTTTGAGTAAGCTCCAGGAGTTGGTGATAGACAGGGAGGCCTGGCGTGCTGCACTCCATGGGGTCGCAAAGAGTCAGACATGACTGAGCGACTGAACTGAACTGAACTGAATTTGCCTTGATTCATGGACCTAACATTCCAGGTTCCTACGCAATACTGCTCTTTACAGCATCGGACTTTACTTCCATCACCAGTCACATCCACAACTGTGTGTTGCTTTTGCTTTGGCTCTGTCTCTTCATTCTTTTGGAGTTATTTCTCCACTCTCTCTAGTAGCATATTGGGCACCTACCTACCTGGGGAGTTCACCTTTCAGTGTCCTATTTTTTTTGCCTTTTCGTGCTGTTCATGGGGTTTTCAAGGCAAGAATACTGAAGTGGTTTGCCATTCCCTTCCCCAGTGGACCACGTTTTGTCAGAACTCTCCACCATGACCTGTCCGTCTTTGGTGGCTCTACATGGCACGGCTCCTAGTTTCATTGAATTAGACAAGGCTGTGGTCCATGTGGTCAGATTGGTTAGTTTTCTGTGATTGTGGTTTTCATTCTGTCTGCCCTCTGATGGAGAAAGATAAGAGGCTTATGGAAGCTTCCTGATGGGAAGGACATCTTGGTTGCTTCCAAATTCTAGCAATTATCAGGAAAGTATATAGAAACACCTATGTGTAGTCTTTTGTACCGATGTAACTCCTTTGGGTAAATACCATGTAAGACAACTGTTGGATTGTATAGTAAAAGTATGCTTGGTTATACAAAACTGCCAAACTGTCTTCCAAAGTGGTTTTTACCTACCAGAAATTAATGATAGTTCCTACTGTTGCCCTTTATTAGCATTTGATATTGTCAGTTTACTAAATTTTGGCCAGGTGTGTAGTAGTATATCCTTGTTGTTTTCCTGATGACAGATATGGAGCACCTTTTCATATCTTTATTTGACATTTGTATATTGTCCTTCAGATGAGGTCTTTTGCCCAATTTTTAATCAGGCTGTTCATTTTCTTATTTTTGAGTTTTAAGAGCTTTGTGTATTTTGGATTACAGTCCTTTATCAGATATGTGTTTTTCAAGTGCTTTTTCCCAGTCTGTGTTTTAGAAGAATAGGAGTATGTAATTTTAATGAAGTCCAAGTTTTATTCCGGAGAAGGCAATGGCACCCCACTCCAGTACTCTCGCCTGGAGAATCCCATGGACAGAGGAGCTTGGTAGGCTGCGGTCCATGGGGTCGTGAAGAGTCAGACATGACTGAGCGACTTCACTTTCACTTTTCACTTTCATGCCTTGGAGAAGGAAATGGCAACCCACTCCAGTGTTCTTGCCTGGAGAATCCCAGGGATGGGGAAGCCTGGTGGGCTGCCATCTGTGGGGTCACACAGAGTCGGATACGACTGAAGGGACTTAGCAGCAGCAGTAGCAGCAGCAAGTTTTATTCAGAAAATTGAATCTGTACAGGAAAAACCTCAGAAAATTTTCCAGAATGAAGAAACAAATAAAAGATGAAGTGAAAGACAGCAGATTAAAAGAACTGAACATAGAGATTCGACTTATAAAAATTCATAATCCTCAAGAATGCAGTGTCAATCTCTACCTGATAGTTTTCAGCAAGCTAGCCTTCTCTGCTTCTTCTACAAGCCCAATCACGGAAGCCAATTCCTTGAAATGAAAATCACATGTGTTTGTGTGTGTGTGCATACTAAATGATATGCTGTGGAATCTAGAATATAGCACATATGACCAGAGTCAATGCTTTCTCAACAAAGAACTGTGAAGATATTAGTCTTACATCCCTGGCCAAACTTTTGACTTCACAAGCCAGAGGTAAAGGCTAAGGCACAATGGTAGGTGGTATCATGACACATTCAAAGGGCTGCCCCAAATACAGTCTTTACAAAAGGTGCTTGAAAAAGTCAATAAAGGATGCGCGGCTATCGACCTCAAAAAGCAAAAGAGCAAACCCTGGGAAAGGGGCACAATATGATGTTCAAAGTTGCCACATTACCATATTCAAAATGTCCACTGTTACATAAAGAATTGCAATGCACACAAAGAAACAGGAAGGTATGGCCCATCCAAAGAACAAAAATAAACTGTGAGGAAATGACATTGAAGAACCTACACAAAGAATTTAAATCAATTGTCATAAATAAGCTCAAAGAGCTGAAAGAAATCACAGACCAAGAATAAAGGAGAAAAATGAATTCACAAATTAAGACTATCAATAAGATATTGGTACATTAGGACAAAGGAATCACAAAGAAATAATGGAACAGAACACTTTATTGTTGTTTAGTCGCTAAGTTGCATCTGACTCTTTTGCAACTATAGACCACCATGGTCCTCTGTCCATGGGATTTTCCAGGTAAGAATACTGGAGTGGGTTGCCATTTCCTTCTCTAAAGGATCTTCCCAACCCAGGGATCAAACCTACATCTTCTGCATTGGCAGGCGAATTCTTTACCATTAAGCCACCAGGGAAGCCCAAAAACTAAAATGAAAAAGGCACCGAAGGTTTCAAAGAACACCTGAAGAACAGAATAGGCAAAATAAAGAATTTCCAAACTTGAAAATAAGATGAGGGAAATTATACATCAGAGTTGCAGAATGAAAACAAACAAAAATAAACACAGCTTAAGTTTAACAATATATACCAACTAAACTTAACCAACCTATAGAAGACTCCACCCAATAATGACAGAATACACATTGTTTTATGTTAGCCACAAAACAAGTTTCCCTAAATTTAAAAACAATGAAAACAATCTCTCTAACCAAGCTGGAATGAAGTTACAAATCAAAAGCAAAAGGAAAACTGGAAATTCACAAATATGTGACATTAAACATGGCATTTCAAACAATCACCATGTCACAAATATGTGGAATTAAATAATAAACTCTTAACAGTCAATATCACATTAACAGAATGAAAGGGGGAGAAACAACATGATCATCTCAACTGATACAGAAAAAACAACTGCCAAAATTCAACACCCTTTCATGATAAAAAACATACAGGAAACTAGGAATAGAAGGGTCAAACTCCGGGAGTTGGTGATGGACAGGGAGGCCTGGCATGCTGCGATTCATGGGGTCGCAACGAGTCGGACACGACTGAGCGACTGATCTGATCTGATCCAAATATGATAAAGAGCATTTGCAAAACACTGCACTCAGGGACAAAAGACTGAATGTTTTTCCTCTAATATCTGAAACAAAAAATGGATGCCTATAGTCAACACTTTATTGAAAGATCTAACCAAAGCAATTAGGCAAGAAAAAGAAACTGAAAACTCCTAAGTTGTAGAAGAAATAAAACTCTATTCACAGACATGATCTATATATAGAAAATTCTTAAGAAGTCACAGAATAGTACTAGAAATGATAAATTCAGGAAAATTTCAGTGTACAGATCAGCATATATAAACCAGTAATTACCAACCTAAAATAAAAGAAAGCAGTTCTAGTTACAATAACAATACAATCTCCACCAACATTCCAATGCTTTGCAGAAATGAAAAGTCAACCTAAAAGGAAACAAAATTGCAAGAGGCCCCAAAAAGCCAAACAAAAGAAAAAAGAAAAAAATTGAACTCACATTATCTGATTAAAAAAATTACAACAAAGCTATATTAATCAAAACACTGTGATACTGACATTAGACACATAAATCAATGGAATAAAATTCAGAGTCCAAAAATAAACCCATATATGTATGATCTATTAATTTTTCAAAAAGATACCAAATATCTTTAGTAAATGGGCTGGGAAAACTGAAGTTTATGTGCAAAATCTGGACTACTATCTTATTTACTTTGGCTGCATCATGAGGCATATGGGACGTTAGTTCCCTGACCAGGAATCAAACCCACTTTCTCTGCATTGGAAGCGTTAAGTCTTAACCACTGGACCACCAGGGAAGTACTGCTATCTTAAATCATATATTAAAATTAACTAAAAAAAAAAATTAACTCAAAATGTATTAAAGACCTATGTATAAGAGCTAAAACTATACAAGAAGAAAATATAAGGGTAAACCAAATCATGATCTTCGATTTGACAATATTTTCATGACACCAAAAGCACAAGTAACAAAGAAAAAATTATGTTATACTACTATTTAAAACTGTTGTGTATCACAGACATTGCCTTAAAAATGAAAAAACAATCAAAAAATAGAAAATATTTACAAATTGTGTATCAGATAAGGGTCTAGTATCCAGACTGTATTGAGAACTCTTGCTATTCAACATTTAGAAGACAAACAACTCAATTACAAAATAAGCAGAGGACACAAACAGATGTTTCTCCAAAGAAGATATACAAACAGCCAAGTATGTGAAAAGATTATC
This sequence comes from Bubalus bubalis, assembly GCF_019923935.1. Taxonomy (NCBI): domain Eukaryota; kingdom Metazoa; phylum Chordata; class Mammalia; order Artiodactyla; family Bovidae; genus Bubalus; species Bubalus bubalis. Next base: position 51,046,769 of record NC_059159.1, on the reverse strand, counting down.
AAAATCATTGATTAGTGGTGAAAGGCAGATCAAAACCACAATGAGATATTACTTCACAACCCTCTAGGTTGGTCGTAACAAAACAACCGAAAAGGAGGAGGTGTTTGTAAGGACACACAAAAAGGAGAATCCTGGTCCATTACTGGTGAAAGTACAAAATGGTACAGTTGCTGTGAAACACGGTTTGGTGGTTCCTCAAAAAGCTGAAGACAGAATTACCATATGACCCAACAATTCCACTCCTAGGTATATACCAAGAAATGAAAGCATGTGTCGACACAAAAACATGTATATGAACATTCATATCAGCCCTGTTCATAATAACCACAAAGTGGAAACAACCCATATGTCATTTTAAATGATGAGTGCATTAACAAACTGTAGTATCCACATACAATGCAAAATTATGGTGCCTTAAAAAGAATGAAGTTCCAACCATATGACGCTCTAGAAAAGGCCAATGTGTGGGGACAGTAAAAAGATGTACTACTACTTCAAAATAACATTCAGTTGCCTTTTCACTTACTTATTTGAATATTAAATTTCAGCAATCTAGAGTAATGATTTACTGTTTAAGCTTTCAATCTAATTTCTTTAAGTCATATATGGACAATTATGTTAAATTAACACACATGTAAATAAATTTTTACTATTATAAACTATTCTGAACCAAATCTGAGTGGGCTTCCATTTCTCATGTTCTTCCATAACACACTACAATTGTTGGTATCCTTTTCAGTTAGTTTTATATACAGATAATGCTATACACGTTGTGAACATGGTGAAATATTCTGACAGTCTGTTTCAAATGCAACAATTGCTATTTAAGGCAAAAGTCAGCAATACAGTGAGGCCTAATTAAAAGCACCATTAAACAGAGCAAGGAGCATGTATTGGTCAAAGAACAGGAATTAAGTAAGAGTTTTAGGTATGTGTAGTTAAGTATTCCTAGTTAAGTATTCCTATCGAAGTACATCTTTTCAAAGAAGAATCAATAATTCCTTCTCTAATGTCAAATACTCAGTCAATATCATCTAGAAAATGAGGAATGACCTAGGTATCTTGGGCTTTCTGTGAAGACTTAGAATAATGCTGAGTAATTGAGCTTCTTTTTACTTATAAAATTAGTAATTATACAATAAACATATATACACTTAATATATATATATTTAACACACAGAAGAATGATGATGGTGATCCAAGACTTATATTGCTGAAATTTAAAACAACTGAAAATAATATATTACCTAGGTGCAAACTATTTTTTATGCCTGACAGAAATAAGAATCACAAATAATATATATTAAGCCTCTAAACTTATAATTTTCTATCAAAAATACTTAAATTTTGAGTCTCAGAGTCTACTTTTGAAGTTTCTTAACAATATTTTTTCTTAATATTCATATATATTATTAGAATTATAGCCATCTCTTACTCTGGACAATGTTTTAAAAAGTTTTTTTATAATGCGATACAATGAGCATCACGTTAAGGCAATGTGAGATATGGCTTTCATGATTTGAAAGTTCTAAATATTAATATCATTTTCCTTTACAAAAACTTTTATTGTTTTTATTCATTATATTTAACAGATTGAACCAAAATTAGGAAAAGCGGAACAAAGTATTTGAAAAAGTGACATTTTCCAAGAATGTGCATGTATAAGTGAAACACAAAATAGCAAAGACATTTTAAATCTACCACAAATTGCAAGAAGCATGGAAACACTTATTTTTAAATGGGAAAAAGCTGCACAACCTTCAACATGTGTTACTGAATCTAATCCTTTAAATATAAGAGGAAAAATTTTGATGGTATTACATTATTTGTATTCTTATTCTGCTCCTAAAGAACAAAAGCCAGTTGGCGGCATTTATTTATTAAGTAATTAAAAAGAAAAAGCCAAGTAAATGGAAACTGAACCATATTAAAGGCTAAATTTTTGATTAGCCTAGTTAATAACAACATTTTTTCTTCTGCAAAGTTCAGAATAAACACTGGATAATTAAACCTTCCAACACTACTACAAGTTGAGAGAGTGGTATTAATGATGCTTTTACATGGGGCGGTACCCAGGCAAGAAGGAGTAAGTCTCCATACAAAAACAGGAGGCAATGTAAAATTTGGCTTGGAATCAGATGCTCTTCAATAGGGTCACACACTAAATAAGAAGCAAAGACGTAACACACTATATATATATATTTTTAAGTAAGTTTCTATTGTTTGCAATTAAATACAAAGATTAGTTAGAAATATTCTACCTTCAGGGAGATTTCAAAAACAATTAACTGGTTTGTTTTTAAGGACAGAAAATAGTTTTAACACAAGGAAATATGTTTAATATACCAAGGTGGAGAAAAGTGCAATGAAAATTCAAACTATAGGAGAGATGTTATAGGGAACAAAAAAGTCTGCAGATTAGTTCATATATCCATATACAAACAATGTAAACATTATATAATTTACACATTTATGATACTGTTTTTCATTTAAGCCTAAACAATTTTTGTCCACTAAACACTACTCCTAAATACAATACTTAAAATTTTGTTTAGGAAAAATTTTCAAAACTTTATAGAGTGTGGTACAGATAAACAAATTTATATTCCAAATCCAACCCCCACTGCCAGTTTCACCAGAATACAGCCACACACATTTATTTATTTGCTATGGCTAAGTTGAGTAGTTGCCACAGAAATTATATGGTTCTCTGAGTGCTTCCTATACAGAAAAAAAAAATCTTTACTGACCCCTGCAACACAGTTCTCCATTTCTAGTGTGGAGAAGACCTTTCTCAGGGTCTTTTAAGTATACACCTCAGTAGAGGACAAATATAAGGTGAGCCTGAGTTCCTGAAATATAGAACTCTACAATGATATATTTTGGGATTAACCATTTTGATGCCTGACATTTCCTCCACTGCATTACTTCACTTTTCTTTATTTGGGAACTATACAAATATTCTAATTTTATTCCCATTTTCCCCAAGCTCTCATTTTACTCAGCTTTCTATCTAGTCTTCCTTCTCTACTTTGTAACTCCTTTTATCAGTTCTGTGATGAATTTGTGAGGCTTTTTCCTTCTGTTTCTTCCTATAGGTCATGTCTCTCATATTATCTCACCCTGCCTTCCCAAAGTTCTTGTATTTCTGCTTTGTGCTCTGTATAGCAATGATTGTGAAATATCTATTTGCAACTATGAACTACTCCATGGCAACATTATTCTATTGACTGGTCTTCATTTACCAATAACTATTCTCTAAGGACTTTCCATTTGTACATTTCATGTTAAGTTTTCCAAGATCAGTAGTCTTTGACTCTTTGCAAACCCCATGGACTCTAGCCTGCCAGGCTCTTCTGTCCATGGGATTCTCCAGGCAAAAATACTGGAATGGGTAGATTCCCTTCTCCAGGGGAATCTTCCCAACCCAGGAACTGAACCCAGGTCTCCTGCACTGCTGGTAGATTCTTTATCATCTGAGCCACCAGGGAAGCCCAAAGTTGTTCCTAATACTGCTTATTATCTTTATCATACCATAAGATCTGTAGTAATGCCCTTTCATTTACTCTTGATGTTTATAATTGGTATGTTCTATTTTTCTTGATTGTCATACTAAAAGGTTATCAATTATATTAGTATTTTAAAAAGACTAGTTTTTCACTTAACTGATTTTCTGCTGTTTGTCCATTTCTTTTCATTAATTTCCATTTATCATTTCCTTCCTTCTACTTATTTTAGGTAAACTTGCTCCTCTTTTTTAGATGCTTAAGGTGAAAGGTTTAGACCTTTCTTCATGCCAAACATGAGCATTTAGTGCTATAAATATCCCCGTCCCTTTTTTAGTTACATCCCATATGCTGTGTTTTTCATTCCTTCAGATCAAAATCTGCTCTATTTTCTCCTGATCTCTGTTTGACCATTTTTTAATTTCTAAACATTGTACAGGTTTTACAGACACATGCTTATTACTGAATTCTAACTTAATTGCATGGTGGTTATAAAAAATACTCTGAGACTTGCTGTAACATCCAGCATATGATCAGTCTTGGTCAATGTTCTATGTACAATATGTGGATGTAGTATTCTACACATATCAGGTGAGTCAAATTGATGTTGTACTAAAAGTTGATGTCTTCTATATTCTGACTGATTTCCTATCTCCTAGTTCCACCATTTGCTAAAAGAGGATTGCTCATCTCTAACTTTAATTGTTTCGCTATTTGCCTTTCAGCTGTAATATTGCTTCATGTATTTTAAAACATAATTGAAAAGTCATTTTTTAAAAGACTGAACATATTCCAGGAAGAACAAATAAATATATGTCAGTCATCACAACTAAAGAAATAAATATTAAATAATAAAATACTCATTACACATGAGTAGGTATTTTTATAGTATATAGTGTGTTAGTCATTCAGTACTATCTGACTCTTTGTGACACTATGGACTATACTCGGCCAGGCTCCTCTGTCCATGGAATTCTGCAGACAAGAATACTGGAGTGGGTTTATATTCCCTTCTCCAGGGTATCTTCCTGACCAGGGATCGAAGCCAGGTCTCCCACACTGCAGGCAGATTCTGTACCATCTGAGTCACCGAGGAAGCCCATTTTATAGTATTTAAGTATGCCAAAGCCTTTGACTTGATTATCACAATAAACTGTGGAAAATTCTCAAAGAGATGGGAATATCAGACCACCTGACCTGCCTCTTGAGAAACCTATATGCAGGTCAGGAAGCAGCAGTTCGACCTGGACATGGAACAACAGACTGGTTCCAAATAAGAAAAGGAGTACATCAAGGCTGTATACTGTCACCCTGCTTATTTAACTTCTATGAAGAGTACATCATGAGAAACGCTGGGCTTGAAGAAGCAACAAGCTAGAATCAAGATTGCTAGGAGAAATATCAATAACCTCAGATATGCAGATGACACCACCCTTATGGCAGAAAAGTGAAGAGGAACTAAAAAGCCTCTTGATGAAAGTGAAAGAGGAGAGTGAAAAGCTTGGCTTAAAGCTCAACATTCAGAAAACGAAGATCATGGCATCTGGTCCCATCACTTCATGGCAAATAGATGGGGAAACAGTGGAAACAGTGTCGGACTTTATTTTGGGGGGCTCCAAAATCACTGAAGATGGTGACTGCAGCCATGAAATTAAGATGCTTACTCCTTGGAAGGAAAGTTATGACCAACCTAGATAGCATATTGAAAAGCAGAGACATTACTTTGTCAACAAAGGTCCATCTAGTCAAGGCTATGGTTTTTCCAGTGGTCATGTATGGATGTGAGAGTTGGACTATAAAGAAAGCTGAACACTGAAGAATTGATGCTTTTGAACTGTGGTGTTGGAGAAGACTCTTCAGACTCCCTTGGACTGCAAGGAGAGCCAACCAGTCCATCCTAAAGGAGATCAGTCCTGGGTGTTCATTGGAAGGACTGATGTTGAAGCTGAAACTCCAATATTTTGGCCACCTGATGCAAAGAGTTGACTCACTGGAAAAGACCCTGATGCTGGGAAAGATTGAGGACAGGAGGAGAAGGGGATGACAGAGGATGAGATGGTTGGATGGCATCACCAACTGAATGGACATGGGTTTAGGTGAACTCCGGGAGTTGGTGATGGACAGGGAGGCCTGGCATGCTGCGGTTCATGGGGCTGCAAAGAGTCAGACACGACTGAGTGACTGAACTGAACTAACATGATCTAACACGAAGTAGTACATTACAATGCTGAGGTTACAAAACTAAAACCTTAACACATAGAAAACACTGCATTTCAAACCCCAAAAATAATATATGACAATTCATAATAATACACATGAGATATTTATAAATAACAATGAACCATATTAATAAATTCCAACTAGTCCAAGGACAATGACAATAACATTTAAAACATATAATGAATTTCACTAACAAATAAGGAAAAGAACTGTCCATTAATTCTGCCAAAATATTTTCCATGATTTTTTTTAAATCATTGGGAGATATTAAAACATTCTTAATGAAGGAATACAAACAAAGGTACTAAACAAATCTAGTAAATGTCATCTATACATTTCATGAACTTACATGCCCTTTCACTCAAAAGAACTAGAAGACTTCTAAAGGGCAGAAAATACACTTTATCACTGCACAGTGAACATAACACTACTGGTTAAAAGAATCTATTAAGAGAAGAATATTAACTACTTGCTATCAATTAACAATGCTCTACGATTCTTTGATACTATAATGGTGTATACATGTTTATCCAAAACCACAGAACATAGGTTTGTCCAAATATATATTTATATAAATATATATATAGATAGATAGATAGATGTCCAAAACCATAGAAAGTACAATGCATTACTGAACAAACTCAAGAGAGATACTTGGTAAAATTCCATTTATGAAGATATGAAAATGCTTGACACTCTTATCTTTTGACTCTCACTTTTCTAAAAGAAAGTGCCACGCTGTGGCTGCTCTGTAATTTTTATTATTGTGCATTTGATAAGTACCAGCCATTGTTATAAAGATAATGTAATGTATTATTTCCTTTAACCCTTATGTGATCTATTTACAGAGGAAGGTTTTTCATTAAGCCTTTTCAACAATGAATGATCACAGGAAAACGTTTCTATCAACAGCAAAGACTTCAAATATTGAATAGTTAATGTTTTAAATTTATCATATTAATTTACTAATTGATTAGGGAAATGATTTACAGAAACAGGATACAAAGAAAACAAAGACTGAAAGCTGTAAACACGGCTCACTAGCATCAAGTTTCCAAAAAATCAAACAGAAAACAAATAAATCTGCCTCTGGTATCCACACAGTAAATATTATAATTAGTCATAATTACAGTGTAAGTGTTATACTGTATTCTTTTAAATTAATCATTCAGGATACTAAAATCTTACTTTGGGTATGGAACAGGGAAGGACTGGGAGTTTGGGATTAGCAGACGCAAGCTATTACACATACGATGAATAAAGAAGGTGCTATCCAGCACAGGGAACTATATTCAACAATCTGTGATAAATCGTGATGAAAAAGAAATATTCATGTGAATAAACTTGTAGCACAGCAGAAATTAACACAACATTGTAAATCTGCTACACTTCAATAAAATTTAAAAAAAAATAAAATCTTACTTTGTAAATCCCAATGTAGAAGAAAATCAGTTTTTCTTGATAACAGCAGAAATGTTAAAAAATTGCTTACTATTTTATAAATTTTGAAGATATATGAACTTGGGGAGTCTAAATTCTACTATGATCTATTTTTTTTTTCCTTTTCATGGACAACATAAGGTAAATCATTGGCAGAGGGATACCAAACAACAGAGGAAAAAGGGTAATTTAAAAATTAAAATTTTACTTAATGATTAAGAAATGGATTATAAGACAGTTCCCTAACGAAAGAAGTTAATTTTGAGTCATGATATTATAAAGAAACTTTGAATACTAGAAAAATACACTTAGAAAAATTTGTGTGTTCTTTAAGGTACAAGCAGTAACACTCCAACAAAGCAAAATCTTGCTTGAATTTATTTCCTCAGAAAGCAAGCTAATTTGTTAAATGCTCATCTGTCATGATAAAGTGTATACAAAATCATTTTGCATATCAACAGATAAATATAACTGCAGTTTAACTGAAAAATGTAAGATACTTGAAATGAGAACACTATACATACACACACACACACACTTTCAGAGCACAACTATATTGTTCAATTCTTCTAATTTGACTTACTAAAACACAAGAAAATCATTATTTGTACACTATAGAGTATGTTTGTTTGAAACCTATGAAGAATAGTCACAATCTGTAATACCTGATAAAGCCACAGATTGTCCTTTCTGTTCCTATGGTATCAGGTTTAGAAAATAAACCGATGATGCTTTACATACTTATAATAACATGCGAAGTTATTTTATAGTGAAGTATAAACTAAATTGCAACACCAAATGCCTAAGATACAGATATGGTTAAAAATTAAGAGTCATTTTCCATTTTGAACAGCATTATTTCTATGAAAGATTACTTTTTTTTCAGTAGTTAGAAGAAAAATGTTTTTCTAATTTGACTGCTCTTATAAAAGTAGGCAGAACCAGGAGTGGTTGAGAGGGAACACAAAACAAACCAAAGCTGTGAAATACACATATTACACCCAAAGGGGCTAATCATAAATTTGAAACAATATTTTAGAAGTGAAATGTATAACTGCCTTCCACTAATTAAAAAGTTTTTATAAACATCTATAGGGAAGAAAGTGAAAATAAATTATTTGTAATATAATTTTGAAACTCGGGTAATTCAGAGGAACAATCCTTAGTCACAGTTCACAAAGAAAACTACTATATGAATGGCCACAGATGCACTTATACAAAATACAAAATACTAAGGTTATATTGGAGCAATTTGTAACCACAGCTTAACCACAGCAAGATGTGAATTTTTGATCCAACCTTGTAAGAAATCTTAGATTTAGATTTCATTATGAAGAATAAAAATGTCCTTATTGCCCAGGATCAAGAAAACTAATAATATACTACCTTCACAAACTAATGCTATCTACACAATACCTAAATAAAAGCTGCCAAAATAAATTTCTTCCCAAGTGAAACCATGAATATATTTGCATTACAAAACAACAGTGCAATTAGATTTTTTAAAAATTATATAAAAGATATTTAAGAAGACTAGGAGACAAAAGTTAGCACAGACATTCATATGACACAAAGGCAGACTGATTGAAATTTAGATTCTTTCAGAATACATAAAATACAAGGTCAAAGTATTTATCCTATATATAGTATACCAACACCGATTTTAAAAGAAAAGGATGAAAAGCAGGTGGTGACAGATGAATGGAACCCAGTAAAGCTTCAGAGAAATTAAAGGGAAGTATCTCTAAGGTTCTGGTCCGAGCTAAAAATGGAAACTGGAAATTCCCATTTCAGCTTCCAGGATTAAGCAGTTTAATAGCCATCAGTCTGATGCTCCAAAAGTTTATAAGCCTCCAAAAGGCTTTATATTGAAAAGTATATTTTAATATCTAACTTCTCCTAAGAAATGGGCAGAATGTTTCTTCTCACTTATCAATAAAAAACTTCTTTACATTTTGAACCTAGATTTTTAAATAAAGGAGAGACTTAAAAAAAAAAAAAAAAAAAAAAAAGACCGTACCTCGGGCAAGCCTCAGTTCACTGGATCTATGTCACATTGATTTATAACAGTTATTTCTTAGGGGGAAAAAGCACACACAGATGCAAACAATTACTCTATTTTTGTAGGCAACAAGTGAGGTGGGTGGTAACTGAGAAATTTTTTTAAAATCCTGTCACAATATTCTGCTTTTTCTTAAGAAACCCTCCTCACACAACAAACGTTTGCCACATCAGAGAATTTCCAGGGCCTGAAGCACCACTTTGATTCCAGACCGCTGCAGGCATTAGCAGGAGGTAATTAGGGTAAAAAGTTCAGCCACAGTTCCATGTCTAGAGTCCTGCCAGAAATAAATTTCCTCTCTATTCACTGGTTTCTACTGTACCCTCCCTAAGAATCATATTGAAAACACATTTATCTTTGTGGAGTTTGTTCCTCTTCTAATTAACGTTATGGCGTTTACAGTGTTTAATAATTTAAAACGTCCCCCCATCGCAGCAGTTTTTAACACTGGAGGGGTGCATTATCATTTTTCCTATACTGCGGCTTCATTGGACAAGTGACTCACAGAAGTATGCAGTGCAGCTGTTTTCCTCAAGCTCTCTGGTCATCATAAACTTTACTTTTATTTCCTTGTTTGAAAAAGGTGCATGGACGAAACTGACAACAGATGCGTTCAGTATGTTCACTGAAATTTTTCAGGGAAATGAAGACTAATATGGGAATATATGTTACTTTAACACAAATTTATTATATTTCATTATTTCCACAGAGATAAATAAAAACTGTTACACTTAAATAAGTGATAAAACCGAAATGTATCACACATTTAAACACTTAAAACTTTAAGGAGGGAGGTTCAAAAGGGAGGGGATGTACGTATACCTATGGCTCATTCGTGTTGCGGTTTGACAGGAAAGAACGAAATTCTGTAAAGCAAGAGTCGGACACGACTGAGCGACTGAACTGAACTGAACTGAATTATCCTTCAATTAAAAAATAAATTTAAAAATATATTTTAAAAAAATTTTAAAGAGGACACTCCAAAAGGGACACTCAAAATTCTGTCTCTTGTTCATTCCTATCCACAAGCACATTGATCCACCCCCACACCAGGAGGCTCTAATTAACATACCAGTTATTGTATAATAATAACTGTTTTAACCTTTGGATACTGTGTTTGAAAAATAAGATGTTAGTAAAATTACTTGAATGCCAATAAAAAAGACTTGTTATACCAAAAGTTACTAACAAAGACAAAATCACTTAACATTAAGACATAACACATTCAAAATACTTAAAAAAAAATATCTTGCTTCTAGAATAATATACTGTTTGTGACAACTACCTTTAGGCCAGATTTATTTTTTAAATAACAGTAATCTGCTTCTAAACATAAAATAATACTTCAAGTCATCTGTAATTTTAAGTTTCTCGGCAGAGTGTAAGTCCAAAGGAGTTTCTGTATATTGCTCCTCCATATCCACAGGTATATTCAGCTTTACAAACTGAAATAAAGAAGAAAATTGTGGCCCTCTGTAATATCTCACACAGAATATAAATCCAGGATCTTATCACATCTTAAAAAAAAAATTAACCAATCTGTTCTACTATTTTACTTTCCCACACTATTCAGGACTTCCTATTTGTCCATCCTTCCCTGCCCCCGATCATGATATGGATGGCTTCAAGAATTTCTGCCATCTTTGGGGGAAGTTTTCCAACTAGACTTATAGAACAATATCATGCTTTGTACCATTACAGTTGATTTACATTTCTTGAACATTAAAGATCTGTTTAAAGGTATTCTATAATTGGAATTAAACTAGGAAAATAAATTAAGAAACAGAAGAACTTTTAAATGAATACCAAAGGAGAAAAATCAAACCTTAAGATTTCAAATCCTAATTATTTCTTTTTAAATTTATTTTTTAATTAGAGGAAAATGGCTTTACAATGTCATGTTGGTTTCCACCATTAAACAACAAATCAGCCATAATTATACATATATCCCCTCTCCATATACTGACATTAAGTAAAGGTTCATAAAATAATAAAATTCTGGCTTTTCATTGCATTTACATAACAGGATATCATATATAAGTCATATATCAATAATGAAGCAATTCTCTATATAATATTGAAACCAAAAGAATATAAATGCTTTCCTTTATGGTGAGTACATATTATATTCTGTTTAGGGAATATCTGCCCACCTTAAAATCATGAGGATATTTTCTTCATCTTCAAAATATTTTGTTCCTTTTTTCTCTGACCTTTAGGCCTACAATACATCTTAAGTTGATTTTTGCTTGATACGTGATAGGAAACAAGTTTCTTCATTTTCCATATGAATACCCAAATGACCCAAAACCATACATAAATCATCTCTGTACTACAGAGCCATTTTTTATTATAAAAATATGTGAATCTGTTTCTGGACTCCCTAGATATTCCACTAATCTAACGGTCTCCCCTTATGCCAATGCACCTTGCTTCATAAATATCAAGTAGTGTAACCCTATCAACATTGTTCTTTAAAACTATCTGGGCTATTCCTGGGCCTCTGTATTGATAATCATATGCATTCTGGAGTCAGATTCATGACCTTGAGGTAAACAGAATATAAGATATACTAATCCTAAAAGCATGGACAGGGCATGTATTAAATCTACTCCAACAAATGAGTTAAAAAAGGTCATTTAACACAAAAGAAAAAGAGGCTTAAAATTTGGTCATGCACTTCAGAGGATGCTGAAATAGATTAAAATATATATAAAAGTATTCAAATTTCATAGCTGTCATTAAAATTAAAACAAAAACCACCTGAGATGCTAATGCATATTCACCAAGATGGCTAAAATGAAGCCTATCAAGGCCAAGCTCTCACACAAAGTACTGCAACTGGAAGGCTTATGAAGGTAACTGGTATAGCCACTTTAGAAACCTGCTTGGTAATATCAAGCAAAGCATAACTTATGACCATGCAATTCCACTACTAGGTACATATACCAAAGAGAAATAGACACCAAAAATTGTACACACATATGTACAAATGTTCATATCAGCAATGTTCGCTACAGACCAAAGCAGCAAATTATCCAAATGTCCATCAACACAGAACACTGCCCTAACACTCTCTAACCACGTTCTCTAGTATTTTTTACACATCACTTGCCACCATAATATATATTTTATTTATTTGTTTCTGTCTCCCTGTTAGAAAGTCAGCTCGGTCAGTACATAGATCTTTTGTCTCCTTAGATCCAAGTGGCTCAACCTTAGCCCTATTGACATTACAGGCTGGAAAATTCTCTGTTGTCAGGAGTTGATCTGTACTTTATAGGATGTTTAGCAGCAACCTTGACTCTACCATAACACTAGCACATCCCAGTCCTTAGATATGACATCCAAAAGTGCCCCAGGCATTGGCAAGTGTCTCCTGGGGGTCAAAACCACCCCTCTCATCTCCTTCTCACCTCAAAGCCACTGCCTTGGATTATTACTGTACTATAAAAGCTGCTGAAATATAGTAGGGACCCATAATGTAAGTACCCATAAACATTTCTTCAAAGAATAAAATACCTGCTTAGAACAAAAGGGGGAAAAACATTAAAGCACTTTTTGAGATAGCAGCATAGGTAATCTATAGCAAACATTTTAAAATCATACACACAGGTATGATTTATGTAGTAGCAAACAAGGATTCCTTACACCTTACAGAGGCATGCAGTAAATTTATTATCAATTAATTAGCTTACTCTTTGACAATAACATATTTAAGTTTTAGTTAAAGCAAATTACCTGTCTCAATTCCCAGTACTTTGATTCAAGTAATAGAACTATGAGATTTAGCAACATTTTTATTCTGGCTAAATACCATACAACTACATCACCAAACTATTTCCACCAGAATTGTGAAATACTTGATTTGAAAACTAACATGGTTCTTCATGATGAATTACCTAGTTTTCAGCAACAATTTTGTCTTTGGGATAAACACAACAGTGATCTCTTTTCAAGGCTTGTTCACTGTGCACATGCCCTGTTCCACCAGGAGGAAGCATGCCTGGACGGAATTCCACAGAGTCAGAATCTATGCAGATGTTCTTTTCCTTTTGGTTTTCCTTTAATTTACAAATCTTGTAATCTAAGCCTGAAGTTGACTGAACCAACATTTAAACCAGTACAGCAATAGCAGCCAAAAACTCAATCTGTTTTCTATTTATATGTCAAGACTGCATCCTTTTGGTGGCTGAAAAAACTGTTGTTTTGAAATGATTACACAGAAAACTGCAACCCCTTTAGTTGTTTTGTGAACCAGTTCTAGAGTGAAAATGCTTCTTTTAAAGGGCCTTTAGTTTAAGATACAGAGCAGAAGAAAAAACAACTTTGCATTCAAGGTTCCCATCTTTTGTTTTGAACTACGTAATAAAACAGTCACATTAAACAACATGACAGCAAAGTTATCTCCCCTCAAAAAAGACCTCAAGGATACTCGAAGAGACTTAGTACAGAGAAATGTGCTTCTACTGAGCGCTGGGAGGGGCAGCAGGGCCGCATTATAAAGAGGCATGAGAAAGCCATTGTGGGTGGGGGACATGCTCACTACCTCCACCAGAACGATGGTTTCATGGGTGTGCACATACGTCAAAATTTATCATAACATACACTTTAAATACGTGCCATTTGTTATGTTTCAATTATACCTCAATAAAGATATAAGTAACATGGGCTTTCTTGGGGAATATAAACAAATTACCATTTTCCAATGAACATAAAGGGCTCCAGTTCATCAGAGATACTAATAGACACAGTACTGGCTTAGGACATGAAGCCTACAAACCTGTAGCACAAATTCTGGACAAACTGGGCACAGCCACATGCTTCCAACAGTCATACAGACAATACTTTCAATCTATGCATAAATATATATTATGTATATATTTCTTTATATGTATATGAAAAGAAATTCCTAGTAAAGAGTTTTCCTTGGGTGCCCTTACAATCTTTCTAACCAAATAATACAAGGTGCATCTAATAGGGGCCTGACATTGTACTGAACACCTGAAAATACTGCCTTATTTAAGCCTCACAAAGACACAGCCTAGGAGGTATAAATGAACACCATCTTACACTTATGGAAACTGAGACTGAGAACTATTGAATAATTTCAGTCTAGTAATTCATATCTAGGTCTGTGTGACCCCAATCCTCTGCTCTTTCCATTACTCTATACTTATCCATGGATTCAGGGGTATCAGTGAATATTACAGGGTACCAACCTTAGGCTAAATGCATACGCAAAGAATATTAGAGAGCCCAAAATGAAAATCAGATCCATTAAACATAAATATCACTATAGATAGAGTTCCTATTAGATTAGCACTACAGAAGCTGCCACTGAACACCCACTGTCATCCAGGATATCATAATGTCAAAATCTGTCATTTGTCAAAACTAAAATTTCCTGGCTAACAGCTCTGGATTGATTAATCTATAGATCTGTACAAGTAATAAGAAACCATGATGGTTTTCCACTCAGAGGTAGTCAGAAATGTATACCTGTAAGCCCAAAGCAAGGTAAGAACAACTTTGTTATTGCTGTTTAGTTGCTAAGTTGTGTCCAATTCTTTTGCAACCCCACAGACTATAGCCCGCTAGGCTCCTCAGTCCACGGGATTTCCCAGGCAAGAGTACTGGAGTGGACTGCCATTTCCTTCTCCAAGGGATCTTCCTGACCCAGGGATCAAATCTGCATCTCCTGCATTGCAAGTGGATTCTTAACCCCTGAGCCATCTAGGAAGCCGAGAACAGAGTCCAATAGAAAGACACATTGAGCTATGTAATTTTAAATTTTCTAGTAGCCACAGTAAAAATAAGAAATAAGTGAAATCAATTTTAATACATTTAATGTAATATATCCACAATATCAGCACTTTCATTGGCACCAACCATGTTTCAATTGCTCAATAGCCAAATCTGCTTGAAGAGTACATGAAGAGAATATCTAACCAGCTAATAATTTAGGTGTATAAATCCTAAAGAGAAGTGGTAACACACAAAACACATCCCAAAGAAAGAGTTATCACCATGTTCCCAATTCACTGTAATGACAGCATTTCAATACTTACTTTCTGAATAAAGGTTCAAAAATTGATGTGGATGCATTCCCCAAGAACCTCTATTAAAATCAGGTAGAACCACAGAACAAGAATTAGATGTAGCTCTTTGCAACGTGGCCACAGGAAATGCAAGCAGCAGTTAAATGAAGGGAGAGATGGTCCCATTTTAAATAAAATCTGTGGCTCATTTCTGTTCTCAACAAGTTTCAAATCAGATAGTATAGGAAACAAACCTTTCACGAGTGCTTTCTTCTTCTCTGATTACATCACTCTCTGACACAAAATCTTAAAAAGCCAAAGAAGAAAGTTTTAAATCTGGTGGCAGCATATGATGGCCTATTTAAAGCTTTAAGCTCTTTCCATTTGTGACTAATATTTTAAACTGTGTATATTAAATGTGTATATTAATATTTCATATTAAGGAATATGCATTAAGTAGGATAATATATATAAGGTAGCACCAATATTCATCATTAAATAAAACATGCCATAATATATTAACAAGAGGCAAGAAAAAGCAAGGTGCAGATGAGAACAATACAATCCAAATATTTTTAGAAACGCATTTGTGCAAGTATATAACACCACCTGGGCTTCTCTGGTGGCTCAGATGGTAAAGAATCTGCCTGCAATGCAGAAGACCCAGGTTTGATCCCTGGGTCAGGAAGATCCTTAGGAGAAGGAAATGGCAACCCACTCCAGTATTCTTGCCTGGAGAATTCCATGGACAGAGGAGCCTGGCAGGCTACACTCCATGCGGTCGCAAAGGGTCGGACACAACTGAGCAACTAACACTTGACTTGACTTGATAACACCACCTAACTTTGAATCACCAAAGGCCTTTGAAAAACACCACCTGTCAACAAATAAGGCAAATGAATCACCCTGAAATCACACTACAGCATAAGCACGAGAGGGATGAGAGAGAAAAGCTAAGAACTTTAAATAATATTTACCTTATGGCAGAAAGTGAAGAGGAACTAAAAAGCCTCTTGATGAAAGTGAAAGAGGACAGTGAAAAAGTTGGCTTAAAGCTCAACATTCAGAAAACTAAGATCATGGCACCTGGTCCCATCACTTCATGGGAAATAGATGGGGAAACAGTGTCAGACTTTATTTCTGCAGGCTCCAAAACCACTGCAGATGGTGACTGCAGCCATGAAATTAAAAGACGCTTACTCCTTGGAAGGAAAGTTATGACCAACCTAGATAGCATATTAAAAAGCAGAGACATTACTTTGCTAACAAAGGTCTGTCTAGTCAAGGCTACAGTTTTTCCAGGGGTCATGTATGGATGTGAGAGTTGGACTGTGAAGAAAGCTGAGCACCGAAGAATTGATGCTTTTGAACTGTGGTGTTGGAGAAGACTCTTGAGAGTCCCTTGGACTGCAAGGAGATCCAACCAGTCCATACTAAAGGACATCAGTCCTGGGTGTTCATTGGAAGGACTGATGCTGAAGCTGAAACTCCAGTACTTTGGCCACCTCATGCAAAGAGTTGACTCATTGGAAAAGACCCTGATGCTGGGAGGTATTGGGGGCAGGAGGAGAAGGGGACGACAGAGGATGAAATAGCTGAATGGCATCACCGACTCGATGGACATGAGTCTGAGTAAACTCTGGAAGTTGGTGATGGACAGGGAGGCCTGGCGTGCTGCGATTCACGGGGTCGCAAAGAGTCGGACACGACTGAGTGACTGAACTGAACTGAACTGACTGAGGCAGAGGAGCAAGGGACGAAAAGGAGATCCTGATTCAATACTGGCAGAGCCGGGAATTTCCTGCGGTCCAGTGAATAGGACTCCATGCTTCCACCGCAGGATGCATGCGTTCAAGCAAAGAAAGTGCCTTCTCTGCTGACGGAGAGCAGAGGGGGATTACTTGCAAAACAAGGAGAGAATGCAATAGTCCTACGATGGTGGAGCACAGTTAAACCACCCAGGATTTGCTCTCAGAAGCAAAGGGGTCTCATCCTGAGTAGGGAAATGCCACAAACAGGTCTGAGATCAGTTGGCTCACACCCTTGGTTACTAATGAGTCAAACAGGGCGATGAGGGGCTTCCCAGGTGGCGTGAGTGGTAAAGAATCTGCCTGCCCATGTAGGAGACACAGGTTCGATCCCTGGGTAAGAAGATCCCCTGGAGGAGGAAATGGCAACCCACTCCAGTATTCTTGCCTGGAAAACTCCATGGATAGAGGAGCCTGGCGGGCTACCGCCCACAGGTTTGCAAAGAGCTGGACTGTGACTGAGCATGCACACAAACAGGGGGATGAGAGTGTGTGCAGGACCAGAGATGTTTGCGTGTTTTTCTTTAAGCTCTGTACTAATGATTATATAACAACCCTGTATCTTGCTCGAGGACATGTTTCTCCTTCTTAACAAGAACCTTCTGACTAATCCTGTTATCTTAAGATGTATGTTGTGGGAGTGGGTCTGGTAAGATTTTTCTATTGTTAGTAACCAACTGAAAAAGTATGTAAGGCCTTGATAAGACTAGTGGGACAATCTCTGCCCCCTCTATGTCAGAAGTTTTCTCTATTCCTTTTCACTTTAATAAAACTTTTGCTACAAGAAACTCTGAGTGACTGAAGCTGCATCTTTGGTCCCAAAGTGAAATTATCTCCTCTGGAGATCACAAATCTGACACGGTTCACCATAAGCTCTCACAGAAAAAAACTGGTTGAGACAAATAAAAACTAAAACCAAGAATACTACAAAACACACACAGTAGTGACCGTAAACAAGAAACTACAGTCATTAAAAGTACTGCCACATCATCCTTTTCACTAGGTATACAAAGGAACAGATAATACGGTTCATGCATCTACTGCTGTATGTCAAACCACTAGAAATCATACTGGCTTGGGACAATAAAAAAGGTACTACTTGTTTAGTCATGTCCAACTCTTTGCAACCCTCTGGATTGTAGCCTGCCAGGCTCCTTCCATGGGGATTTTTCAGGCAAGAATACTGGAGTGAATTGCCATTTCCTCCTCCAGGGGATCTTCCTGACCCAGGGATTGAACCTGTGTCTCCTGAATGGCAGGAGGATTCTTCACCTGCTGAGCCATCAGGGAAGTCCCACTTTATTTCTCACGAAAGAAGAGTGAATTCAATTGACGGTTGAGAGAATAGAATAACAGGACATGTGCAAATTAGAACTACAATGAGAAAGCATTATGTATTTATATTACAGTGGCTAAAATTTAAAAGTCTGATAAAGTCAAGTAAGGAAGTAAAGGAATTAGAAACCTCATACACTGATGGTAGGAGTATAAAATGAGACAGTCACTTTGAAAAACAGACATCTAATATATGATTCAGTCATTCTACTTGCAGATATTTGACCAAGAGAAAAGAAAGCACATGTCTATATGAAGACTTGAGCATTAGGTTCAAAGCAGCATTATCTGCAAATCCAAAGTCTAGAAACAACCAAAATATCCCTCAACAGGTGAACTTAACAACCAAACTGTGGTACATTCATGCAGTATGAAACTAGTCGACAAAAAAGCAAATGATAAATGCAACAATATGAATGGATCTCAAAATAAAGATACTTTGTAACAGATATACTTACAAATATACTTTGTAAGTATAACAAATATACTTTGTGTATTTATGATTCCACTTATATAAAACTCTAGAATATGCAAATTAATATACAGTGACAGAAATAAGATCAGTTTTTCATGCTACAACACAGCATACAAAGTATATTTTGTTTTTTGTTTGTTTTCCGGGTATGATTTTTTTATTTTGGTCACGCTGAACCTTCAATGTGGCATGCAGGCTTATCTTGCTCTAGAGCACAGGCTTAGTTGCCCTGCAGCATGTAGGATCTTAGTTCCCTGACCAGGGATTGAACCTGTGTCCCCTGCATTGAAAGGTGGATACTCAACCACTGGACCATCAGGGGAGCCCCACAAAGTATATTTTGAACACAGAGTTCATTAGCTCAGTTGAATACAGAAGGAATCAGGCTGATCGTGGCTCAGTCTGACCATGCGTGTAGGCAACAATAAATGTTATAGCTTATTCCTCCCTGGTCTTTGTTTATCTTGTTCCTTCCTCTCTAACTTAACAGTCTCAACTCTTCCTTATACCCCTATTCCACCAAGGCTCCTTCACCTTCTTTTTAAGGTGAAATTCCATATTTACTAGTAAACTTTTTATCAGTATGAACGTTTTTTAAAAATTTTAATCAGGATTATTGCTCTGATTACTTTGCATATTATTTCCTCCATATCTGTTTTCCCCATAACCTCAGTTTTAGTGTGAAATTTTGCAGAATATAAGCATGCTGTCCCCTGTAAATACACTCTGCCTCCACTGCACCCGGCTCCTTGCCGTTGGGAGACTGGCTGGCCTGTATCAAACAGACTGCAGCAGTGGGCTCCCGAACCCCTCAGAGCGCAGCCTCCAGCTTCTGGCCGGGTTCAGCCTGAGGGGCCATCGGGTGGCCGCTCTGCTGTCAGGTTAGAGCAGATACACCGAGTGCCTCCACCAGCGGCCTCCACCAGGTAACCTCCTGATGCGGCTCTCACTGCAGGTTCTGCTAATGGCTCTCACCCCTTGCTGAGAAACGGTAAACGGTCTCAGGCCCTCTTCACTTTACTTAAACTCTTCTCAAATTACCCAGTTGGAATATGTCTTCTATTTGTGCCAGGACCCTAACAGCACAGGTTTTCAGGAATACATATATCATGTAATAGCAAGAAAGACAGTTCTTTGAAAATTTAAACCAGGATTCCTTTGGTTTGGTCACCTACATATAAACATTTTGGTGGGCTATTTGAGATTTGTACCAATTTCAAGGCTTGCAAGGAAATATACAACGTCTATAAAGATGATCTTATAGCAAACTACCAAAGGGCATCCATAGTTCAGGTATTATATTTTAAAATAAATACACTAAAAAACTTTCCCCTGTTACAGTAATGTCATCTTATTTCTGTAAGGTTTTGTTTCACCCATAATCAGATAAACAGGACAAGCTCTGAGGGCTCTGATGGTCCAAAGATAATACTAGAAGTCAAGAGGTCCATGAACAATCCATGATATCGGACAGCCCATCTCATGAAAAATCTCTGTGCCAGAGAGGCAGGTCTCACATAAATGGTATATCGAAGATGGAAAAGCCCAGTCTTTGAAAGCAGTAAAGAGAGTCAAAAGCCAGGCAGAAAGCTAGAAGAAAATGCAGAACACCCACAGAAATGTAAAAGACCAGAGAGATGAGCAAGTGAAAAGACTGGGTGCCTGAAGGAAGGCTAAGGAATAGCTCAAAAAGCCCAGGTCATAGAGCATCGAACACTGGAAGAATGGCCTAAATCTCTTTTTGGATCTGCACAAGTAATGCCAGCTCAAACTGTGATTCCATCAGATCTCACAACACAGCAGGAAGAAAAGACGTTAAAACAAAATATTTAGGGACTTCCCTGGTGGTCCAGCAGTTACGGATCTGCCTGCCAATACAGGTGACACCGGTTCCATCCCTGCTCTGGGAACTACGATTCCACATGTCGTAGGGCTATACTTAATCCACGTGCCACAACTACTGAGTCTGTGCAGCCTAGAAACCACGTTCTGCAACCAGTGACACATCGCAGTGACAAACCCGAGCACCGCAATGAAGAGTATCCCCCGCTCACTGCCACCAGAGAAAGCCTGCATATGGCGACGACAGCCCATGCACCACACCAAGAACCAGCACAGCCAACAAGAAAATAAACAAATAAAATAGTTAGCATCACATGTAAGGGTTCTGTGACATTTCATGACAAAAAGAACTGTTGTATACCCAGTATCCCAAGCAGCCTCCCTTTTGGTTCTATTTAACATAACCCTTATTTATTTTAGACACAAGTTGAAATAAATCCTCTTCAATAACACTTCAGGGTGGTGAAACTGTGCTTAACCTCCACCTAAATAACTGCTGCTTTAGCTCAGTGGCTAGCAAACACCAGTCTCACAGAATTCTGTCAGTCCAACATGACCTTTGTTAGCAATCTGTAGCAAAAATGCAAAACCATTAATGCTGTGAACTAAGTGTATTTTCTTTGATAAACAGCCCTTAATTTTGAAATCAAGTCTTTATTCCTGTTCAACTATTAAAATTATTTTGCTTTTTTCAAGGTAAATTTAAGATGTCTGTGGTTTGCCAAAATTTTCATCTTTCTAATTATTAAAATTCAATCTTGGAAATACGGCCATCGAGTGCATATTTAACAAGAGATAAGAGATTCCTAACTAACTGAAATAAAGACATTTTCTCACTCTTTTAATTGAAGTATAGCTGGCTTATAAGGTTAGTTTCAGGAGTACAACATAGAGATTTGGTACTTCTATAGATTATATACCATACAAAGTTATTATTATAAAGTATGGACTATATACTCTGTGTTGTCTATTACAGCCCTGTATCTTATTTATTTTATTTACAACGTCTGTACCTCTCAATCCTCTTCATCTATTTCAACCCCTCCTTCCATCCTGCTCCCCTTTGGTAATCACTAACCTGTTCTCTGTATACGTGAGTCTGTTTCTGGGGAAAATTTTCTCACTCTTACAAGAATTTCCCACCACCAAACAGATGTATGGTATGAGTCTCCAGATAAGACTTTCTTTATCTTATATGATCTTCACGTTTTTTCTATTCTAACATTCTGAGATGTAAAGATCACATCTCCACTCCAATAATGTGTATAATGTGATGATATTATACTGGATTAAACATTCTTCAAGGTCTGCAGTCAGCTGCTGAATAATCATACTCTTTTGCAGTTATTCATAATACCCAACAAAATCCTAACCATGAACAACTTCATTACTGCAGCAGGTTAGCATGTAATATACAACACGTGTTCATTTCCTAAGAAAGTGTACATTCCTTAATGCGTTGTCCATACTTCCCCTCCCTCCCTCAAATTATTACACAAGACACTGACTTAATTCCTGGATCAGTAACGCAACATTATCTCCCACCTAGACCTTAAATGGCTTATCTGAAGCGATGATGGAACAGTGTGTGTGTTTCTCTCTCCTCCCTCCCTCTTCTTCTCCCTCTACATAGACATATCAACATGAAGAAAGAAAACATCACTATAATACAATATAAAAATAAATGGCATTTAAAGACTGTCATGAATGTAGTAAGACTCTGTATTAAAAACTGTGGGCTCAGTTTGCAATGTGTAAATATCTAAAGGATAAAATATGAGGAACGATCAGGATTATTTCCATAGCAAATTCCCCCCTTTCTTTGAAAAGGGATTGTTGTTCAGTCACTAAGTCGCGTCCAACTCTGTGACCTCGTGGACTACAGCATGCCAGGCTCTTCCATCCTCCCCTATCTCTTGGTGTTTACTCATTCACGTCCATTGAGTCAGTGATGCTATATACATTTATAATTAAGAAAATTTATACATCAAAAGGAAATTTTACTGAACTTCCCTAAGATAAACTTACTAGGCAGTATTAATTGTGAATATAAGCAACTGACAAGTGTCCAAAGCACCTTGTGCTCAATAAAGCATTTCTCATGGAAATGAATGGCAACAGACATGTCTTGTATGTCCCAAACGGTTAAGGGGGGTCCTAAGATTTTGTGCACCACAGGCCTTTGAAGAAGACATCAACACCCAGGTTCAGGACATGTGGTTCCTCAGATTAAGACACTTTCTCAACCATTAAAAAAAAGTGTTACTAATATTTAAATAAAGGATGAGCATGACTGTACAGAAAACTTATTAAAATTCATTTAGCAAAAAACAAATAGTTTGGGGCCGTGCTAGTTAGAAGGTGCTATGCTTAAAACCAAGAAGGAAATATCTTCGCATTCATTTATCAATAACAATTCTTAAAACAATCCAGCAAAAGATACAGACATAGACCCATCTCTCTGCAGAATGATTCTCCTACTATGAAATAAATATAAGGAGCATACATGGGAGAGGGGAAGTGAGTGTCTACAATAGATTTTTTTCAGTAGGCAAATGCTATTTTAATCAGAACTATATTCATCGCCCCTGTGGTGATTAATGTGTCAACTTGGCTAGGCCACAATAATCAGATTTGGTCAAATACTATTCTAGATATTTCTGTGAGCATACTTTTTTACGTAAAATAATATTTAAATTAGCAGAATTTGAGTAAAGCAGGTGATGCTTCATAACTTGAATGGGACTCATCCAATCAGCTGAAAGTCTTAATAAAATCTTCAAAAAATTGACTTCCTTGGAGGAAGAGGATTAGAAATTGCAATTCTTTCCTCAGTCTGCAGATTCTGGATGTTTAGGCTTCACAATCATGTGAGTCAATTTCTCAAAATCAACACCCCCATTCCCTTCTTCCTCTCTCCTCATATATATAATCCCACTTCCCACTGGTTCTAATTCTCTGGATTAGACTAATATAACCCACATACCATCAGAGTCATCTCTCAATAAATAATCTCATCACCTACTATATATATTCAAGTGACACCTCAATAAATGAATCCTGTAAAAATAAAAATAATCTCCTTGGGACTTCCCGGTTGTCTGGTGGTTAAGATATCACGTTCCCACTACAGGGAGTATACGTTCAGTTCCTAGTCAAGGAAGTAAGATCACACATGCCACACAGGGAGGCAAAAAAAAAAAATCTTAATCATACAGTTAAGCAGGGTTGCTAAGGAATGGAAAATCTTTCAATACTTGCAAACCAAACTCAGCAAATAGTTGACTATCTTCCACAAACACATCTTTTTGCGGGGCTTCAACAGGACTGGGTGTGCCTGAATCGCAGAGGTTTAATAAACATCAGGAAAAGTGAAGTCAAGGAAGGTTTCTTTCACCACAGATACTTCTTCAACTCTTCTCCGCGGTTTCCATTCCCTTTTTTTTTTTCCTTTAAAGATTTATTTATTTATTTTTGGCTGTGTTGGGTCTTTGTTGCTGCATGGGCTTTCTCCAGGTGCTGAGAGCAGGGGCTACTCTCTAGTAAATTACATTGCACATGGTAGCTTCTCACTGTGGTGGCTTTTCTTGTTGTGGAGTACAAGTTTCAGTAGTTGCAGCACGTAGGTTCAGTAGTTGTACCACGTAGGTTCAGTAGTTATAGTGTGTAGGCTCAGCAGTTGTGGCACACAGGCTTAGCTGCTCTGTGGCATGTGGGATTCTCCTGGACCAGGGATTGAACCCCTGCCCCCTGCATTGGCAGATGGATTCTTAACCACTGTACCACCAAGGAAGCCCCCCCAATTCCCTTTCACCTCTCATGTTAACATAACAGGTCTCTGATCCATGTGCTGACCTGAATATAGTGTTGTGTTCTTCTAGCAAGCTTATTGTTTCACCTTTTTTTATCTCCTCAACTCTAGAATTTCCGATTGGTTTTTCTATAACTTCTTATTTCTAACTGAGATTCTCTACATGTTCAGTCATTGTTACCAAGCTTTCCTTTCATTCCATAAACACGGTTCATTTAGTTTTTAGAACATATGTATAACAGCTGCTTTAAAAGCCTTGTCTCTAAAATTTAACAATGGAAGCAATCAGCAACAGTTTCTATCACCTACTTCCTTTCTCAACATATCATACTTTGCTATTTCTTGGCATGTGTCATAATTTTATGTTGGAAATTAGACATGTTTTATAATATGGTATGAGAATTCTGGAAAGCTACTTTGCTCCATGATATATAGTTACTAATGCCTCTGCTGGATTTTATTTTTAATTCTTGCTTTCATTTTAAAGCCTGCTTTCCCCGGGGGCTGCCCCTGTGTCTATGTAGCTTAGTGATTAGCCAAAGGTTCCACAGAGAATTTATTCAACCACCCTGAGTCAATAAAGGTTGTCATTCTTTCCAAAAGGATCTCTGGGTGCAGAGGTCAGACATTTTCAAGTCTCCCAGGTTTTAGTTTCATAGGATGCTTTCATGGCTCCTTTGCACATACATGAAGCTTTAGCTGATCATGATTTTAGGCTAAAAGAGCCATGGGCCCACACAACCCCATGACCATAAGTTCCATGGACAATGCTGCTGAGCATGGCCATGACATTCCCCACCAATGTCATGGCCATGAATCAACCAAGTTGGAAACAGAAGGGGTGGAGTGTGACTCAAGCAGCTCCAGGCATGAATGCCACAGATTCCCACAGCTATGACTTAATATTTACCAGTCTCTCAAACATAAACACTTTTCACATTGTTGGAAGCCTTTGGTTGAGTTCTAGAGAAACGAAATGGTTGTTATTACCTATCTTGCAGATGAACTTCACTGTAAGTCACAAACCTCCATCTTTCCTAAGAATATTTCTACCAGTTTCTGTTCCCCAGCTATAGCTTTATAACCTACTCTGGAAGTTCTTAGTCTTCTATAACACTGCCAAACTTTCTTATTCCTTTAGGTTCAGCACATGCTGTGCCTTCTTCATGAGGCTTTCTCCTATCAATCCAGGTACACTGACCTCTACCTTCTTTGAATTCCAATTAGACATCCCTGGGCTTTGCAGGTGGGGCAGTGGTAAAGAATCTGCCTTCCAGTGCAGGAGATGAGGGGTCAATTTCTGGGCAGGAAGATTCCCTGGCATAGGAAATGGCAACCCACTTCAGTTTTCTTGCCTGGAAAATTCCATGGACAGAGGAGTCTGGCAGGTTACAGTCCATGTGGTCACACAGAGTCAAGCATGACGGAGCACACATGCACACGCACACAGATGTCATTATCCCATAATCATCTTCTATGTGCTATGTTTTTGCTTTCAACAACATTCTTAAATCTTTGGGACACAGAATTAGGTTTTCACGTTTTGTATCCTTATCCCATACCTAGCAAAGGGTTGAGTACACAGTAAATTTTTGCTCACTTCAACCCAAAACTTTACACTGGAAGAAAATTGCCTTGTAACACATGGAGTCAAACCATTTCCCCAGAAAGCAACAATTAAGACTCCAAGATCAATCATGTTACACCATTAGCACATTCTTTCCTTGTGCACTGCATCCATGACCCAGACACTATCAGCTGAAAGCACATGGCAAGGACTACTGGTTGCCAAGCCTAATACTCATTTTGATCCTCTACCTACTAACAAAACCACAGTAATATCCCTGATTTCCTTGTAGCTAGGAGTTCAAGATGAGATACTAACTGGTAAGACAGTAGCCTTCTTGAGATCATAAGGGGAAGGGGTCATATTCTAAAAGATGTCAAAGCTAGAAATGGAAAGAATCTAGATCATTAATGACACATGGCAGAAACATTTCACTGGCCCTGGACTGCCTACCCAGTCATTCAATTCCAGGGTTTATCTAGGCCATTGGAACTTTACCAGCAGTTGAAAACAATTCCTAACTGGAATTACATAGTGATATCTAAATCACTATAAGCCATTATGAAGAATATTGTTCTCATTTAATATATAGAGAAAGTAGGGAAAACTTGACTTCATGAGCAATACCAATTAATCATCTTAGTCAGTAAGCCTCTTACTGTCCCAAATGCAATGAGCATGGAACTAAGAGTATGCCTGCTTGAAGAATCTAGAAAAAGAGTGGATATATGTAGATGTATTATTGATTCACTTTGCTGTACATCTGAAACTAAACACTAAAAATCAACTATACTCAATAAAAATTTTTTAAAAAAAGTATGGTTGCTTGGGTTCGAATCCAGTTACACTGTGAGAATTCAGTGCCTGAGTTTCTCTAAACTACCAAATAGGAATAAGAACAGTATCTACTTCAAAGTATTGCTAACAGAAAAAAAAGAGAAAATTCATGTAATGCCTTTAGAACAGTGTTAGGCACATGCTACAGCAACAATAAATTGTTGGCTAATACACAATATACACTATGCTATATATTATTACCATTAAGATATATTAAATTATCTTCTATTAACATCTTACCTAAGGATCATAATAGATATTCTAATATAACTATAAAAGCATGATGGAATACACACTACTATACAGAAAATAGATAATCAACAAGGATCTACTGTATAGCAAAGGAGGAACTCTACTCAATACTCTGTAATAACCTATATGGGAAAAGAATCTGAAAAAGAAAAGATATATGTATATATATATAACTGAATCACTTTGCTCTACACTTGAAACTAACACAACATTGTTAATTAACTATACTCCAATATAAAATAAAATTTTTTAAAAGATCCTCAAAACAATGTAAAATATAAATGTTAATAACAGTTGATGATGATGATGTCCTAACAGTAACTTCTAATCCACTGTAGAAGGCCATTATAAATACTAAAAATATAAATAAACAAAATGAAACATATTTTCTTAATGATGCTACTCTTTTATGACTGAATTCTGATATACTGCTGGCTTTCTTTCATGTCCTGCTATCATCCTACATTTGAGAGAAAACAGTTGAGCAGAAAAATAAAGTGGCCTGTGTGGCAAAAACCTTAAATATGTTATTAAGTCCTGTCCCATCCCTTCTGTAAAAGCACAGTCTTATGGTAAACAAAGACTTGAAGACACTAAAGTTCCCCCTCTGAAATAACACAAAATTTTAATAGTGGTTCAAAAAACTTTTTTTTAATTCCTTACCCAGAAGATCCAGTGCTCTTACAAACACCAAGGAGGGGCCTTTTTTCAGCAAAGTTGTCACACTTTTGAGCACCTGATAAGGAACATGAAGTAAAATGTAAAACAAAACTTCAAAAAGTATTCTTGTATATTTCCATTATTTTCATCCTCTCAAAATATTTATGGCTAAAGAGACAGCAAAACATTCATTTAATTCAATATATTTATACAATTGAACAAAAAATAGAAAAGCTATAAATAAACCTATAACTGCTTCTAAAATGAACCAACATTTAAAATCTTTTTTTATAATTGGCAACAACAACCTCCATTTTACACATGTTCTCCATGCAATCAGAAAGCCACCCCCAATTCCACCAACTAATTACCTGAGTTGTATAATTTTGATGTCAAAATTAAATAAAGGAAGGTCACAACAGAAACTTTAAAAACCTCAAAATTTCAGGCCATTCTCAATGTACAACAGTGTAAAATCCTAAAAAAAGACTAGTAAACTGAGTAGCAATGTATTAGAAAATAAAAATCAGTCAGACCATGAAGAATGAATGAAAGACACTGTCAAGTAAAGAGCTCCAAGAAACAGCACAAGAAAAGCACCCTGAATGAAGTCAGAGGATGCAAACATACATCACTTGCAACCAACTTTTTAGTTTGCTGCTTACAAATAGGTAAAATCACCTGGAAATGTGGCTAAAAAAAAAACCCCAAAATTTGAAACTATCATTAATAATTTTTTAAAAATATAAGAAGATATTTTAAGCATGAAACAAAATAACAATGCAAAGAAAAACTGATGCTTAGAAATGAAAGAGAGATCTGGGAAATTAAAAAGATGGTAGATATTATTTAAAAACTCAATGCCCGAATATGAGAAAATTTTCTAGAGAACAGAGTCAAAAAAAAAAAAAAAAAACCCACCTGCAAAAAAAGAGAAAAACAGCATTAATTTATATACACATAAACAGGCTTCCCAGGTGGCTCAATGGTAAAGAATTCACCTGCTGATGCAGGAAAGGTAGGTTCGATCCCTGGGTCAGGAAGATCCCCTGGAGGAGGAAATAGCAACCCACTCTAGTGTTCTTACCCAGAGAGGAGCCTGGCAGGCTACAGTCCATGGGATTGCAAAGAGTGAGACACCACCAAGCGACTGAACACAAACACACACAAGAGAACTGTTAAAGGACCGTCTCAAAGTTCCAACATATAGACAGGAATTCCAAAAAGAACAGAGAAAAATAGAGGAAAGAATCCATGAATTGTTTCAAAATTTTTCATAGAACAAACAAATATGAGTCTATAAGCCCCCTGCAGGTCTAATACAATAAATTCAATAGCTGAACCACATGTCCATCATTTCAGGATACTGAGTCCTAAAAAGAATTTTCTATAGAAGCTCCAGGGAAAATAAAAAAGGTTGCTGACAGGATCAGGAATTTAAATGATTGCTCTAGATACTTACTACACTACTTATCCAAAAACCTACAGCTAACATCATGAACCATACCCCTAAGGTCAAGAACAAGGCAAGGTCTCCACTCTCACCACTGCTATTCAACACAGTACTGGAAGTTCTAGACAAGACAGAAAAGAAAGCGGGGGACTTCCCTGGTGGTACACTGGAATCCACCTGCCAATGCAGGGGACACAGGTTCGATCCCTGGTCCAGGAAGATTCCACAGGCCACAAAGCAACTAAGCGCCACAACTACCGAACCCAAGCTCTAGACTCTGAGAGGCGCAACAACTGAGCCCATGCTGCAACCACAGCAGACTGCGCACCTGCGCCTGCGCTCCACAGCGAGAGAAACCACCACGATGAGACACCCGCGCGCCTGGCGCCTGCGCTCCACAGCGAGAGAAACCACCACGATGAGACACCCGCGCGCCTGGCGCCTGCGCTCCACAGCGAGAGACACCACCACGAAGAGACACCCGCGCGCCTGGCGCCTGCGCTCCACAGCGAGAGACACCACCACGAAGAGACACCCGCGCGCCTGGCGCCTGCGCTCCACAGCGAGAGACACCACCACGATGAGACACCCGCGCGCCTGGCGCCTGCGCTCCACAGCGAGAGACACCACCACGATGAGACACCCGCGCGCCTGGCGCCTGCGCTCCACAGCGAGAGACACCACCACGATGAGACACCCGCGCGCCTGGCGCCTGCGCTCCACAGCGAGAGACACCACCACGATGAGACACCCGCGCGCCTGGCGCCTGCGCTCCACAGCGAGAGAAACCACCACGATGAGACACCCGCGCGCCTGGCGCCTGCGCTCCACAGCGAGAGAAACCACCACGATGAGACACCCGCGCGCCTGGCGCCTGCGCTCCACAGCGAGAAACACCACCACGATGAGACACCCGCGCGCCTGGCGCCTGTGCTCCACAGCGAGAGAAACCACCACGATGAGACACCCGCGCGCCTGGCGCCTGCGCTCCACAGCGAGAAACACCACCACGATGAGACACCCGCGCGCCTGGCGCCTGCGCTCCACAGCGAGAGAAACCACCACGATGAGACACCCGCGCACCGCAAGGAGAGGGCAGCCCCTGCTCACGGCAGCCAGAGAAAGCCCCCGTGCACAGCAAAGGCCAGGCACAACCAAAAACAAGCTTAAAAAGTAATAACTCTAAAAAAAAAAAAAAAAAAAAAAGGAAGTAGTAGAATTAAAGAACAAGGATAAAAAGAAAAGAATGGGGAGGAAAATCATATGGATAAGAAAGGAATAAATAAAACTCCCAATTTGCAGGACTTCCCTGGTGGCTCAGACGGTAAAGAAGGTGCCTGCACTACAGGAGGCCTGGGTTCGATCCCTGGGTCAGGAAGATCCCCTGGAGGAGGAAATGGCAACCCACTCCAGTATTGGTAAATCCCATGGACAAGAGGAGCCTGTAGAGCTACAGTTTATGGGGTCACAAAGAGTCAGACTCAACTGAGTGATTTTTTATAGATACACACACACACACACACACACACATCTTTGCAGACAACACAACTTATACATCTAAAATCCCAAGGAATCAACAACAACAAAAACTCCTAGAGCTCATGAGTTAGCTCAACAAGGTTACCAGAGTCAAGATCAACATACAAAAATCAACTGTATTTCTAGGGACTTCCCTGGTAGTCCAATGGTTAAGAATCCACCTTGCAAAGCAGGGGACACATGCCTGGTCAGGGAACTAAGGTGCCGCAACAAATGATGCCGCATGATGCAATGAAGATCCAGCGTGCCACAACTAGACTCCAATGCAGCCAATTAAACGAGTAAATATATCTTTAAAATTTTTAATATAAAAATGAGGAAAAGATCTGAACCGACACTTAAAGTAAATATAGAAATGGGCAATAAGCAGATGAAAAAATGCTCCACATCAAAGGTCATCAGGGAAATTCAAATCAAAACAATAAGACACCATTCCACAAGCATCACACTGCCCAAAATGTAAAACAACAACAATACCAGATGCTGACAAGGAGGAGGAACAACAAGAACTCTCCACCATCACCAGAGGGAACGCAAAATGGTATGGTCACGCTGGAAAACAGTGGACAGTTTCTTACAAAACTAAATGTACTCTTACTACAAGATCCAGCAATCATGCTTCTTGGTATTTACCCAAAGGAGCGGAGAACCTTGCTCACACAGAAACTTGCACATGGATATGGACATCAGCTTCGTTCACAGTTGCCAAAACTTGGAAGCAATCAAGATGCCCTTCAGTAGATGGCTGGATAAATAAATGACAGCACCTCCAGAATCTGCTGTATGACTCAGAGAGCTCGAATCTTGTGCTCTGTGACAACTAAGAGGGGTGGGAGGAAGATCAGGAGGGAGGGGACATATGTGTATCTATGGCTCATTCATGTGATAATATGACAGAAACCAATAAAATACTGTAAAATCCTCCAATTTAAAATAAATAAATAAAATAAATTAAATTAAATTAAAAATAAATAAATATAGTGCCTCCGGACAATGAAATATGACTCAGGATTAAAAAAAAATTAGCTAGAAAGCCATGAAAAAACACAGGGGAGGCTTAAATATATATTGCATGGCTCTGGAAAAGGCAAAAGTCAGTTTTTAATATTGAGACAGTAAAAATATCAGTGGTGTTCAGGAGTTTAAAAGGAGGGAGGCATGAATTAGTAGAGCACAGATGTTTAAGGCAGACAAACTATAGGGACACAACAGTGGTGGAAAAGGTCAGTTTTCATTTCAATCCCAAAAAAGGGTAATGCCAAACAATGTTCAAACTACAGCACAATTGCAACTCATTTCACATGCTAGCAGAGTCATGCTCAAAATCTTTCAAGCTAGATGTCAACAGTACATAAACTGAGAAATTCTAGATATACGAGCTGGATTTAGAAAAGGCAGAGGAACCAGAGATCAAATTGCCAACATCTGATGGATCATACTGCTCATGGGGTTCTCAAGGCAATAATATTGAAGTGGTTTGCCATTCCCATCTCCGGTGGACCACATTTTGTCAGAACTCTCCACCATGATCCGTTCGTCTTGGGTGGCCCTGTACACGGCATGGCTTAGTTTCACTGAGTTAGACAAGGCTGTGGTCCATGTGATCAGATTGGCTAGTTTTCTGTGATTGTGGTTCCAGTCAGTCTGCCCTCTGGGGAAACAGTGGAAACAGTGGCTGACTTTATTTTGGGGGGCTCCAAAGTCACTGCCGATGGTGACTGCATGAGAAACGCTGGACCGGAGGAAGCACAAGCTGGAATCAAGATTGCTGGGAGAAATATCAATAAACTCAGATATGCAGATGACACCACCCTTATGGCAGAAAGTGAAGAGGAACTAAAAAGCCTCTTCATGAAAGTGAAAGTGGAGAGTGAAAAAGTTGGCTTAAAGCTCAACATTCAGAAAACGAAGATCACGGCATCCGGTCCCATCACTTCATGGGAAATAGATGGGGAAACAGTGTCAGACTTTATTTTTCTGGGCTCCAAAATCACTACAGATGGTGACTGCAGCCATGAAATTAAAAGACGCTTACTCCTTGGAAGGAAAGTTATGACCAACCTAGATCAAAAGCAGAGACATTACTTTGCCAACAAAGGTCCGACTAGTCAAGGCTATGGTTTTTCCTGTGGTCATGTATGGATGTGAGAGTTGGACTGTGAAGAAGGCTGAGCACCAAAGAATTGATGCTTTTGAACTGTGGTGTTGGAGAAGACTCTTGAGAGTCCCTTGGACTGCAAGGAGATCCAACCAGTCCATTCTGAAGGAGATCAGCCCTGGGATTTCTTTGGAAGGAATGATGCTAAAGCTGAAACTCCAGTACTTTGGCCACCTCATGCGAAGAGTTGACTCATTGGAAAAGACTCTGATGCTGGGAGGGATTGGGGGCAGGAGGAGAAGGGGACAACAGAGGATGAGATGGCTGGATGGCATCACTGACTCGATAGACGTGAGTCTGAGTGAACTCTGGGAGTTGGTGATGGACAGGGAGGCCTGGCGTGCTGCAATTCATGGGGTGGCAAAGAGTCGGACACGACTGAGAGACTGAACTGAACTGAAAGTCACTGCAGATGGTGACTGCAGCCATGAAATTAAAAGACGCTTGCTCCTTGGAAGGAACGTTATGACCAACCTAGACAGCATATTAAAAAGCAGAGACATTACTTTGCTGACAAAGATCTGTCTAATCAAGGCTACGGCTTTTCCGTGGTCATGGATGGATGTGAGAGTTGGACTGTAAAGAAAACTGAGCTCAGAAGAATTGAAGCTTTTGAACTGTGGTGTTGGAGAAGACTCTTGAGAGTCCCTTGGACTGCAAGGAGATCCAACCAGTACACCCTAAAGGAAAAAAATCCTGAATATTAATTGGAAGGACTGTTGCTGAAGCTGAAACTCCAATACTTTGGCCACATGATGCGAAGAACTGACTCATTTGAAAAGACCCTGATGCTGGGAAAGATTAAGGGCAGAAGTAGAAGGGGATGACAGAGGATGAGATGGTTGGATGGCATCACCAACTTGATGCACATGAGTTTGGGTAAACTCCGGGAGCTGGTGATGGACAGGGAGGCCTGGTGTGCTGCAGTCCACAGGGTTGCAAAGAGTCAGACACAACTGAGAGACTGAACTGAACTGATGGATCATAGAAAAAGCAAGGGAATTCCAGAAAAACGTTTACTTCTGCTTTACTGACTATGCTAAAGCCTTTGACTATGTGGATCACAACAAACTAGAAAATTCTTAAAGGGATGGGAATACCAGACCAAACGACCTGCCTCCTGAGAAACCTGTATGCAGTCAAGAAGCAACAGTTAGAACCAGACATGGAACAATGAAGTGGTTCCAAACTGGGAAAGGAGTATGTCAAGGCTGTATATTGTCACCCTGCTTGCTTAACTTCTATGCAGAGTACATCATGCGAAATGCCAGGCAGGATGAAGAATAAGCTGGAATCAAAATTGCCAAAAGTGTCAATAACCTCAGATATGCAGATGACATTACCCTAATGGCAGAAAGCGAAAAGGAGCTAAAGAGCCTCCTGATGAAGGTGAAAGAGGTGAGTGAAAAAGCTGGCTTAAACCTCAACATTCAAAAAACTAAGATCATGGTACCTGGTCCATAAATTTAAGGCAAACAGATGGGGAAAAAATGCAAACAGTGACAGACTTTATTTTCTTGGACTCCAAAATCACTGCAGACTGGTGACTGCAGCCATGAAACTAAAAGATACTTGCTCCTTGGAAGAAAAGTTGTGACAAACATAGACAGAGTATTAAAAATCAGATACATCACTTTGCCAATAAAATTATGTATAGTTAAAGCTATGGTTTTTCCAGTCGTCATGTATGGATGTGAGAGTTCAATCATAAACAAGGCTGAGTGCCCAAGAATTGATGCTTTTGAACTGTTGTGCTGGAGAAGACTCTTGAGAGTCCCTTGGACAGCAAGGAGATCAAACAAATCAATCCCAAAGGAAATCAACCCTGAATATGTACTGGAAGGACTGATGCTGAAGCTCCAATACTCTGGCCACCTAATGCGAAGAGCTGACTCACTGGAAAAGACCCTGATGCTAGGAAAGACTGCAGGCGGGAGAAGGGGATGACAGAGGATGAGATGGCTGGATGGCATCACCAACTCGATGGACATGAGTCTGAGTAAACTCTGGGAGTTGGTGATGGACAGAGAATCCTGGCGTGCTGCAGTCCATGGGGTCACAAAGAGTTGGACACGACTGAGCAACCAAACTGAACTGAAAGTAGTCAAATCCTAGAAACAGAAAGAAAAATGTGATTACCAGGGCCTGGGATAGAGGGATGGAGGGAGAAATAGAGAGCGGCTGTTCAATGGATATGGAGTTCTTTGAATGTACTTAACACCGCCAAGCTTTACAATTAAGTTTACCAGGAATTCCCTGGTAGTCCAGTAGTTAGGGCTCTGCACTGCCACTTCAGGGGATATGAGTTCAATTCCTGATCAGGGAACTAAGATTCAGCATGTCACATTGCACGCCTCCCACCAAAAAGAAGTTTGTAAAGATTTATAAACAGTAAATCTTTTATGATTTTTACCACAGTTTTGAAAAAGGTACAAAGAAATTGTGTGGTTGCACAAGTGTGTGCCTATTGGCTATGTGTCATTAGGCAGATATACAGACAGATATTTAGTAACCTTAAGTGCTAAAAACAAAAACACATAAACATCAATTTCAGGATAGGGTAGTCTTCTTTGGGGTTTAGGATGGAGAGAATTTCGGGGAGGGGTAGACAGGGAGCTTAGGCACTCTTAACAGTGTTCCATTTCTTTGCTAGATGGTATCCACCAAGTGTGGGGCTTCCCAAGCGGCACTAGCGGTAAAGAACATCCCTGCCAATGCAAGAGACACAGGAGACGCAGGTTCGATCCCTGGGTCGGAAAGATCCCCTGGAGAAGGGTATGGCAACCCACTCCAGTATTCTTGCCTGAAGAATCCCATGGAAAGAGGAGACTGGCAGGCTATATAGTCCATAGGGTCACAAAGAGTTGGACACGACTGAAGTGACTTAGCATGCACGCATACACCAAGTGTAATGTAAATGTTAATAATCCACATTAATGGATCCCTCCAAAAATAATGAGGTTTAAATGTGGCTACACATTTATATTGTGCTCTGACATAATATACTTTTAAATCGTGATAATAATTATACAAAATAGGTTAAGACAAGTTATATGATCCATTCACAGACTGCATTATCACACCTTAAAAAGATCAAAACTATAAACACATTATTGATGAATACAGTTCCCCATAACCAATTTAAATTATGAGAAGCTTAGAACAATTAGTGTCTACATTTTCACTAAACATTAATTTACTATGGATTGTGTGCTTTTCCCCCTGCTAAACAAATAAATCAGATTTCACAATTAACAATATGACTTTCAAATGAAGCACAAGTTAAAAATTAACTAGTCCAAAGCCCAGGATATTTATGCTTCAAATTAATTATAACTGAATTTCAGCTACACAAGGCCAATTCTTCACTCCTACATTCTTCACCTTCACCTTTAACAATACCTACTTTGCCTCTGCCTCCTGGTGTTTTGACAAGGTCTTTATGGTTTGTACCTGGTATTATACACACCAATTTGCTATTTTGATGAGTGTCACATCATGTCTTTAAAGTGCAAATAATACTGGCAAGAAAGGTTTGATTGTCTTTGTGTTTTTCAAACCTGAAGAACCTCATTGGTTTCCATTGAACTACTGGGTTACAAATGGAGAAGGGAATAGCCACCCACTCCAGTATTCTTGCCTGAAGAATTCCATGGACAGAAGACCCTGGCAGGCTATAGTCCATGGGGTCATAAAGAGTCGGACACGACTGAGCGACTAAAATACACTGGGTTACAACAGTCCTACCGAATTTGCTCTCCAGGTCAGTCACCTGACAGTAAAGATTTATACTCTTCATGGATATTTAGAAAAGGTAACCAAGCAAAAAATTTACAGTACAAAATAAAGCCCTCACTAAAGAACAACATAAAGACAAAAGCACCCACTGTACCAGCAAAACTGTCCAGAAATAGGAAAGACTAGTCTACAAAAAGCACACAAATCATAACAAAGCCTTCAAATTTCTTTGAGGCACACTGTCCACTGAATTTTTTTCAAAGTTGGAAAACTATATAACATAACCTTTACTCTGCCTTAAATAATGCTGTTGTGGACAGTTTGACTAAACACAATTTTTTAAAGTGTTGGTATAAAAATTCTACAATCTCATGAACACTGTAGCTATTAACCTGATTTTTCTTGCAATATAAATAGCATGTACTCTCCATGATGCCTAATGGAGTCATCACCCTCCCATAATGTAATCCTCCAAATTGTAGAGGATTAACTTTTTATATATAAAATTGTGTTTATTTGCATGTACAATAGAGAGAATGACGTTACACACACCTGTTCTACAGCATTTAACAGAATGTAGCATGATGATTGAAATGAAAAGCGGTTAGCTAAATCCATCAAATATAAAAACTATTGCAATCCTGTTGCAAAGTCCTTTTGTTAAACTCCTTTTATTCTAAATCCTTTTAATTCTGTCCTATAACACTAAAACATTTATAAAAAAGCTTAAAATCCTAATAAATCGCACAATTAAAGTAATGAAAATGGGCCTGCCCACCAAGTCACCAAACTCCTTCCCCCTCAACAAAATTCAACAGTTTTCATGTCAGAAAATGTTAAATGATACCCCCTACCACACACACCATTGTGAACTCACTTAAACTGAAGCGTGTAAGTTCGTTAATCAGTCTTAAGAATTTCAAGATACCAAACAGAAACCAGTTCTGCATGGATCCAAAAGCATATTCAGAGGCAAATCAACATCCAACTGATATTAAGACTCTAACTCTACTCTGTGATGTTGAGGATGATACCTGGAAAAGAGAGATTTTTACGTAAAAGTATGTTAAGTAGGCACTAAGGAATTTTAACTGAGATTGTCTGCTGCAGAAACTGAACAATTTAATTCATTTTATCAGTTAAACTGTTTCCAAGTCTTCCATTCCATTTGTTATTTTATGGAAATAATCCTTTCAGAAAATATTTAACTCAACGGGGTTGTCCAAACCCATTTTCCTTATAGATTCTCTCAGTGTGAGCTTCAAGCTGTAGTCATATTTTGCAGATATAAACTTTAGGTAGAAAGTATGATCCTATTCAGTTTGTAGTCAGTATATCTTATTGTATGTAATTTCAGATTTGGGTAGATATTTTCCCACAAAAAGTTTTATTTTATTAGACAATGTTCTATTTTGTGCTATAAAACAATCTCCATTATGAACTAGATTACTCCTCATGCTTACTTCTCACCTAAAAGAGAAAAATGTAAGGAATATTTTAGTACAAAGAAGACAAAGATAAAATGGAAGATGCGATGAAGAGGGAGAAACTGGGAAACAGGTACACAGGTTGCAGCTACCATCAACCAACCACAAGAAAAACAGAAGAGAAATCTTATTGCCTTAAATATGTTTTATCAAAACATGATCACCAAGTACATCTCTGCGTTTGCCTCAAATATCCAAAACACGCATATACATTTTAGACTCCACAGTGACACAAAAACATTAAAATGTTAAGGGCAACATTTTTTAGTTCTTCCTGGCTTTGTTATCTTCCTCTGTAAACTCTTCAGTATATGAAGTATCCCTTAATATACAATAGCGTCACATTATTTCTCTTCAAGGACTGATCAGGCCCTTTATGTTCTTTCCCAGATTTGACTTGCCAGACCTTTTAACAAACACCAAACACAAATCATACATGTGACAAAGGAGTAAAACGAGACTTTGAGAGGCTAAATCATTTTCCCAAGTTGCTGTGGTACTAAACTCCATGTGAACCAGAAAGAGAGCCCAGAATTTGTTCCTCTGTTTCTCTTGCTCACTGAAAAAATCACTGCCAGAAAGTTACGGTTGAGAAGAACTCCACTGGAAAATAAATAAAATTACTGATAAAGGCTAATGTATATAATCGCTTAGTGCTTTAATTCTCTCATCTGCAAAGTGGAGGTAAGTACCCGTACCTCACATAGGATTGTTGTGAGGATTTAAAAAGATAATAAATGGAATGGCCTAAACAAGGTGCTGTGATAAGAAAGAACTCAATAAACTTTATGCAGTTATTACTGTTGCCAGCAAATGTCATATTGTGAAGCCATTCATCTACTTTCCTGGTAAAAAAAATACTGTTCACAACCTTAACTCCTTCCGTGCTCCTCTACCATGTTGTCGGTGTCTCTCTGACCTAACTCTCTGCCCTGCTAACCCACACTGGAATGTGCCAAGGACACTTCTGCCTCAGGAACACTCCATTTTCAGCTATCTCCTTAGAACTATCAAGTTATACTCTAGTCACCTCCATAGTTGTCTTACACACTTTTTTTAGGTCATTGCTAAAATACTTTCCAATCAAAAAGATCATCCTCTATCATGCTTCCACTCCTTATTTTGACTTGCTTTTCTTTAAAGAACTGAACAGAGCCTCGTATTACACACATTTAATTGATTTACCTATTACAACACACTCAAATGGTGACTCAAACTCCATGACACAAGAAGACATCTATGGCAAAGTTCACAACAGCTTTACTCATAACAGCTCAAAATATATGAATTCAACTCAATAGAAAATGAAAAATATAGTCATAAAATGGAATACGATTAAGTAATAGAAAGAAAAGATGTACTGATACATGCAACATTGTCAAGAACAGGGAAAACGACTCCTCTAAAGTGAAAGTGGAACAAGAGAGGCTTCCGAGGGTGTGAGGATGACTGGGAAAGGGCATGTAAGGACCTTCTGTGGTAACAGAAATATCTTTATAGAAGTATGGGTTACATAAGTGCATGCATTTGTCAAAATTCAAGCTGTAACAGGTAAATCTCTGCACTTCTCTACCGTAAATTACACCTACATTAAGAAATTAAAGCAAATAAGCAAGTTGTTCAGCAGCAAAGGAAATAAACTGTGTGCAAGACATGAATAATGGTTGATTAGACTGGTGAACAGAGGTTGGCTTTTCCCTCTTTTTCATCTAAAATGTGACCAAAATATCAGTAGTTAGTCTAGGGGAAGGGTATACATGAGTTTACTGTCATATTCATTTCACCATTCTGCAAGTTTTATGTTTTTTGCAGAAACAAGTTGGAATATGCATTCTAGTAAGTATTAGCCTGGCATGCTACGTCCATGGGGTCACTGAGTCAGACACAACTTGGCAACTGAACAACAGCAACAGTGTATTAGAATAAAAGGATTAACATGAAGATGTAAAGTACGGTATCAAAAACACAAAATGTGAGGGAGGGGAGTTAAAATGTAGACCTTCTAGGTGTTAGAACTTAAATCATTACCAATTTAAAGCAAGGAGATAGAGTTAAAGATCAAAATTTATGAACCCAACGGTAGTAACAAATCAAAAGCCTAAAATAAATACACAAAAACTAGAGAGAAAGTAACACAAGCATACCACTAAAAAAAAAAAAAAAAAAAAAAAATCAAATCACAATGGAAGAAGCTAAAAGAAGTACAGAGAAGAACTATAAAAATAACCAGAATAAAAGGAACAAAATGGCAATAAGCACAAACACTTCTAAATGTCAGTGGAATAAATGCTTCAATCAAAAGACACAGCTGCGGGGTGGGGGTGGGGGGTGGACTGGATTAAAAAACAAGACTCATCTATATTCTACTTAAAAGAACTAAAGACATGCACAAATTGAAAGTGAGGAGAAGTAAAAAGAAATTTCATGCAAATGGAAACAACAAGGGTGGTGGTAGCAATATTCATATCAGACAAAATAGACTTTAAAGCAAGGTCTATAAAAAATAACAAAGAAGAACATTAATAATAAAAGGATTAATATAAGAAGAGGATATAATATTTTAAAATATATGCACTTGACATACGAGCATCTAAATATTTAAAGCAAATATAAACATGGACACAAAAGGAGAGATTGACAATAATACATTCATAGTAGGGGACTTTAACACCTCAGTTACATCAATGGACAAATCATCCAAACAGAAAATCAAGAAGGAAACAGAGATCTTAAATGACACACTAGACCAATTAATCTTAATAGATATCTACAGGACATTCCATCCCAAAAGATCAGAATACACATTCTTATCAAGTACACATGGAATGTTCTCCAGGATAGATCATATGTTAAACCAAAAATAACTCTCAACAAACTTAAAAGAATGGGAATTGTATTGAGCAGTTTCTCCAACCACTATAGTATAAAACTAGAAAGCAATTATAGGAAGAAAAATGGGGAAAATTAAAACAATGTGCTACTAAAAAACCAAAATGGGTCAATGAACAAATCGAGGAAGAAATCAGAAAACAGCTCAAGACAAATGAAAATGGAAACACAGCTTTCTAATATCTATGGGATTCAGCATTTGACAAAATTCAACATTCATTCATGATAAAAACTCTCATCAAACCGTTTACACAGCAACATATCTGAACATAATAAAGGCCACTTACAACAAGCCCACAACTAATAGCATGCTCAATGGTGAGAAGCTGAAAGCCTTCCCTCTGATATCAGGAACAAGGCAAGGATGTCCACTCTTGCCACTTCTATTTATAGCAATGGAAGTCCCAGCCACAGCAATCAAAGAAAAGATATAAAAGGCATCCAAATTGGAAGGGAAGAAGTAAAACTGTCACTATCTGAAATGGCATGGTATTACATACAGAAAATCCTAAAGATGCCACACACACACACAAAAAAAACCACTATTAGAACTAAAAAATGACTTCAGTAAAGTTGCAGGATACAAGATTAATACATTTTAAAAGTTATTACTTTTCCATACACTAATATTAAACTATCAAAAAGAGAAAGCAAAAAAAAAAAAAAAAATCCCATTTAAAATCACATCAAAAAGAACAAAATACCTAGGAATAAGCTTAACCAAAAAAGTGAAAAGACTTATACTCTGTAAACTATAAAACACTGATCAAAGAAACTGAAAATGACATAAAGCCATGGAAAGATGATATACTATGTTCATGGACTGGAAGAATTAATACTGTTAAAATGTCCATACTACCCAGCACAATCTACAGATTTAATGTAATCCATATCAAAATACCCATGACATTCTTCACAGGACTGGAACAAATAATCCTAAAGTTTGTATTTGACCATGAAAGATCCTGAATTGACAAAACAATCTTGAGAAAAAAGAACAAAGTGGGAGATATCACTCCCTGACTTCAGATTATATTACAAAGCTACAGTAATCAAAACAGCATGGCACTGGCACAAAAAGAGACACATAGATCAGAGAAAGAGAATAGAGAGCCCAGAAATAAATCCACGCCTTCATGGTTAATTAATCTACAACAAAGAAAGCAAGAATATACAATGGAAAAAAGACAATCTCTTCAATAAGTGGTGCTGGAAAACTGGACAACTACATGTAAAAGAATGCAATTCAGAACATTTCCTCATACTATATACAAAGATAATGTCAAATGGATTAAAGATCTTAAGTCTGGAAACCAAACATAAGCCAAACACCCTATGAACTTTGGCTTACTATAAGCCTTGACTGCATTCTGTACAGAATTCTGACCACATTTGAGAAGTTGACATACTTTCCTGACACCAGTTCTATGAAGTATATGTTTTATACTATATTCAATTTCTATGTCCACACAGCCACATGTCATTCAACCTCCCCAAGTTTGAGCACACTTTACATGATACAATTTTTATCATATGATAAATAAACCTAGGGATGTCAAACATAAAATGAGAAACAATAAAGTCAGAAATAGTTTCAAACCATAGATGTGGCATTATCTCATAGTTTATAAATATGGAAACTCTATATACCAGGAAAGAATACATTTCGTTTGGAACAAATATGCTCAAGTAATTGAAAATTAATTCTGGCAATTATTGAAATAGAAGAATAAAACTATAATACCAAAATCTTAAAATTGCTTAGAAATCATATTTATGTACACAGTATGTAAAAATAAATATATAATCACTTAAGGAATTTAACTAGCATAATATGTTAAGCCTTAATCTCAAATGTCCAAAGACCAGACAATGTGTTTTATAGTCACAAAAACTAATCTGAACATGAGCAGTTTGAAGTCAGACACAAACAGACTTAAGGTTTATGACCTTAATTCTGAACTTTAGTCCCACATTTGTAAACTGGAGATTCTACCTTACTTGAACATAGCAAGTGATCAAAAATAGTAGCTATTATAATAAAGTAAGACTAAAATGAAAGAATTCTGTGGGACCTAATGTTAAAAAGGTGGTAAAATAAACTTTTAACCATAAACTAAACACAGCAGGCAATTATTAAGTAGTAATTATATAAGCCTCACAGGGCCACATCTGGAAAGATGAAACAGATAGTCATCTCTCCTGAGTAGGAAGTTCTAGACTACTCAGAAAACTAGTAAGAAATTATAAAAAGCAAAGTAAATAACAGGCATTAAGCTTTCTTTTAAAGTACCCAAAAAGCTCAGATACATAACCTTTCCTTGGTTGATCAGAAAGGTTTAATGGAGGTGCTTCCCTGGTTAAGATGTCCCTCCATCTGCCAATGCGAGGGACATAGGTTCAATCCCTGGTCTAGGAATATCCCCCATGCTATGGAGCAACTAAGCCCAGGCACCACAACTACAGAGCCCACGTGTCACAACTACTGAAACCCATGTGTGCCAGAACCCGTGCTGAGGAACAAGAGAAGCCACCACAATGAGAGGTTTGAAACCTGAGATGCTCCTGTTCACTGCAACGAAGACACAGTACAGCCAAAAATAAAGTAATTTTTTTTTAAAAGAAGAAGAAAAGAATGCTTAAATGGAGAATGTCAAATTGAATTAGGGTTCCTTGGAGAAGAAGGATAAAGGAATTAAGAAAAAAATCAAACATGGAGACAAGAAAATACAAATGAACTAAGACTAAAGTCTAAAGTATGTAAATAAAGTAGGGGAAATGAGTCCAAGAAGATCATGTGGAAAGATCCTGAATTCACCTCCTCTCATGGACATACCAAATCTACAGCTACACAAAGATCATTTCCACCAGGAAATGATCTAAAAACTAGATGAACTGCTTCCCCACAACAAAAGACCACAACCAGACAAGTAAAAGGACAGACACAGGACTTCTTGGTGGTCCACTAGTTAAGACTCCACACTTCCAATGCAGGGGCCAAGGGTTCAATCCCTGATGGGGAAACTAAGATACCACATGCTGCACAGTGTGGCCAATTTTTTTTAATTAAAAAAAAAAAAAGGGGCAGAGACAAGGTCTCAGCAAAAACCCCACCCCTGGCTCCACAACACCAATAAGGAAGACTCACCAATCTAGAATGCCCCTCCTAGAAGAGCAGGATTGATGCCTCACATCGGGTACCCCAACCCTCAGGAT
Organism: Bubalus bubalis; assembly: GCF_019923935.1. Classification (NCBI taxonomy): domain Eukaryota; kingdom Metazoa; phylum Chordata; class Mammalia; order Artiodactyla; family Bovidae; genus Bubalus; species Bubalus bubalis. The sequence goes on along the minus strand of NC_059159.1, from coordinate 51,002,433 downwards.
CTGCACTAGAAAGACAAGCCCCCCAAACGTCTTGCTTAGAAAACCAACGGGGGCTGACATCCCCAAGGGACCCAAAGCACTATATGAAAACTGGAATTCCCCTTTCAACAGGTCTGCACGCAGTCTCACTCAAACTAAGACCAAGCAAGAAAAGAAAAAAAACAGCAATTTAGAAAGTGCCTAGACTATATGCGAAGGAGATTCATTTGCTCATCTAAGAGCAACTGCTGGAGGGACAGGGAACAGCAGAATCTCGCCTTGGAGAGCGCTGGTGGACACCGTTACTGCACTCTCCTGCTAGCCTGCCAGCAGAGCTGGGCTCAATCAGAGGCAGCAGCCTCCCTCCAGCCTTGCTAAGTCAGGCAGGGGAAGGTGGTGGCAACCTCTGCCCTGCTGAAGCCGGAAAGCTCAGGGGGCTGCAGCACTCCCTCTTTACTGGTTGGAGTGATGAGCAGAACAAATACTCTACTGCTCCCTAGCTAAATTCCAGCACTACATTTAGCCACTCCCTGGCTGAGGCTGACAAGCGTGAGCCGGGCAGCATTCTCCCACCCCCAGACCAAAGCTGGCAGGGGTACACAGGAAAGGCACTCCCCTGCTGCACGGCTGAAACCATGGGCATGTGGACTCAAGACATTTTCCCACTGTCTCTGGAAAGCCAGAGTGTCAGCCTGCCACTGACACTCTCCAGCTGACTTGCTAAAGCCAGCAGGCATGTGCAATCCACACAAGGCCACCCCCTTGATTGCCTAGCCCTGTTGGACAAGGAGGCCGACATTATTGAGCTCTAGGGGACTATAACAATTGAAAAGACAGTTCTTGGCAGGCCACCACCCCCAGGGCACTGCATAGAAAGTCAAATGAAATTCAACCCTAGCCTGCCTGTGAAAAGGCCCCGTTTACTTAGCCTGGAGCTACGGCCTGAGGGACAGGTTTCGGGTTTCCCGCACACCCAGAGCTAAGAGGTGCTCCCAATGAGACACCACCCCTACCTTCTCCTCTGACCTTACTACAGCTCTAAAAGACCTTCCAGAAAGGAGCTGCACAACTGTCTAGAGCTTCAATTTTTCTGTCACCCAGGGAACTACAGCTCTCCTGGACTGGAGGCCAGCAGGAATTACAAATGTGATGCACAGGACTGTATATATTTCTATACTTTAAAAGATCCTGCCTGGGGGTCTGGCTTCCAACCAGCCTGAAACTAGGTGCTAAATGAGATTTCTCCTATTAAAACACTGATAGGTCTTGGCACTCCCTCATTGGAGAAGGAAATGGCAACCCACTCCAGTGTTCTTGCCTGGAGAGTCCCAGGGACGGCGGAGCCTGGTGGGCTGCCGTCTATGGGGTCGCACAAAGTCGGACATGACTGAAGCGACTTAGCAGCAGCAGCAGCACTCCCTCAAAAAGCCTACAAGGGGAAGGGAATCCATAGAGAGATTCCAAAAGTTTGGCAACTGAATATATGGAGGAGACTGTAAGGATGAGAGATAATCTTTAGGCTTCTTATGGTGACTAAGGTCAACAAGGATAAAAGAAATAAGGAAGTTCCCATAGCAACACTCTGAATGTAGCATGAGAGGGAGAGAAAGGGAGATGGGAGAAGACACCAGAACTCTAGAGCCACTGTTTCCATCCCGCCAGTGGTGGAATGGAGGTTATGGGGCACCCTCTTCACAACTGCTCATTTTAGGCACTTTTTCAGTGACATTTTCAAAAAAAAAAAAAAAAATTATAGCTTACTTCATTCGTCCTGGTGAGATAGGATAAAGAAAAATATTGTTGATGCCTACAATCAATTAATCTTTGACAAAAGAGATAAGAGTATACAACAGAAAAAAGACAAATCTCTTCAGCAAGGGTACTGGGAAAGCTGGACACCCACTTGTGAATCAATGAAGTTAGAATACTCCCTCACATCATACACAAGATTTGCCGAATACGCTATGGAAAACAGTATGGAGGTTCCTCAAAAAACTAAAAATAGAGTTGCCGTATGATTCTGCAATCCTACTCCTGAACATATATTCAGAGAAAACTATAATTCAAAAGATACAAACACTCCCATGTTCATAGCAGCAGTATTTTACAATAGCTAAGACATGGAACCAACCTAAATGTGCATCAACAGATGAATGGAAAAAGAAGATGTGACACATACATATACACATACACATACACACACACACACACACACACACACACACACACACACACACACCCCCACCCAGAATATTACTCAGCCATAAAAAAAAGAATGAAATAATGCCATTTGCAGCAACATGGATCTAGAGATTATCATATTAATCAAAGTCAGATAGAGAAAGACAAATACTGTATGATATCACTTATATGTAGAATCACAAAAAATGATACAAATGAACTTACATAAAAGATAAAACAGACTCACAGACACTGAAAACAAACTTAACCACTACCAAAGAGGAAAGAGAGATGGGGAATAAATTAGGAATTTGGGATTAGCAGATACAAACTGCTATATGTAAAACAGGTAAATAATAAGGTACTTCTGTAGAGCACTGAGAAATATATTCAATATTATGTAATAAACGATAATGAAAAATATATGAAATATATTAATGAATATATATGAATATATGAATGAATATAATGAAAATATTGGAGAAGGAAATGGCAACCCACTCCAGTACTCTGGCCTAGAAAATCCCATGGACGGAGGAGCCTGGTGTCCATGGGGTCGCAGAGTCGGACACGACTCAGCGACTTCACTCACTCACTTTATAATGAAAAATAATTTGACAAAAAGAATATGTATATATACATATATAAAACTGAATCACTTTTCTGTATACCAGAAGCTAACACAATACTGTAAATCAATTATGCTTCAATTTTAAAAAGATTTTTAAGGAGAATATCATTTACACTTGAAAGACTACAAAACTATGGTATAAAAATATAATAGACAATGAACTTGAAATCATACTACAGTGGCCTGTTCAAAATATGAATAAAAATACCAAGCACAGATGTTAGCCACAGTCATATTCTGGTTAGAGAAAACATATATAAATACACTACTTTACAAATGCAGAAGTGACTTAATACTGTTAAATTTTTAAAACATTAGCACCTTTAAAGAATACATTTTTATAAAAGAAAATCTCTCAAGACAAAATATATACAAAGAGAAACATCCCTCCTTCTTATTTCTTCACTCCAAACTTTTAGTTCTCATTTCTGATTTCTACTTCTGACCAAATATGGTTTCTCTTGCTTGTACCTTTCTCCTCTCCACTTACAGCCCCAAATACAAAGAATTAGACCATTAACAATCCTTGGTGGGGGGCTTCTCTGGTGGCTCAGACAGTAAAGAATCTGCCTGCAATGCAGGAGACCCAGGTTCGATCCCTGGGTAGGAAAGGTCCCCTGGAGAAGAGAATGGCAACTCACTCCAGTATTTCTGCCTAAAGAATTCCATGCGCAGAGGAGCCTGGTGGGCTACAGTCCACGGAGTCACAGAGTCGGATACAGCTGAGCAACTAACACTTTCACTTTTTCAACCCTTGGTTCACTCTAACATTAAATGCTTGGACTTCATTTTTATATTTTAATAATATAATAAATACCTATTAACCCATCACCCAAGATAAGAAGTAAAACATTACCAACAGTTTCCATTTACTAACACAGATTCATACATCCTAAACCCTGTCACTCACCCACTACTGGGTAGCCCCTCTTCTAAATTTTGTGCTTTTCACTCCTTTGCACACACACGCGCGCGCGCACACACACACACAAGCACAGTTGTACTTTCCATTTTTGTATTATAAAATTTGAGAGTTTTGATTAGTCTGTGTGCCTGCTTGTTGCTGTTAACTGTGAAACTATATAAAGTCACCTGGCCTCAAATTAGATTCTTTCCATGTTCCACAAATGAAATAATGGAAATTCCAAAATATTCCCAGAGGGAACATACATATACATAAAAACTGACAGACTAAAAATGACAAGAGGGAAAATCTTAGTGAAAACTAGGTTAAACAGGAGGTGCCAAGAAGATATTCAAATGATAACAACTGAGGCCCAATAATCTTGTTTTTTAAGATTAAAAGCATCACAGACAAAGAGGGAAAAAATGTCATTCTCTAAAAAGTAAGAATCATCGTAATCCCTTGACAATAGTAAGGCGAGAGAGAAAGTTCAAGCCTCCTTTACCTATTCATGAAATCAAAAGGAAAAAAGAATCCCTTTATGTTTTTATCATTTTCTTTTTCTACTACATCTAGTACCAGAGAGAAGAAAGCACAAGTAAAACTACAATAACTAAAAATGCTTGCACCTTTTAAATGATCCGATATTCAACTTCCCCAAAGACACATAATATTTAAACTATTCTACAAATAAAATCCAATCCCATTTTTCTTACCCCACAAGCCTAAAATATTTTCTTGCTGACCCTTTAAGAAAATGTTCGGAGAAGGCGATGGCACCCCACTCCAGTACTCTTGCCTGGAAAATCCCATGGACGGAGGAACCTGGTAGGCTGCAGTCCATGGGGTCGCAAAGAGTCGGACACGACTGAGTGACTTCACTTTCACTTTTCACTTTAATGCATTGGAGAAGGAGATGGCAACCCACTCCAGTGTTCTTGCCTGGAGAATCCCAGGGACGGGGGAGCCTGGTGGGCTGCCGTCTATGGGGTCGTATAGAGTCGGACACGACTGAAGCTACTTAGCAGCAAGAAAATGTTAGCACACTCCTGCCTTAGACTGAAGGCTGTTTCGGACATACCGAACAAAAACTGAGTAATTTGACTATATTCCAGAATCAAGCCCAGAAATATTTAAAGGAATACAAAACATCAGCCCTGAGCAACATAAAATTCACAAAGTTTGGCATCCAACGGAATGTTTCAAGGCAAGCAAAAGCAAGAAAATCTGATTCATAATTAGAAAAGCAATCAATTGACAGAACAGATTGACATTTCTTTAATGATATATAGCTGACTTACAATATAACATGTGTTTCAGGGATATAACATAGTAGGTCACAATACAGTAATTCATGATTTTTAAAAGCTATACTCCATTTATAGTTATTATAAAATATTGGCTATATTGCCCATGCTGTACCATATATCCTTGTAGCTTATTTGTTTTTAATTGAAATATTAGTTTCTGGTGTACAGCAAAGTGATTCAATTATATATCCATATATACACACACACACACACACACACACACACACACACATTGTTCAGTTGCTCAGTTATGTTCAACTTTTTGTGATCCCATTTACAAATACTCTTTTACAAGATACTGAGTATAGTTCCCTGTGCTATTCAGTAAGACCCTGTTATCTGATTTTTATACAGTGGTTCGTATCTCCTTGTAGCTTATTTTATACCTTAATAGTTTATAACTCTTAGTCCCCAACCCTATCTTGCCCCTCTCCCCTTCCTTCTCTCCACTGGTAACCACTAGTTTGTTCTCTGAAAGTCCACTTCTTTTCTGTCACATTTACTAGTGTACTACATTTTTTAGATTCCACATATAAGTGACACCATACAATATTTCTGTATGACTTATTTTTCTGACTTAAATCACTAAGCATAAAACCCTCCAAGCCCAACCATGCAAATGGCAAAATTTCATTGTGTGTGTATGTGTGTATACATCTTCGTTATCCATTCATCTGTTGATGGACACTTAGATTGCTTCCATATCTTGACTACTATAAACAGACTTTATTTTGGGGTTCTCCAAAATCACTGCAGACAGTGACTGCAGCCATGAAAGTAAAACTTGCTTGCTCCTTGGAAGAAAAACTATGACAAACCTAGACAGTGTATTAAAAAGCAGAGACATCAATTTGCCGGCAAAGGTCCATCTAGTCAAATCTATGGTTTTTCTAATAGTCGTATATGGGTGTGAGAATTGGGCCATAAAGAAGGCTGAACACCAAAGAATTGATGCTTTGGAACTGTGGTGTTGGAGAAGACTCTTTGAGAGTCCCTTGGACAGCAAGGAGATCAAACCAGTCCATCCTAAAGGAAATCAATCCTGAATATTCATTGGAAGGACTAAAGCTGAAACTGAAGCTCCAATACTTTGGCCACCTGATGCAAAGAGCCAACTCACTGGAAAAGACTCTGATGCCGGGAATGATTGAGGGCAAGAGGAGAAGGGGATGACAGTGGATGAGATAGTTGGATGGCAACACCAACTCAATGGACATGAGTTTGAGCAAACTCTGGGAGATAGTAAAGGACAGGGAAGCCTGGTATGTTGCAGTCCATGGAGTCGCAAAGAATCGGACATAACTGAGCGACTGAACAACAATACTGTGAACAGTAGGGTACATGTATCTTTTTGAATTAATGCTTCAGCTTCTTTTCTTTCTGGATATATACATAGGAGTGGAATTGTTGGATCATACAGTAGTTCTACTGTTAGTTTTTTGAAGAACCTCCATACTATTTTCCATGTGGCCCCAACAATTTACACTCCCACCAGAGTTCCCCTTTCTCCACATCCTCACCAACATTTGTTATTTGTGGCCTTTACGGTGACAGTCATTCTGAGAGGCATGAAGTTTTGATCTGCATTTCTGATGATTAATAACGCTGAGTATCTTTTCATGTATTTGTTGGCCATCTGTACATCTTCTATGGGAAAATGTCTATTTAGATCTTCTGCCCATTTTGTTAAATGAGTTGTTTTATTTGATGCTGAGTTGTATGAGCTGTTTATATATTTGGATATGAATCAGTCACATCACTGCATCTTCTCCCCTTCAGTAGACTGCCTTTCATTGTGTCTGCTGTTTCCTTTGCTGTGCAAAAGCCTTTAATTAGGTCCCATTTGTTTACTGTTGCTTTAATTTCTGTTACTTGAGAAGACAGATTTAAAAAAAAAATTATACAATTTATGGTTTCTGGTCTTCTATTTAGGTCTTTAATCCATTTTGACCTTATTTTTGTATATGGTACATGAAAATGTTCTAATTTCACTCTGGACATGTAACTGTCCAGTTTTCCCAGAGCCACTTATTGAACAGTCTCTACTCCATTGTATATACTTGCCTCCTGTGTCATATATTAACTGACTAAAACTGCATGGGTTTCTTTCTGGGCTCTTTATTCTGTCCCATTGATTTATGTCTGCTTTTTTTCCTGTTGGTGGGAATGCAAACTAGTACAGCCACTATGGAGAACAGTGTGGAGGTTCCTTTAAAAACTGGAAATAGAACTGCCTTATGATCCAGCAGTCCCACTGCTGGGCATACACACTGAGGAAACCAGAAGGGAAAGAGACACGTATACCCCAATGTTCATCGCAGCACTGTTTACAATAGATAAGACATGGAAGCAACCTAGATGTCCATCAGCAGATGAATGGATAAGAAAGCTGTGGTACATATACACAATGGAGTATTATTCAGCTATTAAAAAGAATACATTTGAATCAGTTCTAATGAGGTGGATGAAACTGGAGCCTATTATACAGAGTGAAGGTAAGCCAGAAAGAAAAACACCAATACAGTATACTAACACATATATATGGAATTTAGAAAGATGGTAACGATGACCCTATATGCAAGAGAGCAAAAGAGACACAGATAAAAAGAACAGACTTTTGGACTCTGTGGGACAAGGTGAGGGTGGGATGATTTGAGAGAATAGCATTGAAACATGTATATTACCATATGTGAAATAGATCACCAGTCCAAGTTCAATGCATGAAACAGGGCACTCAAAGCCGGTGCACCGGGACAACCCAGAGGCATGGGATGGGGAGGGAAGAGGGAGGGGAGTTCGGGATGAGGGGACACATGTACACCCGTAGCTGATTCAGGTCAACGTATGGCAAAAACCACCACAATACTGTAAAGTAATTAGCCTCCAGTTACAATTAATTATTGCAACTCCACGGACTATACAGTCCATGGAATTCTCCAGGCCAGAATACTGGAGTAGGTAGCCTTTCCCTTCCCCAGGGGATCACCCCAACCCAGGGATCAAACCCAGGTCTCCCGCATTGCAGGTGGATTCTTTACCAGATGAGCTATCAGGGAAGTCCCAATTTTTTAAAAACAAGTCTATTAAAACAAATATATCTATGTATTTTATTTCTTTAGTATTTCATACCCAAAATTCTTCACAAATCCACATTTTTGAGAAAGCACCATACCACTTTTCACAGTGGCTGCACTAGCAAAGCACATGAATTCCAATTTTTTCCAACTCCATCCTCACCAATACTTCA